>NC_056727.1:927882341-928494841 GCF_019279795.1 Protopterus annectens | reverse complement strand
AGATGTTCTCTCTATTAATTTCTCAATATCTTCCTTTACCCAGTTTAATCCTCTGTACAAGTTTAAAGAAACAAAATAAACAACAGGATTTAGTAGCCCCAATCTCCCTTCATCTTCATTCATATACAACATACCTTTTTTCATTGGGTTTAATCTTGAACCTCATATGAATGAAAAACACAAACTGCACAATTTATTTTTCATATTTTTCTGGGATCATATAAACTTAAACCTTTTTCTTGAATGCTAATCTATAAGTCCTCCACAGAAGACATATTTCTTTAACTTCTTATATCAAACCCTCCCATTGCATTATAACTACATAATTTTTCCCAATTTGTATTACCATTAAAGACACTTTAATTGAAAAATACACCCCTCCCAGTTTAACCACATGACCACAACCCTTACTTACATCTTTATTCAAGGTGATTCCCATTGCCTTTAAACATCCATTCAGACAAACCAACATCTTCCTCGTCCATATTTAGTGCTTAACAACTACACCATTTGCATATATCAAAACTACTGGAATCACCACCTTCTTTTGTATCATATATCCTCTTTCATTTTATAAGCTACTTCACTCACTATCTCATTCATTACTACTGCAAACAATATTTCACTGATAAGACATCCTTGTCTTATACCACACTTCATGCATATATCTTTATTCAGCCACCCATTCACTTACGCTCTCATGCTATTATTTTGATATGCTAACATACACACTCTCCTAATTCTTACTTATTCCATACTTCTCCATAACATCCCACATAACATCATGTCTTACTATATCAAATGTATTGCTAATATCCCCTAACGTAAGTTTCACATCCTCCTTTTTACTTAATATCATCCACAATTTCTCCCACAACTAATAATTCTTGACATTCATTCACTTTTATACCATATATACTTTCTTCCATAATATCATTCATCCTTCCTTCCAATCTCCTCTGTATTATTCTTATAAAAATGTTATAATCTGTACTACTTAGTGTGATGCATCTCCAAATTTTTATTTCATTCTTCTCATCCTTCCTCCATATAAATTTTAATATCCCACTACATAACTCTTCAGGCACAAACAATTCCTTCAATCATTCATTCAGTTCATTCAGCACATTTACAAAATACTCTCCTTACCAATCCATTAATTTCTTGTACATTCCATACCTTAGACCATCTGGGCATGATATTGAAAAAGAAGTCATGTCTTACCATAACGTTCCATGTGTGTTGTAGATCTTTATTCATTCCTTACTATTATGACATGGCCGTTTCCAAGCTCGTGCCAGCCAAAAACTCTCAGCCAAGACCTACCCATAATGCCCCTATCATAGTTACTCCAGATCGAGTTTGCCCGCCTCTATATAACAGAGATAGTAATAGAAAAAAAAACAGTAGAAGGCTCTGTCTGAGCAAATACCCTAACCATGAGTTCCTAAATTCCACCAGGAGTCCAGGCAGGGGAAAAGGAGGGTGGGAAGTAATGAATGAATAAAGATCTACAACACAGGTGGAACATTATCGTAAGACATAACTTCTTTATCTGATGTTGTATATCTTTATTCATTCCTTACTATTAGGACCATGTCCCCAGCTACTTGAGTCCTGGATGGCCCTAAGGAAGGATATTCCTGAGCACCATAGAACCAAAAGATGCTCTTCCCCTGGAGGCTAAATCCAATTTGTAATGAGAGGTAAAGGTATGAAGTCTTGCCCAAGTGGCTGCTGCGCAGATATCATCCATAGAGGCTCTGGAATGGAAAGCTACAGAAATAGCCATAGATCTAGCAGAATGAGCATTTATTCTGGAAGGTAAGGATAGCTTATTCTGTTGGTAGATAAAGGCAATGATATTTCTAAGCCAGGAGGATAAAGTCAATTTGGAAACAGGTTTACCCAATCTGGGTCCTGCAAAGGCCACAAACAATTGATATATTTTCCTGAAAGATTTAGTCCTGTCCAAATAACAATGAAATTGCCTATGCGCATCAAGGGTGTGCAAAACGTACTCCCCTCTATTAGAATGCTGAAGGAAGAAAACCAGCAGGTCAATAGATTAGTTAATGGAAAATCCAGAAATGACCTTGGGCAAGAAAGAAGGGTCAGTACGAAGGGACACCCTAGCTGTGTGGAATATCAAGTAAGGTCTCTTGACACTCAAGGCCTGCAGCTCATATACTCTTCTCGCTGAGGTAAGTGCTACTAGAAGTAAGGTCTTCCATGACAAAAACTTTAAATCACATAAATCAAAAGGCTCGAAAGGAGGACCTGTGAGAGATTGAAGCACCAAAGTCAAGTCCCAGGGTTCTAAGGGAGGCTTGACTGGAGGTTTAACGTGTAAAACTCCTTTCAAAAATGTCTTGCATAGGCAGTGTGACATAATCGAAGATTTATCAAATCCATTATGAAAATTGGCGAGAGCTGCTAAATGTACAGTGACTGTCGATGCTGAGGCTCCTGCATGTAAAAGAGTCGTCAGATATTGAAGGATCTTTTGAACAGACATAGAGAAGGGATCTAAGTTCTGATCTTTGGCCCAAATAGAGAACCTAGTCCATTTACTAGAATAAACTTTCCTGATGGAAGGTTTGTGTGAAGCCAGAAGAATTTCACGAACAGGAGATGGGATGTCAGGCAGCCTGGCAATCATTGGAAGTGGAGGAACCAAGCTGTGAGCTTGAGACTGTGGAGATTGGGATGAATCAGTCCCTGAAGATGAGAAAACAGGCCTTGGGAATGATCCAGGATCCACGTGCTGTGAATCAGATGAGGCCATAGAAACGGGAACCAGACTTGACAGGTCCAATAGGGGGCAATGAGGATCACTTTGCTTCTCAACCTTTGAGCTTTCTTGAGAAATTTCGGAATGAGGGGGAAATGGGGGAAAAGCATACAGTAGACCCGGGGGCCAATTGTGCTTTAGAGCATCTCTCGGGGGTTCCCCCTGAGGGGGGATCAGGGCAAAGTAGCTTCTGAATTTGTTGTTTAGGGGGAAAGCAAACAGATCACAGCAAGGCTTGCCCCAGCGTCAGAAGATCCGATCAGCTGTTACAGGATTGAAAGACCACTCATGAGGCATCAGGATGTTCCTGCTCATCCACAATAAGGTTGGAACTCCGGGGAATGTGCGATGTTATAAGAAAACGGTTGGAAGCTATCACCCAGTGCCAAATCCTCATGGCTTCCCGATACAGGGGGTAAGACCTGGTTCCACCTTGCTTGTTGATATACCAGACGACTGAAATGTTGTCTGACTGAACTGCAATGGTCCCAGAAGGTAGGGACATATGGAACGCTTGCAAAGCTAAGAGAACTGCCCTCAGTTCCAAGACATTTATGTGCAAATTGGCCTCCATGGGGGACCAGGTGCCTTGGACCATCTTTCCCTTGAAATGCCCCCCCCACCCTAACAGGGAAGCATCCGTGGTCACCCTGGCCGTGGGCTGGGGAAGTCAGAACGGACGACACCAAAGATTTGTTTGTGACTTCATCCACCATAGCATTTCTTCCTTGCAATGGTTTGTAAGATGTATCATGTGGTCGAGTGGGTGAGTTAAAAACAACCATTGTGCGGAAAGGAGCCACTGCAGGATTCTCATGTGCAGCCTTGCCAATGGTACTAAAGTAATGACAGCCGCCATGGAGCCTAAGAGTTACAGTACAAGGCGTGCTGGTACATAGGTCTGTGGAAGAAGGGCTTGGATTTGGTGTCTTATTTTCAAAAGCCTGTGAGGAGGGAGAGAAGCTTGACAGGATGTTGTGTCGAAGACTGCTCCAATAAATTCCAGTGTCTTTGTTGGGGACATTTGAGATCTGTCCTTGTTGATTGTAATCCCCAAGCGGAGAGCGAGACCTTGAGTGTAAGAGAGGTTGCGGGCTAGGAGATTCCTGGTCGGAGCTGTAAGGAGCCAATCATCTAGATACGGAAACACTTGGAATCCTTGTAATTGAAGATGAGCTACCACAACTGCCATACATTTGGTGAACACTTCAGGGGGGTGTCAAGAGACTGAATGGCAGTGTCCTGAACTGGAAGTGATTGGCTCCCAGCCAGAAGTGGAGAAACCTCCGGGAGTGATGATCAATCTTTATGTGGTAGTACATATCCTGGAGGTCTATACAGCACATCCAGTTGTCCCTCCCTAGAAAGGGGAGAATGGACTGTACCATGACCATCCGGAATTTTTGAGGTTTGATAAATTTGTTCAATAGGCTGAGATCCAGAATTGGTCCCCAGTCCCCTGTCTTTTTTGGCACTAAAAAGAACCTCGAATAAAACCCGGATCCTCTCTGGTCTGGTGGGACTGGTTGGATGACTCTTTTTCTTAGCAGCTGATCTATTTCTAAGGTTGCTAATTCCCTCTGATTGGGTGGCACATCAGGGATTCGTTTGATGGGTCTGGGAGTTAAATCGAATGGTATTTGGTAGCCTCTGGATATTATTCTCTGGACCCAAACATCGGTAGTAATAAGTTGCCAGGCTGGTAGGTGCAGAGAAAAATGACCCCCGACTGCTTCCAGAGGAAAGCAATCAGGCTGCTGCTCAGGAGCGCTGGTAGGGTTTGCCGGAGAAGGAATCTCTACCACCCTGGTTACGCAGACCCCCTCTACCCCGAAAGGGGCATCTTCAAGATGAGTTGCCCCCTCTGCCCCAGGGGGATTGCTCACCACAAGTGCCATGAAAAAATCCTTGGGATTTCTTGAACCACATTTTTCCTCCCTTCTGGTTCCTGGAGTAGGACCTCTAGGGGGGTGGAAAAGCGTATGCCCACAGCAGACAAGGTATTTCCGTCTTTCTCACTTTGTGCAAGTGTGTCTCGTACTTTGGGTCCAAAAAGTGCAGATTCGTCAACAGGTGCATTGATGAAGGAAGATTTAAAGGGGTCTGTGAAGTCACACAACTGCATCCAAGCATTACGTCTCATGACAATGCCAGATGCGGCAGCTCAAGCTGCCCCCTCGGTGGTGTGAGATATCAAACGCATCGAGGAGTTCGAGATGGAGTGATGGGTAGCTAGCTGTGAGGCGACAGTGTCATGCACCTCAACAGGCAGTACCCCCACCAAAGAGGAATACATTTCAGAAATTAGGTCTCTTTGGAGGCAAGTGAAGTGTGCCAGATAGTTCAGCGACTGAATGGCGAAGGTTGCTGAAACATAGGTCCGCTTCCCTAGTCTGTCCATAGTCCGAGACTTCCTGTTTGGAGGATGGACAGTGGAACTATCTTCTGCCAGTTCCCTCTTGGTGGCCACCGTCACAACCATGGAATCAACTGTCAACAGCTTGGACCAGTGAGGCTGGTCTTCGGGTGTAGATAGAATTTTGTCTGGCCTCCGGGGGACAGGTTCTACATTGTCCAAGGCCTTCCAAGCATGCTGCACAATGAGCTTAACAAGCTCATCTTCAGGTGGGTTCACCCAGGAAGTAGATGGCTGGGCATGAAAGGCCTGCAAGAACACCGATTCCTCAGAAGAAGGGTTAGAGGACTTCCAGTCTCCCCACTGCTTGAGAATTTCAAGAATGTCTCCAAATGAGATGTCATCTCGGGGAGACTGTGGGGACCCTTCCCCCTCATCACAATCAGTGTCTTTGGTGATAGATTCCTCCGGGGAATCAAGGTGCTTCCTATTGCACTGTTTCTTCTGGGGTGGCTCCCCAGTGGGATCTTCTGAGGAGGACTCCGAAGAAGGGGTTCCCTTCAAGGGGGGGGGTCTTGTGGCTGCCGTGCCTGGGATCCCGATGGAGGGGGTTGGCACAGCTGCATGCTGGGGGGGAGTTCTGATGCTAATGTCATTGGTGCTGACTGCGAGCCTGCAGAGGTAAGGACCCTCTCCATCACCTGGAAAGCAGGCCCGCCCAAGGAGGGATGGAAGCCCGGAACCGAGAAGGACAACCTCGGAACCAAGGTCACACCCCACCCTGTGGAGCCCGTCTCCAGGTGAGGAGCTCCGAGAGGACTGGAAGCCATCTGAGCCATGGACATAGACGGGGCCAGTGAGAAAATAGGCGCTGGGCTAGGTACCAAGGTACAGATGGTCCAAGCACTGCTCCAAGAGAGCATCGGCTCCACCGCAGCTGATACAGCAAGGGTGGTTGGTGCAGAGAGGGAAAAAAAATGCTGCCGGAGCCGAGACAGTATGCACCGGGGTGGACATTGGTACTGAGATCTCTGGAACCTGGGTAGAGGCCGGAGGAGTATAAACAGGGGAATATGTAGTAAAGGATTCTGAGCCAAGAGGGATGGAAAGTCTAGCTGGAGTGGGCAATCCCCTAGCTGCCAGAAGCTGGTCCACAACCCGCACTAGGTCCAATTCAGAAAAACTCCTGGTGGATCTAAAGGAGGCTGCTGAAGGAGAATCAGGTCTTTCAAGAAAATGACTAAACCTCTGCCCAAAAAAAGGGTCATACGTTGGAGAATATCTGGTTCTTGGCAGATATTCAACTTTAGGAGCTGATGGAGCCGAAGAAACTATCGGCACCTTGGCTGGGGATGGTGCCAAAGCAGGTACAGTCATAGGAGCCAATGCCACAACCAAGGACAGCACCGAAGTTGGTGGTGCCGAGGTTGAAACCGAAATAGGGGTGAATATCATAGACGGCACTGAGGGAGAAGACAGAGAGCCTCGTACCAAAGAGGTCTGCACCGAGGGTGCCGGAGAAGCATGGAGCTGACTCTGTTCCGTAACTGACGGAGATGTAGGAACTGAGTGACTCCATTTTTCCTTGTGTTTTTTGGTCTTTGGAGGGGGTGAGACCTCCGACCCAGACAGAGCCTCCGAAAAAGGTGTTTTAATTAAACCTTTTAAAATAAGCTTATTTTTACATTTTGCTAGTGTACGATTACTAAAACTAGCACAAATGTCACAATCAGCTTTAATATGGTCCACACCCAAACAGTAGACGCAATGAGTGTCTCCATCCGAGTTGGGCATCTTACACCCACACTTGTCACACTGTTTAAACCCCAACTTAGCTTTGTCTGACAAAGTAAGGCAACAAAGCTATCCTAATAAAAAAACAAAAGAAGGGAGAGAAAAGTGAGAAAATACCAACAATGGTATTTAAAAAATACCACAAGTGGTAAGGGAGCACCTACCAAAGGCAGGAGAGAGAGACAGTACCAACGATGGTAGAAAATTAATTACCAAAGGTAAAGGGTAGGAAATAAAAGTAGGTTATAGGCAATAGTGAGAAAAGGCTAAATTGCCTAAAAAACAAGAAATTGTGAGGAGAAACTCAAAAATCACAATTTTCCACTTAGCTTTGAGAGAGATAGCTAGGCACATCTGACGAGGAATGCGGCAAACGAGATCTGGAGTAACTATGAAAGGAGCATTATGGGTAGGTCTTGGCTGAGAGTTTTTGGCTGGCACGAGCTTGGAAACGGCTGTGCCGGTTCCAAGGAGGGAACCAAAGTCCTAATAGTAAGGAATGAATAAAGATTTACATCAGATTTAACATTTACTTTCCTAAGTACTTCATCCAATTCACTAATAGTAATTTCTGTTTCAAATTCTCCCTTAACTCTTTCTGGTTTTTTTTTTACTTTCCATTCTCTTATTTTCCTTCTTCTTACTCTTATACATATTTTCCACATGCTGTACTACAATATTCAGAATTTGTTCTTGTGTTCTTTTTACATTTTTCATTTCTCTCATTATACTAACATTCTCCTATGCTATTTTACCCAAATATGGAGATACCTCCTTCTTTTTCCATTGTAAATAATATAGCTACCTAAACAAGGATGCATTAAATTTTTCCTGATTTCTTTTACATATTTATTTTTTCATATCATAACATTCTCTTGTATTATTTTCTAAATTCTCTAATACATTTATGTACATTTTCCCATGTTTCACTTACTCTTCCTTTTTTACATCATCTTGCCATTGGGAAAAAAAACACTGTTTATACTTATTTTTAAATTCAATCCACCATTCCACTTCTTTTTAAAAAATTCCTTCATGGTTATATGATCCTTCTAAAACTGCAATACTTCCCACTCTCCAATTTCATTCCATAATTTTTTATTATTTTTCTTTCCTTTCCTATTTTAATATACTCCTTTTCTTCTATCACCTCCATCCACATTGCTAAAAGGTCTGAAAAGCCTATCACAGCTGTACCACCAGCTGCTATCCCCAATCCTTCTGATAATACAAAATAATCAATTTCAGGTTCAAGTGCCTCCTTTTATAAGTCCATTGACTTGTATTCCACATTTTATTACTTCCTGTATTTTTTTACATTTCCCTTTCTTTTTAAATTTTCCCTTTTAATCGCAATTAAAGTTCCCTGCAATTATAATTTTCTAATATTTGAAACAAATTTGCTTTTTTCTTGCTAGTTATATATGCATATAATGCTACAATTCTGTACACATGCTCTCTCCACCTCACATCCACAACAGTTAACCTTCCATCCTTACCAACATTAAATACAGTATTTTCACGTTTTTTATATAACATAGCCACTCTGGAACAATGTTCACTTTCTAAATTCCATATTATATTTCCATCCTATAATTTACTGTTTGCAGACTTTCTTTACTTGTCAGGAATCTAACATCCTCTGTCTGAAAAACATCCACATCACATTTAGCACACTATTCCAGTATCCCTGTCCTTCTTACAGTATTAATAATACTGTTCACATTTAATGAAAGTACTCTGAAATTGTTGCTTTCTTTCTTCTTAAATTTAGGGGAAATATATATATATATATATATATATATATATATATATATATATATATTTTTTTTTAATTTTCATCTTCTTATTGCCACAATCATTAATTAAATGATGCATGTCCCCACAAAAGACACATGATTTAGGATGGCCAGCAAATCTTAATGTTCCCCAATGACCAGCCATAAAAATAACAGTTGGCAAGTATTTCACCGTGTTTTCTTTTTCACATTTCAAAACAGCTTCCAAATCCAACCCTCCATTCCATAAGTTTCTCTCATCTCTAGCTTTCACAATATTATCAAGTTTCACACAGACCCTGCATGCATTTTTTAACATTGTCTTCTCCAGTCCATCAGTTCTAGACTGCAAAGAAACATTTTTTAACACTTAAGTTGCTACCAGAAAAATAATTGATCAAAATATAAATGTCTTTCTTTTTGTCACACAGTTCCAGAAATTTTATCATCAGTTTCAAATGTTAAGTCAATAAAAGTTTCTGTCCCAATACATTTAAAAGACCAAATTTATTGAGCTTTAAAACCTGTAACAGTTACCAAATTGCCCCATACATATTATCTGTCTATTACAAATTTACTTTTTTGCTCTTATTCTCACAGTTAGTCTTCTTTTCTTTGTAAAAACAGTTTTACTTGCAGTTTGTTGCTGCTCTCCCTTTTTTTGCCTCCTGTCACAGCTGCGTATGTTTTAATTACTGTATCATCTGCTGGCAAAAAAAAACAGACATATTCTCAGTTTATGTTTTCCTCCTTTACTTTCTGTCACTTACTGCATAGGTTTTAACAGCTGCATTCTCTGGTGCCACATCACCCGGTTCCCTTTCCATTCTCAGCACTTTCAAAAAAGTTATCTTGTCATCTCACCCCATGAAACAGCAGAACTGTCACCTGGATCATCCTACTGAATTATTTTTAACAGAACATCATCTGCAAGCCTTCCTAACACCATTTCTTTTATCTGCACAACTTCAACAAACTTGCTTACTTCTTCTCCAGGGAGACAGCTAAACACTGCTCATTTGTAATGTCCACCACCCAGGAATCTTTGTTTACATTCTGAGGCTCCATATCAAACAAATTATTCTCCAAATTCTCCCTTTCTACCTCCAAACCCTCCATAGTTTTTTCTCACCTCCTCCAAGCTGCTGCTTTCCTAAGGCCTCTTCCTTGCTGCTGTAGGAGTCCTCCAGTGTCATCTAGCACTTCCAAACAGTAGGGGAAGTTGCAAGAAACCATACCCAAATTTCCCCTAGTAGTATAAATACCACCTCAGATCTCTCTTAACAAAGAATAAATTAAAAAATAAAAAGTCCACTTCTAACAAAATTAGTTTGAATGAATGTACTTTGATCCTTTTATGTTCACCGAAACTACCTTTGGCAAATCATGAGGAATTCATACTAAATTTACCAAAACTAACAGTGAGGTCATTAGTTCTACACCAGGTATATTTTTGTATGCCATATTATATTCCAGTATTTTTTACTGAAGTACTGGTTTTACTCTTTTCGCAATCATCAGCATGTTTGCCGATCCATAACCAACATTTAATTTGTATAGATGAGAAGAATTGTTCAAAAAGTAGAGGCCTGTGGGACATTAGTGGTGTAACCCCCATCAGGCTAGACAGGTAAGACTCTCCCATGATTTGTGTTCAGGCAAATTTTGCACAGTATAAAAATAAGGTATTCCATATTTTGACAGTTTATCACACTTTGCTGCCATCTGTTTTCCATGTTGGCCTCTTTAACGGGGTGAAAAAAATGGACAATAGTTAATTCACATGTGGTTTCCTGTTCTACAGGTAATCCAAGCTTGTGTTTGAGGGTCTTAAAAGTTGGCAATTCTCTAACTTGGAAGGCAAATGTTCCAAAATGCTTGCTCCATAATAGAAAGTGTGTGCTAATGAATACTTAGAAAATATGCTTCAATGATAAGAAAAACTAACTGGATAATCAGTATTCCAAAGATGCATTTAATGCACAGGGAGAGCCCAATGAAAAAGAGAACCTATTTATGAAAGTAAATCCATCTACCATAAGGAAAACAGTCCATGAAACCAATATTGAGTGTTCCCTTACTAACCAATCATGTTTAGAATGTGCTCAGTATGGTGTGTTTATTGTACATTTTAAATATTTTACTTAGAACACATCTTTCTGCAACTTTCAACAATAATGTATGTTTAAGATAATAGCATTGAGTTGAGCTCAAATAAATACTGTTAGCTCAGACACGCATTACTGCTGAAAACTGTAAAAAGACATCTTCATAGTAAATCATTTAAAATGTATAATAAACAGATACCTACCAACCTACATTTTAAATTATTTACTTGGAAGACATCCTTTTGCAATTTTTAGTAAGACTGTGGGCAGGATTCAGGAAGCCTCCGTGTAAGAGTTATAACTCTTACACGGAGGCTGCAGTTAAACGGTGTGATGTCAGCATGTCATGCATATGCATGAGGTGCATGAGGCATGCTGAATCACACTGTAAGTCTTACACGGTCCGTGTAAGACAGTAGGGGGCGTGTCCGTAGGCTAAGCCCTGCAAGCGGACACGCCCCCGGAAGTCTAGAATGGCAGAAAGTAAACACCCACGAGAGAGGCCATGGAAATGTGAATAAACACACTACACAACCATTTTTGATTGACCTGTATACCTGGCATACGGGCCAATCAAAATTGCCTATTTCTGGAGTTGTGTTCTCGCGATAAGCGTTTAGTTATTTGTTTGATTGATCCTGATGCATACGGCCAATCAAAAAGCTCTCGCCACAAAGCAAGGCGTTTAATGCGAACTGCAATGAACGGAACACGGTAGCAATGTGTTAATTGCAGAGAGTTTGAGCTCAGTTCTTTAATGCGTGAGCTCAGTTCCCATAAGACCTTTTTTTTTTTTTTTGGTTTTGAGATAAAATATCCTAGATGACTCTGACATATATCCCATTATCTCAAATCATCAACACAGCTGCCTAAAAAAAAACATCGTGATCTGGCAATTTATAAACCTTCATTTCAGCTTAATTTACTATCATTACTTATATAGACCTCCATATCATTATTTAGAAGCGTTAGCTAGGAACATAACAGATTACATAACAGACTGGCAGATACAAAGGTCAGTAATAATGAATTTTTTGTTTCTTTGCTGACATCTTTCTTACAAATTTGCAGATTTCATAATTTTTTTAAGGTTTTGACATGAATAGACATGTATAATTGGATTAATATGGAAGTTGGACTTGAACAATGGGAGTCTTTCTTGATTTCCTGCCAGTACACAACACATGCCCCCACAGACCAGCAATGTAAAATGTAAGAAGTGAACAGATGTTATAAAATGTAAAATGAAAACTTTTTTATTTTTTTTTAAAACCCTGTAAATGTTTGCTAATGCGTGCGCCCGTCTGCGCGGGTGTGCTACTAGCGCAACTGCAGTTAGCAATCAGTGGAAAAGGATATAAGAACCAAATATGCAAAGTAAGCCAAGAAGTAATAGCATAGTGGTAGAATTTTTGGCTTAAAAGCAGGCAGGCATGGTTCGAGCCCACACAACATCCTTTTTATTTTTGTAAATAAGCACTAAAAAGGCCCCTGACAGTATTGTACAAATGTAAAAGTATTTCCTTTTGTAAAATAGAATGAAATGGATCATATATTTTCAAGTAATACAATAATAAAAATATTTAGAAATGTACTGATAGCTAAGCTGCTGTCAAACAAGGTGAGACAGAGTGCCCGTAGCTGAGTAGTGTTTCAAAGGCTGCAAATTGCTTGCCCGTAGCTAAGCACTGGTTTAACAGGCTCAAACTGTGTGCAACTAGCTGTGCTTAGCTTAACATGCGTGTTAATAGCAAATTAAGGTTTAACCCAGCACACACCGTTTGCGTGGAGGTGCGCGCCGTGCCCACAAGCTAACCGCTGGGCAACGTTAAGCAAGCTGTATCAAAAGTGCCTTTACACAGACACACCCCTCAGCCTGTCTAGACAGTCATAAAAATTAAAAATCAGTGGTCAGATTCGAACCCAGGATACCATGCACTAGAGTCAAGGTACTAAACCACTAAGCCATGACAGCAATACTGAGAAATGCAGAAATAGCATATATATAGGATGTAATCCAAAATGGAGCATGATAAAGCAGTTTCTGTGAAGTTGATACAATTCCAAAACGGCCAATCATAGAAATGTGTGGGAAAATCGGCATATATAAGCCCTATAGGGGGGAATACACAGCATAAACGATTGTAGAATAGACCTGCAGGCAGAATGAGTGGAGTAGGGGAGGGACGTTGCTTTCAAGCACAGCGGTGGGGCATTGAGGAGTCCATATACATGGTCTGGCTCCTAGTTCATCATCATGAGGCCCAACTCATGCAGGGTCAGGTCTCATGGGGAGCATACAGGGCGGAGGCATGGGACCAGTTGGCTCATGATCTCACCAGTGCTACTGGGATTCCACGTACCGGTGAGCAGATCCGTCACCACCATGCGGACCTGAAGCGACGCAAACAAGACCAGTTGACCCAATGGATCCAGGAGGCCCGGGATATGCCCAACGCCCCACTACTGAGTAAGTTACATTTTACTTATGTATTTAAGGAATTCATCTAGCTGATACCATGGAGATGTGTATTCCAATATTACTTGTCTTGTATTACAGCTGCAGGTGTCCGCTCTGTGAATCGCAGGGCACATGACAGCAGGCTAGATACAGGTTAGTAACCCCACCTAGTACTTGTAAATAAATATTATAGTGTAGCACTTAGCAGAACACTGCAGTGTATTCATTAAAAGTAATTGAATGTGCAAGCAACAAGTGAAAGTGTGCAGGTATGGCTGCATCAAGTTCATCAGTATGTAAGTGAAACTGGAAATATAATTGATAGAAATAAATAGTTCTGTAAAACAGATGTCCCACCATTAATTAAATGTAGTATAACCTGCAGTAGTCTCAAGAGTACAGCTTCAGAAGCTGAGTTAATTACATGTGAGATATATCCCTGTTGAAATGCTGAATCATGACAGAAGTGAGGCTGCTGGAAAGTGTTTGAATCACCACAGGTCTAATATGTGAACAAAGCCTAGAAGTACCAACCAGAACTGTGAAATAGCAGGATGTGTGAGAGTGACAGAAAGGGTCATGTATCAATAAATAAAGTAGTAATAACTCCTGAATATATAAGCCTCAGTGTGGTTCTACAGAACTAAATGCATGTGGGAATTAAAAATTAAAATCCTAAACTGATTTCAGTGTGTCTGAATCTTGAATATTTAAGCCAAAATCTGTATATGGTGATCACAGTCAACAATTTTCAGATAGAATGAATGATTGCCTGACATACTAAACATCCATAGTTGTCCCCTGCCCTGTCATCAAAATGTAGCAGGATGATGTATCTGATCAAATTCAAAATAACTAGGATAGTGATGTATCTGTAACAGGTCTAGCATGACAGTCAATTAAAAATCATTTGAAAACTATCACCCACAAGTTAATTGTGTTTCTATTACAAATGTATAGCAATGTATAATTTATGAATGTGTCAACATTTTCATTCTCCACCCCACCCTATAATTGCAAATTAAAAAACTCACTAAATATTGGTATGTGAAAATTTCATTAACCATGGACATTTGTCCTGTTGTTTCAAAAATATATGCATGTCCGTTGTTGCATGTGCCCTGTTCATACCTGCAAACCTGATGGCCTATTGCCATTAATCAACCCTGCATGTTGTTTGATTGTGTATTTCTGTTCAAATAATGCATGTGATATTGATATGCCTGTTGTTCAATGGTGTTAATATCTGGGTGTTTGTTTAATGGGAATACCAATGCATGCTGTTACAACTAATTTGAATGGAATAATATGCTACTAACCCAAACTAACATAACATACTCACAAACCTAGAACGCTTGGGAAGGTGGGTCCCAGCGGACCCACCTCTCCCACCTCATCTGGCGATTGCACCTGGCACTAGTGCCCAGGCCGGACCCTCCTCCGGTGGCCCTGTGCCACCTTCGGGTGGAAGCGCTGCAGGGGATGGGGCCTGTCCCCCCTCTGCAAGCGTGGCCGGAGGAGCCCGTCCACTCACCCTCCAAGGTGTCCTGTCTGTGGTGCGAAGGGAGATTCAAGACTCTGTTCTTGGGCCCCTACGCCAGCTTGAGGCCCGGGTGGCACAACTTACGGGCATGCCCGTTGTCCTGCCTGCACAGCCCCCAGCACAGCCCCGTCCTGGGCTGTGAAGGAACAGTGGCAACTGCCTATGGGTGGGGATATCAGTTCCACTGTTGCCATCTGTGGGCTCATGTGCCCTGGATATCCCAACCTCCGTCCCCGTCAATTGTGTAACCCCCCCACATGTGTCATACACCGCCCTGTATGCTCTTGTCTGTCTTGTCTGTTAACCTACCCAACCTACCTCCCCAGCTATACCGACTACCTTCACCTGACATACCACTCTCACCTGAAAAAAAAAGGGCATTCTGTACCCACAAAAAAATTACGCCCCATACATAGCTGTCCATGTTGCACATATGTCCGCTGGACATTGAAACTGTTAATTACAATTGGCTGTACAACAGGTATTAATGATGTCCTGACACCTCTCTCAGGGGTGGAAGGTTTAAAATGTCACACCAAATTACATACAAATGCACAGCTGTTGCTGAGAAAGACATGGGCAGCTATGGGCCTCACCTACATCCCTCCTGCAAATCCCAAGCTTGTTTCCCTACTGTCTTACCCTCTTTGTGACCCCTTTTTCACCACTTTCCTGTCACCCCTTTTTCTTTTCTTTCAAAGAAAATAGCGGGTGTCTTATGTGTTAGCGGAGCTCACCGCCAGTGCGCATGCGTGAGCTCCTCGCAAATGAGCGCAGACCCGGTTTTAAGTGCTTAAAAGTGCCTTTGGCACGTTTGATTGATAGGTCCTGTACTCATTTCGAAAGAAAACTAAATTCCCACTGTCAGTCTTGAACCCAGGACCTTGGTAACACTAGTCTGTATGACTTACCACTAAGCCATGACTCTCATACAAGAGCATAGTGCTAAAATAAATATAACATGTAATAGTAGGAATGAATATAAAGGCAATATAGGATATGTACTACCCAAAGCATGTCAGGTAGATTTTTAATGTCCGAATTACTGGATTCCCATACTAGTTTAGTGTTAACAGAAACAGCCCTGCTAATTGTTAGCTTGTACATAATAATGTAAGGTAATGTACATATATGAAAGTATGTATATGTGCATATATATATATATATATATATATATATATATATATATATATATATATATATATATATTAATACATATGAAATATAGTTGTAGGTGTCAGTATTCATATACACTCACTACAGGAAACAGTGAAGATAAATGCAGCAACCAGAATCTACAACACAGCCTGACTCCTGTGAGACTTACTAACCCTTTTAACTGCTTAAAGGTGCCTTCAGCACTTTGATTGACAGGCCCTGTACTCAATTTGAAAGCAAAATAAAAGCATACTATTAGGCCCTACCACAAGACCATTGTAACACTAGTCTGTATGACCTACCACTAAGCCATGACTCTCATACAGGAATATAGTGCTAAAATAAGTATAACATGTAATAGTAGGAATGAAGATAAAGGCAATATAGGATGTGTACTACCCAAAGCATGTCAGGTAGACTTTAACTGTCCTAATTACTGGACTCCCATACTAGTTTAGTGTTAACAGAAACAGCCCTGCTAATTGTTAGCTTGTACTTAATAATGTAAGCTAATGTACATATATGAAAGTATGTATATGTAAACACACACACACACACACACACACATATATATATATATATATATATATATATATATATATATATATATTAATACATATGGAAATATAGTTGTAGGTGTCAGTATGCATACACACTCACTACAGGGAACAGGTGAGAGAAATGCAGCAACCTGAATTTACAACACAGCATGAATCATGAGAGACTTACTAACCTTCACACTCACAGAACACTGTCGACAGCATACCAGCATGGTCCACGCCCTTACAATCTGAAAGGGCAACGCCTATCTCACATACCCTTTTATAGCACTGTCCTGAAATCACAGTGAGACATGCAATCAGTACACAACTGGCTGCATGCAATTAGCAAATGCTGCCTTACAATTGGTGCAGATGCCATCACATGGACCTATGCAGATACCTACAAAAGCATCCAGTACTAACACTCCACACATGCAATACATTCATTGCACCAAACCGATGGAGAAAGAGAGAGAGAGAGAGAGAGAGAGAGAGAGAGAGAGAGAGAGAAAGAAAGAAAGAAATAAAGAAATAAAGGCAGTGATAAAAAAACTGCATCATCACAGCAACAAAACCAGCAGCAGCAGCAGCAAACAGCAATTAGCACCAGTGACACAGCAACAGCTGACACAAACACAGGTAATGCAAAGTAGCAGGTTAATACTGTGTTTACTGTGAAACCTCCAAATGTATCATAGTTCACTATCTATAGGTATGTCCATGAGATAGGTTGTGTGTACATAGTCCTGATATATATACATATGTAATATTGCTGTACATGTCTTCCATACTTAAAACTTCCATAGCTTAGAACACAAGGCCAGTTATCAGTAGTGATTCACAGAAGTGCTGAGAAGCTGTGTATTATGTGGAATTAGCATACCAGTGAAATAACAAGCTAACAAATAACAAGCATATAAACAAAGCTAGATTCAGGAGGCTTGGATGTAGTGTATGCTACAGCAAACAAGGTGTACCAATGTCAGTAAGATACAGTTCAAATATGCAGGCACTATAAACCTTAAACCAGAAGTTCCCAGCTATGAATGACAGAATACAGCCTATTCTCACACAGGAGTGCAGACCACAAACCTTGTTAATGTTAAATAACTGGCCTGAAGCCCAACTGCTTATACCAGAACTAATACACTTGGACACTGGGCTCTCAATCAGCAGTTCCCAACTTAGAAGGATGAAAGCTACCTGTCCTGCCACCACAGTGCTTGCCACAAACCTTCCTAATGTAAAACAACTGGTCTGAAGGCCAAGTGCTTAATCCAAAAGACTTAGAATGATAGCTACACTTTAATCAAGTTACAACCAAGCAGTAATAACTACAATTTAATACTTTATGTATAGAATGTGTACCATATATTGCTGACATACTCTGCTGATATCCTGTTTGTGTACTTTTCCAGGAGATATGGCTCCAAAAGGGAACCCTGCATACTCTGCTGCAGAGGACGAAGTGATCCACCAGAGCCTGGTGCATGACTATGACATCCTGTTTTCACGCACCACCCAGAATCAGCAGGAGAGGTCTGCACTGTGGCAAAACCTTGTCAGCAGGATAAATGATGTTGGCATGCATGATAGGACATATGAGCAGGTGAGACATCACTGCAGTGATTTGATTAGAAATGTCCGCCAGCGTGCTGCAGATATCCGCAGGCAACAGGTTGCCATAGGTGTGGGGGTGGCCACACATCCCCCCTCACTAGACAGGAGGGGCTACTGCTAAGTGTCGTGGATCCAGCCCCAGAACAACAACAGCATCAGACTTGCATCATGATGGAGGTTGGATCCACACAGCAGCAAGACACTGAGCATGCAGGTAAGATGCCATATGTACATATGACTGTTCTGTACACTGTTACTTCATGCATGCATAAGGTGTGCACGTGGTATGTATCTGTCATCATGATATGTAATTGTGCATGTGTGATACTGGCATTATGAGCAGCTGATGTGTATAAGGGAACTGGTGTACTACTGTACTGTATCATATGCAAAAACAATGGCACACTTGTGCCCACTGACATTACTTTTTTCATATTTCCAGGTCCCTCTCATCTAGCAACGAGGCAGGCCATACATGCTGGTGAGTGTGTTTATCATTACCTGAAAAACTATTTATAATACTAGTAAGAGTAGTGTAACTCAGTAGTATACATGCTGGTGAGTGTGTTTAATAATACCTGCAATACTCAAGTTAATACTAAGAGTAGTGTAACTCAGTACTGATGTGTGTGTGTACTGTGGGGTGTGCATGTGTGCAAATGTGCCTGTGCCCATGTGTGCATGTGTGTGTGTCCATGAGTGCATGTGTCCATTTCTGAATGTGTGCATTTGTATTGAAGTGCATCACCTTAAAATATGTCTTGAGACTGTAATCTGTGTCCCCTGTTTTCCTCCCGTAGGTTCTGGTGCTGCTCTGGTGACCTGCAGTAGGGAACCTGAATTTTGTGCCCCAGGTACTGATGATGAGGAAATGTCTATAATGGTGCAGGAAGGTGTGTCTGGGTCTGCCATTGGTCAGCCAATTGACAGTACACAGCTGTCAACCCCTTCAATGTGCACAGTCATCCTGCCGTTACATCCTTTGTCACCATTGTCCCTAGGTGATGGACAGTATGCATTGGGCATAGATCAGGGTAATGTGGTACCTGTGGTAGATGCATCCCCACAAAGCAGCCATGAGCAGGGTCCTCCAATGGTACCATGCAGACAGTCGCCCATGGGTTCTCGTGGGGGGCATCCGTGGCCGTACTGCCTCTGGCCGACGTGCCCAAGGAGGTATGTCAACCTCCACTATGTTTCGGACTGTTATGCAGGCACAGGCACGTATGGAAAGGTACACCAGACAGAGTCTGAGGGAGCTGACAGCATGTCGCACAGCCATGACAGATGGTATGCGTGACATTGCGAATGCTATTCGTAATTTCACAGATGTCATTGACAGACGTTGTGGGGACATACAACAGCTGCTTCACAACCAGATGTCCATGGGCCAGGGAGATGGTGTGCGTTTGTGGCGTCGACGTGGCCATATGCCGGCAACAGCACCAGCTGGCAGTTGCCGCAGATGACAACAGGCCCACTCATGCACCTCAAGTGCCAGCAACAGCCCCAGCAATGCTGTGTTAGTGCTGTCATCAGGACGCCCCAGGAGACCACGTGCATGTGGCTCTGGACAGTCCCAACAGGGAACTGTGTCCAGTCAACACACACCTGCTTCCGATGACAGTACCCAGTCTGGGTTAGTACCAGTCCGTAGCACCCCTGCCAGGCACAGGTACCGTGTCCGTGCCCACAGACACTGATCTGGATGACCTGACAGGTGCAGTCTGTGGCTGTCCACAAAACCCTGTACATGGCAGCCATTATGTGGGACTGTGTGCGTGCTTACACACATGCAGAAATTTAACACCTAGGGCAAACACATACACACGCACACTGCACCAACACTGGTCCACCCTGTACTGCTGCCCCTCACAAACACACATACACACACATGTCAATTGGTGGTACCAGTGGCTGGCTTGGGCATACCTAACCCACACCCTGTGCATATGATGACATGGTGCCACCTCCTGCATACTACAACATCAGTGCAGGAAAAGGTAAACACGTTGCTGATGCACAGGGTGACTACATAGATGTGTATAAGTAGTACCATGTTGGTAACTGTTCACTGTTCCACTATGATTGTGTGTATATCCCAGCATTCCTGCTGCAGTAACTGTATGAATGTCCTGAATTGTTATCTGCACCCATACTACTTACCAAAGTGTACCAGCTGCACACCATCACATGCTGCCATTGACTATGGGAATGTGCATCATGTGCTGTATTGTAGATTCAGCTATATGTATCTGTTCTGTCACACATGCATTTACACACACCCTGCTACCCTCACACATGTACACGCTCACCTGCCATTTCCATTATTTATTACCCTACATGAGTAGCTGTCGACACATGACAGGTATACATTTGAAAAGTGCACTATTTGGATTACTACCGATTTCCTCTTCTCTACCTATACTCACAGGGTACAGGCAACTCATTAGTTTAAAAGTGTAATGTGCATCAGGTACTGTAGTTCCCTGATTGCCACATCCAACATGTTTTCCATATGGAAATGCACACACAGAAACATCCCACATCCACACACTTGCCACATTCAGGTTTCAAAACACTATCTAGGTATGTTCTGGTACATGTGCGTGTTACAGTAGCATGTAGCACTATACTGAGTACTGTCAGTTGTCTGTTGTCATGTTGTTTGTATAGGGTGCTGTCAACATCACTGTTTATTAAGGGAAATGTGCACCCTGCAGTGCGTAGCCCCATTTGGCAAAAGCCACATCCCACCCCCAGCATTGTGCACACACACTAAAACACATACTTTCCATTTGCAAGATTCAAACCCCTACCTAACTGTGTTATGACACTAGAGACAGACACATTAGCAGAGTGCGCTATTTGCATTAGTGAAAGAAACTCTTTCTAATGATGTACTTAGAGGGTGCTGACATCATCTGTGTTTAGGAAGAGGGATGTGCACCCTGTAGTGTGTTCTCCCAGTTGGCAAAAGGCACTTTTCCCTCACAGCATTATGCACACACACAAACCCCACTCACACTAACTCATATACATTCCCTTTGCAGGATTCAAACCCCTATCTAACTATATTATGACACTAGAGACAGACACATTAGCAGAGCGCGCTATGCAAATTACCAGGAAGCTTTAATTCAGGTAATATAGTTATAGAGTGCTGACATCATCAGTGTTTCAAAAGGGGAATCTGCATCCTGTAGTGTACTTTCACAGTTGCTAATAGGAGCATTTCCCACACACATAGATGTGTTTGAGGTTTGCATATGTGGGGGATCCAGTACTTCAGTGTGATTAGTATATGGTTCGATTGCAACAATGAGGGATATACTTCAAGTGGTGAGCATTTTGTACTCATGTTTGTGATGATCAGGTCTAGTATATTTTCCCCTCTTGTGGGAATGTTGACTACTTGTTCCATAGCTAAAGAGTTTCTGAACTATGGGAACCCTAGAGCTTGGGTATTGTGGCTTGAGTAATGTTCACAGTCTATGTTTGGGTAGTTGAAGTCACCCAGTATGATGGTGTTTGCAGAGAAATCTATACTCTCCTGTGTTTTCATGAAGGCTGTATGGGATTCCTGAGTTTGAGAGGGTGATGTAAGAGCTCCTCTGTGTCTCTTTTCATGTGGTCCAGGGAGGTACATCTCAGGTTATTCACACCAGCATGGACAATGACTGCCTCATACTTGTACTTGCTGTGGAGTGACCTGAGTGCTTGTGTTATGTGGCACATTCTATCACCTGACAGGTAGCTAAATGTGACCCTCACCTTGCTCAGTCTGGAGAGTGGGACGTCAGTGTGTCTGACTATGGCATCACCTATTAAAGGTGTGTCACACATTGTGTTTGGCCTTATGGGCTGTGCCTGTTAAGAACACTGACTTTGCGAGGTCTGTGTTGCTTGTGTTATGTGTTCATGTGGGATGCAGCATGTTTGGCCATGTCATTTCTGTCCGTGGTCTGGTAAGTATCACCTTTGGTGACATAGGTATTCATATGTCAGCTGGTGAGCATTTGCAGTGTTACCTACTGAAAGTGGTACAGCTTGTTTGTTGTACAATGGACTACATGCAGCCCTGCTTACAGTAGCTATGTTTGCATGCATGTTTCCTTGCAGTTACCCTGGAATACTGATCCGACCTGCCATGCAGAGTTACACAGCTTCTGTGGACTCCTAGTGACATCTGCATAGCTTACTATATGTATGTTCATGTCTCACTTTACAGAATGTCACTGTTTCTCCTGTTCACATGTACGTTGCCTGTGACACTTTGCATATGACTTACCTGGCATCTGTCCACGTGAGCAGTCATATATGCCACTGCAGGACTCTAAACCTGATGATGCACACACTCGAAACATTCCTCAGCATGGAGAACATCGCTATCTGTGCAGTAACAGATACCGGATTCAGGGCTACCAACAGCACTCCAGCACTACCAAGTTATGCCTCATACCATGCTTTTCAGGCCCAAAACTTGCACAAAACCACAAAAGGAGGGGGTGTATTGATATTCATCCAAGATACCCACACCTCTAGGTTGGTGGCAAAGCACCAAACATTAGAGACTATCCATATGCAAGTAACAATGGGTAAAACTGCCTTCCAGGTTATAGCCTGCTACAGACCACCCTCACAAACACAAGAACCGCACTTGGCCTTCCTGAAAACAGTTGGAAATATGTAGGTCTGTCCATACACCATTATATTGGGTGAGTTAAACTACCCAAACATAGACTGGGAGCATGACTGTAGCTCCAACACCCTAGCCCAAATATTACTAGAATTTATATACCAAAATGCTATGGAACAACTTGTTACCACTCACACAAGAGGGGAAAACATACTGACAACAAAAGAAAACATACTGAACCTGATCATCACCTACATGGGGACTCTATGCTCCAGACCAGAAGTGTATCCCTCACTGGTAAGATCAGACCATAAACTAATCTCACTGGATATTCACATCCCAAGGCCACCCCCTGCACAGAAGAATACAGTCAACAACTCATGTAGCAAGTTCACACTCCTCATAAATGATTTGGAAACCTTCAAAGCCCCCAGGCCTGTTGAAAATATGGACCAGACTGCAGATACCTGTATAAAGGCATTCTATGGACACCTTCAGGAATGCATGGATCATGCAATCCCAAATAAAAGCAAGACCCAATCCTCCAAAGGCAGACGTCCTGTGTGGTGGACACCAGCCATAAACAAACTATACAATAGAAGGATGAAGCTACTAAATGATACAACAAACTCCCAAAATGTGAAGGCATCACTGATGAGTATTAGACGAAAACTACAGGCACTCATAAGATTGTCTAAGGCCATCTTTGAGAGAAAATTCCACAAGACACTGAGGATAATCACAAGGCTTTCTTTAGTTATGTTAGGAACCTGGGTGGTAATTCCCAGATATGCTCAGAGGTAGTCCAAAATGTCAAAAGAAATACCAAACACACAGACATTGCCAACATCCTAGTGGACAGGTTCACTGCTAACTCCCCCCCCCCTCCACACCAAAAGGGCAAATATTTCTCCCAGCAGAGTGCTGCCCCCCCTGACATCTCAGATGCTCAGGTAAGAGCTGCCCTCTCCAAAGCAATAAACACTGCATCAATGGGACCAGACAGTGTCCCAGGCTGTGTCCTACATGAACTGCAAGAAGAGCTACACCCAGACATAACACTACTGTTCAATCCCAGCCTTACAACACGATATGTGGCCAAAGAGTGGCGTACAGCAACAGTGGTCCCTCTACATTTAGGTGGTGCCTTAACGGATCCTGGACACTATCGCCTCATAGGTCTGAATAGCTTGGTCTGCAAATCTATGGCAGGGATCATCATGAACCTCATAAATATAGATATTGGGGACCTACAGACACTGCATCATACACAGTTTGGCTTTGTTAATGGCAGATCCTGCCTCTCAAACCTGTTTGATTTCTTTGAAACAGTCACCAAGGCCACTGTCAAGGGGAAGGTGGTCTACACAGCCTACCTGGACCTTGCATAAGCCTTTGATACAATACCCCACTTGTGCATTCTAGGGAAGCTCACCAGTGTACATATTAACCCCTATGTCACTACATATATTGCACAGTGGCTCAAGGGCAGAACACACATGGTTAGAATTGCTGGAGCCATGTCAGCCTCAAAACCAGTTACAAGTGGTGTCCCACAAGGCTCAGCCCTGGGATCTGTCTTGTTCAGTATATATTTATCAGAGGTACAGGCCAACATGGAAGGACTGTGGCTGAGCAAGTCGCAGATGACTGCAAACTGGACACCATAATCAACTCTCCAGCCAACACACGCATCCTCCAAAAGGGCCTCTTAGAAACAGACGACTTGTGCCACAGCCATGGCCTCAAGCTGAATGCCAAAAGTGTATAGTCATCCCTTTGGCAAAAACAAAGTGACCACAAAGTACCACATATGTGTTAATCCATTAAGTACAGAAGAAGGAATTATGGACCTTGGGGTACACAAGTTGATAGCATTCTCTCATTTGACAACCACATGGCCAAAGTGGTTAGAAAAACATTTTATATAGGCCACCTCATCATGAAGGGATTCACATGTAGATCAGGGGAGGACATTGTGCCTCTTTACTCATCCCTCATCATGCCCATAATTGACTACAATGCCCCTGTTGGCATGCACCTTACCAGACACCTGCAGCAACTGGAAAGACCACAAAAGTACCTCAACAAGAGGATCAAAGGGCTCAAACAGATGCCACATACTGACTGGTTAAAGAAACAGCAGCTCTACTCAGTGGCATACTGCCTCTTCATAGGCAATCTGTGCCTGACATATAAAGCCATGTCAAACCCTGACTTAATGGTCATGCTGCACCTCAGAATATCCAAATCCCATCAAGCTACACGCTGGAAAGACTTGAACCTCAGGAGTGATATACATAGGACATGCTGGAGGGACACATTCATAACTCAGAGGCTCCCTTCACTCTGGAATATTATCCCAATACAGGTTAGGCAGAGTCACTCAGTGACTGTCTTCAAGAGGAATATTAATGACTGGATGGGACATTGTAGGTTTACCCTGGGTATCTCTTATGTGTCACTGTTAGACAGAGGCACAATATACTAACCTTGGCAAAGGGCATAGCAAGATAGATTTACAATGCATGGTGAAAGCCACACACATTCTGGCTAGGTTTATAAATGCCCTAGGGCAGATAGCCTAGTATGAACCTATGAACCTATGTATCTTGTTCACCATTGGCCCTATGTGCTGTTAATCACCAATGCAATCTCAATACTATGGTAGCATGTGCAAAGGTCAGTTGTCAGTCACCTCTATGGTACAGTTGTGGAATATGTGAGTCATGTAGTAATGTCACAGCTGCCACATGTACACAGTCAACCCTATCCCCTACCCATGGATGTACAACACATGTATGAGATGGCAACACATAGCCAAACTGTGGACTAAGCACTCTGAACCCAGTACTGGCATAACCTGTCAGTTGGCATGAAATACTACAGTGACTGCAATACCAGTCTGATGTAGACCTACACTGACAGCAATACAAGCACGGGAACACACCGGGCCATTCGTGGAGCCTAAGAATGGCATCCTGCCTGAGTGGCAGACACCTCTGCAGCTGGCACACAGGCATACGTTAGGCCTGAACACAGCACGCATAACACATAGCACACAAATCCTGTGTGCCAAACAAGCACAGTCTGTACAGCTATACAACACTCCTGCTGCAGTTGTGTTAGGTACTTTTATTGTCCGGTACAGTGAGGTCATGCTCACCAGGCTGGACAAGGTGAAGGTCACAGTGATATGCTCATGGGGCACTATGGTCCACCACATAACACAAGCATACAGGTCAGTCAGATGCATGGACACATATGACTCAGTCATTGTCCATGCCACTACAGCTGACGTGTGATGTCCCTCACTGGAATACATGATAGGGAACATGGAAGGGCTCACTGAGCAAGTGGCACAGGCTGGTAGAACCCTGACCTTGGTTGGCATCATACCCTCACCAGGAATGCTGACATATTACTGAATGCTAATGAATTACTGTAGCTACAACACCCTAGCTGAAAGGTTCTTAGCATGCAGTCACTGCATTGCTATGGAACAACTTCTTACCACTCCCACAACAGGTGAAAACATGCAGCACCTGTTCATCAACAACATGTAGACTATATGCCCCAGACCAGGTGTGTATCCCTCACTGCTAGGTTGATAGCATCTACATCTCACACTGTATATACACATCTCACATACAGCACCTGCACAGAAGACCACAGTCATAATGTTACCCAGTGCAAATACCATGTATTCACATGTGGCAGGCATCACACATGGTAACTATTGAAGGTCACAGGTACATATGTGTATTTGGCACACACATACATTATGTGTGCATTGCCATAACTGGTTTAATCAATGTCAAGCATTATTGTGAGAAACAACCCACACACATGGGCATTCTGTGTGAGCAAAACACACATGACATGTCTGGAATCAAAAGCCATAAATAATTGTGCTATTGTTTACAAAGGGGTATGTGCATCCTGTAGTGTGTTTTCCCAGTTGCCAAAAGGGATGTTCTTTTCATACAATTTTCCACACACTTGCCGGATTCAAACCCCTACTGAACTATACTATGACACTAGAGACAGACGCATTAGCGGAGCGCACTATTCGCATTACTGGGAGATTTTCCTTCTCCTGATATACTTATAGGGTGCTGACATCATCAGTGTTTAGAAAGGGGAATGGGCATCCTGTGGTGTGTTTTCACAGTTGCCAAAAGGGATGTTTCTTTCATATACACTAACTCCCCTTTACACACACTTGCTGGATTCAAACCCCTACCGAGCTATGTTATGACACTAGAGATGACTGCATCAGCAGAGCGCACTATTTGCATTACTGGGAGATTTCCTTTCTCCTGATATACTTATAGGGTGCTGACATCATCAGTGTTTAGAAAGGGGAATGGGCATCCTGTGGTGTGTTTTCACAGTTGCCAAAAGGGACGTTCCTTTCATACACACTTACTAACCCCCCTTCATACACACTTGCCAGATTCAAACTCCTACCTAATTATGTTATGACACTAGAGACGGACGCATTAGCAGAGTGCACTATTTGCATTATTAGGAGATTTCCTTTCTCCTGATATACTTATAGGGTACTGACATCATCAGTGTTTAGAAAGGGGAATGGGCATCCTGTGGTGTGTTTTCACAGTTGCCAAAAGGGATGTTCTTTTCATACACACTTACACTAACCCCCCTTCACACACACTTGCTGGATTCAAATCCCTACATAACTATGTTATGACACTAGAGACGGAACGCATTAGCAGAGTGCGCTATTCACATTACTGGAAGATTTTCTTTCTCCTGATATACTTATAGGGTGCTGACATCATCAGTGTTTAGAAAGGGGAATGGGCATCCTGTGGTGTGTTTTCACAGTTGCCAAAAGGGATGTTCTTTTTATACACACTTACTGGATTCAAACCCCTACCTAACTATGCTATGATACTAGAGATGGACACATTAGTGGAGCGCGCTATTCACATTACTGGAAGATTTTTTCTCCTGATATACTTACAGGGTGCTGACATCATCAGTGTTTAGAAAGGGGAATGGGCATCCTGTGGTGTGTTTTCACAGTTGCCAAAAGGGACGTTCCTTTCATACACACACACTAATACCCCTTCACACACACTTGCCACTTACTAGATTCAAACCTCTACCTAACTATGTTATGACACTAGAAACAGACGCATTAGCAGAGCACACTATTCACATTACTGGGAGATTTCCTTTCTCCTGATATACTTATAGGGTGCTGACATCATCAGTGTTTAGAAAGGTGAATGAGCATCCTGTGGTGTGTTTTCCCAGTTGCTAAAAGGAACATTTCCCTCACAGACTTGCACACAGACCAACCACAATCACCCACACACACACACACACACACACACACACACTCTGGATAAGCTGTCATTCCCTAGGGCAAACAGCCTAGTGTTGACCTCTACACCCATATGTTTAACTGTCAGATGCACATTATTTGGTGCTGATAGCAGTGTTTGCAGGTCTTTATTGCCATAACATTTCCTGTTTGTATGAACAAATTGTGTATCTGTGGAAGATGTTTGCATATGGGGGAAATCCACTATATCATGTATGTCTCTATAGTCATTTAAGTGTGAGCACTGGTCAGATTGCTATAATGTTGTTGGTTACTGGAATAACACGTACATATACCAGATATATGTGGCAAAATGCTAAACTGATATTTGGACTAAGTGTGTGAGCATGCCCAGTTCAGCCTTCCCATGGCATGTTGTGTGAAAGATGTCTCATTTATCAAAGTGTGTGAGCATGCCCAGTGTGAGCTTTCCATATGTTGAACTCTGCAGCCCATCACATTTGTGGATGAGTGTGAACTTCAACAAATATCTCCTGTTTATGGTTGTGTGTTCTGTGTCATGTTGTGTAGTTACTGTCCAAATGTTTTTTGTGTGAACACAACAGGGATTATACTGTGCCTGCAGGTTTTGCATGGGATACTTTGCATACAATTGTCAACATCCGTTTATACTGACCCAAAACTGTAGTACTGTATAGTGCAGTGGTTCAGTACTTTCACTGTGGTGGACAGTATCCTGGGCTTTAGTCCTATCACTGCTTTACATTTCCATAGTGAGCACAACAGCCTGGTTAGGGTCCAGTTGTGCACATCTGACCATGTTGCATTATGTTCAGATATTAACTACTTACAACAGCCTCGTCCAACATCAGTAGTGTATTCCACAACATAGGTGTACATTGGCAAACACTACCGATGTGCCCTAGGCCATTTCTAATGCTAGTCAGAGAGTGTGTCTGTCCTTCAACACATTGTAAGTGTAGTTTGCCATGACATATGTCATGTTTAGTATACTGTGCCTCTGTCTACCCGTGACATAACAGTGATACCCAGGGTAAACCTACCATCTCCCATCCACTCATTAAGATTCCTGTTGAGGAGAATCAATGAGTGACTCTATGGATAACCTGTACTGGTAGTTTACTCATGCGTGGGGTGGCTTCTGTGTTATGGATAATGCAGTACAGCTTGTCCTATGTATGTCAGTGATGGGGTTCAGGTCCCTCATGTGCATAGCTCACTGCCATTCAGATTGTACAAGGTGCAGCATGTTCATTGATTCCAGCTTGGACATGGCTTTCTACATCAGGCACAGCTTGCGTCTGGGTGGCCAGCATGGCAGTGTGTGGAGTTGCACTCTGTTTAATCAGGCAACACATTACATCTGTTCAAGCTCTTTGATACTCCTGGTGAGGTACTGTTGTGGACTTTACAGTTGATGGAGGTGTCTGCTGAGGTACACCCCACAGGGGCTGTTGTAGTCAAATGTAACACTGATGAAGGATAACTGCAGAACCACAATGACCTCCCCTTATCTAGATGTCATAACCTTCATGATTAGGTTGGTATATGGATTGTTTCTGTTAACACTACAGCCACATGTTTGTCCAATGCAGGATATCTATCACCTTGTGTACCCAGGTCTGTCATTACATGTTAAGTATGTAATGGGTTAACACCTATGTGGTAATTGGTGGCCACTTACTGTATATCCACAGAGGTTGACTATACAGTTTTCTCCATTTAACTTGCTGACATGGCTATGGCACCAGTTGTCTGTTTCTATGTGGCCCTTTTGTGGGATGCTTGTGTCAGCTGGAGTGTCAGATATGTTGGGCAGTTTGTAGTCCTCTGCAAACATGTTCAGGCACAGTCCTTACATGTTGGCCTGTACCTATGGGGCATATATACCAGACGGGGAAGGTCCCAGGACCAAGCTTTGTGGTATACCTGTTATATGTGGTTTGTAGTCTGACATGGCTGCAGCATGTCTGACCATGTCAGTTCTGTCGTTGGTCTGGTTTGCAACCCCTCTAGTGACATAGGGGTGTATATATAAGCTGGTGAGCATATCTATATTGAACACGTAGGGTATTGTATGGAAGGTTTTGCAAGGTCCAGCTACGCTGTGTGGACCACATTGCCCTCATCAGTGACCTCAATTACTGTTTCAACTGAGTCACGCATGTTTAGGGGCAGGGTCTGCATTTAATAAACCCACACTGGGTAGGGTCGGGTGTCAATAGATCCCCAATATCTTTATGTCTGCGGTACATGCTGATCCTTTCCATAGCTGTGCAGACCAAGCTTCTCAGGATTCTGTGGTGGTTGTTTTTAGTATCCATTCAGGTGACACCTTTCTTGAGAACGACCACTGTTGTTATACACTGCTCTTTGGGTACATATCCTGTGGTAAGGCTGACATAATGTCAGGGAGGCAGCAGTCTGCTGGGAAAGATATTTTGCATTATGGGGGGGGGGTTGCACTGCACCTGTCAGGATGTATGTTGGCAATACATGTGTGTGTTTGGTATGTTGTTTGTAATATTTGAGTGATCCAGAGGTTATCTGGGAATTCACAACACGCTTCCTACCATGTTGCAGCAGCCTTGGGATTATCCTTAGTGTCCTGTACAATTTGTATCATAATAGGTTCATAGGTTTATGCTAGGCTATCCACCCTAGGGCATTTGTAAGCCTAGCCACAGTGTGTGTGGCTTTTGCCACTCCTTGCTATGTGAATATTATGGCCATTTATGATTTACTTAGCTGTGTCTCTGTCTGGACATGACACAGTAAAGACCCCCAGTGTACATCTACAATTATCCATCCATTTTGCCAACTTCCTGTTGAAGAGTGTCAGTGAGGGGCTCTGCCTAACATGTAATGGTATTCTGTTCCAGGATGTAGAGAGCCTCAGGGTTAGGTATCTGTCCCTCCAGCACATCCTATTTCATTATGTGTTGAGGTTGACATCTCTGACTCACACAGCTCCGATGGCTTTGAGTTTTCTGGGGTGGAGCATGTCCATTACTTCTGTGTTGGACATGGACTTGTACAACAGACATACAATGCCTCTGTGTAGGCTGTATGTGACTGCATTCAGCTGTGGTGTCTACAGCCAGGCAGCATATGACATATATTTGAGACCCTTTCTAACTCTTGGTGAGGTACCTTTGAGGTCTTTCTAACTGTTGCAGGTGCCAGGTAATGTACATCACAAATGAGGCATTGTACTACATTATGGGTCTGATAAGGGAACAGTATAGGGGCACAATGACCTTTGTTGACGTAGATGTGACTCCTTTCATGATACAGTGTCCAATATAGACAGTCTTCCTAGCCAGATTGGCAATGTGACTGTCACATAACAGGTTACTGTCCACTTGTGTCACTAGGTCCCTGATTACTCCTTCCATACATAATGGTTTACCACCTATGTGGTAATTTGTGTGTACCTTGTTTTGTATTTGGTGGTACATTCATACTGTCCACTGTCTTCAGGACAGCGGGGTGGGGTTCCTGTGTGTGAGAGTGTGGTCTGTAGCATGCTACAGACTGTACAGCAGTCTTGCCTATGGTTAGTTGCACATGGGTGGACTGCAATGACGTAAGCATTGTCAGTTAACTGGACGTATAGGTGTCTGTGCTGAATATGGATACTCACCCTCCTTTTATGTTTTGTTCCAGGTTTTGTGGCCATAACACATGATATGTGGTATTACCTGGTAGTGCTGGTGTGCTGTCACGAGGCTTGCAGCAGGTTTCTATCACTGGACAGACATTGATGTTCTCCATACTGGGGAGGGCCTCAGGAGCATGCATATTGAGGTTTACACGTCTGGCATTGATCAGCATTACCCTTCTGTTTCTTTCCAGTTTTGTTTTCTATGGTGGTGGGTTAGTCTTTTCGGCCTTGCCTACAAAAGGATCTCTGTAGGTTGCAACAGCCTCAGGCAATATCCAGACGCCCATGGGTAACAGGTGCAAGCCATCCCTGGAACAGCAGCATGTCTCACTATGGAGTCACCTATTACGACTGTATCAGGCATGTTGTTTCTCCTTCTGTCCTGTGACTGTTTGGCACACCAGCTTTGTGTACTATGTGTTACATGTGCTATGTCTGGAGGTTGTTTTATTGGGTGTCTGCTGTGGAGGCTTGTGTTGGTGTTGTGTGTTTGTAATTAGGGCCTCTGGGAATGTTTTTGTGTTTATATGTTTGGTTTACAGTCGTTGTAGGTCTGTGTGGGACTGGGTTTGTGGTGTATGTGGTTACCTTCTCCTCCTGACTAGTTTTGACAGTACTGATTTGGGGGTGCTCAGGCTCCGGTTTGGCTACCTGGTTGCGTCTATCACATATATTTGTATTTATTGGGGTGAGTTGTTGTTGTGTGTGTACTTGGGACAGGTGTCACATTGCCTCTGGATTCACAGATTCTACTTGTTTTGCCTGGCCTTAGTGGATTGTATGTGTGGACACATTTTATTGCCATACTAGTGATCACTGATTACTTCACTTTTTATGTTTGATCTATCATGTGGTACCTTCCTCATTCTCTTCAATGGTTTAGTAATTACTGGAGTCCAGCATGCCAGATGCCTGGGTGTATGGCATTGTGTCTTGTTGTTATTTGTGATTGCAGACTCCAAGCACTCTTGGCTGTGTTCATGGAATGCCTGTATAACATGTTCTGCAGTGTGTCCCATATTCTGGACTTGCACAGGGCCTTTCATGGATTCCACATTGGTTTGTAGGGGTGCAAGCTATGCTTTATACATGTGTTTCACTGTGGTATTCTGGCCAGGGACTGGGGTCGGGATGTGTAACTACAGTGTGATTACTCTATGGTCTGGTCTTAACAGTGAGGGATACACTTCTCATCTTGACATCCAGTACACATATTTCTGATTATCACATCCAGTATGCTTACCCCTCTTGTGGAAGTGTTACATTTTGCATGTCCATTTTGTTTGATGGATTCTGGGAAATTTTCTACAAACAAACTTCTCAAAAGCTGACTTCACACTTCTTCAGACTGAGATGGTATCCTTTAAGCCCACTGGGCCAGTGGAAACCACAACACACAATGGTGACTCCTTCACAAACGCTTTCTACGGACATCTCCAAGAAAGCATGGACCATGCAATCACAAATAAAACCAAGACCCTCTCCACCAAGGGAAAGTGGCCTGTCTGGTGGACCCCAGCCATAAACGAACTGTATCACAAAAGAAGGATACTAATGCAAAACAGAGCTAAATCTCCTAAAGGGAAGGCAGCTGTGATCAGCACTAGTAAAAAGCTACATTCTCTCATAAAGACATCCAAGGTCAACTTTGAGACAAAAATCACCAAAGACAATAAAGATAACCACAATGCCTTCTTCAGTTATGTCAGAAACCTGGGTGGGAACCCTCAGATATGCTCAGAGTTGGTACACAACAACATAAATTTCAGTGACCCGACAGATATTGGCAACATTCTGGCAGACAGGTTCAGTGCAATTTTCTCCCTCCCTCACCCCCAAAAGACGATAGTTATCACAGCTGAATGTAACCTCACTGTCATCTCAGATGTCCATGTGAGAGCCGCACTCAGCAAAGACAAAAACACAGCATCAATGGGACCAGATGGTATCCCCAGTTGCGTGCTACGTGAACTCCAAGAGGAGCTAAACCCGTATATAAAAATGATATTTAACCTTAGCCTTGCTACAGGATATGTACCTGAACACTGGCATTCAGCAACAGTGGTCCCACTCCACAAAGGAGATGCCTCCACAGACCCTGGGAACTACCACCACACAAGCTTAACCAGCCTTGTCTGCAAAGTTATGGAAAGAGTCATTATGGAGCTCTTAAACAGAGACATTGGTGACCTACAGACTCTTGATCCCACCCAGTTCAGCTTTGTAAAGGGCAGATCCTGCCTTTTGAACCTAGTTGACTGTTTTGAAACTGTCAGTAGGGCCATTGATGAGGGCTAAGCGGTCCACACAGCCTACCTGCACTTGGCTAAGGCCTTTGACACAATACCCCACTCAGGCATCATAGACAAGCTCAACAGCTGAAATATAAATCCATATGTCACAGGATAGGTTGCAAAATGGCTAAAAAACAGAACTCATAAAGTCGACATTGCAGGTGCCTTGTCAGATTCAAAGCCAGTCACAAGTGGTGTCCCAGAGGGATCTGTCCTGGGACCCCTCTTATTTGGCATTTACTTTTCAGATGTGAAAGCAAACATAGGAGGGTTGTGGCTGACACAGTTTGCAGATGACTGCAACCTAGGCACCATAGTGAATACATCAGCCGGCACACACATCCTACAGAATGCCCTCACAAAACAGATAGCTGGTGCCGGAATCATGGCCTGAAACTGAATGCAACTGATGTGTAGTCATCCCTTTGGGAGGAACAAAGTACCCACAAATTAACACATAGACAGCAACCCACTGAGCACAGAAAAAAAATCAGACACCTGGGGACCCATGTAGATAGTGACCTCTCGTTTGACACCCATGTTGCCAAAGTGGTTAGAAAGACTTTCTATCTTGCCCACCTTATCATGAAGGGTTTTCCATCCAGATCAAAGGAGGTCATTGTACCCCTATACTTCTCCCTTATCAGGCCCATGATTGAATACAAAGCCCCATTTGGTATGTACCTCACCCAGCACTTGCAACAGCTGGAGAGACCCCAAAAGTACCTTACCAAGAGGATCAAGGGTCTACAACACATGTCATATGCTTCCAGACTAAAGAAAATCCAGCTCTATTCAGTAGCATACCGCCTACTTACAGGTGACCTATGCCTGACATACACGACCATGTCCAATCAGGATTTGGTGGACATGCTCCACTGCAAGCAATTCAAATCCACCAGAACCATGACAGCTAAAGATTTGAACTTCAGCACATACATGTATAGGATATGCTGGAGGGACAGATTCATAACTCAGAGGCTTCTCACACTCTAGCACAGAATCCCAGTTCATGTTAGACAGAGTCCCTCAGTGACTCTCTTCAAGAGAAATCTGGACAAGTGGATGTGAGATCGTAGGTTTACCCCAGGGGTCCTCCCTGTGTCACTACTAGACAGAGGCACAGTCAATTAATTCGATTAAGTAAAGGGGTCATAATGTGTCACTACTAAGTCAGAGGCACAATATTCGGAATCTATTCTGTACACTTATTACCACTATAAGGGGTGGCAATAGCCACATCACTATGGCTAGGCTTATAAATGCACTAGGGCAGATAGCCTAGTAGTAAACTATGAAATTATGGTGTATGTGTAGGTATTTTCAGTCAAGCAATATAATGTGGTTTGGGGGGCTTGATATCTTCATGTATTCCAACATAGGCCTGGTGCAGTTCCTGCTATTAGGACAGTGGTCTGCAGCAAGCTATATAGTGGTAATCAGTTTTAGCCATTGGTATTTGACCATGGCTAATCCATGCTGCTTCTTGTTGTGGTACCAACATGGGGGTGTGGTTATCCATGACCTTTATTGCTAGTCACCCTCGTTTTGCAGCTTGTTCCATGTTTTGCAGCTGTACATCACTGTATGAGGTGTGACCTGGTAGTGTTAGGGTGCTGATGTGGGCTTTGACCCAGTTTTCTATTACAGCACTGATATCTACATTCTCTATACTGTGTGCGTTTACACTGCATGCATCTTGCTGTTTATACTTCTGGCATTGGGTAGCATTACATCTAGGTTCCTATCCCTTGTGGTACCTATGAAGGTGGGTTTGTGTTTTTGTGGTTCATAATTGGTGAGGGTGGATGCTAGTCAGGGTCCTCAGGTGTGCATATGGTACATGGTGTTACATTACTTAACACATGGCATTCATGCCTCAGGCGGTGCTGCAGGGCTGCCTCTGTCGGATGCACATACTACACTCCCTGTACATGTTTGGAAGCAGGTTGTGTCATGTTAGGCGTCCCTGTTACTATATGAGTGAGTCGGAGGAGGTATCAGTCCCAGTGCTCCTACTGAGCCAGTGTATGTGCTATGCGTTGCCTCTTTGCCAAGGCCAGGGCATACTGGGCACGCCTCCTTCTGCCTACTGGGGCAAGGTCAGGTTGTTCCTCCTCCGAGTCACCCTCTGCCTGTGGTGGCCTTGGCAATGGTGGGGGTATGTTTGGCCCAGCCCTATGCTGGTCCTGCTGCAGCTGTTTCCGCAGGATCATATTATGTAGCATAGCACATATCATGATCATTTGGGTATATGTAGTTGGTGTGTACTGCAAGGCTCCACCAGATATGTCCAGACACCGGAACCGTGACTTGAGCAGCCCAAACACACGCTCTATGACATTACATGTTTGTGCGTGTGCCTCATTATAGCGTTCCTGTTCAGGTGTGTGTGCATTTCTGATGGGTGTCATCAGCCACGGCTCAAGTGCATAACCTGCATCCCCCACTAGGTGTCCGTGTGGAAAGTCCCCACTGGCAAATGATTGGTACAGCTGCGTCAGATGCCAGATGTGAGAATCGTGGTAGCTCCCAGGGCAGCCAGCACACACATTCATTATTATGCCCTGGGCATCACACACGACCTGGCAGTTGATGGAGGGGAATCCCTTGCGGTTAATATAGGCTCTACCCCGCTCACCGGCTGGTGCTTTGATACGTATGTGCGTGCAGTCTATTGCACCTAGTACCTCAGAGTATCCCACTATTTGCTGGAAGAGACGTATATTGCTGGCCACAACCTCATGGGCATTAGGGAAATATACATGATCACTGACATGTGCTGACATGGCATCCAGGAACTGGTGCAGTACCCTGGAGGCTGATGCCTGTGATATCCCCATCATATCACCAGTTGGTCTCTGGAAGGTACCTGTTGCTAGTATTCTTAGGCCAACACATACCTTGGTTTCCACTGGAATGGGTTCCCCTCTGTTGGTTCTATGTGTGAGACGTGGCCTGTACAGCTCAACAATTTGCTGCAGAAGGTCTCTGTCCACTCTGTAGCGCTCTACTATCTCCAGCTCATGTAACCCATGGTAGGTGACCCTGGGCCTGTATACTCTTCTCCTTCTCCTCACTCTGGGTTGTCTGTCAGCATCTGCATTCTCACCACCCTCAGCAATTCGCCTATGCCTGATTATAACAGCTATGGCAGTCCCTAGCATTTCTGCTCTGAGTTCAGCTTTTTCAGTTTTTAATTCTGGTGGACCCCCAGCCATAAACAAGCTACTACAAAAGGAGGGCTACTACACAAAATACAAGCAAAATGAAAGGTAAGACACCTTTGATCATTATAAAGTAAAAAAAAGAGCTCTCAACAAAATCATCCAAGGCAAATTTTGAGAGAAAATTGCAGAATTTCAAAAAGACAACTATAAGTAATTTAGCTATATTCTTTAGAAATGTTGGAAACCTAGGAGGAAAATGAGAAGATATTCAAAGAATTAGTTCATTGCTGAACCTACACATTGCGAACATACTGGCTGACGGGTCTGGTGCAAACTTCACCCCCCTCCCCAAAAGGAGAGATATCTATACCAGAGGATTGAGGCCCCCCAAACATCTCCAACGCCATCTCCAGAAACCATGCCGGCTCCAAAAAAAATCATGCATGGGATCCACGGATGGTGTCGTGCTTGTGTCCCTCAATGGAAATCTGATGAATTCAAGGACAGTTGGTTATTAATCATTTCAAGGAGGCCCTCCGTACCCAGGGCAGCGCCCGGCACTAGACGACTGTGTGGTCCCGCTTTCACAAGGCCAGTGGAAATTACCGTCCCGTGGCTTACCGACAGCCCCTGCACGAAAGCCTTAGGATCAATAGCCTTGAGAGGACTAAGATGGAAGGAATAAATAAAGATGTCAAAGGCCAGTCATAGGCTTTGTCAAGGCAGATCATGCCTTTTACTTTCCAACTTGATTTTTAAAGACAGTGCAGAGCACACCTTGTTTGATGAGAGGGCGATACAGTCCATTCACCCACCACCTGCCAAAATGTAGCAAAACAATACACAAAAGTCATCATTCACAAAACTCATCAGCTTGAATAAAAGATGGGTTCATCACTGGCTGTTCAACAGATGACAGAACCTCAGAACCCACAAGAAGGCTGCATCAAGGCTGTCACAAGTGGTGTCCCAGCTGCACAGTCCTTAGTCCACCATTGTTCGGCACACCTTTTCCTGAGTGGGTTACAACAAAGCTGGTTTGCAGATGACTACAAAGTATGCAGATCGGCATGAATGAAAACACCATACAGAGCGAGCTTGCATCTGACACAGATATCCTTCAGCAGGGACCTCACAGAAATGGAACTAAACTGGCAGAAGACATAGCTAGTGTTAAATGCAAGGAGAAATCAGTCATACTCTTCAAAACCAATGAGGTCCTAAACAGCTCATGGGGGGCAGTCATCACACAGACAGAAAGTCAGGTTGGATCTGGGACATAGGTTGACAGTAGTCCACTGCTGACAGACACAGATGTCACTAAAGTATGGGGGAAAACCTGAGGAGTTGCCCTTCCACATCATGACTGTTGCTAAAGTAGTTAGGAAAACCTTCTACCCCGCCCCCCTCATCATCCATTATGATCATCTAGATCAAGGATGCCCCATTGAATGCCCCTGCTGGCCTCACTAAAAAAGCTGGAGAGGCTCCCAAAGTTTCCTCAAATGCCCAACCATAAGGTCCTTGGTCCCCGCTGCCCGACCCTGCAACTCTAGCTAAATTCATCAGGCCTGCTCAAAGTGCAGGGGTGCTTGCTTGTACAAAACATATAGATCTCATAGACCCTGACCGCTTGACTGTAACTGTACACGTAAGAAATGCCACATGATGAATCACAGAAACATGACACAGATGTGAACATCATCAAACCATCAGAACCACAGATCCACCAGGGACTGGGAGACTCCCCTTTCACAATCTAAAATCGGTTGAGGTGAGCATCTCAGATGCCCCTTGTTCAAGAGGAATCTTGACTGTAGCAAAAATCTGGCGCAGAGCATCCCCAGGGATTACTTCAGTGTCACTGGACTTGTGGACAGCAAAATAATACAATAGGCAGGGGGCAAATAGAAGGGTGGCAACAATTAACTAGCCAGAGGCAAAATAAAATAATAGCTATAGATAGGATAGTATAAACCTATGCCTAATCATGAACCCTAACCTATGATAGCTTACTCCTTTCTTGCAGTATCTCTTGAGAGAAACACCCTGCACTGCTGTTTGCAGTGTTTTAAGTGCTGGGTTGGGCTTCTAGTCTGCCTGTGTAATTGCCTGCTTCTAATTGTTATCACCAATTAACTCCAGCAGTATTCTCTGACAGCTTCCTTGTAATCTGGTTGTTTCCTTTTTCCTCTCTGTTTCCTCAGGGGGAGCAATGTGCACACCAGCATAAGCACGCTCACAGTGACTTAAAATCGTGCACACATACTTACACGGTTTGGACTTGGCTGATTCATGGTAAAACGCGTGCACACAACCTTATACATCAGGCAACAGGCTTCCTGATGTTTACATTGCCTTACACACGTGCACACCTGCGCAAACCGTTTTAAACGGTTTGCGACACGCTCCCACATGGTGAACCTGCCTTACACGCTCGCACACGCGCGCATGCACGTATATCAAGAAAGTTTGAGTGTAGGGATAGTGTACACCATCTATTTCTTGACTTTCCTAGTGTTCTGTTGGGACACACCTCTCTCCCTGATGTCTGTCTGTCATCTGTCATGTTACACTGCTCTCCAATGTGATACATTTACTTCTATCATTCCCCCCCGTGATGTCACCTACCTCTTACTCTATTCCTCCTTCTTCTGTAACTCTTACACTACTTGAAAAGTGCTCATTAGCTATGTGGCAGTGTGATTCAGTATTGTAACCCTCATTTACATAGGATTGCCTAGTAATGTTTAGTTACATCTCTTACACTGAGCTTCCCCCCCTTGGCAACCACTACACGGTGGCCATATTGTTTTTGGTCTGCTAGTCCCTGCATTGTCATTCCATGTACTACATAAAACCCACAATTGTGGGCTTATAAGCTTCGGTTTTCACTTTTAGGCAGCGCACCCTGTTTGCACGGGTGTGCGCTGCAGTTAAACATCAAACTCCCCCGAAAAAAAAAATGTTATTTTAAATAATTTTGCATCACTTTTTAATGCCAATGGCCACATATTTGGCCATTGGCATGCTAGATGACACATGTGCAACCTTTATTTGGAGCTGACATAGCTCCGTTGTAAATTTTGCAGAAATGTACTCAGTTGTCAGCTGAGTACATTTCTGCAGCTAAAACGTCCGTTACACGGACTGGTTTGGGCTTCCTGGATCGCTCAAATACCTCATTTGCATATCTTTGAGCTGCAAATGAGGTATTGAGCATTTGACGCCAGTCCGTGTAAGAGATGTTTTAGCTAGTCTCTTACACGGAGGTTTGGGCTGTTCCTGGATCGGGAGGCTTACACGAAGGCTTACACTACTCTTAAACTCCGTGTAAGCCTTTGTGAATCCTGCCCTGTGTGTTTAAGCTAACAACACTTGAGTTGTGCTCAATTCAGTGCTGATAGCTTAAATAGGTGATCTTGCGAAAGATGTCTTCAAAATAATTCATGTCAAATGAACAGACATATAGGTTCATAGGTTAGTACTAAGCTAACTGCCCTTGCAAGCCATTTTAAGCCTAGCTAATTATCCCTTGTGAGACTCAAACCATGCACCTTGTGTTTGTAAGGACAATACCTTAACCATTAGGCCACCCTCCCAACCTTATACAGACCACTTCCTAAGCATAACAGGTTCACAGATGATTGCTGGGCTAACAACCCCAAAGGTACCTTTTTTAAGCCTAGCCATGTTTCCTAAAGGTGAGAATCAAATCCTACACCTTGTGCCTATAAAGTACACACCTTAACCATTATGCCAACCCCAACCCATAAAAGCTGATGTGGGTTAATAATAGTAAAAAAGCATAATATCCATGGCTGTGTGCTTATGAGGGAGGGATGGTGTGTGTGTGTGTGTGTGTTTGTGTGTGTATATGTATATGTGTTTCTGTAGCTGTGTATGTGCTGGAGTGTGTGTGTGTGAGTAGACATTATAAATTATCTGTTAAATGTTTACAAACTTGTCTGTATTGCATGGAATGTTGCATTTCACTCCGTATTTGTGAAAGACAACTCTGTTAAGGAAAACATGACAGAACAGCATCTGCAGCATTGTCACATATTTAAAATATGCTCCATGTCTCTCTCTCACACACACACACACACACACACACACACACACACACAAAATGAGGCAGACTGGAGTTTCTGAATGCTTTTAAAGCCATTCATTAATCAGAGGAACACATTTATTCAGTCTGCTGTCTTTGTAGTTGTGCTGTGTTTCACGCTCTTGCACTTTTATTTTCAAGCTTCATGCATTACAAAGAATTATTCTTGGTTCTCTACAGTCATAGCTGCTTATTATGTGATCTCAGTATAAATGTCAAATTTCACCTTTCGAACTTCATTTCACTCTGCTGTTGAGGCGAATTTCTTGAGAAACCTGAATCAAATATGTAAGATGGTTATGTCTGGAGCTATTATACTCTATATTTTGGATGCAAATACTTTTACCAACAACGATTATACATCATAAACCATACCAACTTTCAGATATTAGGTAAACTAAAAATCTTGTAATATGTACAAACACAAAACAACTTAATAGATATCCTGTTTTCTAAGTGGAGTAATGACCTCCAGCTTGGGCATTACACCACTGAAATAAGAGACCTTCCAGGAGTGGGGAGGCTAACACCCCCAGGTGGTTTGTTATTTCTCCCACTATGCTATGCATTATAGCTTGTTTACAGATAGTTAAAGAGGATGTTGAAGAAATACTTTCTGCTTGTGAAGAGCAGGACTCACCTAAAAGTGATTTGAATCAGCTCCTGTTTTCTAAAAATCACCTTTCAGTCCACAGGTTTATTAACTCCGACACTTGTGTACATAGTCCCTTTTCCCATAAATGGTGCTATTCCAGAGTATAGTTATATAGGGTGATGATGCTGCTCCACCCCTTAACAGTCCAGATTTTGACCCATTTTTGGTCTGTTCCTCATAAAGTTTGTGGTTGTCTGGCAAATCATTGGGGGGATTCACGTTGCTGAATAATGATAGACATTTGAGTTTCATAGTTTGTTATCATTCAGAAAACGCATGCTTACCTAAAGCCTGTTATTCTAGCAATTCTCAAAGTTTATAAGCGCAATAATTAAAATCTTTCCCTATTTTTGGTCTTTGTCCAGAGTTCTTGCCCTAAGAGATCAAGAGGTGTTTTGCTTCCCCTCAACACAATGGACAGGATGGTCCTAATAAAATAATTTGGAAAGAAGAAGACGCATACCTCTCAACTGTCCAGATTTTTCACAAAATGCCCAGATTTTTGGTCAGTTCCTCATAAAATTTGTGGCTTTCTTAGAAATCATTGACGATTGAAGTCACTAAATAATGAAAGGCATTTGAGTTTCAGACTTCATATCCTTCAGAAAAATGCAAGATAAATTACCACCTTTTATTCTAATTACTTTCTTATCGGTTCATAGGTTAGTACGAACCTAGGCTAACTGCCCATGGGGGCCATTTTAAGCCTAGCCAGTTACCCTATTTGACAGTCAACCCCTGTACATTGTGTATGTAAGGTAAAGATCTAACGATTATACCAACCCCCCAACCGTAAATTTATAAGGGCAACATTTAAAATTTTCACCAATTTTTGGACCTTTGTCTCCCCCATTATTTTTACCTTTGCCCAGATTTCTCGTGCTAAGAGGTATGCAGAGAAGCCAAAGCAACTCAATTCATTATTAAGCGAGTCCTAAACTCGCAGTCAACTGGTAAGGCCGTAAATCCTGAATCCTTCAGTCTTATAGCAGGAATCATCCCTACCTATAAAAGGCGCGCTCGCTACATTAGTTAAAGATGATGTTTACCCAGCACACTTTTTTTCCTCTCTAGCTCGTGCGGTTGTTGGTGCATTGACCTATTTCGTAAAAGGATTGGTTGAAGTGTCTCATCCAATCAAATTTGTTGCAATCATCTGTGGAGGTAGACATATTGGTTTTCTTCAACTGAATGGTTAATGCTGATGTGTGATGTTGTGTACTTCATGGTTTCACTACAGTACACTGTTTTGTAAGATATCGTCACTCTTGTAGGTTAGCACAGGATTTCACGATGCCATACTATCAGTCATGGGAAGAGTTTTCCAGAGCGGCAGAGAAATTATATCTTGCCGAACCAATGAAGGTAGGTATGCTATAGAAGCAGTGTGTAGTATCTATGTCATTCAGATGTGGGCTGTGGAGGCAAGTTCTCCGTTTGTGATTTCCTTTCCCAGACATGACTTGTATTTATTTGGAAGGTGTGTTTATCAAAGCTGGTTATAAGTGTGGGTGCAGTGTTTCTTTTTAGTTTGATCGTGAGATGCTGTATACGTTTGTTGACTGTATTTCTTAGTTTCTTGTTAGTCTGATCCGTATGTGTTCCTATGTTCTTAGTCTGATCGTATACGTGTACCCCAACCTTAGTTATTGTATAAATTATAGGGCTCGCAATACTCTAAAGTGTGCACCTTTTTGAAGTCCGGCGTACTTTAAGACTGGGCTACGCCCATCGTAGCATGAAGAACACCATTTGTTTTATTTCGTCAGAATTAAAGAAGTTTGTTAAATTGCCCGTTTCATAGCCAGCATTGGATTGGAACCCACTTCCAGCAGTAGTAAACCACGTCCGAGTGTCTACCGCGCCCATCGTACTCTGTATGAGCTATAAGACCACCCGCTGAAACTGCTGGTTTAGCTGTGTAAACCTGTATATCTTAAATTATGCTTCTTATTTTGAGCTTAAACATGCGCTACATCGAAACACAGGGGTGACCAGGCATGCTGTGTCCGTGTTTAACTGAATCTATTTTTTTTATCATAGCTTTACCTATGTATTGCATTTGTTAACCAATGTTGTGAGCTTCGAGGAGTAGTAATATTTCTACAGATAATTATAAACTTTGCCATTTTTATCTGCCCATAACGGTAATATTTCTACAGATAATTATAAACTTTGCCATTTTTATCTGCCCATAACTTGTTTAGAAGTTAAGTTTGGCCATACCTCTCAACAACTTAGCATAAGGAATCTAAATAAAGCTCAAAATAAAGGGAGGAGAAGGTCCAAAAAACAGTAACTGCTTTTAAATATTGTTCTTAACTTAAAGTTGCTACAATAACAGAATTTGTGCTAGCATGCATTTTCTGAAGGGTATAATTGATGTATGTCATTGTGTAGTGACTTCAATCCTCAGTGATTTGTCAGGAGGAAAAAAAAAGATTTTGAGGACCAGTTAAAAAAAAAAAAAAATAGGAGGCAAAAATCTAGAAAGTTGAGAGGTGCGAGCGGGAGGTAAGAGCTGAAAAGTATTCATATGTTTTGCCCAGCATATGGGATAACGTTCCTAGAAATGTTGAGACTTTGACAAGCAGACTGAGAATGCAGTAATATAGGTTCATAGGTAGGTATAATATAGGTTCATAGGCAGGTACTATGCTATTGGCTCTAGGACCTATATAAGCCTAGCCAAAAAGGTACCCTGGCTTTTGCCACCCAAGAAAATTATTTTCCTGTGCCCCTGTTGAGCAGAGCCACATAGGATCAAATCAAATTTTCTAGCTACATTGAAAGTCTCCTGCTGCCAAGCATTCCAATTCTTTTAACAAATATCCATGGTAAACAGCCACTCAGTGGTGTGAACGTTGGCTCAAGGTAATTGTCATTGTTGATGTGACACTCCCAACACTATTTACAGAATAAAGGGGGTTAATGATGGTGCCCATCCATGGTAAATAAAAATATTTTTATGAATATGATGTAATAGTATGAGAACTGTGTGGTTTTTTAATCATGCTGTGAGCTTTGTATTTGAAGGTACTTTTTGCAGCATTATGACTAGTCTTGGCTGTTGGCTCCCAAAGGTGTCTTCATTCACTGGATCTACCAAATCTTATCTGCCACCTATGTTTACTTTATTAGATTTGTTAATGGGTCCGTTTTGGGTTTGGCCTGGGTGTGCAACATAACAATTTTTATAAAACAAAGATTCTTTATCAGGGTAAAAACGCATTGTCCTATATGGTTTACCTTAAAGCCGTGCGTCTGTACTCCCTCTCCTAAAGGTTGCTGAGGGGGCAATCTATGCCTCGCATTCAAGGCATCCTTGGATCCAGCTCTGGACCCTTTGCACATCTGCAAAATGAGCATAATCAAACTCTAGATAACAAGCTTTTAAATTTTACTTGTGACGTAAGACTTGTTGGCAAGACTGATATGTCTCAGGATCCCCATGCTCTGGAACAGGCCCCCCATTCATGTGAAGCAGAGTCCATCCCTAACCCTGTTTTAAGTGTAACCTTGACCAGTGGATGGGAAATTCAACCCCCCCCTCAGTCTGGCCTCCATATCTCTGATAGTTTGGACATTACTGTCTGCCTCTAATATAGCCCCCATGTAACCACTAGAAACCTCCTAACATATTCCCTCTTAATAAATGCCCATGATGCATAGGGACACAATTGAGTTGGATTGTATGGCTAGGCTTGTATAGGCTCCTGGTGGTGGTTATCCTAGAATATATCTATGGACAAATGGAATAAAAATGTACTTTTAAGATTAGTGTCTGAAGTAGAACAGCTGTATAGGAGTATGCATAGGAGTATGGATCCCATTGCATCTCTTAATGGGAATGAGGGAATGCAGTATTGGATGTGTGGGAATGGGGGAATGCAGTATTGGGCGTGTGGAAGGAGGTGTTGTGAGAATGGGGTGGACCATATAGGATAGGGAGAGGGTAGGACAGACTTCAGTGTGAATGGATAGTAGGAGGAAGTGAAGCTGGGTAAAAAGAATACAGGAATTGTTATTTTGGTGTTGGGGGAAGGAGTGATATGTTTTGGGGCTGGTGAGGCGACTGCAGTATCTTGGGGGCAGTATCCTGGGGCAGTGTATCACACTGCCACGTAGTTTTTTTGCCTCTAAGGATTCACCCCTTTTATGCACCCACCCCAGGGAAAGGAGTGCATTGGGCTAGCTGATGTAGTGTCCCTCCACTCCAGCAACCATGCTGCAGTCCTACCTATCCCTAAAGAATAGGCATATCATCCTCTGTCGGCATGTGGACTCTTGAGTTGGACCATAGCAATGCCTTTTCAGTACATCATCTTTAACTGAATAGCAGCAGTATGGTTAAGGTCAAACCTTTGGATTTTCCTTAATGCCACACAGTGGTGTGATGTGGTTGGGGGGGGGGTGATAGCTGCTATTCTATAATGCCACACTTTGTAGAGTATATTGCTATCTAAAAAAAAATGTGAAACTGAATAAAACAATTGCAAGAGTGTGTGGATAAAACTGGTCTCGATCTAGGGTATTGGCAGTAGACCAAAGATACCAATGAGAGCAAAATTAGACTGGCAGCTTTGCAATGCACCAGTACAGTGAGTGCAACAGTTTGTTGGGAGATCTCACTGTATGCGATTAGGCTGGTTGTTTCCATGGTCGCTCCGTACACAATGCTTTGGTTTTTGAAGAAACAAGGTTATTTAATGAGAATAGTTGGCAGAAAATATGGAGGATTTTGATGAAAAAAAAAGAATAATGAAAGCATTTTTGGAGGAGTAGCTGCTTCTGAAGTAATGTATTTTGAATGTTAAATACTTTTTGGCAGTATGTGTAGGGAACTGTCACTGATCAGTGTTTAAGTTCTTGCTTGGTCAGCAGTGACTGAAATATGAAAATGGAAGAACTTGATGGCCAGGAAGAAAAAGTGAAATACTAGCTGGTTACAGTAGACATCAAGGTTGTAGAATTGAGTTGGTAGGCAATCATGCACTTTTTGAAAAGATTAAGTGCCTGATCTTTTCTTGCATATGGCACTGGTTGATTTGATTTTCTAACAAGAAGGATGCATTTTATGTAAAGAGTTTTATTAAGGAATGTGAAAGTTTTAGATTATTAAAACATAAGAAGCTGTTTGCTGATGGGCCAATGTAGCTGTGAAAGTTTTGGTATGGGTGAGCCAAGTGGTTGGGTGGTCTTGGCAGGGGAAGCTGTGAATAATGTGATATGTATGATGCTTGTTGCAGGATGCAGTGGCAGTGAAGTGGTAAATGGATGAAGCACTGCCATTTGTCAAAGGAATATGACCTAGAAACTGCACACAACTTGATGTTCTTATGATACGAGTAACAAGACTATGCAAAACATTTGAAATTAACAGGCGTATGATGGATTGGTAGCATGTGTAGCATGGTGTCTCGTGGAATTTTTAACTTGCCTGTGTTGTGTTCAGCAGTGCCCCTTCATTTGGAGTGGGGGGGCTTGTGTAATAGTTGGTAGTCCCGATTAAAGTACACACAGTTTGAAAGGGATTGTAGGTAAGGAATTTGCTTAACAAGTGAGTGACAGTATGTGTACACTTTTTAATAATAAAAAAAAAAAAAAGATGGAAAGTCTAGCATGTTTTTCTGTACACTGATAGAGCGATATGAGACTGCTGGATAGAAGCACTGAGCACCACAGTGGAGTAGGCTTTTGGTAAAAGAAGCAGGGGAAACTTAAGATAAAGATGGATATATTATAACAAGCTTGGTATTGTGTATGACAAAAGTAAATGGAGAAAGGGGTGGTACAGATAAAATCTCAAACTTTGAGCGAGCCATTCTGCTTGCTGTGTAGGTTGATGCATGCTGTGCATTTCATTATATGAGATTATTTTTTTTATAAATTTATTCAGAATTTATTCATGATTTCTGGAAAGGGGGTGTACAAGATTACAATATTGTGTGCATGAATATAAAAAATACTGAATGGCGTCAAAGATGAGCATGTCTCCGAAAAGCGACTTTACACCAGATGCATTATGTTGGCTTATGTTTCTTGAAGCTTTAAAGAGCAGAGTTTCACGAAAAAAGAATGTGGCAGCCTAAGTCTGGGTTTAGCTAGGGTACAGTCTCTCTCAATGTGGTGTCCTCTGACATCACTAGCATTCTTTAATGGTTCTAATTTCTCTCTCTATTTCTTTTAGAGTGGGAAATATTGACCTTTCTACTGAGATTAAACTGCAGATTGATTGTGTTTAGCCTCCTTTTGAAAATTCTAAGCATAAAGTTGCTGCTTTTTGTGAGTCTAAATGATTGTGCTTATTTCGTTTCAGGTACGAGTGGTTCTGAAGTATAGACACTGTGATGGTAATCTCTGTATTAAAGTGACTGATGATGTGGTGGTGAGTAGCTTCTTCAGATGTAGATTTTAAAAGCAAAAAAGTCAAATTATTGGGCGCATTTAATCTGCTTTTTTTCCTGTAAACTCACCCACTTCTGAAACAAAAGCCAGGACTCTGTTCTCTCTATATAGGTGAACTCAAAATAATATATAGTATAATATATAGTCTTGTTTTTTGTCTGTTTGGAAGTGAGCTTTTTCTAATGGCAAAAATGCTAACAAATGAGATTTCTTGTGCACTTCAGGACTGACTTTGTCCTGTTATGGGTCAGTGAGAAGTGTTTGAAATTGCTTTTTATAATCACAGAGTTCTTTTTTTTTTTTTTTTTTTTTTTTTCCAAAACAGGTTTATTGTTTTAACATACAAGAGAAATATCATAACAATTTTATACAAGTAATTAAAAATAGATATGATTATAACATTCAACAAAACTAAAGTATTTACAAAGACAGCCACTACAATCAGATCAGTTAATTAAACTAAAATACCATGCTATTGAAATTAGGATTTTTTTTAACAAATTTTGTAAATTATCTCATACAATATAATAAGATGTTTTTCTAGTTGTTCTTGACCTAATTGTGTTTATTTCCATATGGCACACTATATTCATAACATTTTTAAATTCATTGAACGAAGGAGGTGTATCTGAAATCCAATTTCTGGTTATTATTTTCCTAGCCACTGCTAGAATACACCATAACAAGGGAAGCTTAACCTTTTTAACACTTTGAGGTACAGGTGTGTTGAATAATATAAGAGATTTAGAAATAATTAAATTATCTGTAAAAAGAGCCTGCAAAAATTCATTAACTGACTTCCAGTATTCTTTCAATTTTATGCAGTCATAAAACATATGAGCCCAGTCAGCATTAATTTCTACATTACATCTCTTACATAGATTATCTTTATTATTTATTTTATTCATCATCAAAGGTGTATAAAAAGATCTATGTAAAAATTTCCATGTATAAAGTCTCCAGACAATGGAAGACGTAGTTCTATAGGCAGATTCCAATATATATTGTTTATCTTGTTGATTTGGTGGGTCCCCATTAATAGAAGTGAAATAATTCCAGTATGTATCTACACTGTAAAAAAGTTTCCTAAGTTTACCTTTATCAGAAACTTTATGTTGTAAATTTAATATCAAGTAATCACAGTGTTGGAATAGATTCTTTAACTGTTATAGACATTAGATGTATTCTATCAATGAGATGTCTAAAGGTCTGAACCTCTAACCAGCAAGTTTCTCTTGGATCAAATTCTTGTTTTAAGAAATCTAGATTGATAACTTTATTATCAGATATCAGCTGATACCAGTACTTTAGATCATTATCTATAGCTAAATGAGTTCCTTCAGAAGTAGATGACAAAAGCATACCCTGAGTATACATTATAGGGAATATAATAAAATTCCATTCCCTATACTTAGGGTGCATGAATATAAAGGTAACAAACCACATGTTTAGGTGTAATAGATGAAGTACAAAATTCCTTTAGTAACCATAACATGGAGTTATTTACAATCGTATTTTTATGTGCTAAGGAGATTTTCATGAAGTGCATACTAATTAGCTCCCAATAATCTTTCCATTTTGCGACATATGACTGATCTATTAATAAAGTAACTTTTACAATAGAAGAGATAGTATAAAAATTAAAGTCTGGAAAATAAATACCCCCTTGAGACCAGCTATTAGTATGTTTCTTTAATGCAATCCTAGGTCTATTAGGTGCCCGTAGGAAATTTAACATTAGTGTATTCAGTTTCTTGATTATTTTTGTAGGTGGAAGTATTATTGATTGTATTAAGTATAAAATCTTGGGGAATATTATCATTTTAATAATTGTAAGTCTCTCCTCCATAGTAAAAAACATATTATTCCAGGTATTAAAAAGATCTTGTATATTAAGAAAACAGGTATTATAATTATTATATATAATAGATTTAATATCTTTAGATAGTATTATACCTAAATAAGTTATCTGACCTGAATTGGGTACATATTTAGTAAAATCACTAATGAGAATATTTTTTCGTGTATATATAGGTAGTATTTTAGTTTTTTCTTCATTGAATATTAAACCAGAAGTACTTTTGAAATTAATCATTTTATCAAATAGAGACTGCATAGAAGAATTAGATACTGCTGATGTAATTAGAACATCATCTGCAAAAAGTTGAATTTTGGATGTTGTATTTTCATCTATTTCAAAACCCTCTGTCAGTACTGTTTCTGATCAAATTAGCCCAAGGCTCCATTACTAAAGTGAATAATAGTGGAGAAAGTGGACATCCTTGTTTTGTACCTTTAAGAATGGGTATTTTTTGTGAAACATATGTTCCAATCTTAATATAAGCCAACGTTCCTTTGTATAAATGCTCAATTAGATTTACAAATGCATCTGAGAAGTTTGTGCACTTCAGTAAGGTAAACAGATAGTCCCAACTTACTGAATCAAATGCTGAACTTATATCAAGACCAGTGTTAAATCTTTCTTTTTCCTATTTGCAAAATCAATTAATGTTTAAGTTCTTCTTATATTATCAAAAGTATTTCTATTTACAATGAAGCCTGTCTGATCTACATCTATAATGCCGGGAATGATTGTCTTCAATCTATCAGCAAAAATACTCGTAAACATTTTATAATCAACATTAAGTAATGAGATGGGCCGATATGAAGTACATCTAGTTGGATCTTTATTAGGTTTTAAAATTGGCGAATTAAATGTATATTGCCAAGATGGGGGGGTTATTAATCAGTTTGGGCCAAAATAAAAACCTTATGTATTAATGAATATGTACTTTTAGAAAGGATTTTATATATCTCTGGTATAATACCATCATTACTCGGTGCTTTGTTTGATTTAAGCTTATTTTTTGTGTAAAACCTCTGTATATGAAAATTGTCCAATAGTTTAATCTGTTGTTTATTAAGCTTTTTATTCATGTTTGTGGTAAACTCCTTTATTTTATCTTTAGGTTCCATGTTAATGTTATTATTGTTAATATTGTGAAAGTGATTTCTAAATTCATCTAGTATTTGAAAAGATTTCTTTGATATGGTTTTGTTTATTCAACCTTTTTGTTTTATTTTTAAGTCTGTGCAAGTATTTGGGGCTTATTGAGTAAGACAAAAACTTGTATTTCTCTAGAGTTATTTTAACTTTGAGTTAAAATTTCTTTGTATTTCTCATTTAGTTTGTTTATTTCTTCAATGACTTTCTTATCCATACTATTTTCTTTATTATGTTTATATTTACTTTGAATATCTAACAATTCCTTATCCCAAGATTTCCTTTTATTATTATATCATCTTATACTTTGTCCATATAGATATGATTTTAAGGCATCCCAAACATAGACAATGGAGACTTCAGGAGTATAATTTATGTCTAGAAAATGTTGTACTTCTGGAAGTATATATTCTTTATAGTCTTTTAGTTGAGTTAAGTATGCTGGTATCCTTTTGATCTGAACATTATGAGTATTTTTTATCATGAATTCAAAAACAAATGAATTATGATCAGATATAGGACATGAAATGATTTTGGAATTAATTGTCGCCTCACAGTTAGATCGCCAGTCGCGCCTGTTGAAGGTTGTGCGTTAGGCCCGGCAAGCCAGCATGTAAAACTCTACTGCCAATCATTAGCGGACCGGAGTTCCGCTGTGGCGACCCCTAACCGGGAAAAGCCGAAAGACACACACACACCATCTGGTTAGAAATAAAGACCCTATCTATTTTTGAATAAGTTTTGTATCTGTTAGATTCCTATCTGATTATTAATATCATTCAAATGATAAGAATTGGCAAAATCATTTAAATGTTTTGCATTAGATGTAATTCTTCTTTTTCCTATAGTGGTAGTATACAATTAGTCACCAGCTAAAATAATATCTCCTATAGAGAATGATATGATCTTATCAAGATGATGTTTCACTGTATTAATACCAATTCCAGGTATCCAATATACATTAATTAAAGTGTAAGTCTTCCCATTAATTTGTATTGTAGCCATACAAAACATTCCTTTGTCATCCTGATAAGACTTAATGGTTTTAGGAATGGGCATACTTTTATTCCATAAAATAGCCACTCCTCTTTTTTTCTGAGTGTGCTCTGAACTAACCAATACTGCATATTTGTTTGTGGCTAGTTTATCAATATCTTTTTTCAAGAGATGGGTTTCTTGCAGGAAGACTAAGTTGGCCTTTTATGTAAATTAATGTATCTTATTAGGCTTGCCCTTTTACACGGATTATTCAATCCATTAATGTTTAAAGAAATTCCTTTTAAAGATGTCATTTGCCATTTTTAAATCTTAAGAATCTTATGATCAAAATAACAAATAACAACATAAGTAATGTTACATCTCCTCCTTTAGGTGTACCTTTAAATATAGCTGTATTTATTGAATCTCTTATGGGATTTTGTATAGGATTCAATTTTGTTTGTAGTGGCAATGAGTGTACAAAATATATTGTGGCAATGAGTGTACAAAATATATTGTGGATGTCAAAACTATATACATATAACAATGAACAAGTGAAAATTAATGTAAGGATTAAACCTTGCATCCAGCCTGGAGTTAAAAACTCCAACTTAGAGTAGTATTTACCACTAAAGTTAACCCCCTACCCTAAGCAGCAGTAGTACCTCAGCTACCACCTTATCAATTTAATACTGGTTATATTTAACTTAACAGCTTTCAATTCAATTATCTAGCAAGACAAGACTACACATTTGATAAAACAGCATCATATAAACTTTTTTTTTTTAAAAAACTATTCATACTACTATATACATCTATGTAATATAATACACTTGTATTCAAATAGCATTCAAATAAACTTGATATTGGGTACCAAGAGGAGAGACGTGAAAGAGGGAGAGAGAGTGAAAGAGAGGGAAAAAAAGGAAGGTATATTTACATATTAATTTATTCAAAGTATGTAAAAATAAGTTCTAACATTCATTTAAATCAAAAACTTTGGCTAATATGGTTCAGACATTACATATATTAAGATGCATTTATTTTCTGTCATGTAAATGCAGTCAGCAGCTTCCAAAAAAAAAACCTTGAATTGCTTGTATATGAGCATTTTACTCATACTCATTATTGTCGGTAGAATAAAATATTATATTTATAGAAATTGTTATAAATCATACTGCATAGCTATGCAAATTCTCAAACACTTGCATTATTGTAAAAAAAATCTGTATTTTGTATGTCTATACTACTGCTTTAAAATATATCACATGACAATTTCTTCCAGTATAGAGTTATGAAGTTATTTATGCTTGTCAATCAGATGAATTAAATGAGTTATAGTAATGTATGTGTTTGAAACATAACACCGATTAGTATGCTGCAGTCAAGTAGATTTTCAAAAACACTTGAATAAATGTTTCATTTTCTATGCCTTCTAAAATAAGACATTTACTTACTACAGGAAACTGCATCATTTAAAATCATTATAACTGACATTTTATGAATTATAACATAGATATTTAAGTAATTATATAAAATAACTCACATTTAAATGTCAAAGAGTTCATTTTCCTTCACATAGTCGCATTTGCATCAGTTCTACTTCTTAGTAGAGTGTTCTTCCTGAATCTGTGATGTGCCAGTGTGATATCTGGGTCAAAGGTCAGATTGACTGCTTTCAGCTTCTCTGAGAAGAGTTGAAGCTTTTGAAACAGCTCATGGACACACTGTTCATGAGGTAGCCCACATCCCAGATTGTCTCCCTTAACATTTTGGTGGGAAAAGTACAGTTTTGTACCTACCATAAATGTAGATGTTCGAGGATCTCCATTGCTGCAGTCCTGACTAATGGGTACTCCGCTGCCCTCCATCGGCCCGAATACCAAAGGGCTAGATCTGGCGTCGGTCATGGTGCCTGAGACTGACGTGGTGTCAGTATAAATGCGCATGACCGACGCCATAACTTTAGTCTTTCTTGCCTCAGATGTCAGAATGCAAAAATAAAACACCACCCAAAAACCCCAATCTAAAAAGAAAAGGGGAAGGAGGGAGGGGAATTGACTGCAGCAATGGAGATCCTCGAACATCTACATTTATGGTAGGTACAAAACTGTACTATGTCTGCTGCCTCCCATTGCTGCAGTCCTGACTAATGGGTAGAATCCCAGAGCCACGGAAAAACAAAAAGGGAGGTCGGACAACTAAATAGCCTGAGGAGCTGCAGACATGCCCTGTAAGACTGCAGTGGCAAACCCAGCCCTAGACGTGAGAATAAAGAGGCAAATGATAATGCTTCAGAAGGTATGTACAGAACTCCAGGTAGCTGCCTCTAGAATGTCTTTAGTAGCTACCCTCTTAAAGCAGTAGATGTGGCCGTAGCCCTAGTAGAATGAGGCCTGATCCCAACTGGAACCTCTTTACCATGATGAGAATAACAAAAGCAATACAATGGCCAATCCACTTGAAATAGTTTGTTTCGAGACAGCCTTTCCACGGAAGTCACAGCAAACGAAACAAACAACTGATGAGAACTTCTGAACTCTTTGGTTCTGAACAAATAATATCAGAACTGCCTATGTACATCCAAAGAATGCAAAACTTTTTCCCTTCAGTTTGGGGGTCAGCATAAAAAGTAGGCAAATGTATAGACTGGTTCAATGCCACATTAGAAACCACTTTAGGCAGAAAAGTAGGATTAGTACAAGGAAACTCTGTCCCTGTGAAAAATCAGAAAAGGTTCCACTGCCATGAGAGCCTGTAATTCAGATACCCTTCTAGCAGAAGTAACAGCCAACAAAAAAGCAGTCTTCCAAGACAACAACTTCAAGTCAGTCGAGCTGCAGGTTCAAAAGGAGGCAGAGTCAGCTTCTCCAAAACAAAATTAAGATCCCAAGCAGGAATAGGAGCCCTCCGTGGGGTCTTATATTCTTTGCCCTCTAAGAAATTGTTTAAGCAATGGATGTGAAAATAAAGGAGGGTCACCAGCATAGTGAGCAGAAATAGCTGCAGCATGCACTTTAATAGAAGAGAAAGACAAACCCTTGTCCAATAACATAGTCAAATATTGCAATGTACAACTCAAATCAGGCAATGTGACCTCAAAGCCTTTAGCTGAACTCCAAAGAAAAATCTCTTCCATTTATCAGCATAAACTTTTCGAGTACTAGGACGCCTGGCTTCCAAAAGAACATCCAAAACTTGTTGAGGGAGCTGAAGGCCCTCATTCTCTAAAACTGAATGTGCCAGGCTGTCAGGTGCAGGGATCGCACCCTGACATTGAGAAAATGATTGTTTTCTTGAGACAATAAGTGAGGAACTGCAGTAATGGCCAAGGCCTCCTGAATTAAACTCCTCAACAGAGGGTACCAATGCTGACGAGGCCAATCCGGTGCTATAAGGATCATGCACGGTTTGTCCCTCCTGACTTTCAACAGGACTTTTGGAAGGAGAGGCAGAGGAGGAAAGGCATACACGTGAAGGTTGCTCCAACTGAAGGATAGTGCATCTATTTTCCAGGCTTTCGGATGAAACAGCCTTGTGCAAAACAGAGGTAGTTGGAAATTCAGAGGAGAAGCGAACAGATCTATGTCTGGAGTTCCCAAGCCATGGTCAACTGACGAAACACCTGAGGATCCAACTTCCATTTGTGAGGATCCACCATTTGTCTGCTCAGAACATCTGCTAACGAATTTTGTTCCCCTGGCAGAAACTGTGCTCGAAGAGTGATGTGCAGATCCAAAGCAGTTTCCCATAACAGCATTGCTTGTCTGCAAAGAGGGTAAGAATGAGTTCCCCTGCTTGTTGATGTACCACATGACAGTTGTGTTGTCTGTTCGAACCAACACCAGTCCCGGGCGAAGCAGATCCTTGAATGCTTTTAAGGCAAATTGAACTGCCAGCATCTCCTTCATACTGATATGCAAGTGAAGCAACTCCGGGGCCAAAGGTCTTGAATCCATTTTCCTTTGAAATGAGCACCCCAGGCTGACTCGAGGCGTCTGTCGTTAATATCTGACTTGCCTCTGGTTGGGTCACAGAGAGTCCCTTGTTTAGGTGACATTCCTGAGCCCACCACACAAATTCCTTCTGGTTGCAAGGAAGAATCAATGACAGTGTCCAAATCGTGGCTGTGTTGAGTCCAAACGCTTTTGAGATACCATTGTAGCTTCCGTGATATGCAGTTTGGCATTGGGAAGTACTAGAATGCAAGATGCCATGAACCCCAAGGCTTTAAGGACTGTCCTTGCAGTCAGCCTGGACAGGACTGATAGCTGTAGGAAGTACTGGTGAAGATTTCTTTGTTTGTCCGGGGTAAGAAATGCCATCTGAGTCGCTGTATTCAGACTCACACCCAGAAAACACATCTCTCGTGAGGGTACTAGACTGGACTTTATTTCGTTCACAGAATACCCCAGGCATCTGAAAACTGTCATCACACACTGCAGATGTCGAAGTAGGTCGTGCTTGTCTTGGCCATTGTATTGCTTTTTGTTATTCTCATCATGGTAAAGAGGTTCCAGTTGGGATCAGGCCTCATTCTACTAGGGCTACGGCCACATCTACTGCTTTTTTAAGAGGGGTAGCTACTAAAGACATTCTAGAGGCAGCTACCTGGAGTTCTGTACATACCTTTACGAAGTATTATCATTCTGAATTCCCCGTAGTCTGAGAGAAGCTATTACTGGAGCCAGGACTTTCGTGAATACCCTGGGCGCAGTAGATAAGCCAAAGGGCAATGCAGAGAACTGATAATGCAAATTCCCAGTCCGAAACCTCAGGAATTTCCTGCAACTGGGCCTGATAGGAATGTGAAGATAGGCCTCCTTGAGATCCAAAGTCACCATCCAGTGATCCCTGCCCAGCATAGGCAACAGCTGTTGCAGTGTTAACATCTTGAATTTCGAATTTCTAGAAAGGTGTTTAGAATGGATAAATCCAGAATGGGCCTCCAAGTATTTCCTTTCTTTGGCACTAAGAAAAGACGGAATAAAACCCTGTGCCCCTTTCCAAGGAACTTCCTGTATTGCTCCCAACTGGAGCAGAGAAGAAATCTGTGCCTGTGCTTCCAATTTTGCTGATGAGGCACATCCGCATACCTGAAAGGCGGAAAGTGTGAAAATAAAATTTGTAGCCTCGAAAGTTACAATGTCCAACACCCATTTGTCCTGGGTAACCAAATGCCACTTTCCTAAAGTCCCAGTTTTCCAGAGGAGCTGCCAGCAAAGCAGAGTCCGCAGTCAAGACACAGGTCATTGGGTCTGCTTCCGAAAGCACTGACCCTTGCCTCCCCAGCAGAAGGGGTAGAGGAACTCAAAGACCTAGAAGTAACAGGGCCCTGAAAGGAAGCCCTACCTCTACTACGCTCGACTTGCCTCTAGAATGAAAATCCAAGAGGGAAAAGACCATCCCTTAGCAGGCCAATTCCTATTGAATTTAGGAGGCTGAACCTGTAAAAATTCCTTCACTGTCTGCATAGATTTAGCTTTTTCCTACATTTTTTTCAAAACTAATTCCACAGGAGGGCCAAAAAGAACATCAGACTGCAAAGGAGCATCCATAATACGAGCTTTAACATGCTCCGACAAGGACTGATCTTTAAGCCAGGCATGTCTGCGAACAACCGAACTAGTAGCAGCCACCCTGGAAGAAGCTTGTAAAGCATCAAAACCACACTGCAGAGAATGCTTCCCAACCTGGTCTGAAGCATGCACTAAATCCTGAAGCTCCTTACAGTCAATACCGTCAGCTAAAGCATCCACTTTACATTTCAATTGACTTAACAAAAAATTCTGATACTTGAGCATATGAAACTGACAATTCAAAGCCCTCCTAGCCAAAGTAGAAGAGGTATACAGTTTTTTACCCCACCTATCCAGGGCCCTAGCATCTTTGTCCAGAGGAACTGGATTCTTAACCACAGAGGCCTTAACGCCTTGGGGCCTTGAGAAATAGTTTCAGGATCAGCCCTAGGGCTCTTAAACAAGTACTTGTGAGCTCGAACCCTGTAGTATCTATCTGGTTTAACAGGGGCAGGAGGCAGAGAATCCGGTTAAGGGCAGCCTCAGAAAACACATCCTGAACAACATCCAGTACAGGAGGAATAGCCAAGGGCCTGTGCTGAGGCAAAACAAAAATTCTCTCAGCCTTTTACGAGAATCGAATAATCCTGGCCCTCCCATTTGAAATGTTCCCTCATGGAATGCAAAGTTTCAGAGAAAGAAAATCTTCTGGAGGGGACTTGAGGGAGAAGCATCCTCAGCCTCCAAATCAGAATAGGGAGGGAAATCCTGAAGGCTTTCCACAGAGGAATCAGACTCAATGGAAGACTGAACCAAACCCTCCAACTCTGTCTCTACCCTGGGCCTCTTCTGAGGGGGAGGCATGGAACCCCTAATTAAAGAAATCAAATCTTCAGCATGTGCTTCCTAGGAGCTGGACCCTGGGGAAAAGCACCCGCAGGGGCAGATTTGGACTTAGAATGGCCTTTGCCTAGAGAAGGAGGAGGCTTAACCACCCTACGAGGGGAGGGAGCCACAGACAACAGAGGAGCACCCTCAACCTGGCCTAACTAAGGAGAAGCCACCCCCTGTAGTAACAAAGGCTCCCCTTGACACTCAGGCACACCGTCAGAAAGAGCCACTGAAGCAGCCAGTGGTTCAACAGGACCGACGTCCGGGCGGACGCCCATCCTGCTTGGACCGCAAAGACTTTTCTTTGCGCTTCCTAGAAGAGCCAGTCGTCGGAGAATCCGACGGCATGTTGTAATTACAACTGTTACCAAACACCAGCCTAGCACAGTCCAACCGACGTTTAATAGTACGCTTATTAAAAGTAGCACAAAAGCGACACCCAACAACGTCGTGCTCAGGCCCTAAACAAGGAATGCAGAGTGAATGGTAATCCCTGTGAGGAATCTGTTTCCCACAAGAAATACAGTTATTAACTTTTTCTGACATCCGACAATACTGAGACAAGAAAAAGACAAAAAATAAAATGTCCCCAATGGGGTACTTAGCCCAACTTGGTCTCCGGTCTGAAACTCGAAAACCGACAATTCCAGAACGCCGAACGGCACTTGCAAATTCTGCTTCTGCTCAGGACAATGCGGCAAGAAAGACTGAAGTTATGGCATCGGTCATGCGCATTTATACTGACACCACGTCAGTCTCGGGCGCCATGACCGACGCCAGATCTAGCCCTTTGGTATTCGGGCCGATGGAGGGCAGCGGAGTACCCATTAGTCAGGACTGCAGCAATGGGAGACGACGAACATCTTGTTAAAAACTAGTGACAAACATTCATTTAGCATTGTAAATGCATCTAAACATGACAAAACCTTTGCGATGTATTTTACAGGTTATTACAGACTCTATGTAAGTGAAATTAAGCCCAAAGTTATTAAGTAATAAAACTCAATATTTTTGTCCCAACTCAGTTTTTATGCAAATCTTATTATTTACTGTGTCTATATGATCAAAAGCATTTCTATATATTAATATGAGAAAAGAAATAGAGAAAGAATAAAGAAAAGAGAGTAGAAAATAAGAGTGTAAAGCAGAAGTAAAAAAAAATGTAAGAGAAAGCTATAAGAAGTATATACAGTGGAATATTTAAAAATAAAACATTTACTATTTAGTTCTAATTATTATTAGTTAAAGCATGACAGATTATTTACAAACAAGCATAAGCAGTATAATCAAGAAAGTATAATTAGGAATAGCATTTGAAGAACACAAACTTTTTACAAGGAATAAATGTTATTCCATTTATCATATTTTCATTACTCTTCTCTCCCTGCCCTCCCCCACCCTTTACCCACTACATAATCTAAATAGAATGTCATTGTTTAAACAAAGAAAAGGAGAAGAAAAAAGAAAAAGTATCAAATTACTGACCTTGCTTCTCTTTTTCAGAAAGAGAAACAAATTGAATAATAGCTTGTTATTAGTTCCTCAGATATTTTGACTGGTTATGAAACAAAGCATTTCTTTGCACACAGAATAACTTTGATTTAAATCTTTTTCAGAACATTTGTGGCTTTCTGGAAATGCAGGAACTATATTTAAAAAAATTAATAATGAAGTAAAATGATGAGAGAGAAAAAGAAAAAAAACATAGAACAAATCATTTGTTCTTTAGTCTCTTCTTCTCTGAAGTCTTCCACGAAGTTTCAGTTGCCAGTCTCTTTTAATGAAGGACTAGCCCATTCCATTTCCTCTATTTTATCCAAAATCTTATTTTTTTTGATAAACAGTAAAGCAGAGTCTAAGTCATCGAAAATTTTAGGACCATCAGGAAGGAAGATTTTTAGCTTGGCAGGAAACAGAAGGTATGTTTTAAACTGTGCTTTTTTAAGCTCCCTTATTAGTGGCAGAAACACTTTTCTTTTAGCTATTACCAAGGAAGAATAGTCATTGTCAAAACGCACAGTTGTCTCATTAATCTTAACAGGAGCTTTAGCCCAAGCAGATTTAAGAACCATCTCTTTATCAAAAGATGATAGAAATCTAACTATAACTGATCTAGGATAGTTTTTGTTAGAGTTAGTATTAGCTATAGATCTATGTGCTCTTTCGATATCAAAAGAGAATGCTTCTGGTAAGTCTAAAGTTTTAGGGAGCCATGTTATTAAAAAAGAAGTAATATTGTTACCTTCAATATTTTCTGGCAGTCAAAAAATCCTAATGTTATTGCGCCTAGATCTATTTTCCAAGTCATCCAGCTTTGTTTGTAAATGTGTATTTTGTTTCAGCAGAAACTCTGATTTCCTCTTCTTGGATTCTATTTTCCATGTCATTCACAGCTTCTTCTATGCCTGTCATCTGGATCTTCTGTTGCAGGTCTATATGTAACAAGTCTATTTGTTTTGTAGTTTTTTCTATGAAGGTATCAATTTTAGTATCCATTTTATCCATCTTAGCAGTAAGTTGCTGGATTATAGTTATCAGAGACTGTAGTTCTTTCTTGATGCTGGAGTCTTGAGAATTTGTCTTACTGGAACTCATTTCAGACTGATAAACTGACAGGAACATTTCCAATGTGATTTCTGACAGGAATATTGTTAAAAATTTCCTTTCTTTTTTAGATATAGTTCAAGAACTATATAAAACAAACATATTTAGAAAGAAAATTACTTCAAAAATTTATTTTTTAAGTAATTAATTCCTGTTAGTGTAATGAAATTGGTGGAGCTGAAGAAATCTGCTGCTATCCTGTGTTCATCCTTGGCCACGCCCCCAAAATAATCTCAGAGTTCTGATATTAAATTCTAAGTTTTAGAATGTTTCTCTGTTTGTTTTTAGAAGAGGTAGGTACCATAGATGTAAAGCATAGTCTGCCGAACTTCAGGAAGGGACTACTTCCTGCACATAGGTTCAACCCAAGGGCCTAAGTAAGCCTAGCCAACAAGGTTCCCTGGCTTACACCACTCAAAGTTAATTTCCTGTGCCCCTGTTGAGCAGAGCCGCAGAAGTGATCCTTTCCTATTTCCCATCAAAGATTTTTCTTGAGTGCTAATGAACTTTGCTTGACGTAGATGAGTAGCTTGTTCCAGTGTATAGGAAGTCTCTTGGACAGGACTCTATCACTGTAGCGTGTCCTGTTTATTGTGGTGACTAGGTTTAGGTCCTCGGAGCGTGTAGCTAGGAGGGATTGGGATTTCTTAAGGAGTAGCATGTCCAACAGCTCCGGGTTTAATATAGCTTTATATGTTGGGCAGAGATCTCCTTTGAGTATGCGATATGCTACATAGTAAAGCTAGAGTTTTTTGACACTCTGTGTAGGGCATCTGAGGCCAGTAATCTTCCTGTGAGGTACTTCTGTGGCCTTTCCAGCTGCTGCACATGTCTTGTGAGGTACATTCCAAAAGGGGTGTTGTACTCTCTCTAATGGGTCTAATGCGTGCCGAGTAGAGAACAACCTTTTTTTTTTTTTTTTTTTCTTTCTTTCCTGGATGGGAAACCTTTTGTGATGGTGTGCCACATAGAAGGATTTCCTAACTACTGTGGCGATGTGACCATCAAAGGAGAGACTACTGTCCACCTGGGTCTTAAGGTCTCTCTCACATTCTGCATTAAGTAGACCGCCGTTTGTGGTAGTTCATGGGTACAGTGTTTTTACCAGAGGGGATGACTATGTACGTTTTGGCTTTGAGCTCGAGGCCATGTCTCTGACACCAGGCATCTCTGTGAGGTCCTTCTGTAGGATGTCCACATCATTTTGGGACTCTACTATGGCTCCTAGTTTGCAGTCCACTGTGAATTCAGTTAGCCAGAGGCCTTCTCTGTTGGCCTGTACTTCAGAGAAGTAGATACCAAAACAGGAGAGGTCCCAGGACTGAACCCTGTGGTACTCCACGTGTCACTGGTTTGAAGTCAGATTTGGAGTCTGCAACTTTTACAGTGTGGGTTCTGTCAGCCAGTTGGCAACTCATCTTGTGACGTAGGGATTTATACTTAGTTTAGTGAGTTTAGCTATAATTCCAGAATGGGGGATGGTGTCGAAAGCCTTAGCGAGGTCAAGATAGGCTGTGTGAACCACATTACCCTCGTCTACAGCTTTGGTGACTGCCTCAGAGAAGTCAATCTGGTTCAGAAGGCTTTCACAAACCTGAACTGGGTGGGGTCCAGAGTTTGGAGGTTACCAATGTCTGAGTTCCATGATGCGTTCCATGGCCTTGGCAGGCCAGGCTCGTCAGGCTAATAAGGCGGTAGTTCCCAGGATCAGTGGTGGCTACCCCTTTGTGAAGTGGGATAACTGTTGCTGTGCGCCATTCAGTGGGCACAAAGCCTGACATGAGACTATGAACATGGTGCTTAGGTGGAGAGCCAGTTCAATCTGAAGTTCGTGTAAAACGCAGCCTGTGATGTTGTCCGGTCCCATGGATGCCATGTTTTTGGTTCAAGAGTGCAGCTTTTACCTGCATAGATGTAATTACTACCCCTCACTGGTGAGATCAGATCATAAACTAATCTCGCTGGAGGTCCTCATCCTGCCCCCACCTGAAACAAAAAAGACCACAGTGAAAAACTATTTCACACTTCTAAAAACTAGTGTGGTCTCCTTTAAGGCCCCTGAGCCAGTGGTAAACATTACTCAAACCGCTGAATCACTTACAAATGCCTTCTACCAGCACCTACAGGACTGCATGGATCAGGCAATCCCAAACAAAACTAAGACTCTCTGTACCAAAGGCAAGCGTCCAGTCTGGTGGACCCCAGCCATAAACAAGCTCTACTACAAGATAGAGCAAAATCCTTGAAAGGTAAGACACCTTTGATCATTATAAGTAAAAAACTAAGAGCTCTCATAAAATCATCCAAGGCAAATTGAGAGAAAAATCGCCAAGGACTCTAAAGAGAATCATAAGGCCTTCTTTAGCTATGTTAGAAACCTAGGAGGAAACTCCCAGATATGCTCAGAATTAGTTCAAAATGATGTGAAAATTACTGAACCTACACACATTGCCAACATACTGGCTGACAGGTTCAGTGCAAACTTCTCCCCCCCAAAAGGAGAGATATCTATTCCAGAGGATTGTAGCCCCCAAACATCTCCAACGCCCAGGTGAGAACTGCCCTCACTAAGGCAAAACACAGCATCCATGGGACCGGATGGTGTATGAACTCAACAAGGAATTAAACCCACAGTTAGGACAGCTGTTTAATCTTAGCCTCACCTCAGGATACGTTAACCCAAGGAGTGGAGACTGTGGTCCCACTTCATAACCACAGACCCTGGAAATTACCCATTAGCTTGACGAGCCTTGATCCAACCCAGTTTGGCTTTGTCAAAGGCAGATCCCTCTTAAACTTAGTTGACTTTTTTTCGAGTCACACAGGCCATTGATGAAGGAAAGGCAGTCCATACAGCCTACCTCGACCTGGCAAGGCCTTTCAACACAATACCCACCTCAGGTATAAACTCATCAGCTTGAATGTAAACCCATACATCACAAGATGGGTTGCAAACTGGCTATGACAGAACCCACCACAGGGTCAGGAGGGAGCCATGTCAGACTCTAAAGCCTGTCAAGTGGTGTTTCTGAAGTACAAGCAAACACAGGAGGTTATGGCTTGACAAAGTTTGCAGATGACTGCAAACTGGGCCATATAGTAAAAAAACTCTGACACAGATATCCTCCAGAAGGGCCTCACAGAAACGGATAACTGGTGCCAGAGCCATGGCCTGAAGTTAAACGCCAAAAAATGCAGTCAGACCTCTTAAAAACAAAGGTTACCCCTAGCTACACCATATAGGTTAGCCTTTCTTTTGACACTCATTGCTAAAGTAGTTAGGAAAACCTTCTATATCACCCACCTGATCATGAAGGGATTCATCTAGATCAAGGGGGGTCATCGTCCCTGTACTCCCTCACTCACCACCTATGATTTGAGCAAATGCCCATGCTGAATGACGGTATCTGACCAGACACCTGCTGCAGCTTGAAAGGCCCCAAAAGTTCCTCACCAAAAGGATAAAGGGTCCTCAAAAATATGTTGCTGCCTGCCGACTGAAAAAAACTCCAGCCTCTATTCAGTCTCGGCATGCTTGCTCAGAGAGGACCTGTGCCCCTGACATATAAGGCATGTCAAACCCAGATTTGATGAATGTGCTTCACCTCAAAAAAATCTAGATCAGAAACACACAAGGGCGGGACTAACCTTGACCACGGTTATAAATAGAACGTAACGGAGGGGACAGATTAATCACCCAGAGACTCCCTATGCTGTGGAACAAAATCCCGGTACATGTGAGGCAGAGCACCTCTCTCCTTGTTCAAAGAATTGCAGATATACCCCAGGGATTACTTCAGTGTCACTGTGACAGATGCACAAGCAAATGATGATGCATAGTTTTTATTCAACTAAAGGGTGGGTGAAAGCCACATATATGGCTAGGCTGCAGCTTATAAATGCAGATAGCCTAGTATGAACCTATGACTCTGCATTCTTCCTGTATAGATATGGGCCGTTTAAGGGGTGAGAGGGGGTAAAGTTAGCACGGTAAATCTTTCAGGATGTTGGCAATTATCAGTTGGTTCTGTAATTTTTGTGCCATTGTGCTGTAACTGAGCCAATCTGGGTGTTGCCATTGAAATTCTTGACATAGAATGCTTTGTGGTTGCCCCCCCCCCCTTTTTTTTTTTTTTTTAGGATAGCGTCTTGGTTCAGTTGGGGATAGCACAATCTATGCACTTGTGTAAGTGCTTAGTGTATTTGTGTAGGATTCAGCAATTGTAACTGTATTGTCCATCTGCAAGGGTGTCATGAAGTTCAACACTTCTGTCTTAAGAAGCAGGTTGGCTTTGGAGAAGATTTTTACTCTGATTTCCTTAATGGTGGGTGGTGGCGGGATGCAGATATATAGAGTGATTAGCTTATGGTCGGATCTGACCAATTAGGAGTTTATTTCGGGTGTGAAACGCCAGTCACTCATGTTGGTAATGACTAGGTCTAGGATATTGTTGCTCCTGGTGGGGATGTGGATAAGTTGATCCAGGGCATTGGAATTTATAAATTCCAATAAACGTTGAGCGAAGGAGTTGGTACACGAGTAGTTTTCCCAGTTAATGGTGGGGTAGCTGAAATTGCCCATTATTAGGTTTTTGGCTGAACCCTAATATTTTCCAGTATATCAAGAAAAGGAGTGAGAATCCTGGGGCATGGTGGGGGATCTGTAGCCAGCTATAATTTTGGATTGCAGTTTTACCCAGAGTTAGTTGCACTTGGATAACCTCAGATGCATTATGCTGCACCACTAGCCTGGAGGTGTGGCTATCCTTAATGAATATGGACACACATCTCTGCCTCTGGTGTTCTGGTCCAGGCTAGATGGCCGAAAAGTGTGGTATGAGTTATAGCCTGGTAATGCAGGAGTACTCTCTCTAGCGCCTTGAACCAGGCCTCAGTCACTGCACAGATATCTATGTTCTCCATTTTAAGTGCCTTAAGTGAGTGCATTTTGAGATTTAGACTTCTAGCATTACCCTTGGTTTTTGCTTGCCTGTGCCTCTTACAGTGGTGAATTTGTCATTTGAACCTTGCCTAAAAAGGCACTATATGGGTGGCAAGAGCCTTGGTCAGTATCCGGAATCCCATGGGTGACAGGTGCAAGCCATTTCTGGCAAAGCATCATGGTCTGTCCACCATGCCGTCCCAGGCAGTCCCAGGCAGAGAGATACTGGATCCCCTTAGAATGACACCAGAAGCTTAGTCAATTGTTTAAGTTGAGCATTTTGTCCTTGTACCACGGTATAATTCTGGGCGATGGCAGGATGCTACTCGGGGCTAGGTTCATACCTGTCTGGGCTACAAGATAAAGCTATTCCAGGTCTCTCCATGTAGTCCAGGGAAGTACGTCTCAGGTCGTACACACCAATATGGACAATGAGTGTCATATTTGTACTTGTGGCATAACCTGAGCGTGTGGGTTGTGGTGGATCGTGGCACCTGACTGATAGCTGACAGTAACCTTCTCCTTGTTTAGCCTGGTGAGTGGGACATCAGTGTGCCTGACTATAGTCACCTATGACTAGCGTGTTGGATATGTTGGTGCACTGAGTCTGTGGGCTATGTCATTTGGGTTGTGTTGGGGGGTGGAGTTAGATTATGTTTTTGCTTTGGAGGTCTCTGTTGCTTGAGCAGATTAATATTGAAAGCCTCTGCGAATGTTTGTTTCTATGTGTGGGTTTTGGTGGTGTAGGTTTAGTGGGACGGTGTGGTGTGGTGTTTACATTCTCCTCTTGACTGTCAAGTGCAGTCTTGGTTGGAGAGAGCTTTACCTCCAGTTTGGCTAGATAAGTGCATCTCTTACAGGTTGTGTTGTTGGGTGGTAGGAGGAGAGGGTTGTCTGTGTACATGAGGCAATTGCTGCATTGCCTCAAGATGCCCAGATTAATCAGACTGAGAACACTGTACTTTCCTCTAGACGAGTGAGGAAAGTGAGTATAAAGAGCTGTTTTTCTCTAAGCAAGTGAGGGAAGTAAGTACAAAAACTGTTTTCCTCTGTAGTTGGAGGAAGGTTGAGTGCTGTAGCTTATTTAGTGCTAACAATTTCTGAACAAGTGCTGAGCACGAATAAGTAAATTCAAGTGCGAAAGAATCTGTGCCTGGACCTTGTGGTTGGCTACCTAGTGCTTAACACTCCCACTGATTAGCTAGAAGGTTTCCCTCCAACGCAGAGAGGCTTTGGGAGCTCAGAAGCTTACTAACAGTCCTGGTTACAGCAAATCTGTATCTGGACTAAACTAGTTACAGGAAATTCAGGAAACCAGCTTGGGGAATTTTTTTTTTTTTTTTTTTTTTTTTTTTTGAAAGGGAGGAAGGAGAAACGGAAGATAATTCAAAATTAAGGACCTGAGTGGCTTGCCTTTCACAAATGTTCTCTGTATTGGGTAGACTAAGCTAGTGACACTAGACTGGAATAGAGCTGGGACAGAGATGAACAGATCTGACTGGTAGGAGTGCCTGAAGTCAAAATATGATCTCACTGTACTCGGCTGAGTGAGCAAATGAGACCCAGGAGGGGTGGGCAATTCCAAAGCCACCAAGATTAATACCAGAACAAGGAGGGTGGGCGGTTCTCTGCAGAGACAGAGAGACCACCGTATTCTTATGAAACAATTTAAATAGAAAAATAAATAACTAGAGAGAGAGACAGACCCATGACGCAATTAAATGCACAGAAAAATAAAATGCAGTGCAATCTTTAACACTGCAAGATTCTAATTAACTCCGTTAGTAATGCAGTTGACTGTAGGTATGTAGCGGGAGCCAAACAATTCAAATTGAGCAGTAATAAATTCAAAGAATGTGACTAACTCTTAAAAATACACAGGAACCCTCTAGGCTGTTTTTAACACTGAATATCAATGAAATGAAACACAAATAGCCCCCACTATGTACAGAGACCGCAGTATTCTGTGAAACAATTAAATAGAAAAGTAACTACAGAGAGAGCGACACTCATCTATGAAACAATTAAATCACAGAAAATTAAAATAAAATGCAGTGAAATCTTAACACTGCAAGTTTATAGTTAACTCTGCTAGTAATGCATGCAAAACAAACAACATCGTCACGGGCATTGATTTTGTGGAAGTTGCGCTAAATGGAAAATCGGTTTAATGTGGATCTGTACACAGTGGAATGAGTACAAGATAATGTACAATTGTAACTTGCTTTGATTGTGCACTTGATTTATTTTTAGCCTTTGAGCTTCCTTTAATTTCACATAATGGCTTCATGGTACCTAACTGTCACTTTGTGATGCTTGCATTTTAAGTTCACCGTTCCTGGCCATCCAGAGGCCTTTCCAAGGCATAAGACAGAGTAACCCTGGATGTGGTGCCATTTCAGAGGAATGTACAGTTGCATTTTAATTTAATACCTGCTGGCAATCTGGAAGCTAGCCCCTTGTATAGTGGCTTGTTTGGGAGAAACTGCATTGGTGTACCCATTAGAAACTTGGAGGAATTCAGATTTTACAAAAGCACTCTTATGGCAATCAAGCCAGAGAACCAAAGGCTGTGTGGAATCTAACTGCTGCACCAATGTGTCTGGAATGTCAGTACTGTAAAGTTAAGAATGCATACTTCGCATTCATAATGGTGGTACCACTGTGTTCTCTGACTTGGTCTGTGCATGTGACCTTGATATAACATGGGTTAAACAGTGTCTTTCAAAATCTCCTCTGGGGAAAGTATAGTCCCATATTCTAAAGCGGTTCTGACCAGCAAGTAAATATGTAAAAGAAACACTACGGTAACCGAGAAAATGTTAGCAATGCTATAAATGGGGTCTAGAACCGTGTAGTCTTGTAGCTATATAAATGGCAGCATTCAATTGTTTCAGCTTGTAGCTTGCTCTTCTGGTGAGGTACATAGAGTGCTGTATATGAATAGGGGCATTGTTTTGATGTAATCAGATGTACAAGGAAAGCTTCTAGTAACACTTTCTTTGTCCAGGTAATATACATTTGACATGCTTTATGGTTCTAAGACTTTAACACATTACGATCCTCTTTACATACTAACTTTTGGTAATGTCACTTTTGTGTGTGTGCAGTTCATGTGCCTTTTTAAACTTCTTTGACTTGAAATTGCACACGCACTCGTACCAAACTTGAGTATGGAATAACAATATGGAGACAAGTATGACTAAACTGGAATGAGTACAGTGGAAATATACCAAGGGCATCCATGGATGTGAAAATATAAGTTTTTATTATGAAAGACTAAAATATCTGTACTTGTACGGTGTCTCTCTGATATTTAAGAGGAGAGCTTTTTCATGTATATAGGGCATTTGGGGACAACTACCTTTTGGGAATTTTGGGAGTTGTCAAAAAGTACTAGAGAATCATCTCGTGTAGAAGATTCTGTAGGAATGAGAAGTGTACTAATTTTTTCTCTGACACAGAGTAGCTGATGCTTGGAACAGACTACCAAATTACGTTAAAGCATGTACCTAGTTTAGATATTTTTAAGAACAGCCTGGACATTTTATGATTGGAACAAGTGTGTGTGTGTGGCTTTTTTTGGCAAGCCAGAAGGGCATAAATGCATGTGCTTGAAACATTTGTATATGTTTACATGTATTGTGTAACATGGGTGTTTGACCTTTGATTGCAGGTGAAATTCTTAATTTGTGCATGTTTATCAATGGTAGTATGTAACTTTCACACATTAATGGAAGCTGTACAGAACTATTCACTAAGACAGACACAGCATTGCTGTGCAGTGGTATTCTACAAGGTGATCATTTCACACACAGCTAATTTTGGGGAGCCGATAGTTACTGAGTAAAGCTTGTACAGAAGTAGCTGGAGAGACTAGAGGGCTGCAGTGTGGCACAATTGGTGTTAGTGAAATGTGTGGCCAATGACAAGTTGCCACAACCTGATTACTGTGCATCACAATGTGATGTATAGTTGTAGCTTGTTCGTAGCTGGCCTGACATTATGGGTGTGTAGAACACAGTGCAGCCCTGTCCAGTGTATAACCTGGCAGAAAGTAATGAGCACAGGTGGTTAACATAAGAGATGAAAGGTTGGAATGGAAGAAAGGAGTCTTTTTGTTGGGGTGGAAGAGCTCCTTTCCCAGCCTCTTGAGGGATGTCTGGGGATGGGATGGAGGAAGAGTGGGTAGCAGGGGAAGACAAACTTGTAATATATGTATACTAGTATACATCCAAAAGCTGGGGAGGACAGTGAATGTGCATCCCTCCCTATTAACCTTTGTACTTCTATGTTTATAGAACAAGAATAAGAAATGATGGAGGAGGCACACTAGAATTGGGAATGGAGTGGTTTCCTGGTATGGCTGCCATACATGTCTAGAGAGCAGCAAACCCAGGCATTTGTCACCTTGGTAGGCAGTGGTACCAATCTGTTTGCTCCTCTGGTCAGTGAAAGGAGCCTGCTGTTCATGTAAGTAAGCCTCTGCAGAAAGCATTTTGGGTTCCTAGATTGGCATCTAGCAACTGACCACGTCAGAAGCTACAAGCCTGTGCATTGAGACCCCCCCCCCCTTGTTTACATTCCAAACAGGAGCCTACACATGCCCCCAGGCAGAGGGCACCAGTGACTCCTGCAGATCACCTCACCCCTTTCTGCCATTGCATGCTAAGGCAAGTGGGGTGGCAGTTGTTGACCCGGCACCAGATGAATGAAGTGATGGAAAACTAAGGTGGCAAGCACTGAACCTGCAGAAGGGTAGCAGAATGAGAACACAAGTGACACCAGTGTAGATGTGAACTGGACCACCCTGTAGTGCACTTACACCCTGCAGTCTGGAATGTGCTTAAGACTAGCTGCTGCAAAAGACAGACCTGGTGCCATTGAAAACAAAGTACTTTATATAAAAAAAAAAAAAAAAAAAAAGTGTTTGTGTACAGCAGGTAAGGTGCAAGGGGAAAAGGTATTGAAAATGTTTGTTTGTAGTACATGTCTGACTTGCTCATCTAAATATGTGGCTTACATTGGTGAAATGGGTCGTGTTGGCACTTCATTGCAGTTATGCTGCTTTTGCACAAGAAGGGGTGATGCCAGTAACATTGCTTGGCATCTCTGGTAACTCACTATATGCCTGGCATAAGCTATCAGAGGTGCTCAGGCAGTCCCTAAAGTTAATAGAGAAAAGCCTGCTGCCTCTGGCACACCAAGCTGGAGCCTTGCATTTCCCAGACTTTGAAGTAGCTATGGTCACTCAGTACTCATTATAGTGGAGGTGCAAAGTGGGAATTGTGTGTGCTTGGACTTGGTTGTCGTGTCATGTCTTGTACCATAGCACTAAAAATAAATGTCCAGGACTGCACAGAAGCATTCAGAAAGTGTGCTTTATTTTCAGCAAGATGTGCATGCTTTGCATTGGTAACGTCTGGCTAGCACATTGTATACCAGCAGTGATACTGACTAGCTTCATTAGCATAACCACAATTTGACTACACTGGAGGTAAGATGGGAGTGGAAGTCCTATGTGAAGGTTTGTCTAGAATGGGGGGGTGGTACAGTGGCATACCAAGGTATTTTTGAAAAGTGTGATTTTGGTGAGGACTCTCTGCAGCTCTGTCAGATGGACGTGGGTAGAGAGTTCCAGATTTTTAGCAGTGTAGCTACAGTAAAAAAATTACAGTGGTTATTGGAGGGAGTGATGAGGAATTTTAAAGACACATTTTTTCTGAAGGGAAGGCCAGCTGTTGAGACTTGTAAATTTTTATTTTCAGTTGATGGTAGCTATGGTTATTTGGGTACTTGAGCCAGTTATGGCAGTGCAGTGGTGAATTATTTTGTGGTTTTGTAACAAATTTGCCTGTTTTATTGTAGCACTGTTTTGAGGTTTGCAAGCTGGATTGATTGAAGATTTGTGAAAATGGGGGTATAAGAGTATAGGTAGTGTGTATTTACTGTGAGTTGTAAGGGCACTCAAGCATTTTTCCCTGTACAGCAGTCCAATGTTTGTTCTCTGAACAAAGAGGTCAAATTTTAGATTTTCAGTGATTGCAGGAGTTGTGTGTGGGGAAGCAAGTTATGATCATGATGTAGAGAAGGTTTTCATGTTGGAGTTTGACTTGGAGGTGAGTGGCATTCTATTTTTCACCAGAGGTGACTTTGGCTTTTGTTACATTTTTGTAGATGGTAGTTTAGTGTAAGGTTTGGGTAGTTTAAGAGTTGGCTCGCCAAGGGACAAGATTAGATTCGACACTGAGGCTTGTTTGGTTTAGGATATTGTGTGATGCCTGATCTCTTATTGGATTGAGAGTTATTCAAAGTTTGTTTGCTAATTTAAAAAAAGTTGAGTAAGGTAGGTTTGGGTGACACTGTGTGTGATGTATCGGATGATTGCCTTGAGGTAGAATTTCCATTTTGGGTCATCTGTGCCACTGGCTTGATTTTAGTAGAGACGTTTTAATTTTGGTTTTGAAGTTGTAATGGTGGCAACAATAGAAGGGTATTCTAGTTGGGTGTGTTGTGCAAGTAGTTCTTGGAAGTCCAAGGGATAATGTAAATGGCTATGATGTGTGTTTTTTATGACCCTTTATTTTGTAAGGCATATGCCAGTATTTCAACATTGCAAATGGAGGGGAGATTTGTTTTGGAGAATTGTTCGAAAATGTAATTACTGTGGCACCTGTCCTCTTGGGGGGAGTCTGTTAAATCTAAGAATATTGAAGCTGCTTATGAATATTTGCTCACTGGAAACATTTTGTTAGCATGAGGATGCCAGGCTGTGGAACAATATCCACGTGTGAAGGAATGTATAGTTTATTGCATAAATTTCTGCTGTTGTGCAGTAGTTTTGGAAGGGAATGGAGAAGTGGCTATTTGGTAAGCAGGTTAGAATCAGTAGGTAGTGTAGATTCTGGGTCTGGCTTGGGATGTGCATCTCCCGAGTAGGAGTTATTGCTGTAGAGTGAGTAGTATGCTTGTTGGGGTGTATGGGCTTTGGCATATAATTTTATTTGGTGGGATAAAGCACTTGATTTGAAGGAAAGGTCAAGTGGTTTCACTGGGTTGACTAACATCAGGTTTAAAGAGTGATGAGTGGTCAAAAGATATGTACGATGTGGTATGTGTGTAGGTATATGCAAATTTGGGGAATCTCTAGCATGATATGAGAGCACAGTGATAGGAGATGGTCATAGAAAACAGAAGGAAAGTAAGTGCTATGAGGTGGAGTAAAGCGTGTGAGGTAGAGGGGATGGGTTTCTTTAAGAATTTTGTGAATGACTCTTTAGGAGGCTATTGTAGAGAAAATGGGGTTGGGATGAGTGGGTAGAGAAAATGGGGTTGGGATGAGTGGGTAGAGAAAATGGGGTTGGGATGAGTGGGTAGAGATGTGCGGAGTGTATAGTGCTGCTGTGCTTGAAAGTGTGGGTACTGAGTGAAAAGCTGAGGGGAAGCATCTGGTGGGAGGGAAGAGGTCTGGTTTAACAGCAAGGAGTGTTGAGTGGTGACGTATTAATTCCCTGGCCGTTTGTCATTGTCATTTTTGTCTATAGTTTGGTGTAGTAGTAGAGCTGGCTGGTATATGCAGTGATCATAGGAGGGGGGTGTCCCAAGTTAGTTCCCACAATGAAAGCAGCAGTGAGTGTTGAACAGGTAAAAGTGTTTTTTTTAAAGGGGGTGGGTGGTAAGAACTTGTGTGGGAAAGTGGCATGAAGCAAAGCAGTGCATAGCAAGTGTATCCTGGGGCACTAATCTCAAAATCTTTACTCACAAATGACTATGTGGATGTGGCCAGTGGAAAGTCTCAAACTGCGTACAAGGATGACAAATCTACACTTGCAGAATGAGCCACTTTAATGTGATGATGAACACTTCACTGCAGCTGAAACGCACCTAAATCACATAATTGAGCCTGGCAGGTGTTCTGACTCTGGTATGTTATGTTGTGCCCACATTTCTGGCGACTGGAAGCCTGAAATGGGGAAATAACTGAGCATTAGGCAGTTGACACTGGCCCAGGCACCACGGTGCCAGTGAAAGTTGAAACAAGCTGGTAACGGATGAACTAAAGTATGGTACACCATACCACCTAATGTGCATTATGTAAATGCTGCAAAGCATGTACCAGATTGTGACAGATGCACACTTGTTTTACTCCGTTGGGATTACTCACAATTAGTGGCAGACCAAAAAAGAGCCTCTTTACATGTCTCTCTGAAACAAAGTTTTTAATAATATTAATATTTTAATACAGCAGACATCTGTCAAGTGCAGTTAAACTAATTCTTACCAAGTACAAACCAGGTTTGGGGTATATTAAGGGGGAGAAGCATGAGACTTGTCAGTGCTTTCACAGTGCTAAGAGGACTCGCTGTGCCAGTTGGTTGAATATGGTACTCTGTTACAAATAGTCATACATGCACTGATGGCCACACTGAGCTCCTGTATCTTTTTTTAATTCAGTGTGCTAATCTCAATTTTCTCTCAAACAATGCCACCTCTTTTGGTCACTGGCCACATTCCCATTCTTAATGAATGACCACCCGTCTGTGGATTCTGGTAAGAATGTGACTTTGCAGAGTAATGTCTACAGTTTCAGGAAGTACAGGTTTTACCTAAATATACTAAAGTGGAAGGACATGCCATAAGTGTGTGAATTTGAGCCATATTTTTGAGGCAAGACTGGGAAGTGATAACATCCTAGGCGCACAGCCTGCCACCTTCCCACACATTCCCCTGTTGTCACTCGTGTTTATAGACAAAGATGTTCATGCTCAACACACATGTATGGTCTAGTAGGTCAACTTCTTCACTGTAGACTGTATTATGCAGTGACACTTCCAAAGGTCATGTTATGTCAGAATGACTCTACCAGTGGAGGATGTGAGCCTGCCCCCCACAACCTGAGTTCATGACTGCCATGTTCACTTCCCATGAAACTACCCATTATTTAATGCTGCAGTAACTACTCCCTGCCCTGCCTGTGTAGGTATGGTGCATGTACTGCCCAGCATAGCCTGGATGTGGTACAATTTGTATCTTTAATTTGGTGTTGTAGCCGATACTTCTGGACCAGATGACATGTCTTCAGTGGTGTAGTGTATTGTACTTTGCATCTATTTTATCTCTGGTACTACTGCTCCATGTCTTCCCCCACCCTCCCCTTTTGCCTGTTTACTGCTTTTTATGAGTGGTATGAAAGGCCAGGCTGTGGTGTTCACCTGCTGCTGTGTTTGCACAATGCTGTTTTGCTTAATATGGCAGATCGTGTTCTGTCTCTCTCCACTGTATTTCATTGCTTTTCCTGAAATGTCTAGGCATGAAAAGTGGCCTATCCATGGTCAGAATAATGCTCCATTACATTTTGCTTTTCTTTTTCTTTATGGAGTGTTTTGAGATTTCCTGCATGGTCTGCCAGTTGCATATCTTGAGTCGTGTAGCTTGCATCCAGCATTGTTGGCAAAGCATATTGTATGCTGCTAGCTACTTGCATGGTACATGTGCATCTACCAGCCCGATTTAACTATCTGAAGTCCCCTCAAGAAGCCATTGGTGTAGGTTAGACACTTGACAGAATGTGTGAATCTTATAAACTGCCCAAGTGATGCACAGAAAGATTTTTTACTCTGGCCATTACAAACCACTTAACAGTTCAGAAAGTGTAAGCCTTTCTTATTGCTATACCAAATGGGCATTGTTAGTAACTGTGTTTGCTGTCTGGCTCCCAGGACAGTAGGATTATGTCAAAGGCCCACATTATGTAGGTTCTCTCCTCCACTGCCCTAGGTAACCAGATATTGCTCTGCAAAGTTTGTAACATCGTATTAAGGAACTTGTTTAAGGTTCAAAAAGCTTGACACCCCTGATACCCTAATGTGTCTCCGTTAGGTTGCCAGTAGTTTATTGTAGGTGGTATGATTTAAGGCTACAAATTTCTCTCAAGCCACAGGAAGAATTGCACCATACTGCTGCCATTGTACACCATACCACTTCATTCAAAATGTGCCACAGAGTTTGGTCTGAAAATGCTTTGCATCAGTCTGTCTTGTTCAGCAACTGGTACTTTAAACTTGCTAGTGTTTTGAATGAAGACCACTAGATGGCAATGCTGGCTTTGCTTCTAATGGCAGAGTACTGCATTTCATATTTGTATAGAGAGATGCATCTCAGTAAGCTAGTTTTCCTATGTCTTGTGGGTGTATTTTTTTTTTTCTACCTTTCTTTGTGTTTTTTACTGCTAGTCTTAAAGTATTTAGTGCTTTCCAGGTATACGTTCCAGATTTGAATTTGCTACTGCAAGACGATCACTCACCATGACCCCCATTCCGCATTTCTGGAGACACTGGGAAATATGAAGGTCCTACCAAACACCCTAATACTGGGTGATTTCAATTACCCAAACAAACTGGGAGAACTACTAAAGTACTAACTCCCTTGCCCAACGCTTCCTAGAATTTATAAACTCAAATGCCCTTGATCAACTGGTCAATGCCCCCACCAGAGGGAGAACATATTGGACCTGGTCATCACCAACATGGGTGACCGGTGTTCCACACCGGAGGTCAACTCACTGGTTAGATCAGACCATAGACTAATCACTCTGGGTATCCACATTCCGCCCCCAATCAAGGAAACCACCGTGAAAAACTTTACAAAAGCAAACTTCACGTTACTTAAGACCAAGGTGGAAAGGTTCACAGCCCCCATGCTAAAGGACAATGCTGTCCAAGCTGCTGAAACCTTTACAAAGGCACTCTGAGCATCTGCAGGAAAGCATGGATCATGCTATCCCCAGTAAAACCAAGACTCGCTTCTCCAAGAATAGGAAGCCAGTCTGGTGGATCCCTGCCATAAACAAGCTAGAGGAAACTAGTACAGAAGAGTAAAATCCCAAGAAGGAAAGACATCCCTGATCAGTATTGGCAAGAAACTACGATCCCTCGCTAAATCATCCAAGGCTAGTTTCGAAAGAAAAGTTGCCAATGACTCCAAAGATAACCACAAAGCATTCTTTAGCTATGTCCAGAACCTAAGTGGAAACTCTCTGATCTGCTCTGAGTTAGTGCAAAATGGCACAAAATACACTGAACCGACTGATATTGCCAACATTCTGGCAGACAGGTTTAGTGCAAACTTCACCCGCTAAAGGGCCCATAACCATACCAGAAGATTGTAGGGCCCCGTCAGAGAGACAGGTTAAAACAGCCCTATCCAAAGCCAAAAACACAAGCTTCAGTGGGACCAGACTGTGTCCCAGGCTGTGTCTTACAAGAGCTCCAAAATGAACTAACCCCTCCCCTAAACACACTGTTCAAACTCAGCCTCTCTACAGGCTACATACCCACAGAGTGCTGCACAGCAACAGTTATCCCACTCCACAAAGGTGGAGCCACAAGGGACCCTGGGAACTATCGCCCTATAAGCCTGACTAGCCTGGTCTGCAAGGCTATGGAGCACATCATCATGGAACTCATTAACAGAGACATTGGGAACCTCCAAACCTTGGACCCTAGCCAGTTTGGCTTTAAGGGCAGACCATGCCTCCTAAACCTGGTGGACTTTTGACACCATTCCCTAGTCATTCCCCATTCTAGTATTGTAGACAAGCTCACCAGCTTGAATATAAACCCCCACGTCAAGATGGGTTGCCAACTGGCTCATGGATAGAACCCACATGGTGAGAGTTGCAGGCTCTACGTCCAACTCTAAACCGGTTACAAGTGGCGTTCCCCAGGGTTCAGTCCTAAGACCCCTCCTGTTCGGTATATACTTCCAGAGGTACAGGAAAGCATAGGACTACTATGGCTGACCAAGTTCGTAGACTACTGCAAACTAGGGACCATCATTTATTATCTGGCTGATACAGACACCCTCCAGAAGGGTCTCACTGAGACAGATACCTGGTGTCAAAATCTTGGTCTCAAGCTAAATACCAAAAAATGCATAGTCGTCCCCTTTGGAAAAAATAAAGTACCCGCGAACTACCACATAGGCGGTAGTCCCCTAAATAAATATGTAATAAGGGATCTGATAATCATATTGCCAAGGTGGTTAGAAAATCCTATGTGGCCCACCTAATCACAACAGGGTTCGCATCTAGAACCAAAGAGGTTATTGTGCCTCTCTACTCAATCACTCATTAGATCCATCATAGAATACAATGCCCCATTTGGGATTTACCTTGCAAGACACCTGCAACAGCTGGAAAGACCACAAGTACCTCACAAAGAGGATTACTGGCTTCAAACAGATGCCCTATGCAGCCCATAAACTCTAGCTGTACTCTGTTGCATTCTCTTTATTCTGAGATCTCTGCCTGACATACAAGGTCATGTCCAACCCAGAATTGCTGGACATGCTCCACCTCAAAAACAAATCCCGGAGAGCCACACGCTCTAGAGATATATAAACCTCACCACAACGATAAATAGGACATGCTGGAGGGATAGATTCCTGTCCCAAAGACTCCATGCTTTGGAACAGGATTTCAATATACATCAGGCAGAGCCCCTCACTAACACTCTCTCTCAAAGAGAAACCTTGACTGGTGGATGGGAAACAGAAAATTTACCCTGGGAATTGCTACAGTGGCACCAGGCACTAATGGCTCTGCTGGACAGAGGCACAGGGAACTAATCTAAGGGGGTGGCAAAAGCCAAAACATTCTGGCTAGGCTTATAAATGCCCTTGGGGCAGATAGCCTAGTACTAACCTATGAACCTAAGAATGGAGAAATTGATGCTGCTGTTTAATGCTATTTTATTCTGGCACGTGTGCATAAGCCTTGTACTTGTACATTAAGCTGACAATGAAGTTATGTAGAGGTGGGAGGGACAACTTTTGCCAGAATATCGCTGAGTGTGTGTGGTGTGTGTTGTGCTACCTGCACAATATCTTGATTCTGATGCCTGTTTAAAAGATCCTGATGTCTTGGAGGGGGTTACCTCATGCATGGTGATTCATGCTGTCCACGTGTGAAAACCTTCTCAGTGCGGCTTCTGAGAGTGGTGGTCTTTAGCAGCATAAAATCAGAAGTAAGGTCCCTTCTGCTGGCCAGCTTTTTACGTTAGCACTGCGAGAAAATTAAAAAAAAAAAAATCTTTTTTGAGGGTCCTTATGTCACTATGCTGGAGATGGTATCCAAAATGTAGCTTAACATGTTGCTAGCTCTTGTCTTAAGGGTATGGTTGGAAGCATCTCCTTGTTAAACGTGAGTGGCCCATGATGGAGGTGTGCCTTTAGAAGCAGTTTTCGGAGGGTTTGCGTGTTTGTCAGCCTTGCCCATTCCTTTGTGACCAGTACTTGCACTAGCTTGCATTCAGGGAACCGGTCTTGCACTTTTGTTTTCTTGATGGTAGCACTTGGGTCTCGCTTATGTCCTAACAGGGGTCAGTAACCCAGACTTTTAAGAGTCTACTTGGAATTTCTCTCTCGGCATAACTGGCCCAAGCATTGAATATCTCTGTTATTGCCTGGGATGTATTCTCACTGGAACAGTTGAACACTGGTTTGTACCATCTCGAGTCCCTGTACAGGTTTCTCCAGTCCTATGTACATTGCTATAAAGGTGGCACAAAGTGCTGTTTCATTATCTGATCTGAGCCTGTCCTCTTGTTTGACACTCTCCTGTGTGAAACTTGCCGTCTGTCTCGCCACCACCTCCAGAAGTTCCATGTATCTGAGCGAGATTAAGCCACAGAAGTCAGTGTTGAGCTACCACATCTGCAGCCTAGAAGTATCCAGGCATTGCTTTTGGTGTATATGTACTTCATAGGAATGGAGGTGGATGAATGGCGCAAGACCTAAGTATTTTCAGGTGTAGCATAGGTCCCAGTTAGTACATTTTGCTGTATCCTCCCAATTAGGCCAAAAGCACTGTGCAGAAGTGTTTGTATTTTCATTGGGGTTATCTGTCTTGGTTCTGCTCATCTGTAGATTACCAGGTGTTGGAAAATGCCAATCCTTCACAATTTTTTTTTTTTGGGGGGGATGGTTAAGGAAAAGCTGCTGAGGCTCTTGCCCATAGCATCAATGCAGACAGAATTGCAGCAGTCCTCTTGGGTCTGCAATATGCACGTTTAGATTGCTGATTTCCTGTTAAAGCTGTGGTAGACCATTCTGGGTGTCCCCTGCAGGTGGTGTATTGGGATCCTGTTTGGCAAAATTCCCCAGACATTATGGAGGAACTCTTGTGTGTGTCTCTCCCATTTTGGTCCATGCTGTTGTCCTTCAGCTCTCGAAGGAAGCCCCTTTTGTAGATTGGAAAGGGCCCATAGGCAACACTGTATTCTCACCTTGCTATGCCTGTCAGCTGTATAGCTTTAACAGCTTGACACTATCTGTACTGCTGTGAAGTACTTCATGGGATGGTGCTAGCCTTTAATAGCCATCACAAAAGAAGTACTTTAACATGCCGCTAGGCTTCTGTATCTCTGGTCTTTTTCTACTTTTATAGAAAGGGGTTTACTATCTGCAAAGCCTCCTGAGACAGGACCACGCCAATTCTCAAGGGATGCTGTCCTTATCAATTCTGCGTGGTGTCACTCCATGGAATGTCTCTTGCACTAGTGTTTTGTGTAGTGCTACTAGATGTGATGTATGCATTTTGGTATACTGTTTTTTTGCGACCTACCTATGATTGTTTTGTGTGGACCCACCTTCTGTGTAGTGACATTTTCTCTGCACCCTGGTAATTTATGATGGTACTGACCTTTGTGATGGACTTTAAAGAAGAGCCCCTGCATTTTCTTTAACAAGGATGATTAACTCCTTATGCTTCAGTGAAGGGTTTCCCTGATGCTATCCTTTGCTTAGATACCTCAGTGGGTGCAGTCTTTAACAGGATCTCCATTTAACTTTGGATTCTTTGAGCCAGGCTTGGAGGGCAGCCTTTATCTGGGTAGACTAGGATGCTTAGTGCCTGTTCCTGCAGGATGGACGGAAGACCACTTCCTCAGCCTGGATGAAGGTGCAGGTCTGGATTAAGCCCTGCAGTCTGGATTTGATTGCAGCCATGTTTTTCATACTGTTATGACCAGAGAATGAGTGTTTGGACTTTGAGCCCTTTTGGTTTATTAGTCCTAGATCTTGTGACTCTAAACTTCAGTTTTAAGGCACTGAGCTTGCTCTGCCCATTGCTAGTACAGAGTATGTGTGATTGGAGGAGTGGTGTACCAATTCAGATATTAATTGTACCTTGACGTAGTCCTAGAAAATACAAGGCAACTGGGCCAATGGTCATTTACAGTATGCCAACGCCCATCCTTAGACCTTTTACCTCCATTTTCAAGGAGCAGAAGGGCAGTCTTACCAGGGGGTGATGTGTAGCTGTCCAACTCATTTTTGAAGAATGTCAGCATTGTTTAATGTGGAGTAGGTTTTTGAGAATCGTTTGTTACAATTCTGTCCTAACCAGGTTTACCCTGACTTTAGTGTTAGTGGGACTTCTTTGATTTGTGGCGATGAGGTACTGGATCCCTGATGGCCTGAAAGGCAAGGTTTAGATTGACCCCAAGGAGTTTATAGGACATTGGGACAGTGCTTCCAGCCCCTTCTGATAGGTCTTGTATTTTTAAATATTGGCTCCTTTTTGTAGGAGCCTCTGGATGTCTTAAGTTTACTCCTAGGAAGGTAACCTCCTAAAAGGCGTTGTGTTCATTAATGGGTCTGATCAAGGTGAACTATAGAGGGGTAAGGACCTCTTTGCATCTAGATGCAATATCTTTTGTGGTCCTCTGAACCAGGTAAATTTCCTACTTACTGCTGCAGCATAGTGGTCAAAGGTAAGGGAACTTATTCACACACTTTCTAAAGTCTGTCATGATCCTTTCGTTCTGAAGTAAAGTTTTGTCTGTACTAATGGATGAAGGTATTGCTTTACCAAATGCAACATTATTGCACTTCAGCATTAGTTTTAATACATTTTTGAGCAACAGTTGTTGAAATGCATCTTCATTTGGAACTCTTGGGTGTAAGGGGGGGCTTGCAGATAATGCGGGTTTATACTTGTCCCCAAAATTTGCTTAGCCAGAGATCTCCATTTCAATTTGGAGATATCTAAATTAGATGCCGAATAGTGGAGGTCCTAGCAGAGAGTCCTGAGGAACACTACTGGTCACCTTCATAGTTGCTGAGAACAAACTTGCCACAGTCTGTGTTCTATTTCTCCACTAACTTGCTCTCCCCCTAACTGTGTAGGGATCGATGCAGAGCTCATTTAGCTTGTTAACATATGGTATGGCATTTAAAAGCAATAGCCAAGTCGTTATGTTGTATGGGCAGCATGTCCACTGTACATTAGCTTGCATTACTCAGTGACCAGATTCACACACTATGCTCTATGGCTTTGCAGACCAAACTAGTCGGGCTGTTGAGTCTGTAATTTCTGGGTTCAGTGGCAAGTCCTCCATTGTGAGGTGGCATCCCATTGGCTGTGTGGCGTACTTCAAAACCATTGGCTAAGCTCCGGTTGCATAGCTGAAAAAGCAGATCCCCCTAGGGGTGTGTATTTTATACTGTTTGTGAGTAAACTGGGTATATTATCAAGCCATATAATAAATGCATTTTTCATGTGACGGGGGGGGGGGTAAGTTTCTGTAGGATAGCCTAGTACCCACCTATGAACATATCTGCCCGAAGGCATTTATATGCATAGCCAGAATGTTGGTTTTCGCTGTCCCCTTAGATTAGTTCCCTGTGCCTCTGTCAAGCAGAGCCACTGAAGTGATCCCCGGGGTAAACTTTGTTTCCCATCCATTCGTCAAGGTCTCTTTTGAAGAGCGTTAGCGAGGAGCTGTGCCTAATGTAGATTGGGATCTTGTTCCAAAGCAAGGGAAGTCTCTGGGACTGGAATCTTATCCCTCCAGCACTTCCTATTTATTGTTGTGGTGAGGTTTAGATCCCTAGAGCGTGTGGCTCGAGGGGATAAGGTTTTCTTTAGGTGGAACATGTCCATCAATTCTGAGTTGGACATGGCCTTGTATGTCAGGCAGAGATCACCTCTGAGTAGCCTGTATGCAACTGAATACAACTGAAGTTTCTTCAGTCGAGCTGCATAGGGCATCTGAGGCCATTGATCCCCTTAGTGAGGTACTTCTGTGGTCTTTCCAGCTGTTGCAGGTGTCTTAAGGTACATCCCAAATGAGGTGTTGTACTCTAAGATGGATCTGATGAGTAGAGGGGCACAATGACCTCTCTTGATCTGGATGCAAACCTTTTTGTGATTAGATGGGCCACGTAGAAGAATTTTCTAACCACTCTAGCAATGTGATGATCAAAGGTGAGATTACTATCTACATGGGTCCCCAGATCCCTTATTACATCCCCTGTATTTAGGGGACTGCCACCTATGTGGTAGTTTGTGGGTACTTTTGTTTTTCCAAAGGGGATGACTATGCACTTTGGCATTTAGCTTGAGGCCATGATTTTGACACCAGGTATCAGTCTCAGTGAGACCCTTTTGGAGGATGTCTGTTATCTGGAGAGTCAGTTATAGCCCCTAGTTTGCAGTTGTCTGCGAACTTGGTCAGCCATAGTCCTCCTGTGCTTGTCTGTACCTCTGAAGTGCACGCCGAACAGGAGGGGTTCCAGGACTGAGCCCTGGGGAACACCACTTCTGACCTGTTTAGAGACTGACCTAGCTCCTGCAACTTGTCACCATGTGGGTTCTGTCCGTGAGCCAGTTAGCAACCCATCTTGTGACGTAGGGGTTTGTTCAGGCTGATGAGCTTATCTGTAATACCAGAATGGTGTCAAAGGCCTTGGTAAGGTCTAGGTAGGCTGTGTCCCACCTTTCCCTCGTCTGTAGCCTTGGTAACTGTCTCAAAGAAGTCCACCAGGTTTAGGAGGCATGATCTGCCCTTAAAGCCAACCTGGGTAGGGTCCAGTGTTTGGAGGTTCCCAATGTCTCTGTTAAGGAGTTCCATCATGATGTACTCCATAGCCTTGCAGACCAAGCTAGTCAGGCTTATAGGGCGATAGTTCCTGGGGTCTGTTGTGGCTCAACCTTTGTGGAGCGGAATAACTGTTGCTGTGCGCCACTCTATGGGTATGTAGCCTGTGGAGAGGCTGAGTTTGAACAGTGTGTTTTATGTGAGGGGTTAGTTTTGTCTTTGAGCTCGTGTAGGACACAGCCTGGGACACCTTCCGGTCCCATTGAGTTTTTGGCTTTGGAGAGGGCTGTTTAACCAGAGTGTCTGATTTCAGGGGCTCTACATTCTTCTGGTATGGTTATGGGCCCTTTTGGGGGTGAGGGGGGTGAAGTTTGCGCTGAACCTGTCTGCCAGGATGTTGGCGATGGTTGGCTTAGTGTATTTTGTGCCATTCTGCACCAACTCCGAGCAGATCAGAGCATTGCCACTTAGATTCTTGACATGGCTATATGCCTTGTGGTTTGGAGTCCTTGGCAATTTTTCTTTCAAAACTCACCTTGGATGACTTTGAGGGATCGTTATATGTGCTTTCTATAGTTTGATTCAAGGGTGCAATTTGCACTCTGTGTAGTGCTGTTTTTGGATAACTTCTGCACTCCGATGGATGTTCATTTCCTAATGGTCCTAAAGGACTTTTTGTGTTTTGCCTTTTAATGCTAAACAAAATTCATATGATGCCTTTGTTGTTTTCCTGATTGTGTATGTTTTGACTTTCTGTGTTGCTTATTGAATGTTAGCCGTGATTTGATTTTTCTGCTAAATAATTATGCTTTGTATTTATTTGAGAGTGGACCACCAGGCTGTTTTTTACTTTGTTTGCATAACTACTTCTTGGCATTTTTGGTAATACAGTTAAACTTAAATTTGGTGGCAGCATGATAGAAATGTAGCAGTTTTGAAGTCTGTAAACTCTTGCTATTTGTATCCATTTGAAGAGATCTTAACGGAAGCTTACCAGTTTATTATTTTATTTAATTAGAGAAGGGACTACCAGGGGGAAATGGCTAAATATTGATGCCATGTTGGGAGGGGCCAGGTCAAGAATTGTCTTCTAGTATGTTGCTCAAGTTTGGTACAGGAAATTTTGAACTATCACCTGTTTTGTCTTTGGTTCCTAAACACAATGGATGAACTTCAAACTTGGAGGGGGTCCTGTTGCATGCTGTGATCTGATGGTAGTTCCTATATAGTATGAATTGAATCTTAATTAGTTTAGATCAGTTTTTCAGTGGCCAAGGATGTACCTAGAAATGGTTTTGTCTTTAACAAATGTGGATAATCCCTTAGCCATTAACACTGGACCGAAAGATGTGGAAGGTGCCGTGGCATGGAGGGAGTGTTTTTTTTTCTATATTTTCTGCAATAACAAGCATATGTATGTACTCCAAATACAGTAGGGCCTCAGGATCAGACAGATTGTTTTAAATCCTGGGGTTGAGCAGCGCCACCTTTATGTGTGTTGCTGCTTTGTTAGCTGGGCTCTGCCTAAAAAGGCAGTATGGGGAAATCCCTGAAATGTGCAGGCCATCTCTGGCAATGTGCGAGTGACTGTCTAGCATCTCCTCCCATGTTAACGTGTATTGGATCCAACTGGAATGACACCAGCTAGGCAAGTTTATTTGGGTGTTTTATTTACAAAACAGTATTGCAGTAAAAGAAATAATTGTTGGAACAAATACAGTAAAGAGTATTCTCAGTGAGCCACCACGGCTATATAGAACTGTTATAAATATAACTTTAATCTCCAAATAAACAAGGGTAAAAGAAAAGAGCACATTAACTTTTGTGCTTTCAGCTGTATTGGCCTTCAGATCGTCATTGGTCCCAGTAGTACCATGCCACCACCAAACACTGATGTTTAGGAACTTCTCCAGGTCAAACTTCAGTTTGAAAGACTTATTTGTGGGGGTTATTAAGAATTTTGCCTAAATGGGGGACTACTGTACTCCTCAACACCTAGAACTGCTACATAAAGTCAGTACTAATCTAAGAGTAAATTCAAGTGTGAGCCTTTCTGGTAAATTCTTGTACTAGTAGTTGTACAAGAGAAAGTTTTAAAAATTCCACATCCCCTTCCTCAAGGCTAACGAAACATGCCAGCAAGGAACTTTAAAAGCGCCATCAGAAAACTGCAAAGCAGAGTAACTGACTGAGGTAGCTGGTACTAGTTATTTCCGAATGTTATAATGTACAATAAGCTGGTTGCACAAGTGTGCACACCCTTAAATTAATACTTTTTGTTGAAGCACCTTTTGATTTTAAATTACAGCATTTATTCTTGAGTACACACCTGCCATCAGAGAGACTCTGATCAACCTCAAATAAAGTCCAGCTGTCCTAGTAGGATTTTCCTGACCTTTACTCAGTTGCCTGCTACAGCAAAGGGCATGGTTTGCAGAAAGCTTACAAAGCATCAAAGGGATCTCATTGTTGAAAGGGATCAGTCAGGCGACGTGTACGAAAATTTCCACAGCATCGGATATACCATGGAACACAGTGAAGAGTCGTCAAAAAGTGTAGAAAATTTGGGAAAATGACTGTGCAATGAAATGGACGTCCTTCCAGAATTGATGAAAACAAGACTAAAACTGGTCAGGGAGGCTGCCAAGAGACCTACAGCAACACTGAAGGAGCTGCAGGAATTTCTGGCAAGTACTGGTTGTGTACTAAATGTGAAAATCTTCTGTATTCTCTACATGTCTGGGCTATGGGGTAGGGTTGCAAGACTGAAGCCTTTTCTTACACAGAACATCCAGACCCGGCTAAAATTTGCAAAACAATACATCCAAGTCTCCCAAAAGCATGTGGGGAAAATGTATTGCGGTCCGAGACAAAGGTTGAACTTTTTTAGGCCATCCGTTTAATTTCATCCCAGACCAGTAAATTGTGCCCCCACCTTTTTTTAAAATGGCACCAGTTGTGTAACACTGTTAAAGCCAGTTATCTTACCTTGGCATCTGTACAAGCAGCTTCGTGCCTTTACCCAGAATGATGCTAAGAACACTGCCTTTCTGCCTGTAGCAAATACACCTGTGTAGTAAGTTCCATCATGTTTCTTTGCATGTCCATTTTGGATGGAGCACGTCTGGTCATGCCTTGGGTGAAACCAGTAGCCTTTGATTTAAGGGCCCTTGGGACCCTTGTGATATTACAGATCCTGGCAGCACTCTAATCGCGCTATGGTCCAGTCTGGCAATTGTGGAGTCTGTATGCTTAAGTATAGTCACCTGTAAGTGTTAGGCCTGCTTTCCTGGTGACTCCTTTCTTTGTCTGTAAGGACGGTTTCCCCTCCCTTTGCGATATTTGTTAGAGCTCACACATTTTCCCATTTCTACTAGCTGTTTCAGCACTTAGCAACTGCTTGATGGCTGTTAAATTTAGTCTCTAGTCTTGTGAAAAGTTTTTTTTTGGGGGGGGGGGGTTATTGCATACAATTTCTACCTTCATGCTTGTGATGGCCACAGAGATGGACTGAAATTAGGCAGTTCATGTATAGTATGTTTATCCCCATTGCACAGTGTGCTTCATTGCATGGCTGTGCACTGGTAGCTTGGGTACTGGTATGCCCAGAAATGAGCCCTAAGAAAAGATGGCTAGTTCCCTTCAAAGAATGCAAAAGTAAACTAAAAATAAAACTAGCAACTTCTTGAGTGGCTGAACTTTCCATAACCATTTGTACAGATTCCACGTGGCCATCATTGAACACCACCTTAAAATGCTGCAAGTTATGTGGTATTATCCAAGTCCGAGGTCTTCCTTTGGTGCTGCAATTCTTTAAGGGTGTGGCCATCCAGCTATGGAAATTCTGTGTTTTGCTTGTGGTGTCTGCAGCCTAACCATTAATGAAGATAATTAAAGCTAGGGCTGTGCACCATGAGTAGCACTCTACTTGCAGGCCGTAACCCACCCAGTATCTCATGCCTGTCCTGGTCTTTATTTTTCCTTGTTGCAAAATTGAAGGTGCTGGAAGTAGTGTATTGTAGAAATGGGGGGGGGGGTGGTGGTGGCAACGGCTTTGTGGCTTTTTTTTTTGTTTTAACAGTCCAACACTTTTGGTGCAAGTCTTTTATAGTTGTAGTTTGAGATCTAATCTTTCGTACGTTATGGGGGGAGTAGCCTTAACGCATGTTCTGTCACATATTGTATGCAACAAAAGTCCATAGAACCAAGTAAAATCCTTCCTTTGGTTGAAGAAAACTGGGAAGATGTGAAGATTTCAAAGCTTTCATAATTTCCTAGAACAAAGGAGGTGCTGTATCTACATGACTGGTTTAAGATACACTAGAGATGTTAATCATTCACACTGCCATTCTGGCATATGGGTTGTGTTCCTACAGCTTTCCAGAGCTCTGAATCCTCTCCTCTGACTTTCTGTGATAGGGGATTGGATAAGCCCTTCCCATCAGAGGCAGTCTAACCCCATGTCACAGAACATCAGTTCAGTCTTTTTTTTTTTTTTTTTTTTTTGATAGCTGCAAGACTTTGGTTGGTGGATGTTTTAGACATTAAGATCCCCTTAGAAACTTCCTTTCTGGGTGCTGCTGCTGTTAAATATTTTACCTGTGTGTATATGCATATATATGTTTGTGTGTGCGTTAATGGAGTTGTTTACTATTAATTCCTAACTTTTATAATAGTGTTTCTATGCTTTGTGGACAAGTGTTTGACTTGTACTGAAACTAAATTCTGTAGTGTCATTTGAACAGTAGGCCTCTTTCTATTTGTTACATTTGTAAATGTTCTGACAGGAAAATACTGCTTTTTTTTTATTTTTTTTCATTTATATGTTTATGAATTATATTGCTATAGCTGTTTTTATTTTAAATCACAATTTTATGTCACTAGCTTTTATCTTTATCTCTCACACTTTATTTGCATTTCCTATGGATTTTTTATTTCATTTCTGACACTAATCTTGAAGTAAATGCTTGCTTGTATATGTTTTGATACCATTATGTCAGAGCTTTACTCCCGTACTGTGATTTGTGCTGCTTAAAACTGTTTTTGCTATTGCTGCCCTTAGTCAGTCCTTAATGTCAGTGCATTATTCTGGCTGGTGTTTTTTTTCTCCCCTGACTTGGAGTTTGATGTGGCTGCCCCCTATCAAATGCAGTTGCACCTAAAGAGAGAGCTTAACAAAAGCTTGCCTCTGCCTATGGTTTGTGAATCTCTTGTCTTAAGCCAGCTCACAGACCAATTGCCTCTTCTCCACCCCCCCCCCCGTCACCCTCTGTGAACCTCCATCATCTGCTACAGGAATCGGATGCATCCTCTAGGGCTGATCCAGTACCTGATCAGGTATGGCCAAACAACCCTTTTTGGGTGTAAGATAGGTCTAGGATAATACACTAGTTGCCAAACCACTCTGCCCCCTAATATTTTCTCCTCTACTGTAGCTCATAGTAAGAAGAAACCAACTTTACCGTATGACAATTGGGGTATTACCATGTGTAGAGTGATATGGTTTCCTTGGCTGAGTGTTTCAGTCAGCTAATCTGAGATTTATACTCCTGCTTGAGACAATGATCTCCAGAGGAGTTGGCCCCAATCTGATGTGGCAGATTTCAGTGGGGATTTATGCAGACAGTAGTCTGCCCAGTCTGTTTCCAAACTATGCCAGAGTTTGGTAGAGTTTGATTTAATGAGGATTCCAAATATTTGGCTGTTCCTCCTATCTGCTTCAGATGTCTATAAATCTGCATTTAAAATCCCTTGCTTCAGATGTCTATAAATCTGCATTTAAAATCCCTTGCTTCAGATGTCTAGAAATCTGCATTTAAAATCCCTTTGGCTGACGAACAGGTACCTGAAACACCTTTTGAGGAAATAAAGGTGTATTGTGTGATCTTGCAGCTCTCTGCTAGTTTGGCAGCTGACCCGGTTGTGGTGTCTGTAGCTACACTCTTGAGAACTTTGGCATTCTTCTAACCCTACACTGCTGGATGAAATTGTTAAGCGGTTAGAATCTGAAGGAGAATAGTTGGCTTTGTCCAGTCTTTTTTAAAACTTTAAATTCAGGGCTTCATGTGGAAATTTCTTTGCAGTGTGTTTGCAGTTTAGATGCCTTTGCTATATCTCTGCCTGCTGAAAGAGTTGGGGCACCAAAAATAGCAGGAGGGTACTGCTTTCCAAATCAAGTAAAGAGAGTTCCTTTCACCAAAAAATTCTTTAGCAAGGGGGAAAATACAATACTTTGGGAGATCCTTGTGTCCTTCAGTTCATAAGATGAGGGGGTCCGCTACCGGCTGCCTCAAATGTCTGGCCAGTATACACAACCCTAAAGCTACATGTGACATTGTACGTGGAACTAATCTGTCATAAAGTGACATTGTGTATAAAGTAAAAGTCGGCACGTACCAAGCCTCAAATTTCCTGTCACCAGTAGGAATGTATTCTCTGGTCATTTACTCGTCGAAGTTGTGGATACCGATCCAGATGAGTGTCCTGTTTTTTTTGTGTGCTACTGTTGTGGTTGAGGTTACATGTCTGCTAGAAAAGGCAAGTGTAGGTTCAGAAGGCAGATTCCACATAGATTCGCATGTTCTGTCTCTCTGCCTAGGCTGTAACCACGACCATATTTCTTGTTATTTGCAAGCCCTTTATCCCAAGACCCTGCACAGTCAATTTAGCTTCCCTCAGTCTGTATTTAGAGAACCAGAGTCAAGTGCTTGGCATATGATACCATGGAAGATGTCTGGCCTTTCAGGTGAGCCAGTTAAGAAGGCCAAGAAATTTAGGCCAGAGTTACCTGCTGCTGCTCCAATTCCAGACTTCTTCCGAGGCTGAAGTTGGTCTGGAGACTTGAGTCTGTAGGTGATTCTTCGGGTACAGCTGTGAAGGATCCTACTAGCACATCCTCGGGGGGGGGGGGGTATGCAAGCATCCACTACTGACGTGGGGGGGGGGGCCCAGGCTTATTGTCTCTGATGGTCTGCATGGCATTCCTAAAGTGCTTGTTCATTTCCTGCGCAATATTAGAATGCAGAGTAGATGTTGGGTTCCTCGTGCTTCCACCGTTTGGATGTCCCACATAAGCAGAAAACTATGCATTCTTCTGCTGTTTCCCAAGAACAGTCTGCCGATTTGGTAAGCCTTCTCACAAGTCATCTTTAATGTCTCTATGGCCGGAGACCATCTTCCTTTTCTCCAGTGTCTCCACACAAGAGTTTGTTGTGGAAAATTCATCTGAAGATTATTCTGGGGATGAATCCGTTGGCATACTCTGCCCAAGTTTCAATTTCCTTAGGATATGCTTCCCCTGAATAGGAATCCCACAGCATAGACTCTTTCCAAGAGAGGATAGTACTTTTAGGGAAACTGTAGTTTAAAATGAGGGAATTCTTTAAATAGGATTGCTCTCGGGTGTCAGAAATTCAAAAAAGATGATATGGCCTTCTACAGATGGGACTCCCCCTAACTCCATCTGCAATTCCTCCTGTGCTGCCATGCTCTTGGATGCATTTTCTGCAGCCTGCAAGTGTCCTAACTCCCTACTTCCTGTGTCTGCTAAGGCCTCCAAGATGTTGCCTTCTACTTCCCTTCTCCCGTTAGACAAAGAGAATAAAGTAATGGAGAGGTTGTGGAAGAAAGTGTATACATCTGCCACTTTGGCCTTTAGAGCCATAAATTACCAAACCCACATGGCAGAATATTCTTTAGCCCTTCTCTCCGACTTTAAGCTAATTTCAGAGCTTCTAGACTTCTTTACCAAGTCTCCATTATGTTATATTCTGAGCTGTTCTGCCCAAGTTGCACGTCATTCAGTTGAGTGTAGCTACGATGCAGTGGAGGCACCTATCAGAGCTGCTGCTTCAGGCTCTGTCCTTGGGAGGTACATTTGACTGAGACTACAGCCTTTTACCAACTAATATAAAGGCAACATTTATGGATGCACCTCTAGACTCAAAGGCCTTGTTTGGTTCTTCTACTGCAGCACTAAGTCCTTGCAAGTAAAAGGAAAAGAGCTTCAAGATCTCAAACACACTTTGGTCACCAGTTCCCCGGTTTTTGTAAGGAAACCATCCAGCACCCCTTTTTCTAAGAGTAAAAAATTGTAGAAAGAAGTACTCTGCCAAGTCCTCTTCTACTACTGCTGCTCAGAAACTACTCCTTCCAAGCAAGCCAGGTAGTCTTTGACTACCAACCTCTTTGCAGCCAAACCCCTTTTTTCCTTGTATCTTTCACTCTACTTGCTTGGAAATGGATCACCCAGGACACTTGGTTCTTTCCATTATTCTCCAAGGAATACTTCATGGTGTCTGAGACTCAACCTTTCAGGGGTATTCCACAACCTCCAAAAGCATAGTTGGAACCCCCCCAGTAATCTCAGCTTTCTTTCTCAGGGAACCATTCAGGAGGTTCCTCCTTCACAGTAGGAAAAGGATTTCACTCTGCCTACATGTGGTCTCTGGGCATCAAGGATGCTTACCTCCACATCCCTATTCATCCTTTGTTCAGGAAATGTCTTTGCTTTGCTATTGCTTCCTCACATTTTTCAGTGTTCTGCCTTGCCATTTGGACTGTCTACAACTTCAAAAGGTTTTCACAGAATACTTAGTTCTGCAAACTACAGGACATTCAGATTTCCCAGGCCCATTCTCCAGACACTCCAAGAAAATCTGGAAAGTCTGGGTTTCACCATCTGCTAAAAAAATACCCTTGTTCATTCACAAGACCATGTTTTTCTAGAGTGTAGAAAAAGACACAGGATGTTGGCTTCTTTACCACCCTGCCTCACTCACTCCATACTTCATGCTGTCAGTCCATACTTTCAGACTCTGTCCTGGCTGCCAGGGAGTTTCTTCACCTTTTTGGCTATATTGCATCCATAATCCCCATGCTATCTCTAGCCAAACTGCACTTTAGGAAATTCCAGTGGTGCCTCAGGTCTGTATGGATGCAACATACTCTCCCATTGGAGTTTCATTCCCCTTCTTCCCTGCGTGAAAAAAAGAACTGGACTAGGTGGATTCAGCAGACTACTTCAAATCCAGGCCTACCATTGCAAACACCCCATCCCACTCAGGAGCTGTTCACAGATGCTTCGGGCTTGGGATTGGGAGCAACCTTGGCATCCTGTAAAGTTCAAGATGTGTGGCATCCTTTCCAATGGAGGGAACACAAACATAAGAGATGAGAGCACTTATTTCTGGTCTGCATATTTTCAAACCTGTTCTTCCAGGCTCCCTAAAGTGCTTCACAGACAATGCCACAGTCCTTTGGTATGTTTGCAAGCTGGGAGGGACCAAGTCTTGCCTTCTGTGTAGACTGGCTCTCAAGTTTGGGAGTTGGCTACTCAGTGTTAACTAACCCTTCAGGCAGTTTACATTTCTTCCAGTCAAAATGTTGTGACTGACACATTGAGCAGGTCAGTGACTCAGTCCCATGAATTGATGTTACATAGAGATGTCTTTCTGGACATTGTCCACCAGTGGGGTAAGCCTCGGATCTTTTTGCTTCCCCTATGGACAGACCACTTCCCAGATTTCCCCATCCTCTGGCATGGAAGGTGGATGCCCTATCTTTATCTTTCTCTTTGGAAGGTGATGTTTCTCTATGCTTTCCCACCCCTTCCTGCTTCTCCAGAAAGTCCTGTTGAAGATCAACAGGAGCAATCAAAAATCGTATTGGACTCCCTTTTGGCCAACACTGCATTAGTTCCCCTTCTGCATTTAGCAAAGGGCAATCCAAGTTAGAGTGGACTTATTCGCACAGGACAAGACGTCTCTAATACAGTCACAATGTCAACCCTTCAGCTGACTCAGTGGATGAAAGGGTTTTGATCCCTTTCAGACACTTTTTTTTTTTTTTTTTTTTGAGGATGTGCTAAACGTTCTGCAGAAAGCCCAATACTAGGAAGTCCTATATTTCAAAATGGAATGGAATTTTTTTTGCAATCTGGTCTTTCTAAGGACCTACAACCACTGTTGGTGGATGTTCCAGTGGTTCTGTTTCACTTTTGTGTGAATTATTGAAGAGTGGACTGTCGTACTCTTCAGTAAAAGCTCATCTTTCAGCAATCTCTGCTTGTCTGCCTATGACTTCTCCCTTAACTTCGGGGGAAAAAAAAGTTTTAACTTTCAACCTTGAAGGGCATCCTTCGCATCAGACCACCAAGGAAACCAGTTCCTCCTCCTTGGGATCTAAATTTTTGTTCTAGAGAAACTGTCCCCTTTTGAACCAGCAGTTTCTTCTTATCTTCAGCATTGTACTTGGAAAACTGTTCTTGTGGCCATCAACTCAGCCAGAAGGGTCTCGGACCTTCAGGCATTTATGCCCCCCCCCCCCCACTTTACTGTTTTCCACAAGGGCAGGGTTTCCTTGCACACAAACACCACCTTGATGCCTTAGGTGGTGGACTCTTTAATCTGCCCACCTTTTTTCATCTCCACAGTTCTCTAGCGAGAGGATTTTGCATAGTTTGGGTATGTAAAGACCACTCTGGACAAAACCAAGCCTATTAGGAAATGAAAAGGCGATCAGATTTCCCATCACCCTAGGGCCCTGGTCAGGCTTGTTTCCAAAGAGACTCGTCTCCTCTTCGATTTTATATAAAACCATTTACTTTTGCTGTGTTTCATGGGGAAACTCTTGCATCACCAGTAAAAGCTCAATCCATTAGAGGCTGTGTCCTCTTCAGCTGCTTTCTTCAAAGGTCAGGACACTTCCTCTATATTAGAAGTAGCTACCTGATCTTCTGTACACACTTTCACAAAACACTACAAGTAGGATGACCTTTCCAGGTCTACAGCTGGTTTTACAAGAGCTATTCTGCAGGGATTTGTAGAGTGCTACAGCCCCTCCACCCAATCCTTCTGCATAAACTTTGGTCTTCTCCCTCATGTTATGAATATTGCAACATATGAATAGAAGGGCATAGAATAGTTGTGTAAAATCTTAACATAACAATAGATGTCCTTTGTCTTCTATATGTTGCAGTATTCTTCCCCCTGATGCTTGCCTGATCTGGTGGTTGTGTTTTTCCTCACTTATCGCGTGCCGGTGTTCTTCCTGGGGTGTTCAGTTCTGAGCCTTGGTACATGCTGATGTCCACTTTTATACCAAACGCCACTTTGACTGATGTTGGAATAGTTCTATGTGCGAAATCGCACGCAACTCGCAGTAGCTTTACACTTTTGTATACTGGTCTGATAGTCCTCCTGTGGTGGACTCCCATGTTATGAGTACTGCGACATATAGAAGAGAAGGACATCTATGACTTTACACTACTATTCTTTCCTTCCTCTCTTCCCTCTCCTGTCCACTTCCCTAGGCTTTCACTCAACCCAGCAGCCTGGCCACAAATACTTGGGGTTTGGCATAATGGTTAATGTGTTTACATCCTAGACACAAGGTATAAGGTTTTATTCGTACCCTTTTGGGAGGGGAAGTTTAGCTACGCTTAAAATGGCCTGCAAGGGCACATAGCGTAATACTAGCCTAGGAATATAATTTGCATTACTTTTTAGCAATGGACAGAAAATCCTCCTCCCTTCAGGGGACCCCCACCCACTAGACAGTCCATCTGTTATCTCCAGTACTCTTTCACAAGTTGTAAGTTGGGATTAAAGAAAAGGATTTTACACTAGAATCTTTTTGGTACCCAAAAAAATAAACTGTTGTGGAGACGAGTGCTAGATTGGTCATACCTAAATACCTTTCTAAAATTACCCAAATTCAAAATGCTCATCCTGTAGATTGTCCCTACCCTTTCTTCCAGAGCACTGTTTAGTGGTGACTTTTTTTTTTTTTATCTGAAGGATGTTTATCAAATTCCGGTTCAAAATTTGAGTCTACCCTACAAAAGTCCCATCTCTCAGCCTCGCAAAGAATTTTCTTCTTTGGGGATGTGATGGACACAAAATATGACCTTTCTACCAGAAGACCTAAAGTCCTGACTGTTTAGAATATTTTCAGGGATTTCTGCCTTCAAGGAGCTTACCTGTGCAAGACTCTGTTCAGACCTTATGGCATCAGTGATCATCATAACCCCACTGGCCAGAATCCACGTAAGAAAGAATCTGATGTCAATCTTCATTTTATTCCTTATCATTGGGAATTGGTTCCATCCTCGGAACAGAGCTAGCATTTTACCAAGCTTGTCCCAGCCCGAAACTCTCGAGCGAAGATTTTACCCGCAATGACCTCTTCCCTGTTACCTCAGATCTTGTCACGTTGCCGTAAAGCAGGTGTTTTAACTTATTTAACTGTCCCTTTTTGAATTTTCTTGCCTCTTTCTGCCTAAACCATTTCTATTGGCCTTATCGCACTTCCACTGCCCTCCCTGCCTTTCTTAAAACTTCCCTTTTCCTCTCTTTACCCTTTGTGGTAATCTCTCTTCTTGCCTTACTAAGTATCCTCTGGGCTACCACAGTTTTATTCTTTCTCTTTACTTTTCTTCTCCAAAAAATTAAAATAAAATTTTCCTTCCGTTGTGTGCACAAGCATTGGTGTCCGTTGGCAAAAAAGACGTCACTGGCTTCAAGCAGTGCAACCAATGTGGCCGTAAATTACCTCAGATATCCATGACCTATGTGTTTATTGTTTGGGCGTCCTGCAGCTCTCTGTCAAACTGTCTGTCTTGTGGGATTTGTAAGAATTTTTCTTTCTAGACCTCTCTCAATGAGCGTAGAAATAAGTTGATTTTAAAAGGCCTACTCAAAACTCCCTTTTCAGAGGCTATCTCTGGGACGGAGGGTTCATCCCCTCCTAGTAAAGATCACAAGAAAAGATCCCATTCTGTTCCATCGTCTCCCTCTGGAGACCAAAAGGAACCTAAGGCAAAGATAACTAAAAATGACTGAGCCTACCAAATTGGACCGGATTGTTCTATCTCCTTCAGCTCCAGCCTCTGCACCGTCATCTTTGGCATCAAGGTAGAAATCTGAGATATAGCAAAAGACTATTGCTTTGGCGCTGACCTTAGCAGTCACTGAACCAATCTCTGTGCTGAAGTCATCGGTGCAAGCACTCACGGCACTGACCCTTTTGGCACCATATTCTGCTTCAGAACGGTTTGGTTCCTTGGATTTTTCGATACCTACTACAGCAGTCAGAGCCAGGTATCCACCTTCAATAGACCCTTTTCTGGGGCATCAGTATAGCCCTTTTTTTAGAAAGGCCTGAATCACCATTGGGAATGTCAGTGCGTTCCACTAAGGAGCCTTTCAGAATTGGATTTAGTGCGCCTTGTCGATCAGCTGCTGATGGCCAGAGGGATCCCCAGCTAAGGTTACACTCCGTATTGGAGGTAGCAATATTTCTCCATAGACTCCAGGTTATTCTCCTCCAACTTCTGTGCAAGCTTCGAAGCCCTCTGATCAGACAGCTTTTTGGGCATCCACTGCCTTGGTTCCACTGGTGGACCTCACCATGGTGTCGGAAGCATCCCTTTGGCTTCTGGTGCATTCGACAGTCTCTCTCAGGGTTGTGGTGCATTCGACAGTCTCTCTCAGGGTTGTGGCTCTCCCATTCCTGATGTTCCACCCAGTCAAAGGGAAGCAGCAGCTTTACAGATTAAACAGGTGCTCCAGAAAGTGTCATCCAACCAGTCCCACCCGACCAAATAGGATCTGGATTTTACACTAGATTCTGTTTGTTATCAAAAAAGGCAGGGGACTGGAGACCAGTCCTAGATCTCAGCATATTAAATTTGTCAAATGAGAAATTCTGGATGGTCTTTTCAGTCTATCCTCCCCTTACTGGAAAAAGACGATTGGATGTCCTCAGATCTTCAGGATGCATATTACCATATAAAAATGGACATGCGCTCCAGAAGATACTTCCACTTCTGTCCTAGGGGCCAGTCCTTTTTCAATTAAGAGTGCTGCCCTTTGAACTCTCTCTCCAGCCCCCAGTGTGTTCGTGTATGGTAGTAGTAACAGCTCACTTGATCCTTCAAGGATTTAGTGTGTTTCCATATCTGGATGATTGGCTCCTCACAACCCCCATCAAACGTCTACTGGAAGAGACCCTTGTGTATACTCTGAAAATAGCACACCTGGGAATATCCATAAACTGGAAGTGCAAACTAACTCCATCCCAGTCCCTAGAATTCATAGGTGTAGTCCCAGATGTGAAAAATTGCCTAGCATCTTTACCAGATCTCAGGTTCCAAAGGATAAGATCCCAAGTTTGAATGATACTCTCAAGGTCTATCCCTGGCCTGATCAGTACTTCAGCTTCTAGGTTCTATGGCAGCATTAATTACTATAGTACCTCTGGCGAGGTTCTACATGAGACGTCTGCAATGGTTACTGCTAACCCAGTAGTCCCCCTTACGACACCCTTTGTCTTTCCAAATCCAAATAACGCAGAGTTGCAAACAGGACTTTATGTGGTGGATGAAGCTATTTGGATGATGGTGGTCTCGCCCCTTTTGCCTCCATCAACCCAAGGCCACGGTAAATATGGATGGGGGGGGGGGCTATATCAGGGAAAGACTGTCTCCTGGTCAGTGACGGAGGCCGATTTGCATATCTGTGTCCTGGAACAGAGGGCGGTGCTTCTAGCATTGCAAGTGTTTCATTCCATCCTCCTATCCAGGACCGTTGCAGTTCAGTCAGACAACATATCAGTGGTCTTGTACGTCAATAAGAAAGGGAGAATCCAGTCTTACCCTCTCAAGAAACCTTGAATTTGGCAATAGGTAATGGCCTCCAATCATTTTCTGACAGCAACTCACATTCCTGGGAGCACCAACATGATTGTGGACAAGCTGAGCAGATGGGGTCTATATTATGTTGTAGATAGGTGAAAATGTCGAGACTCACTTGTTCGAAACCAAATTGTCGAACTACAAAATTAGCAAATGGCCAAATCACAAATTCTTTCCAATGGAGAGAGAAATCGGTTGGCCGTTCTTATACCTGCCCTTTCCCTCACTGTAGTGCGGTCTCAGAGTTACAATATTTAGTTGGGGGTTGTGGGGGACACAGCCCCTCACTTAAAATATATTTGTTTAGGTGTGCCGTTGGTGTTTGCCCACCGATTTTTCCAAAGGAAAGAAAAATCAGTTGATTTGGCCGTTTTTGTAGTTCGACATTTTGGTGTCAGTGAGAGTCGACATTTTCACCTGTCGACAATATAATCTAGACACAAACAGATGCATTCTTTAGCCTCACGAGTGGTCCCTCAATCCTCTTGACAGCAAAAATTTTCAGCTGCTGGGGCCAGCCTTGCTGCAAACATTTTTGCCTCCCCAGTAAACCACAAATGCAGGAACTATTTTGCCCTAATCCCCCCCCCCTCCGTATGAGTCACTGAGGGACACTTTGGTCCCCAACTGGCCCTCGGGTCTTCTATACGCACTTCCCCTCTCCCCTCACCTCGTAGCTCTTGAGGAAATCCCTTCGGTTGAGAAGCAGAGTAATTCTCATTGGCTTGAACAAGTTTTGTTCCCCTCTCTTTGGCCTCACCTCCTGGATCAACCATGAATTCTAGATCCCTCCCTGGAGTTTCTCTTCCCCCGCAAGGATTGATTCACCCAAACATTCCTAGTCTTAAGCTTGACAACTTGGTTCCTCCACTTCCAGTGAGGCAGAATAACCTCCCTCCCCCAGTGTGTGATTTTTTTTATGGCTTCTCATACGCCATCCACCCAGAGGGGCTTATCTCAGCAAATGGAAAAGATTCCTCTTATAGATACAGAAAAGTAATTTAGACCCTTTTACAGCCCCTATTTCTGGTATTCTTGAATACCTAAGCACTTAAAAAGCATCCTACAGTCCAGCACTTGGTTTAGACCTAATAGCAAGCACTAATATACCAGCAGGCAAGGCTCAATCTGAAGTAGGAGATTCATTTGTCTGCAACCTGTGGGTTATGGATCCGATATCGGATCCGAACCGGCATGGTTTACCAGCTATGGATCCAAGCTCTCAGCTCCTCCCCTCACCCATAATGCCCTGCTCTACCCTCATGACCTCAGATCTCGTTTGCCGCGCATGGTGACCGGATTGTTTCTCAAGCTCTCAAGCTAAGTGCTAGTTTTCAGTATTTAAATTGTAAAATTTAAGATTTTTTCTTGGTTATTTGTGTGAAAGTGTAGGTTCCCCTTTGGTATATTTACTTTTTTTAGAGTTTAATCTAAAAGTTATATCCCTCCCCTCGCTGTTAGCGTAGTGTGTGTGTGTTGGGCCTGTGAGTGATTTTGTGTTTTCTTTAGTTACTTTTTAGTTATAGTAACTACTGTTGTAGATTGGGATGTCTGAGCAGCCCAAGTCTATTTTTTCTAAATGCTCCGAGTGTGGCCATGAGCTTTCCCCAGCTGATGGCCACACTCGGTGTGTTAGATGCCTGGGGGTTGAACACCTCACATCTGGATGTTCCATTTGTGCAGGGTTCAACCCCAGGGCATTGAAGGAGCGGAGGTCCAAGCTTGTTTTGGCGGGCCTTTTACCGCCGGACTCTGCTCCGACCTCCGCTCCTTCGGGAGTAACCGTACCCACGGTTATTCCTCCTGCGGCTCCCCCTCCTCCTCCTGGGACTCAAACCTCCCGTTTCTGGTTCGGAGGAGAGGGATGCTAAGAAAAGGGACCGGAGGGAGAAGCACCATAAGCGGCGGGCCGAGACCTCTGTTTCGGCCCCGCCAGCCAAGCGGGCTTCTCCCCCGGCTCCGTTGTCGGCTCCATTGTCTGCTTGGTCTCCTCCTCCTCGGCTCCGGTCACCAGTGTGTTTTTCACCGGGACCTGAGGAGGAGACCCAATCTCCGTCGAGGCTATCGAGGAGGCACTCTAGGCCTACCTCGGTAGCCTCGTCGAGATCTACGTATAGCCTTTCGGATGCTGATCTGGACCGGATGATGAGAAGGTTCATCCAGGCCCAGATGCAGATGGGAGTGCTCTTGCCTCCCCCCCCTCTGGGTGGGAGCTCAACACCCTTTTTCAAACCGTTTGCTCCTTCTCCGACCCGCTACCGGGTTCGGAGCAGCTGGAGCCGAGCAGCCTGAGCGGGGTGGGTCGGCGCCGATAGTACTTTGTACTTTGGATCCGACCCTGCCCTCGAGTGCATCGGATCCGACCTCTCGGAGCCTGGATCCGAGCCTCGGATCCGGGGGGATCAGTGCTCCTTCAGCGCCGTCTGTGTCGGAGCGCACTGTCGCCGGATCCGGCGCGCTCGATCCACTCCGGATCCGAGGGAGCCGATTGTCGGATCCTTTGGTCGAGGTCGGCTCCCCTTCGGCATTTGATGTAGTGGAGAGGGCCCTGTTGAGGGTCTCCGGACCCCCGGCACTTGTTTCGGCTCTGTCCCGCGCTCCCTCTGCACTGGGTCAGGCTTCCACCATCCGGCCCTTGGGACAGCCCGCTTCTGTGCCCCAAGCTGCTCCCCTGGAACAGGTTGCTGCTTGCGAGGAGTCCTCTGACAGCCCCCCAGAGGATGTTCCTCGCAAGCATACGTGCAAAAGGAGGCACATTGACTCCCCCGAGTCTCTCACTGAAGACACTGACTTGGAGGAAGGGGAAGGCTCCCCACGGTCACCCCCCCCCCCGAGGATGTCTCATTTGGGGACATCATGGAAATGCTCCGTATAAGGGGGGGGTGGTCTGCCCCCAAGTCTTCCTCGGACGAGTCAGTGTTCTTGGAGGCATTTGAAGCGGGCCCGTCTACGTCTTGGGTGTCCCCTCCTGCCGACCCCCTGGTGGACCTCATTACCACCAGGGCGTGGAAGGAACCGGACACCGTGGAGCCAATCCCTAAGAGGCCCGATAGGATCCTCAGCCCACCGTCCAACTGTGCCCATTGGAGTAAGGGGCCTCCGGTAGATGCCATGTTGACGGCGGCCACCAAGAGGGAACTTGCTCAGGAGAGTCCCTCAGTCCATCCCCCGAGCAAGGAGTCTCGGATGATGGACCGCTTGGGGAAGCGGATGTTTAGTTCAGCGACCTTCTCGGTAAGGGCGCTGAACTACCTGGCACACGTCATTAGGATGCAGCGAGATCTCATTAAAGAATGCGCTGCATCTCCCCCAGTGTCCATGTCGGAGGAGGACAAGATGCTGCACTCCACCCGCATGGCCACTCTTAGATCAGTTACTAATACCTCTATGCGGCTACTCTCCCATGCCACGGAAGGCGCCGCTAGAGCCGCAGGGGCAGGCCTAGTCACTAGACGTCAGGCCTGGCTCTGTCACTGCGATTTTTCTGAGCCCTTCAAAGCGTCGTTTGCGAACGCCCCCTTTGATGGTTCTGCCCTCTTTGGCAAAACCGTTCGCGACACTTTGACCCAGAGCGAGAAGGACGGGAAGACGCTGTCTGCCGTCGGAATCCGCTTCTCTGCACCCCAGAGGCCCTACTCTAGGAACCAAAAGGGTCAGAAGAAGATGTGGTTCCGGAAGTCGCAGCAATCCCAGCCTGCTCCGGACAACCAGTCCTTCCGTGGCAGAGGAGGACAGGGAGGACGCCGCCCTAGAGGCAGAGGGGCTCCCAGGAACTTCGGGTCCAGAGAACCTTTCTCTGAACGGCCCACGCAGCAACCCTGAGGTTGCCCGGCTGCTCCACTCTGGAGGCAGTCGGGATGTTCGGGGCACCTAGCGGCATGGGAGTCCATAACATCAGACCGCTGGGTTCTCCAAATCATATTCAGAGGATACCGCATCCCTTTCTTCACTTACCAAAGTTGAAGTCCCTCCCAGGCGTTCCACCCGGTCAGCGGGAGGCCGCTTTGGCAGAAATTGGCCATCTGCTAAAGAAAGAGCCATCCAGCCCGTCCCCAGACCAGATCGGATCAGGGTTCTACTCCAGGTTCTTTTAGTGCCAAAAAGACTGGGGAACTAAGACCAATTCTAGACCTTTCTCTCTTGAACCTGGCAGTCCCCAAGGAAAAATTCGAATGGTCACTCTGCAATCTATTCTCCCCTTCTGGGAGAAAATCACTGGATGTGTTCTATAGACCTCAAAGATGCGTACTACCACATCCTGATGGACAGGCGCTCAGGAGGTTCCTCCGCTTCCGGCTGGGAGCCAGTCACTACCAGTTCGGGTCCTTCCCTTTGGTCTCACCACAGCCCCAGGGTGTTCACCAAAGTATTAGCAGTGGTAGCGGCCCACCTGAGGCTTCAGGGGTGCAGGTCTTCCCTACCTGGACGACTGGCTTCTTACCGCCCCAACAAGGCATCTACTACTATTGGCGCGAGACTCCTTTCTCCATCTTGCTCCCTTTCTGGGCATTACAATAAATACAAAGAAATCCAACCTGGCGCCCACACAGCTCTTAGATTTTATAGGGGCCAGGTTAGACACAAGGAGTTTAAAAGCCTTCCTCACTGCGGACAGAGTTCAAAATCTGCAGCTCCAGGTGCGGGCCATTCTCCACTCAAGTTCTGTTCTGGCGGAGTTGGTCCTGAGGGCTCTAGGGTCCATGGCGTCTGCTATAGCACTTCTTCCTCTTGCCAGGCTCAATATGCGCATCCTCCAGTGGACTCTCTTAGTACAATGGTCATACCTTGCTCTACCTATGCATCATCCCATTGCGATCAGCAAGGCTTGCAAGCGGTCCCTCCTGTGGTGGATTCACTTCCCAGATCTCCACGGAGGCCGCCCATTTTGTGCTTCTCCCCCTCTCGCCACGGTGACCACGGACGCCTCCCGCCTCGGGTGGGGGCATTTTTGGGCGGACCGTCCAAGGCACGTGGAACGATTCAGAGACCTTTCTGCATATCAACGTTCTAGAGATGAGAGCAGTGCTCTTAGCGTTGCTAGCACTTCAGGACTTTCTTCCCTTGGGAACAATTGCGATTCAATCGGACAACATGTCGGTTGTCTGGTACATCAACAAGCAAGGGGGAACAAGGTCTTACCCCCTTTGTCAAGAAGCCATGAGAGTTTGGGAATGGGCAATCTCCACCAACCGCTTTCTTATAGCAACGCACATTATATTCGCACGGTGGGGAACTCCTTCATGCGATCTTTTTGCCTCTCCCTCAAACACCAAGTGCGACAGTTTTTTCGCTCTGATACCCCCTCCAGGAGGTTCTCCAAGAGACGCTCTGGTGCATGCTTGGCCACCCGGTCTTCTGTACGCTTATCCACCCTTGCCTCTGATGCTCCAAGTTCTTCAGAAAGCCTCTCGGGTGGGTTGCAGAATGATTCTCATTGCTCCGTTTTGGCCTCGACAGATCTGGTTCCCCTTTCTAAGGTCTCACTCGGTGAATCCTCCTTGGATTCTAGATCCCATTCCGGATCTGATATCCCACCCATCCTGCATATCTCCTCCGAACCTGGACAACCTGAAGCTGACCGCTTGGCTGCTCCAGTTCCACTCTTAATCAGGACTCCCAGTATTTCGTCCCCTGTTAAGGCTATCCTGGTGGCAGCTCATAAACCGTCCACTAGGAAAGTCTACCGCAGCAAGTGGAAGCGGTTTTCTTTGTGGGCGGAGCGGCAAGGCCTGGATCCCTTCATGGTTCCTCTCCCTTTAGTGCTTGACTTTCTAACCTCTCTTTTTAACGATGGTGCCAGCAGTTCCACAGTCAAAGTACAACTGGCGGCAATTTCTCATTATCACATTGGTCATGACTCTAGTCCACTCATGTCAGCCAAGTTGTGTAAAATTTTCCTTAAAGGTACTTTCCTTCTCAGGCCCCCTGTGAAACAAGCGGTTCCTCCTTGGGACCTCTCCTTAGTTCTCCAGGCCTTGACCGCCCCCCCCCTTCGAACCAGCGGCTACGGTGGATCTCAAATTCTTGTCTTTCAAGACAGCCTTTTTAGTAGCCATTACATCGGCCAAGAGAGTTTCAGAGCTTCAAGCATTATCAGCTAAACCTCCTTACTTGGTATTTCATCCGGACCGTGTTTACCTCAGGACCAACCCGTCCTTTCTTCCTAAAGTAGCTTCTGAAGCAAACATTAATCAATCCATTAACCTCCCTGTTTTCTTTCCTAAATATGAAAACAAAGGTGAATACAAGCTTCACTCCTTAGATGTTCACAGGCAACTTAGATTTTATCTAAACAGAACGGCTGGTCATAGGCAATCCGACCAGTTGTTTATTTCCTTTGCTAAATTTAATTTGGGCAAGCCAATTTCTAAAGTTTCTCTGTCTCGCTGGATTTCACAGTGTATCTTATTGGCTTATCAAGCTTCAGGAAGGCCCGCACCGGAGGGTGTACACGCCCATTCAACCCGGTCAGTATCTACCTCGGCAGCCTTTAAGGCTAGGATTCCTCTAGATGATATTTGTGCAGCAGCCACGTGGGCTTCATCTCATACTTTTATTTCCCACTACAAGTTGGATCTTGCATCTAGGGTAGAGCATCATTTGGCTCGGTGCTCCGGAATATCCTTCCATGATGGCCGCCCAAGATTCAGGTAGCTGGGGACTCTGTCCCACAGGTTGCAGACAAATGAATCTCCTACTTCAGATTTAGAAGTTATGTACTCACCATAACATTCCATCTGAGTAGGTGTATTCATTTGTCTGCAACCATCCCGCCCTCCTATCCCTCTGGCCTTTCAGTTTCCTGCATATTATGTGTTACCCTTTTCAGGGTGTTCTTGCTGTTGGCAAACTCGATCTGAGGTCATGAGGGTAGAGCAGGGCATTATGGGTGAGGGGAGGAGCTGAGAGCTTGGATCCATAGCTGGTAAACCATGCCGGTTCGGATCCGATATCGGATCCATAACCCACAGGTTGCAGACAAATGAATACACCTACTCAGATGGAACGTTATGGTGAGTACATAACTTCTAATTATTCACCCCTCACCAACTAAGCAGCTCACCCTACTATTCAGGCATGACCAAAGGGCAATTTCGGGTGTATTCTCCAGTCCAGCTGGTGAACTTGTGTATCCTGAGGCAATGTTACAACCCTCTTCTCCTACCACAAAACATTAACATATGCGAGAGATGCAATTATATAGCTAAATTGGAGGCTAAGCTCTCTTCACTCAAGATGAACGGGCAGTCATGAGGAGAGGGTTAACACTTGCACCACACCTCCAGCCTCACATAGACATACTAAACCAGCATTGGCAAAAAATACACAATCATACGAGGCTCTAAATAAAAACCTGCAAATTGGCGCAAAATATACTGAACCCACTGATATTACCAACATTCTGGCAGATTCAGTGCAAACTTCACCCTCAAAAGGGCCCACAACAATACCGGAAAGGTATAGTGTCCCGGAAATCAGACGCACAGGTGAAAATGGCCCTTTCAAAAGCACAGCATCAATGGGGCCAGATGGTGTCCCAGGCTGCATCTTGCACAAACTACAGAACAAACTAACCCCCCACCTAAACGCACACTGTTCAACCTCTCCACAAGCTGCGTGCCCATAGAATGGTGCACAGCAACAGTTATTCTGCTCCACAAAGGAGGGGCCAAAACTGACCCTGGTAACTATCTCCCCATAAGCCTGACTAGCCTGGTCTGCAAGGCTATGGAGCGCATCATCATGGAACTCCGTTAACAAAGACATTGGAAACCTCCAAACACTTGACCCAACCCAGTTCTGCTTTAAGGGCAGATCATGCCTACTAAACCTGGTTGACTTCTTGGAGACCATCACCAAGGCTAAAGATGAGGGGAAGGTAGTTCACACAGCCTACCTTGACCTCACCAAGGCTTTTTACACCATTCCCCACTTGGGAATTATAGAAACTCACCAGCCTGAGCATAAACCCCCATGTCACGAGATGGGTTGCCAACTGGCTTACAGACCTCACACGGTAAGAATAGCGAGCTCCAGGTCCGAGTAAGTGGTGTCCCACGAGGCTTGGTCCTGGGACCCTTACTGTTCGGCGTATACTTCTCAGAAGTACAGGCAAACACAGGAGGACTATGGCTAACAAAGTTTGCCGATGACTGCAAACTGGGAGCCATAATTGACTGTGGCTGACGAGGACATTCTCCAAAAGGGCCTTACTGAGTGACACCTGGTGTCAAAAGTCATGGTCTCAAGCTAAATGTCAAAAAATGCATAGTCATCCCGTTTGGGGGAAAACAAACACCCATGAATTGCCACATAGGTGGCAGCCCCCTTAATACAGAAGAGGTAATAAGAGATCTGGGGACCCAGGTAGATGGTAATCTTTCCTTTGACAATCATATTGCCAAAGTAGTTAGGAAATCCTTCTATGTAGCCCATCTAATTACTAAAGGGTTCGCGTCTAGAAATAGGTTATAGTGCCACTCTACTCTTCATCAGACCCATCATAAAGTAGAATGCCCCATTTGGGATGTACCTCATAAGGCACTACCAACAGCTGGAAAGACCACAAGTACCTCACCAAGAGTATTACTGGCCTCACATATGTCCTATGCAGCCAGACTGGAAGAACTCTAGCTGTACTCTGTTGCATATTGCTTACTTAGAGGTCATCTCTGCCTTACTTGCAAAGCCATGTCCAACTCAGAATTGATGGACATGCTCCACCTAAAGAAATCCAAGTCACTGTGAGCCACTCGCTCTAGTGAGCTAAACCTCGCCGCAACAATAAATAGAACATGCTGGATGGATAGATTCCTGTCCGAGACTCCCCATGCTTTAGAACAAAATTCCTAACTACATTAGGCAGAGCCCCTCACTAACTCTTCAAGAAAAACCTTGACGAGTGGATAGGTAACAGAAAATACACCCCTGGGATCACTTCATTGGCTCTTCTTGACAGAGGCTCAGTTAATTTAATCAATGGGGTGGCTAAAACTGACACTCTGGCTAGGCTTATAAATGCCCTTGGGCAAATAGCCTAGTACCTACCTATGAACCTAGCATACCTTTTTTTCAGGAGCTGCAGCCTCAACTATTCAAGTACACTTGGCTGCCATTTTGAATTTTCATAATGGATTCAAAGAGTCTTCCCTTATGTCCTACAAGATCCTGCAAGACTTTCTTAAAGGGTGTTATCCATGTTGGACCTCCTTTCAGAGAACCAATAGAACCTTGGGATCTTTCATTAGTATTGCAATCTCTAACAGGACCTCCCTTTGAACCTGCCTCAGATTGCAACCTAAAGTTCCTATCTTGGAAGTGGCTGTTTTTAATAGCCATGTCACCCAGACTCTTATCAAAACTTCAAGCCTTGTGCATCAAACGCCACTACATGACTTTTCATAAAGATAGAGCATCACTCCGAACTAACCCATCTTTCTTGCCCAAGGTAATTTCAGAACTATCTATTTTTAACCAGACAATCTACTAGTATTTTTTCCTATCTGCTGAAATAGAGGGGAGTATTGTCTTCACTCCTTAGACATGCATAGAAAACGTTTTTGTCTAGACAGAATAAAACCTTTTTGGAAAACTGTCCAGTTATTTGTAGCCTTCTCAGGATCCTGAATGGGGTGTCCTGTCTCAAAAGTTACTTGGTTGAGAAATTGCATCATGTTCATTTGACAAAAGTAATATCTTTCTGCCCCATTGAGTCGGAGCCCATTCTACCAGATCAGTAGCCACTTCTGTGGCTTTTCATGCCGGGGCCTCCTTGAATGACCTTTGTGCAGCAGCAACTTGTGCCAACCCTCATATCTTCATCACTCGTTACAAATAGGATTTGGCCTCCAGGTAAGAGCATCCTTCAGTTCAATGGTGCTCAGGAACATCCTTCATAAGGGCCTCCCAGGAACAAAGGTAGCCAAGGACTCTGTCCCAATGGTAAGGAATAATTTAACAACATCAGATAACCATAACATTCCATCTGTGTATCCTCTTTCATTCATTACTTCTCCTGGGGGATTGCATTGCGTCATATGGCTGTTCAGTAGGTTTATTCTGACCAGGCACTCTGCTTTACTGATATATCTGAGGTAATGGGGAAGAGGGCATTGTGGGTAAAATCCTAGCTCGAGAGTTTAGGGCTGGCGTGAGCTTGGTTAAAAAAAAAAAAAAAAAAAGCTTTGTTCAGAGGAACGAACCTATTCCCAATGGTAATGAATGAAAATCAACACAGATGGAACATTATGGTAAGACTCAACTTCTTTTTCAGTAACTCTTAAAGTTGTTGGGCCCAGCACCTGCTTCCTTTGGAGTTCCAGGTACCGTGCCTGATTTTTGTTAAATGAGTTAGTGGTAGAGGGATCCAATATCCCTTAATCCATACCTGCCCTTTTCCCACCAGATCCCAGTTCAATCAGTCCAGATGGGACACTTCAGATTTTGCGTGAGGAACAGTTTATGCATTTCCATCAATACCAAAGACTTGAGGTTCAGAAAGAATGTAAGATCATTCTGGTGACACCCTTTTGGCCCAGATAAAGTAGGTTTTGCTGTGTGTGTGTGTGTGTGTGTGTGTGTGTGTGTGTGTGTTTTTTTTTTGGCCAGGGTCAATTACTGCAAACTTACTTGCACTCGGAGCTGCCTACACAGTGGTCTGCGATGACTGGTACCCCCAAACAAAGGGCAACTCTTACTGACTGCCTGTATGATTCTTTCTTCATAGGTAGGTACTAGGCTATCGTCCCAAGGGCCTACGTAAGCGTAGCCAACAAGGTTCCCTGGCTTACGCCACCCAAGAAAGTTATTTTCCTGTGCCACTGTCGAGCAGAGACACAAGTGGTCCCCGAGGTGCATTTCCTATTTCCCATTCACTCGTCAAGATTTTTCTTGAGTGTTAATGAAGAACTTTGCTTGACATAGATGGGTAGCCTGTTCCAGAGTATGGGAAGTCTCTGGGATAGGAATCTATCCCTCCAGCATGTCCTGTTTATTGTGGTAACAAGGTTTAGGTCCCTAGAGCTTTATATGTTAAGCAGAGATCACCTCTGAGTAGGCGATATGCTACGGAGTAAAGCTGGAAATTTTTGAGGTGGTCAGTGTAGGGCATTTGTTTGAGTCCAGTAATCTTCTTTGTGAGGTACTTCTGTGGCCTTTCCAGCTGCTGAAGATGTCTTGAGGTACATTCTAAAAGGGGCGTTGTACTCTAATGGGTCTAATAAGTGTCTGGTATAGGGGAATGATGACCTTTTTTTTTTTTTTTTTTTTGAGAACCCTTTTATGATAAGGTGTGCCATGTAGAAGGATTCTTGATTTGTTTGCAGTGGTTACATGACCTTGTGCGTCAGGTGTTGGAGGCAAGACAACCTTGTTTACAAGTGGAAGAGGTTTTCAAGGTGGTGCATAACTGATATCAGAGACTGGTATGACACTTGTCCCTTCTGGCTTTAAAATGCTTCTCAACCACTCGGTGATGGCTTATCTTGCATATCTGTCAAGGTGCATCTTGTGGCCATCTCAGCTTGCCAGACCCATGGATCCCTCTTTCATGTCTTTGTGTTGAGACAGTGTATGAAAAGAGTGTTTTACTTCAGACCCCCCTCAAAAGCAAATTCCTCCTTGGGATCTCAACTTTTTTCTTGGGGAAAAATTTACCTGGTCTCCTTTTGAACCTGATTTTCTGGCCAGTTTTGATGGTCATCACTTGGAAGCCTGTTTTGCTTGGTATTCTTTATCTGCAGGTGGTCTCTGAGCTGCAAGCTCTCATGGTGGGACAATTTATTTTTCAGCAGAGGCCAGGGGAGAAAAGCTCCACATTTTAACACCAGTTTTGATCGGATATCATGCAACCATATTTTACATAAGTTAAAATATGGTTACATGAGAAGTAATTTTCCACAAAGACAGGATTGTTTCTACACACTAATCTGTTGTGCCAAAAGTTTTCTGAATTTACCCCAAATCAGCATGTCAAGCCATCCATTTTAGTTTTAGTTCTAGAACCTAAAAACAAGGGAGAATATTCTACATGGCTGTTGGTACTCGGGCAGCTTCACTACTACCTTGACAAAACTAAGCTCTCTTGGAAAGCTAAATAGCTGTTTATTTCCTATTCTGGGGCTAAGAAGGGTCAACCTGTCTCTAAACAAATGATTGCTTATTGGTGGTCTTCTGCTGTATTTTGGCCACAATGCCTTAACCTTGCCTGGAATAGATTTTCCACATTCTACTACCACCTTATCCTGTCTGGTGGCCTACTTGAAAGGAATGGACTCCAGGAGTATTCTAGCAGCAACCTTGTCCTCTGCTCTTAACCTTTACCGAGTGCTAAAAACTGGATTCCTTCTCAAGATCTGGGGCAGGCTTTGAGAGGACCATTCTCCAGGGGCTCCTAGAGTCTTGTCCTTCCTCCCTCCAGGTAGGACGAGCTTTGGGAATCTAGCCATATGCTGAGCATACAGTTGCTAAAGTCCTGTAACAGTAGATGTCCTTGCATTCACTGCTGCAGTATCCTTAACCTATCTGATTTCTTTCCTACCATGGAAGCCTGACGTCCAGCCAATCTACCCAAATCACCTGTTAAAGGTATGCTGAATGTCACCCAAACGCTACTTGTATGACATTGGACGTAAAGATGACGTTCTGGCCTGCCATAGGCAGAATTCCTTTACTGCCAGGCTGCATCTCTTCAGTCTGTCTACCTGCATCTGTTTTCTGCCAGTTGAATGCATTTTTGTTCTCAAGTGACACACGCCTGTTTCTTGTCCTTTCTCTGCAAACTGACGCAGGGTGATGTGTACTTTGGACATGCATAGGCAACACAAGGTTTATTTGAATAAGACTAAGGCTGTTGAAAATCTGGTCATCTGTTTTATCCTAGATCTTTGGGACTTTCTTATCCAAGCAAACTACTTCTTGGATTTCTAAGGCTATTTCTTTTTGTTACACTTTTTCATGGCAAGAGCCTTCTCTCTTCAGTCAAAGCTTATTCTACCAGAGCTGTGGCTTCTGATGCTTTTTTTTTTCAAGGGCTTGGATACTAATTCTATTCTTTAAGCAGCTACCTGGACTTCTCTGCATACTGTTACAATCCAACTTCTAGTGCTTGGTATTGCTAGGGCTGGTTTTGCTAGTGCTATTTTTTCATGGCTTTTTGGTGCACTTTTCTGCTTCCCCTCCCTAGATTCCTCAAACTTTGGCACTCTCTCTTATCTTAAAAATACTGCAGCAGTGAATGTAAGGACATGGTACAATTGTGTAAAATCTTACCATAACTATGGATGGCCTTGCCTTTACTGCTGCAGTATTTGCTCCCTCCCTCCTACCCCCCCCCCCCCAGTCATTTGCCTTTCTTTATGTACAGATTACCATTTGGGTTCTTTGGACTGGTGGTCTTACTGTGGCAATCTGTTTCAACTGTGGTAGGCCTGCATGTCTTTATGCCCTGTGCTATGCATGGAGAGTTTGGGTGATGTTCACTGTAGCTTTTTAAAGCGACAGGAGTCCATGGTAGACTGGATGTTGGGCTTCCACAACAGGGAATCACACATGTAATGAATGTGGTAAGATTTTACACAACTATACCAGTTTTCAAATTTCATACTGCGTTAGTGGCAGCATCCATCCAGCCCCCTTAATTGTATATAGTTCAATGGTATCCAACATTTGTGTTGTTGGTTGGCTTTGGTTATTTGTATTTGTGTTTTTGTGGCTGTGAATTGGTTGGTTTCGGACAAATCTTGTTTTTGGCTTTCTACCTGGCACTAAACCTGAATAAATTTAAGATGGGTTGAGCTTCTCCTGAAGGGAGAGGCTTAGCCAATCTGAGTCACAGGAGGGGATTCCGAACTCTGAAAAGCTAATAATGTGTATTTGTGCAGGCATAGATCCCATGTCCCGCTTGGGGAATGTGAAATTTGTACATCTGTTGCAGGCAAGTAGGATTTGCACAAGTGTACTTTTTCATCACTTGTTTTCAGTGCTTCTAGATGCCTGTCCTCAGCAGTATATTTTGCGTAACCTGCAAAATGGACATGTCAGACTGTTGCTGTCCTTGGACCAGAGTGAGGTCGCCTCATGGACCATATCTTGTAGCATGTGGTAGCCTGAGTAATGGGATACTGTCACCCAGAAAGGTAGGGCTTTGACCAATGGTGGTGACTCTCTCACTCTCCCTCTCTCCCTCTCTCTCTCTCTCTCTCTCTCTCCCTCTCTCCCTCTCTCCCTCTCTCCCTCTCTCCCTCTCTCCCTCTCTCTCCCTCTCTCTCTCTCTCCCTCTCTCCCTCTCTCCCTCTCTCCCTCTCTCCCTCTCTCCCTCTCTCTCTCCCTCTCTCCCTCTCTCTCCCTCTCTCCCTCTCTCTCTCCCTCTCCCTCTCTCTCTCTCTCCCTCTCTCTCTCTCCTCTCTCCCTCTCTCTCTCCCTCTCTCTCTCTCTCCCTCTCTCCCTCTCTCCCTCTCTCCTCTCTCACTCTCTCACTCTCTCTCCCTCTCTCTCTCTCCCTCTCTCGTCTCTCTTCTCTCCTCTCTCTCCCTCTCTCTCTCTTCTCTCTCTCTCCCGTCTCTCTCTCTCTCTTTCTCTCTCACTCTCTCTCTCTCTCTCTCTCTCTCTCACTCTCTCTCTCACTCTCTCTCTCACTCTCTCTCTCTCTCCAGCTTGTCTTGGCTAGTTGTAATACTAGCTGCTGCCAGCACAGAAGACTGAAACACCTGAGTGAAACTGCCCAGTGGGAACTGGATTAGACGTTTAAGGTGAGCCATGCTGTTGCAGTGATCAACCCCTAAATTTTGGCCATTTTTTCTGTACCACTGTTGCTTAAATCTTTTCAGTGCTTTTGCTTCCTAAGTATTCACCTGTTAACAGGCTTAGATCTTTACATAGTTCTAATAGAGCAGTATTTTTGAATTGTGGCCGAGTTGGGGAGGCCTGTTGAAGATTCTTCCTTTCTAAATGCTGTTGCAAGAGGTGAGCAAAACTTGCACATGTTTGGGCAGTCGCTCTAAATCAACTGCTGTTTAGTCTGGTATGGATTTGACAGCTTGCTTGATTTTTGGCTCCTCTGTGAACAGGGCATCTTGGTGTCTTGGAGACTAACGAATTGCTGAAATCTGAAAATGAACTTTGGGGGGGGGGTCCAGCTTAATTAGAAGTATGCAACTGCATTTAATAGTATTGAACCCACCCCACACACACCCCAGTAAAAATGGTATTGCCGTAAAAGTTATTTTAGTTGTGGTACTGATGGTTCTGATCTCACTAGCCTATAACTTAAGGTCTTGCTATTTAATCCCAGGAGTCCGTAGCTGTCTTTTTATAAGTAGATTGTGTATATAGGAAGATTTTAGAGGCTTTTGCTGACTTGTATGCATAGTTTAGCTTCCTTAGTTGAAAATTTACCCATGCATTGTTGTACCTTTTTTAGTGCGTTTGACTTGGGGTGTTTGGCTTGTTTACCTACTTATTTACCATAGTTTTTCCTCATAAGTTGCCACCCTGTCTAGGTCCTTCACTTTGACAAGTTAGTGACATAGTGTTTGTAGCAGTGGATTGTAACTTTTTTTGTCAGGGAGCGGATGAAATGAAAGAAAGCAATTCAATTGCTTTTCTGCATATTTCTTGTGTTAGAAGTCTGCCCTTCAAAATGGGATTTTGTTGCATTCTTCATGCTGCAGATCAGAAAAATGGGTAACAATCTGGATGTTATGTGATCCTATCTCGCCTACATTCTGACTGATGGGTTCGGAGCCGATCCTCTGCACACATTTATGCCAAAGAGCGAAGTCTCTTATTGGCTGAGCTTACTATATCCCAGGATGCACCACTACCAGTCCCCCAGATCTCGTTTGCCACTAACAAGCAAAGACGTGGTCTCGAGCTGGCTGAGCTAAGTAGTGTTTTTCACTTACTTTCCTGTCAGGGATTTCCTAGAATTTCAACAAAAAGCTGTTTTAACGGCTATTTCGTCTTTTTGTGTATGACTGGATATTTTTGTGAAGTATTTGTGTGGTGATTGCGCCTTTTTTTCTGACTAGAGGTTCCCTTTCAGTTGAAGGGCCTTCCCCTGTCAGTCACTTTGTCCCCGGTCTTTCAGAAATTTGTTTCGCAGATAGCCCATTCCATTGCCATTCCTCCTCCGACCGCTCTGTCGGAGCAGGTGCTGATGGAGCCAGTGGAGATCCTAGGGTCGGCTCCGACCCGCCGCCTTCGGGTCCGGGACTTCTTCGGCCGGACCGGACCAATGCTGTCTGTTCCAAGCCTCCCTCTCGGTGCTTGAAGGACTTCCGTCTGCTATCATGGTTCGGAGACTGGACCCTCCCAGGATTCTGGGGTCCAGCCTTCAAGTGCCTTGGCCAAGTCTTGACCATCTCGCACCTTCCCTGGGCATGGCGACTGGGTCTTTGGCAGTTCCCTGTCTCTAGGCAGCGGAGCCCGGGCTGAGGTTACCCCCACTGGGGTTCCCCTCCTCCTGAGGGTCTTCGGAGTTGTCTTCGAGGAGCCCCAAGGAAGAGATCGTGCAAGAGGAAGCACGTGGATTCCCCGATGAGTCTCTTACATCGGACACTGATCTTGATGATGCGGAGGGGTCCCCAAAGTCGGATGATGTCTCATTTGCAGACGTTCTAGAGATCCTCAAGCAACGAGGCGGCTGGAATTCCAAACCCCCTCCGCTGATGAGTCGGTGTTCCTCAAGGCCGGCTCAGCCCTCCGCCTCCTGGGTGTCTCCGCCCGCCGAGCTCCTGGATTTGGTTTGTCGGGGTGGGAACATCCAGATACTGTGGAACCAGTGCCTTCTCGCCCTAACAAATTTTTGTCTGCCCCACCGAGAAGGAGTTCTTAGCGAGTGGCTGTAGATGCCATGGTGGTGGCATCTGCTACCCAGCAGGACGGCAGAGGCTTCCGTCCGTCCATCCTCCTAATAAGGAGTCTAGGAGCATGGACCCGTGCGGGGCACCCTGACTTCAGCGGCCTTTACTCTGAGGTCCCTGAATTATTTGGCACATTTCACCAGACTACAGAGGGATCTGGTCAAGGGCTCTCAGACTCCCTCTCAGGTAACCTACCTGAGCAGCTAGCCCAGTCGGTTAGCTCTCAGTTGGCTATCCTTACCTCTATTTCTAACTCGTCCATGAGGCTCATTTCATATGCGCTCACGGAGACAAGCCTGGCTCCGTGTCATTTAGCGGAGGCCTTCAAGTCTTCCTTTGCCGCTCCCTTTGATGGGTCCTCTTTGTTTGGACCCAAGGTAAAGACACTCTTACCGCTGTGAGCAGGAGGGAAAGACTTTATCTGGTTATTCCACTCCCTTCGGCCTTATCCCAAGGCTAAAGAGGAGGGAAGATGTGGTTCCAAATCACAGAAATTCTTTCCTCAACAGCAGGAAGATTCCCCTTCCAGAGGCAGAGGACGGGGAAATTTTTCTGGGAGACGCCGTCCCAGAGGCAGCAAAGGCCTCTGCAACACTGGAGACTGCGAGTCCTTTCGTGGCTCTTCAGCCTCCCACACTCCATGAGGGATTGCCCGGCTGTGCTGCTCCGGAGGCAGTCAGGTGCCGTTTTGCCAAGCACCTAAAAGCCTGGGAGTCTATTACTCAGGACAGTTGGGTGCGATTACGGAGGTTACACCATTCCCTTCACACTCTCCCCACCATCCAAAAATCCCGGACCCACCACCCAGTCAAAGGGAAATTGCAGCCGTAGAAGCTTCAAAGCTGCTAGAAAAGGAGTCATCCAACCGGTCCCCACAGACCAGATCGGATCCGAAATTACTCCAGGTTCTTTTAGTGCCAAAAGACAGGGGACCTGAGACCCATTTTGGATCTCAGCAAACTAAACCAGTCCGTCATGAAGTCCAAATTCGAATGGTCACTTTACAATCCATTCTCCCATTGTTGGAGAAAGATGTTTGGATGTGCTCCATAGATCTCAAGGACGCCTATTATCACATACCGATACATCAGGCGTCAGGAGGTATCTCTTCAGCCTGGGAGACTGTCATTTCCAATTTTGTGCACTGCCCTTTGGTCTCACCACAGCCCCCAGGGTGTTCACCAAGTGTTTGGCAGTAGTGACTGCTCACCTGAGGAGTCTCGGATTCCAAGTGTTTCCCTATCTGGACGACTGGCTCCTGACTGCCACCACCAGGCATCTACTACTAGAGAACCTACAAGCCACCATCTCCTGGGTGCTTCTCTGGGAATTACATTCAACTGGTCAAAGTCTGTCTTGCTGCCTTCTCAGCGCATAAGATTCATAGGAGCAGAGATAGACTCAAAATTAATAATCTTCCTTCCGAAAGGATACAAACATTACAAGATCAAGTCCGAGCCCTGCTTCTAAGATCCAAAGCCCCAGCCAGGATGGTCCTGCAACTTTTAGGTTCAATGTCTGCCACGGTTCTCCTAGTTCCTCTGGCAAGATTGCACATGAGGATTCTTCAGTGGCTGTTATCGACACAATGGTCTTTTCAGGATCTCCTCAATCATCACATACTGATTACAGAAAGCGGGACCTCCGCTGGTGGCTTCTGCCATCCAATCTGAATCTGGGAAGACCCTTTGTTATACCCCTCCGTGGCCACCTTGACAACGGATGCCTCCCAGACGGGGTGGGGGGGGCATTGTCTGGGCAGGTCAGTTCAGGGTTCTTGGCTTCCAAACGAAACATTTCTCCATATCAATGTGTTGGAAATGAGGGCTGTACTTCTGTCCTTACAAGCCCTCCACAAGTTTCTCCCTCAAGGCATTATCGCCATCCACACAGACAACATGTCAGTGGTCTGGTATCTAAACAAACAGGGAGGGACCAGATCTTACCCCCTTTGCAGAGAGGCCATGAGGGTGTGGGAATGGGCAGTGGCTACCAAGCTTCCTGGTAGCGACCCACATTCCAGGAAAATCCAATGTATTGGCAGACAGACTGAGCAGGACTATTCTCTCTCCTCACGAGTGGTCTCTGAACGAAACAGTAGCAGCTCAGATTTTCAAAAGATGGGGGATTCCGTGCTGCGACCTGTTTGCAACACCACGAAACACGAAGTGCAGAAGGTTCTTTTCCTTGACCCCGCGTCAAGGGGAGGCAGCTACGGATGCTCTAGTCCAACCTTGGCCAACAGGACTGCTTTATGCTTTCCCTCCGATTCCACTCCTCCCCAAAGTCATCCAGAAAGCTTCCCAATTGGGGTCCACAATGATTCTAATTGCTCCGTACTGGCCTCGTCAGGTATGGTTCCCCTACCTACAGAAATATACTCTGGATGGTTCTTGGATCTAACTCCGGACCTTCTGGTTCATCAGTCGGGACAACAGCACCAGTCCCTTCACACTTTGAAATTAACAGCTTGGCTCCTCCACTTCCGACTTTAGTCAGAAATCACACCTTGGACCCGGAAGTTATTCACATTTTATCTTCAGCCCACAAACCCACCACTAAGAAATTGTATCACAGTAAGTGGAAGAGGTTTGCTATCTGGGCTCAACTCAGAGGCTTAGACCCTATTACTGCCCCGATACCAGAGGTCTTGAAATTTTTAACATCCTTGTTTAATCAAGGATCTTCAGTCTCTACTATTTAAGTCCAACTAGCAGCTATCTTCAAATTTCACGATTCCATAGACCCACCGTTGATGAGCAGCAGATTATGTAAAACTTTCATGAAAGGTGCTGTGCTTTTAAGACCCCCAGTTTTTCATCCTGCCTCCGTGGGATCTTGATTTGGTTGAACCAGCTGCTACATGTGAGTTGAAATATCTGTCTTGGAAAACTGCCTTCTTAATTGCAATTACCTCTGCAAGAAGAGTTTCAGAACTTCAAGCCCTATCTATCAAACCACCGTACTTGATTTTTCACAAGGATAGAGTATCACTTAGACCTAATCCATCTTTTGTCCCAAAAGTTTGCTCTAATCTGTCTCCAACAATCTTTAGAGCTACCAGTTTTCTTTCCAAAATTTTCAAACAAAGCGGAATACACCTTCCATACATTGGATGTTCACAGGCAATTGCGCTTCTGTTTAGATAGGACTCAACAAATTCGGAAAACAGATCAATTGTTTGTGTCCTTTTCAGATAATAAACTGGGTAAAACCATCACTAAAGCTACTATTGCCAAATGGATCAGAGATTGCATAACTCAAGCTTATTCCTCTTCACATAAACAACTTACAACATCTGTCAAAGCTCACTCCACTAGAGCTATGGCTACCTCTATTGCATTCCATTCCAAGCTCGCTATTTCTGAGATTTGTGCTGCGGCTACTTGGTCCAACCCGCACACTTTAATTTCCCACTATAAATTGGATGTGGCATCTAAAGGACGAGCATCATTTGGTTCCACGGTACTCAGGAGTGTTTTCCAGTGAGCCACCCAGGATTTAAGTGCTAGGGACGCTGTCCCATCAGTCCGAATGTAGACGAGATAGGATCACATAACATCTTTTAGTTATGTACTCGCCATAACTTCAGATGTTTGGGATCCATCTCGCCTACATTCCTAATAACCCACCCTCCTTCCCCCTGCCTTGGAGATCAGAAGAGAGTGAACGGTTTGAGTTCTACTGTTTTTTTTTTTTTTTTTTTATCTGTCAATGTTATATAAGCAGTGCATGCGTGTGTGCATGTATGCGGACAAACTAGATCTGGGGGACTGGTAGTGGTGCACCCTGGGATATAGTAAGCTCAGCCAATAAGGGACTTCGCTCTTTGGCATAAGCGTGCCGAGTCTGAGCCGAGGATCAGCTCCGAACCCATCAGTCAGAATGTAGGCGAGATGGATCCCAAACATCTGAAGTTATGGTGAGTACATAACTAAAAGTTTTGCTCTATTAGGGGGATTAGTTGGTGTAATCTGACTGGTTTGTAGAATATAAGAGCTACAAATAAAACTGTTGCTCTCTGGGGGAACCTCAAAGGAATTAATTTATCCATGTTCACTGTGAGACTTATTTTGTCCAGTGTCTAGTCAGTAATCCTGATTGCCTCAATACTCAGTGTTGTATCTGATTTGTTTAGGCAGTCTTTTACACTTGATACTCGTACCACCTGTGTGAGATGCAGGTATTAACTGTTTGCCACTGTGCAGAAGGATGGAGCTCTAATTGCAACACAGATGTCTAGGGTTTGATTTTGAGGCCCTAGTACTGGAGGAGCATTTGGGGGGGGGGTGTATACTGTTCAACTGACATGTGCCCAGGGGAGTGGGGGGGGGGGCACACATTTATGGTGCAATTTTTGCAGTAGAGACCAGGGGAGGTCAGGAGGTGGGAGTTGCTTGCTGGCATACGTTCTAATGTGGTTGCTTGTTGGCACAAGTTCTCGTGTGGAAGCATCGACCCAATGCAGATCAGATCTTCCTAGTGGAAGTGAAGTATGCCTGTGGGTTGTAAGGCAGAAAGAAAAATACACCCATCACTACTGTTAAGAAGCAGAGAGGGATCAATAACTTCCTGTTCTCGTAATACTATTGACCTTGTGGGTGTAAAGGATCTTGAGTACAGTACTCCAAGGGAGGTGCACCAAGACATGGCTCTAACTCTTTATGCATGTGACAGGTAAGACTTAAGTGGCATTCTATGATTTGAATAGGTGTGGAAATTTCAGATCCTTGTAATTGTATGCCCTTGAATCTCAGCAGTATCTGTAAAGATAGTGTTTAAGTTTATGGAATGCATCATTACTGAACAGATCTGGATAATTTCTTATCCACATCATTTTTCATGAAAGACTGGACTTGTCTACTCAATCCACTTGATTTCTAGGAGAGGATTATTGAGGCCCTGGATAACTGTCCAGTTGTAGATCTGACCAAGGACTGACCTTATTCCCCATGCAGATATCGGTAAGATCACCAATTAGTCATGCTGTTTGGATAGCTAACTGCTTTGCTGACAAGACCTGAAAAGTTAAGGTTGTTGGAAGCTCCTCCATACAAAAGGTGGTGTCCTATAGGCCCTGTCATTTTTGATGGCGGGTAAGTGAGTAGGTTCTGCAGTGTAGTGGTTATCACGTCTGCTTTACACGCAGAAGGTCCTGGGTTCGATCCCCAGTGGAACTATTATGCCAGTGCAAGATAAGAAAATTAGGGTAGGCATGATAAACAATAACAGATTTGATTCCAGGAACCAAATTCATGGTTTGAGGTACATTTAAGGGGAGAGGTTGGCATAATGGTTAAGGTGTTTACCTTACAGACACAAGGTGCAGGGTTTGATTCTCATGTTGGGCAATTGGCTAGGCTTAAAATGTTCCACAAGGGTAGTTAGCCTAGTACTAATCTATGAACTATCTATGAACATATATCTACTTATCTGATGTAAAAGCAGAAGTCCTAGGACTGTGGATTAACTTTCCTGACTGCTACAAACTGGATGCTGTTAACTCCTCTGCTAGCATTTCAAGGCTTGATCAGATCTGTGCCCGGTGTAAATAACCATGGGCTCAAATGCCATGCCAAAAAAATGTAGGAAAATCCAACTTTCCAAATAGAATCCTAACTCCTGCCATGTAAAAGATGCCCTTTTAAAATTTGGGACAGTTGGAACATGGCACATTGCTACACCATGCTCAAGGAAAGGTTCACTGTAAACAGTTGGAACATCCTTTCCGTCTAGCACAGATAATCTGCTTTGTCTCTTCTGGGTCCAAGGAAGTCTTGGTCCCGCTGCATGTAGTCCTTGTATAGTCCTTATTGTACCTGTCATTGAATGCAATGCCGCTTTGACATTCATATCTCCAAACACCTTGCCTAGCTAGGGGGAACTTGGAGGTTCCCTAAAAGAAAAATTGGACTAAGATTAGTTATCCAGATAGACCAAATGCTTTTTTCATTATATTTCGGTTCTTATAGGTAGTTGTGTGGCAAATGGCAATCTCTGCCTAACCTTCCTTTAATGTGAAAGACACCTTTTTGGATCTTCATCTTCCCTAAATCTGGCAATACCCCAAATACCCACATCAAAAACCTCCATGTTCAGTGGCAAATAAGCAGGACCTGTTGTGAAGATATGTAACCTAACACATGACTAATTTTTCAAATAGACTCCTCTTGCGCGTCAAGCAAAGGAACACCCAAGCTGCCTTTGGATTCTGAGGTGTGCCATTGAGTATTGTGGTAGATATGATGATTTTGTAAATTTGCTCCTACTGGTATATTATGTAGTCACAGTGTAGCTCGAGGGTGTAAGGTTTGGCATTGATTGGTTTACCGAGGCATTCGGTTTTTGTGGTGGTTTAATTCTTGACATGTCCTTGTTCTACTTTCCTTACTTTCATCAAATTTTCTGTGTCCTATCACTTTTTGGGAGAAATCTGGGAAAGTTGTTTAATTTCCAGGTTAGCTAGCGAGTCTTGGGATTTCTTTCCACTCTAACAATTCTTTCAATGTGCTGAACTGAATAAAAGATTACTCATTTGGGTAGCTTTCCCCTCAAGTGAAGCCTGTTTCTGCTGTAGGTGCTCTTTCATTGATCAGCTCCATTTGGAAATTTGGGGGAACAGTACATGCAGAATGATGCTCGGTGGTAGTAAAGTATAGGGGAAGGAAGAAATTGGGCTGTTCATAAGTGAATGATAATAGTAAAGTGTCCTACATGAAGCGTGCTCTTATTTTTTTCCCTCTGTTAATGTATATGTACCTATGTCACTGTCTTAAACATTTAATAAAGTTCCTCTTTGGAACTGAATGTAGTAATGTCTCTTGTATCCTGTCCATTAAAGCAGCCTGATAATGTTATTATTATGCCTGAACATATTGTCCAGGTCCCCCCTGTTTCTCTCTCAAATTCTTTTAGATGGTATGTTATGTAGTAAAGGATATATTGAAAACCATTGTACAGCAAGCCACTTGGAGGACGACAAAGCAATCTTTAGTGTAAATAAGATTAATGTAACACTTTTTTTTTTTTTTTTGTCTTTACGACTTTAGAAAACATTTGGGGCCCTCTTCTTGTAGGTTAGTTGCTTGTTGAAGATGTATTCATCCTTGCTCTGAATTTAAGTAAGGTTTTAATCAGTTTTATTTAGCTGTTCACTGCGAGCCTGTCTGACTTGTCATGACATTTTGACAGGTCAGAATTACTTTACTGCAGTCTAGCATGGGAAATGCTTGTTGATTTAGAAGTCCTGACCTAGGTTTTTAAGTAGTTCCCATTAACTTGCTAATGTCAAAGTACATAAGCATTCTGAAACTGTATGCTCCTTCAAATTGATGCTGTGCTGAATTGCAACTTTATAAGCAACTTAGTGTTAGCTTGGCACGTCCTCCATGGTCTGTTTCTGTTATGATGTAAACTTTTTGAATTAGAATGCAAAGTATGTCTGCCTTGTTTTTTGTAATTAAAGTGTGAATTCATAGTTTAAGATAGAACATTGTTGAAAGTTGATTTAAATGACCTAGTGGTGCATGCGACTGAAGTAGCTTGTATAACATTTTTGGCATTTTTACTGTTACGGTGTATTGTGCCTCCCCAAGCATGATTTTCTCCTACTTGGGAGCAAGAGCTGCTAACACGAGGGCAGTTTCCCTGGTGCTTTTTGATGGAAGTAGTCTTCGCATCCACCCAATGCAGATGTTGCTGAAGTGGGCCCGTAATACTGACAAGCAGGCATGCAAACCAGCTGTAGAGCAGCAAAAGTTTTTTGTGACCTTGCTATGTTCGTTGAAGATGTTCTTAGTGTTTCACTGTTGGTCATTACATTTTGGTAATATGCTGGCAGGTTGCCCTCAGTCGGCCTGATTAACAAAGTATTGTGTCCTGCGTTGGTTGCTGTCCCTTCCATGACATCAGGTCGTCAGGGGTATAAAACATTCAGCCGATGCCATTACATCAGTCTTTCTTGCCGCACTGTGCCCAAAGCAGAAGCAGTTCGCAAGTGCCGGTCGGCCAACTCCTGAAGATTTTTGAGTTTCAGAACCGAAGTCTTCAACTAAAAAGCTAAGTACCCCGTTGGGGAAACGTTCCGATGTCCATAAAAGTTAATAATTGTATTGCTTGTGGGAAGCAAATACCTCATAAGGATTTCCGTTTGTACTGTTGCTTGCCTAGGCCCTGACCGCGACATACCTTGTTGCCAGTTCTGTGCTTTATTTAATCAGCCCATTATCCGTCGTCTGTACACTTTTGCTACTAAATATTTTGGATCACTGATTAATTATCCAGAAATGACATCTGTTGGCAAAAACTCAAAGAAAAAGACAGGCAGTTGAGGTCCAAAACTGCCGACAACACTTCTAAGCCAATCTCCAGTTCACCGGTACTCGGTGAGGTGCTTTTGCAGCCCCTGATACCCGCTGCCTCTGCTGAGACCCATTCGGAGTCCGGTATGCCACGAGATGCTTATTATGTAACCCGTGGATGTCTCTACATTGGATGGGTCTGGAGCCGCTGTGCAGGCACTGGCTTCTGAGGGGGGGTATTCAGGCCTACAGATATGTATATTAAACCAACATCATCTTCAATATTAAGGCCAAAATCTCGTTCTATGTCTAAAAAAACTGATGCCCAGGCCACATGTGCAGGCCCCTATGCCTTAAAAAAGTGATCAAAATGGCTGAAGATTTAATTACTCTAATCAGGGGTAGCCACCTCCCCCCCCCCCCCCTTCAAAGAGGCCTAGGGCTGAAATTGACTGAATCTTCTGAACGGGATTTTATTTCTTCTGACTCTTCTAATGAGCAGGATTTGTGTATACCTACTTATGAGGACTCTGATGCAGAGGATTCTATTCCTTCTGCTTCTCCCCCTGAGGATTTTTCTTTTGGGGAAACTTTACATACGTTAAGGGAATATTTCCAGTGGGAAAGTCAGGATTTTTCTGAATCTAAAAAGAGGCTTGGGGATTTTCTTCCACCGCATAGGCCTTTCGCTATACCTCCTGTTCTAGACATTGTTGATGTGTTTTCAGAACCTAGTATGGCTCCTGATTCTCTGCTTCCAGCTCCTTGTAAGCTAGACAAGATACTACAGGGTTCCTGACTCCCACAAATTCCTTAGCAAAAATCCTGTTGCCGATCCTGAAACCATTTTTCAGGGCCCCAAGGGCATTAAGGCTTCTATTGCTAAAAATCCTACCCCTTCTGATAGAGATTCCAGGGCACTAGATAGATGGTGCAAGAAGGTCCTATACTTCTGCAACCTTGTCAATCAGGGCTTTAAACTGTCAATTCCATATGCTAAAATATCAGCAGCATATCATGGGACTGCTTAAACAGAAAATGTTTATTTCAGACTGTGTGGAAAATAAAGATTTACAGGATTTATTGCATTCAGCTGAACAAGTTGGAAAACATACTTTGCAATGTGGTTTTGATTCTTTGGAGGCTTCTTGCAGGGCTGCTGTAACTGGATGCTCCTTTGCAACAGGCCAGTCTCTTTGGTAATAAGGCTGAAGAAGTTCTACAAAAGATGGAAGATGAAGCTAAATCTATGCAAACTGTGAAAGATTTCTTACAAGTGCAACCTCCAAGATTTAGTAGGCACTGGCCTACTAAGAACTGGTCCTTTCCAGTTCCTTCCAGAGCCACTAGAGTCAAAACCAGACATTCCCAAGGGACTTTCAGAACTAAGCAATGGGGGTGCCTCCTCCTCCAAATCTGGAAACAAGACCTCTCCCTATGGTAAGCAGTCTCAATGACTTTTTCCTCTAAGAGTTACCAAGAACTTACCTTTTTAGCTGCCCCTTTGGGGGGGGACTGGCTCTTCATACACAAAACTGGCAACTTGTAACCTAGGACAAATGGGTTTTAAATATAGTATCCCAGGGAATCAGATTTCATTTCCCCACGTTGCCAACTCCAAACGAATGGCCAGACCTGCCCCCAAATCAGTGGGCAGAGGCCCAGAAACAAGTACTTTCCCTCTTAAACATGGGGGCTATTCAACTAGTACCAGAAGAGGAAAAGGGACAAGGTTTCTATTCCAGACTTTTCCTGGTACCCAGAAAAGACTAATCTGTCTACTCAACACCTTTCTGGACATTCCAAAATTCAAGATGCTGACTCTTCACTAGTTACTTCCTATGCTATGCAAAGGTGCCTGGTTGGCAACTCTAGATTTAAGAGGCTTGCCTGCATATCCCAATCGAGGAATCTTGCAGACGATGCCTCCGCTTCAAAGCAGGCTACTTGCATTGTCAGTTCTCTGCACTGCCCTTTGTAAAGACCCTGGGCGCAGTAGATAAGCCAAAGTGCCTGACTCCAGTAGATGCATTTTGCAGGCAAAGAAATATTCAAATATATCCATACCAGGACGATTGTCTAATTCAGGCAGGAAACAAGGCCATTCTTCTAAAATATCTGGCGTTTGTAAAAAGGGTTCTAACTTGTCTAGGGTACACCTATGAAAAGAAATCACAACTGGCACCCTCTCAAAAAATTACATTCCTGGGTGCAAGCTTGAATACAACTGCCCAGATGGCTTTCCTTACGCCAGAAAAGCAATGTCATTTGGTGACCTACTTCAAACAGGTGGCCACAAAAAAACCCTGCTATCTGCAAGAAAAATACTGCAAGCCTTTGGGTTCATGGCCTCCTGCATTCTTCAAATTCCATATGCAAGACTGCATATGAGGAAACTTCAATGGTACTTAAAGTTTATGGAGTCGACATTGTCACAGCCTGGAAACAATGATTCCTTTCATTCCTTGCATGCAACTATGAGTTCTATGGTGGGCAGAGGCCTGCCACCAAAACAAGGGACTACCATTCATACCACCCCCTGCCGCCCAAACCCTAACTACAAACACATCAGACTATGCATGGGAGGCTCGTCTGGCAGAGAAGTGCATTCAGGGCAAATGGAGCCCAAATGAAATGCACCTTCATATCAGTCAAAAAATGCTATCTGTACAGAATGCACGGACAGCCTTCAAGGACTACCTTCATCCAGGACAACTAATGGTAAAGACCGGCAACACCACAGTTATGTGGTACATAAACAAGCTGGGGGTACACATCACTCTCTGCCTTTTCCCCTCTGCCTCTGCTCTCCAAACTTCTGCTAAAGGTTACAGGACAAACCAAAAATGATTGCTCCAGACTGGCCTCTCCAGCACTGGTACCAACTCCTATGCAGTCTGTCTCCAATCTTTCCATGGCACTTGCCTCCGACACCTTCCTTACTGTCTCAGCAGAACAACCAAGTTCTGCACCCTCGGCTCCAAACTTTGAATCTTGCAGCCTGACTTGTTGATGTCTTTCAGCTTTTCCCAGTTAGGGGTCCGCTAATGATTGGCAGTAGATTTTTACGTGCACAGTTGCCAGCTCTGACACAACCTTCAACGAAGGTATGCCCATTCACACGTCTCCACACAAGACGCTTTAGCTGAAAATCTAACAGGGCAACGTCTTACTGTGAGTCGACAACGCTACCGCAGCACCACCACCGCAGTTAATCTTGCATCCTGGCTAATCACTTAAATTCCCCTTAGCATCCCTCAGCAAACCTGTGATGGATGTCATTTTGTAGGCGAGAAGACCTAGTACTAGAAAATCTTATGATAAATGGAAAAGATTCTGTGCCTGGAATCAATCGGGATAAGCACAGCAGTGCCCAATTTACCTCAGATTTTGCAATAGTGAACTGAGATGCTTCACAAGGGCCTGACCCTTTTTAAATTTTTTTTTTCCCCATAAAAATCAATGCTTCAGCCATTTCAGCTCATTACAACACAGAACCTCCCTTCTCTCCTCCTCTGCTAAAGCAGTATCTCAGAGGGGCCAAAAATTTCTCCTTAACTTTGTATTGGAGAAACTCTCTCGGTCTCTCTCCCAAATGTAATGACTGCAACAACTCAACATCTACATTTATGGTAATCTCGTTTTGTCTAGAACTAATGTGCCCCCCCCCCCCCACACACACATATTGAAAGTCCTATCTTGTGATTGCACACGTGATTGTACATACTTTTAAATGCTTCTATGATTAGTCAAAATGTACAAACAATATTGTTTGAAATTGCCTTCAGTTTTGAGGATTCTTCCAAGTTAATTTCAGTACATGAAGTGCTTGGTGAAATGATCGCTATGATTTTTTTTTTTTGTTTGTTTTAACAGTGTCTCAAGTACAGAACCGATCAGGCTCAGGATGTTAAGAAAATAGAACGATTTCAAGTGCACTTGATGAGGCTGATGGTATCCAAGGAGTCTCGCAGTGCTGCCATGGATGTTGACTGATGATGCAGAAATTAGACTTTTTTTGAAGGTTTACACCAGGAAGACATGAAACCACAAAATTACCATGTGATTTCGTAAACTTTATTCAGCAACAGACTGAACATTTATCTTCAGGAGATGTTGCCATAATTTTTTTTTTTAGTTTTGCTTTCAGTGGAAAGCCTCTATTTATTTGGAGAACAAGCAAAGATTTATATATAGTACTGCATAACTGAATCTACATGTCTAGTAACAAGTAGAGCTCTTGGATCTGAGCACAGTACTCTTGTTTCTTAACGTAAAAAACTGTACATGTTTAGTTTTGAGGCTCCTGCACAAGTGATACTAAATTTGATGGCATGCCCTTAAAGCAGAGAACTATGTAGGGGGATGTGACAATGTAGTGCCTTTGAAGGAAGTGAGCTTCTTGATTTGGAGACAGATACTTGTCTTAGTGGGGTTTTTTGTTTTTTTAACAGCACCCAGATAGCGAGGATACTTTTTTATATTGAAATGTATATTTTTTTCTTGTAACCTATACTTTTTTCTTATCTACTGGATAGATGGACATTGGTTGAGCCTGTTTGTTATGTTAACAGGCTACTGTTATTGCTGCATGTGCTATGACACTGTGTTCTATTTTTCTGTTTAATGGTAGATCCTCACCCTTGGAGGCCATATTCCTCCTTGCTGTATGGCATGAATGGAGATTGTTACTGGGGATCTGCACTGCAGTGAATCAAGTGAGTTTTGCCCTCCCACCTTAGAACTGGAACATCAGTGTTTGATTGCTGAATAGTGTTGCCACTTGTTTCTGGGCTTTCTGCATGTTGCTTGATTTTCTGCCCATGTTAAAGTATTGGTGCTGAACATTTATGCATAATTCCAGAATCTGTTGGGCAAACATCTCTTCAGTCTATCTTTCACCATATAGTTTAGCAGTGTTTTGAATGTGGTGGTGGTGGGATCTGTGAGGACATTTTATTTTGATCGATTTATCTCAGGTGTGCAAAACCTTCCCAGGTAAGATATTTAAATGTTGCAGAAAACTACTGTAAAATATTTTGAATCCCAAATGGTCATTTTCAGAGGTTTTTATATAGCATTCAAAAATTAGCAGATTTCCTGCAACAGAGGAACCTCCTTTTAAGCGTCTGGAATGTTTTTCAGGTTGGATTTAAGGGCTGATGCAGCCATTTCAAGAAGTTTAATTTAGTTGCCACTTCCTTTGTGTAATGAAGCAAGTCTTTTCCCTTAACAGTTTTCTTTATGGGCTGTTTACTAGCATCTTTACTACAAAGCAAATGGGGGGGGGGGATTAAAATTTTGAGTGACCACATGCTGTAATATTGCATCTTTTCCATCTGTTTTCATGAAATGACAATCATGTGAAGTTCTAATTAATAGTTTTCATCTCATTTGTGTGCTACTTTTAAAAATTGGTAAACTGTCATATACATTTATAGAAGATTTTGATTCTTTATGGCATCAAACAAGGCAGCTAAGGATATTGTTAGGACTGAAATATGTTTTGTGTTTTGTTTGGGTGTTTTAATATCCAGTGTGTGCTATCTGGAGTTCTTGCTGATACATTTGTCTTGTCTCATTGTTTCTTCTACCTTTTGTAGGCACTAAAACAGTGCTTAGGGTAATGGGGATTTGATGTCTGAAATTAACAGGACACTACGGCATTTTTGTAGTTGATATAAAAGGGTCTAGATTACCACAGCAGTTGTACTGCGGAGAAACTTAAGCACCAACCTCAACCAAGGTGTTTATTCTAGTCTTAGCTGCTCCAGTGGCAAAAGAGCAATAGTGCCTCAACTATGGATCTGCTGACCTGGGTTCAAGTAGTTCAAGTAGAGGTGAAGTGTGAGGGGGGATGAAATATGCCTGTCCTGGGTGGAGGGGGTGTTGGTGATTTTTCTGACTTTAGTAGATAATAGTGGGAGGGTGATTAGCTGGTAGACTGTGGATGTGAAGCACTTGAGGAACCGGGCAACTAGCATAAGGGGACAAAGTGCTAGGCTATCAGGGAAACTTCATACACTGCTTAGTGGTGATACCCATATACCATATGTACTTACTGCAAGATGGACCATACAGAGTCATTAGGTGACTCTTGCATGTGACACTGAGCAAGTAGCTTAAGGTGTAAATTTGATGTTGATCTTCATTCATTCCTTATTGATGGGTGTTGGCTCTGTCCTCTGAACCAAGTTGGCCTTATAACAAGCTTGTGCCAGCCAAAAACTTTAAGAATTATTGTTCTGAAGTCTCTTTCCACAATTTCTTCCTTTTGCTCTTGTAATACCTTCTCTTATTAGTAGCTAAACTTTTACCCCTAGTGAGTACAATTTTTCTTACCTCCTTACCAGTTTGGTAATCTGGGTACCCTTTCTGGTACAGGCCTTTCCTCTCTCTACTTTCTTCCCCTTTTCTTTCTTTGAATCTACTACATGCCATCTTTATTCTTTCCACACACACACTTTTCCATTTTCTTTTTTACATTTAGAGTTTTAGAGTTTGTACTTGTATTCTATTTGTGTTGTATTTTGTGATGCCAGATAAAGAATTTGTTTGAATGTTGTCACTTTCTTCTCAGCCATGGGGGCAAAGAGAAGCAACACCATGCAAATAATGTGCTGTATTAAAATTCGGGTCTGGGCATCCCATATCTATCTGATCATTCCTTCACCTCTTTCTGGTGATCACCAATGACTTTGGCTCAGAGGCCTCAACTGCCCTCCATGGCACCATCCTCTGTTCCAAAGCCACAATATCTACTGCACCAATTCAACAAGCACTTCAGTTCCATCCTATTTGGCACCAGCAATAGTTAATCCAGCACCGGTCACTACCCCCCCACCCTGTACATGTTACTGGTCTTGAGACCACAGTGGCAGTAGGAGAGCCTGCCCCTCTGACCAGATACTTTTCCCACAGCAGATCCTTTCTTTGGGTAGCAGTATAGCCCTCTTTTTTTTTTTTGGAATGGCCAGATTTCTCTGTCAGGGATAGTAGCACAATCTTCCAGGAGCCTCTCTGAATTGAACGTGGTGCGTCTTGTGGATCAGCTGCTTGACTGCCAAAGGGATTTCAACACCTTCCAGAACTACCCCTCCAACTGGAATGGGGAGTTTTTCTCCACGGACTCCTGCATATTCTCCTCCTTTGACCTCCTTGCAGGTATCTAAGCACTCTGCACAGACTTCTATTTTGGTTCCCACTCCATTGGTTCCACTGGTGGGTCTCACCGTGATGCTGGAGCTGAACCTTTGGCTCACTCTGAGCCAAGACATCCTCAGGATCATGACTGGACTGTGGGCATCGTGACCCTAGTACAGCACTGTTTGTTTTTTTTTCCTACGGCCCAGTCTACTATAGTTCTGGGAGTCTTGGCAGTACCATGTCCTTTGGGGCTCCTTCCTTGGGAGTGGGCCTATCAGAGCAGGGTGTGACTCTGGTTCCAAGGTTGTCCTTTGCTCCGGGCTCCCATCCCTGTTAAGGTGAGCCAGCTTTCCAAGTGATGGAGAGGGCCCTTGCCTCCTGTAAGCAAACATTCCGTGTCGGGGATATCTGGTATGTCCTCCGTCTGAACTGCAGCTGATAGGCCACCACATCGGGACATCAAGCACAACAGCCTCAAGATTACCCTAACGCAGGGTGCCCTCTTTTAGGAGTCCTCATCAGAAGTCCCTGCTGAAGAGGTACCACGCAAAAGATTGTGCAAGAGGAAGCACGTGGACACCCCTGAGGAGTCCCTCACTGAAGATGTGGACTACGATGAAGGGGAGGGGTCCCCATGGTCTCCCCCTGAGGATGTCTCCTTTGGAGACTTACTGGAAATTTTTAAAGCAGCAAGAAGACTGGAAGCCCACCAACCCTTCCTCTGAGGGGTCTGTATTCTTGCAGGCTTTTTGTGCTTGACCCTCTACTTGGGTGACCCTGCCTGCAGACTAACTTGTCCAACTTGTCATGCAGCGTGTATGGAAGAGTCCTGGTATTATTGAACCAATCCTCCTGAGACCAGACAAAATCTTGTCCCTGACTGAAGGAAGCGCACACTGGTCTAAAGGCCTACCGCTAGTCGCTATGGCGGCCACTAGTAAAGAAATAGCCAAGGAGAGCCAGACTGCCCCCCCCCCCCCAAACAGGGAGTCTCTGGTGGTGGACGGGTTAGGGAAGTGAGTGTTTGCCTCATTGACCTTTCCCATGTGGTCCTTGAATTACTTGGCACACTGTCTCTTTTATTAGGCTACAGAGAGACTAATCTCAGAATTCTCCAGAACCTTAGCAAGAGCAGTTTCTAATTAGGTATGGGACAAAGTTGCCTCGCAGCTTGCGACCCAGGAATCTATATCCAACTCGTCAATGCGGTTAATCTCTCACACTACCGAAGGGGTGGCTAGAGCTGTGAGTTCAGGCATTATCATGAGACGTCACGTCTGGATGTGACTTTGCAGACCCTTTTAAGTCTTCTTTCTTAATGCTCCAGTGGAAGCTTCTTCCCTTTTTGGCCCAAAAGTGGAATGCTAGCCAGGTGTGAGAAGGAAGGTAAGGCCCTGTCTGCCATAGATGTATGTTTTTCCACCCCTCAACGATCCTCCTAGAAATCGGAGGAGTGGAAAGATGTGGCAAAAGAAATCCCAGGGTCCTTTCTGTGACGCATGTGGCGAGTTTACTCCCTGGGGCAGAAGGGGTAGCTTATCTGGAAGATGCCCCTACAGTGGCAGAAGGGAATCAGAGTAACTAGAGAGATTCTCTGGTCAGCCCTACTACCGCTCCTGAAGAGTGGCCCGATTGCTTTCCTCTGGAAGCAATCTGGGGACATTTCTGTCTGCACCACCCTGCCTGGCAAACAACCACAGATTTTTGGTTGCAGAATGTAATAGCCAGAAGTTATCACATACCCTTCAGTATTTGTCCAAAGTCATTAAGGCACATTCCTGATGTTCCAGCCAGTCTAAGGGAAGCAGTAGCTCAAATATAAAAGGTGTCTGAAAAAAGTCTTCCAAGTAGTCCCATCAGATCAAATGGGATCCAGATTTTACTCTAGGTTCTTTAGTGCCAAAAAAGACAGGACCGGAGACAAATTTTGGATCTCTGCATTCTTAACAAATTTGTCAAGGAAACAAAATTCCAGATGGTTACTGTTCAGTCTCCTACCATTCCTGAAGAAAGACTATTGGATGGGCTTAATAGATCTTCAGCAGGATGTGCATTACCACATGAAAATGGACAAATGCTCCAGAAGATTTCTTTGCTTCTGGTTGGGAGCCAATCATTACCAATTCTGGGCACTGCCCTTTGGACTCTCTACAGCCCCCAGAGTAGTCAAATGCATGGCAGTGGTAACAGCTCACTTAAGACTGTAAGGATTCAGTGTGTTTCTGGCTTCTTACCACCCCCACCAAGCCTTTACTGGTTACAGCTTTAAACTGCACTGTAAAACTAGCAAAATACCTAGGAATCTCTGTAAACAGGGAGAAATGCAAGTTAACTCCTTCTCAAACCTTGGAATTTGTAGGAGCAACTTTCCATGCCCAATCTTGCCTAGCCTCCCTGCCAGATCAGATAAATTCTAGGTCCCAACTCCGGGTGATACTCTCGCTCAAGGCAAGATTCCAACTCGGGCTGTCCAACTTGGCAGCATCGGTTACAATAGCTCTCCTACCGAGGCTACACATGAGATGACTTCAAGGACGACTCCTATAACACAGTGGTCCCCTTTGCACCATCCTATGTCCTTTCAGATGCATAAAGTGATGCAAACAAGATTCAACTTGGTGCATGAAGCCAGAAAAATCCCATGGAGATGTCCTTCAAGAATGCAACTGCAGTCATAACATGTGGGGTTGTCCTGCCTCAGGCAGCCCTCGGTCGGCTGGATTCCAAAGTCTGGGTCCGACGTCGGTTGATGTCGCATTTCTCTCCGTCAGAGCGGCTGGAGTACATAAGCATCAGCCGATGCCATTTTCTTCAGCCTTTCTTGCCGCGCGGTGCCCGAAGCAGAAGCAGTTCGCAAGTGCCGGTCGGTCGGCTCCTGTATTCTACGATACCGAAGTCATCGAAAAAGCTAAGTACCCCGTTGGGGACCTTTTCTTGCCTCAGTCGATGTCAGAAATTACTGAAAGTTAACAATTGTCTTTTTTGTGGTAAACAAATACCTCTCAAGGATTTCCTTGCCTGGGCCCAGACCACGACGTCCCGGCCTGTGTAGCCTGTGCTCGCTTCAAGCGCACTCTCAGGCGCCGGGTGGAGTTCGCTGAAGATTTTTTCGGCGATAAATTTGCCTACACCATGCCGTCGGATCTTCCGACATCGCAAACACCCAAAAAGCGAAAAGACCGGGACTGACATCCTCGGCCCACGTCTACCACCGACTCCACGCCAAAACCTAGCGCGAGTGCTCCGGTTCCCTCTGAGACTGTCTCTCCACCGCTCCGAACCGAAGACACCACATTACTGACGACTCCCATTCCAGTCATTACTCCGATGCCAGATATAGACTTTCCTCCGGATACCGAAACTGAGGAAATGCCTGAGACCATTGCTGTAGACAAGGTCACTCCTGCACGTGGAGCTGCCAGGCCTCCTATGACCATGTCTATTAAGGCCTACACTAGGGCTAAGGCAGCCAGCAAAACAAAGCATATTACTTCTAAATCCTTACCTCAGCCGACTCCGGAGAATTATGTCCATGGCTGCTGATTTAATTTCCATGATTAGAGGTTCACAGGCCCATCCTGAGAGAGCATCCCAGCCTCCTCCTGATAAAAGGCCCCGGGTTGAACCCTCTGACCCTACTCCTTCAGATGAAGACTCTGAGGGCTCTGTCCACTCTGATAGCCAGGAAGAGCTCTTCCAGACTTATGAGGACTTGGATGCAGAAGATTCCATCCCTTCGGCCTCCCCTCCTGAGGATATTTCTTTTGGGGAAGTTCTGCACACCATGAGGGAACATTTCAAGTGGCAGGGTCAGGAATATTCTGATTCTAGGAAACTCCTTAGGACTTTCCTTAAGAAGCCTCAGCACAGGCCCTTAGCTATTCCTCCTGTACTTGATGTTCTGGATGATTTGTATTCTGACTCTAGTGCTACCCCTGATTCTCTTCCTCCTGCTCCAGCCAAGCCAGACATGTATTACAGGGTCCCAGAAACTCATTCCCATTTATTTAGGGCCCATTCTGCTGATTTGGAAACTATTTCACAGGGGCCTAAAGGAGTTTCAGCCTCCACCTCAAAAAATCCTTTGCCCTCCAACAGGGAAGCAAGGTCATTAGAGAGATGGGGCAAAAAGGTTTACACATCCACTACCTTATCTATGAGAGCTTTAAATTGCCTTTTTCATATGTTACAATATCAGGATTACCTCTTAGAAGATTTACAAAAAAATTAGCTTCTCCTGATCCTTTAGACAGGAAGACTTTGCAGGAAGCTGTACATAACACTCAGCAAGTAAGCAATCACTTCCTGCAGTGTGGATATGATGCACTGGAAGCTTCATGTAGGGCAGCTATGACAGAGGCAGTGATTCGTAGACCTGCTTGGTTAAAAGATCAACCTCTACCAGATCATGTAAAAGCAAAACTTCTGGATGCACCTTTGGAAAAGAACAAGCTTTTTGGTGCAAATGCTAAGGATGTGTTAAAGACCATCGAAGAAAAAGCAAAATCAGTTCAGACTGTGAAAGATTTCCTCCAGGTTCAACCCCCCACATTCAGTAGGAATTGGCCTTCGAAAAACTGGTCCTTTCCTAATCCAGAAAAGTTTCAAAGGGGTAAGAACAGACGTGGCCGAGGAAGAGGCCAATACAGAGGCCCTTACAGGGGATGACAATGGCAGCCAGGAAACCAAAGAAGTGACGCAGGGGTTTCACCTGCCCAACAACCACAAACTCAATGACTTTCCTCTACTACCGCCCACCAGGGAACAACTAGAAACTCCCTTGGGCGGGAAATTATCTCTGTTTGCAGAAAACTGGCACAGACTGACAAAGGACAAATGGATTTTGGACATTATAGACCGAGGGTACAGGTTTCATTTTCATACCTTACCAAGAAAACAAGGCATGCCAAACCTACCACACAATCAAAGGGCAGAGGCTATCAAGCAAATCACTCTGCTGACTCGAATGAAAGCAATAGAAAGAGTTCCACAACAAGAACAGGGATTTTACTCGACTGTTCCTTGTTCCAAGAAAAGAATCTCAATGGAGACCAATACTGGACTTGTCCGCATTAAACACCTTTCTCATGGTACCAAAGTTCAAAATGCTGACTCTACAGCAACTCCTTCCCATGCTGGGCAAGGAGTTGTGGCTGATTACTCTGGACCTCAAGGAGGCATACCTGCATGTCCCCATCAGACACAGCTGCAGAAGATACCTCAGATTTCTTGCAGGGCCAGAGCATTATCAATTCTCAGCATTGCCATTTGGCTTATCTACTGCGTCCAGAGTATTTTACAAAATGCCTGGCTTCAGTAATTGCTCATTGCAGGCTCCAGGGTATACAAATCTACCCGTACCTGGACGACTGCCTCATACAAGCGGACGACAAATTGATGTTGACAAAAAACTGGATTATGTCATACGATTACTTCAAGCTCTGGGATACACAGTCAACTTCCAAAAGTCAAGACTGCAGCCATCCCAGCAAGTAACCTTCTTAGGAGCCAAACTAGACACAGCCTCTCAGATGGCTTACCTGACCGAAGACAAGCAAGAGAGGTTAACTCATTACTTCAAAGGTTTAGCAAAACTCACCCAGATGACTGCAAGGAGATTCCTACAAGCCCTGGGTTACATGGCATCCTACTGGTTCCATTAGCGAAACTACACATGAGAAAGCTTCAATGGTACCTAAAAAGCATTTGGTCTCAGCACAGCAACAACTTGAGACAATCATACCACTCATTCCATGCCTACAAAAGGAATTCCTATGGTGGGCCTCGGTGAGCCAGGAAAACACAGGTATGTCATTCAAAAAACCACAGATAACACAGACCATGACTACAGACGCCTCAGACCTTGGATGGGGGGCGCACATGGAGGGCAGGTGTATACAAGGACAATGGTCTCCAAAGGAAACACATCTGCATATAAACCAAAAGGAAATGCTGGCAGTAATGCATGCCATCGAGGCTTTTCAACACCAACTCCAGCAAGGCCATTTAATGATACGGACAGACAACACCACTGTGATGTGGTACATAAACAAGCAGGGGGGCACCCACTCTTACCCCCTTTGCAGACTGACAATGCAGCTTTGGGAGAAAGCACTGAGCCTAAACATCGTTACAATCCCAGTTTGTTCCAGGAAAAGACAATGTGTTGGCGGACTTCCTAAGCAGGAATTTCACAGATCCACACGAGTGGAGGTTACACCCGAAGGCCTTCAGACAACTCACTTCGACATGGGGCAAGCCAGAAGTGGACCTATTTGCCTCTCACCTTAACCATCTTCTACCAAAATTTTGCACAAAGACATACCATCCAAAAGCTTGGAAAATAGATGCCCTCTCATTCAACTGGAACTCCCTAGCAATCTATGCATTCCCACCTTTGCCACTGATGACCTCAGTATTACTAAAGATCAAAGCAGAGAAGCCCAAGGGAATCATAATAGCTCCGGATTGGCCAAGACAACACTGGTACCCACTACTATGGAGCATATGTCACACCAGGAGGTGGGCCCTCCCTCAGTGGCCTGTACTTTTGACTCAACACAATTTCGAAACACTGCATCCAACCTTCAGACAGTGCAGCTAACAGCTTGGGAGATCCCATAAATAACTTCAGCTTATCTTTCTCTAAGGAAGTTCAGTGGATACTAACAGAGGCTTGAAGACCATCCACCAGAAAGGTTTACTTAGCAAAGTGGAAAAGATACAGCAATTGGAATACCAGCAAGGGACATGATGCTTCATTGCTGAACATCCCACTTATCTTGGAATTTTTGGCAGATATGTTAAAGAACGGCCTCTCATATTCTTCCATAAAGATACATGCATCTGCTATTTCAGCTGGATACAGCACGGATCCTCCTGTTTTCTCTCACCCTTTTACTAAGACAATTCCTCAGAGGAATCAAGAACATTAAGCCACCAAGAAAGGCCCCAGTGCCAGCCTGGGACCTCAATTTTGTCTTAGAAAAACTGACTCTACCTTTTGAGCCAGCAGCTTCAGTTGACCTGCAATTTCTCTCATGGAAGACAGCCTTCCTGTTGGCAATTACCTCAGCAAGAAGGGTTTCAAAGCTACAGGCCCTAATGGCAATACCACCCTTTATTATTTTCCACAGAGACAGGGTTTCATTAAGGACCAACCCTACTTTTATGCCAAAGGTGGTATCTAGGGTTTCTCTAAATCAAGCCATTCATCTGCCTGCTTTCTTCCCCAATCCTGAGAATAAGGGGGAAAGACTTTTGCATACCTTGGACATTCACAGACAACTTCGATACTACCTGGACAGAACCAAGGCCAGTAGGAAGTCTGAACAACTTTTTGTAGCTTACGCCCCTGCAGTCCAAGGAAAAGCAATTTCAAAACAGACTATTTCTAAATGGATTGGACATTGCATCAGATTCTGTTATTCCTTTCATGGAAAGACTGTTCCAGCCAATGTCAGACCACATTCCACCAGAGCTGCAGCCACCTCTACAACATTTTTAAGAGGGGTGCCTACCAAGGACATTCTAGAAGCTGCTACATGGAGCTCCGTGCATACATTCTCCAAACACTACAATCTCCCTCTATATTCCAGATCCAGAGCAGGCTTTGCTTCGGCAGTCCTGCAGGGTTTGATTGCCACACCATCTTTTTCCTAGTGCATACCTCCTCCCCCAGCTAAGCTATGGTATTCTACCCACATGTTATGACTGCAGTTGCATTCTTGAAGGACATAGTACAGTTTTGTACCTACCATAAATGTAGATGTCCGATAGACATGCAACTGCAGTCGGATTTTCCCTCCCTCCATACCCCTCTATGCCTAGGGTCCACTCCTATCCCTGTTACTCTTAGCTGGGGATATCTGTTATGGTGTATTTGTTTTATTGCTCATTTATTTGTTTGGAATCCTGTTTTTGTCTTCCAATTTGATTACAGCCTTCCTTGGAGGGCACCTGGCATCTGGGGCAAGAAACACTGAAGAAAATGGCGTCGGCTGATGCTTATGTACTCCAGCCGCTGCGACATCAGCCAACGTCGGACCCAGACTGGAATCCGGCTGACCGAGGGCTGCCTGAGGCAGGACAACCCCACATGTTATGACTGCAGTTGCATGTCTATCGGACATCTACATTTATGGTAGGTACAAAACTGTACTTTGTTCTTTCTCCCCATCTCAGCCCAAGGCCACAGTCACCACTGACGCTTCTCTAGGGGGGGGGGGTATTTTTCAGAGAAAGATGATCCAAGGCACTTGGTCAACTATGGAGGCCAACTTGCATATCAGTGTTCTGGAACTGAGGGCAGAGCTTCTAGCATTGCAGGCATTCCAATCTGTCCCATCTGGGATAACTGCTATCCAGTCTGGCAACGTCTGTGGTCTGGTACAGCAACAAAGCAGGGGAAACCAAGTCTCCTTGTTGAGAGGCCATGAGAATTTGGCAATGAGTGATGGCTTCCAACTGCTTTCTGATAGCAACGTACATTCCTGGGAATTCCAATGTGATTGAGCAGATGCATCCTCCTGCCTCACTAGTGGTCCCTCAATTCCGCCATAGCAGTGAGTATCTTCAGCTGCTGGGGCCAGCCTTTCTTTGACCTATTCGTGCCTCCAGCAATTCACAAATGCAGCAGCTTCTTTGCCCTAATTTCTCTCAGGGGAGTCAGAGTGATGTTGTAATGCACGATTGGCCCACGGAACTAATGTATGCTTTCCCTCCCCTTCCCCTGACCCCACAATTTTTAAAGAAGGCCCTTTGGCTGAGAAGCAGAGTAATCCCTCATTGCACCCTGCTGGCCCTGACAAATCTGGTTTCCTTTTCTTTGCCTCACTTAGTATGCCAACCATGGATTCTGGATCCAACTCTGGAATTAATCTCACACCCGCAGGGGTTGATTCACACAAACATAGCCAGTCTCAAGCTGACCACTTGGTTTCTCCACTTCCAGTAATTGCCAGGTAGAATAGCCTTACCTCCCCAGTATGTAACATTCTTCTGGCTTCACATAAACCATCCAACAGGAAAATCTATCTTGGCAAGTGGAAAAGATTCCTTATTTGGTCCTAACAGAGAATTGGAACCTTTCTTCGCTCCTGTTACTATAGTTTTGGATTATTTGTCCGGTCTTCATTCAAGAGCAGCAGCCCCCACCATTAGAGTACATTTGGCTGCTATCTCAGACTTCCATAATGGATTCAAAGACTCATCCTTAATCTCCCATTATGTCTCTCTAACCCCTTCTTGTAAGGGTTCTCTCATGTCGCACCACCCTTCAATGAACCAATTGAACCTTGGTGTTTAACACTAGTACTGCAATCCTTGGCTCTAATACTTCCCTCCCTGACTCTATCACCTTTCAAACCTGCTGCCACTTGTGATAGCTACTACAAGTAGGGATTTCCAGGATAAGAACATCACCTCAGCAAGACCATCGTATTTGAGCTTCAGGCCTTGTGCATAAAGTGCCTTAAGGACTGCGTATCACTTCAGATTAACCCTTCCTGCCCAGAATTGACAGTTAACCAGACCATTGGCCTACTGGTCTTCCCCCCCCCCCCAAACTACTCAAAGGAGAATACTGCCTTCATTTGCTGGATGGACATAGACAGTAGACAGTTGTGATTTTTATCTGGACAGAACTAAATGAGTATGTAAATCAGGCCAGTTGTTTCCATTTCTTAAATTGGGCAAACTGTTTCTAAAGTGAGCTTATCTAAGTGGTTGAGAAATTGTGTATGTTGTCTACCACCCTAATCAAATTCCTCTAATGAGTATAAAGTCAAAGCACACTCCTCCAGAACAGTAGAGACCTGTGTAGCTTTTTCATTCAAGGGCTTCATTCAAGGGCTTCAATGGATTATGTCTGCAGCTGCAACTTGGGTTATACCTCGTACCTTTATCACTCATTAAAAATTGGATTTGGTATGCATGGGGAGAGCATCCTTTGGTTCAGTGGTACTCAGGAATGGCCTTCCATAAGGGCCTCCCTGGACAAAGTAGCTAGGGACTCTGCCCCATCAGTAATGAATGAAGATGAACACAGATGGAACATGCGTATCTTTATGTAGTCCTATCTCGCTGTAATTCTTGCTGGATGGGCTCAGAATCACCCAATACTAAAACTCGAGAGCTTTTATTGGTTAGAGGCTAACTCCTATCCCATGGTGCCTCATGGCAATTCCCCAGATCTAGTTTGCCGCGAAAGCTATGAGGTTGTCTCCATTACTGGCTTGTTGGCCAAGTAGAAGATTGTTTGATAAATCTTATTTCTCTCTTTCTTCATATTTCTACTTTAATAGTCATCTGTTTCCTGTGTGAGTGCTTGATCCCCTATTCCCTGTTTTAGGATTGTGCGGCCCGTTTTAGTTAGAGGGCCTTTAATCCCCAAGTGCTAGTAATCTTCTTTTTTTTTTTTTAAATAAAAGGAATTCCATAACTTTGCTATTGGTTATAGTTGGTAGCTTTGTTTTCTTGGCAGTGTGTCCATAGAGAAAGCTAGAGAACATAAGGAATACCACCCTTTGGGGTTCAAGAAACGTGACAAGCATTCACAAAAAATGTCATTGACTGACAGTCACACCAGCTGTGTGTACCATCTGGGAGAGGCTCACTTACAAGAACCCTGTACCTTTTGCCATGAGAGAAAATGTAAATTGATAGGGGTCTTATGACTAGTTCCTTCCAGGAACAGATGGAATTTGGTCAGCTCCCAAAACTGAAGAGAAAATCTTTGGTTCCAGCTTTGGAGTAATCTAAAAAGTTTAAAGCAACTGAGCCGAGGAGTTCTGGCTGTGTGCAGTCTCTTTCTTCGGTATCAAGACCCCCTAGTTATCGACCCTATTTCACCAATGTTGAGGTGGTCTATTTTAGAAAGGAGGAGATATCCTGTCCTCCACGACACTTTCAGATGAGGATATCGAGTGGGTGGTCAAGAGGTGGCTCTGGCTAAAAAGTTAGCTCTTCTTATTTCACCAATGTTGAGGTGGTCTATTTTAGAAAGGAGGAGATATCCTGTCCTCCACGACACTTTCAGATGAGGATATCGAGTGGGTGGTCAAGAGGTGGCTCTGGCTAAAAAGTTAGCTCTTCTGGACCCAAAGGCTTTGGAGCCATCCCATCCCCAGTATATTGCTCCTCCTCAGAGTGCTTCGCTCTGTGAGCCGAGCGCTTCGGGTTATTGTGTTGGATCCTTCGGTTCTAAGAATTCTTCCTGCTTTCTCAGAACTGATAACTATCCTCAGCAGCTCAGTATGGAGTTGGGGGATCTGGGAGCCGATGGCCCTCCAGTCTACTCTGAGGGGGATAGTCACCCTGATTTTCCTTTGGAACCGACCCTCCCTCTCAGTGCTTTGGCTCTATGAGCTCTGTTCCCATGTTTGCTTTGGATCCTGTCCCTCCTGCTCAGAGCTGACCTTCCATCTCCTTGGAGGAGAGGTAGTCTTTGGAGCAGGGTGGAGGGGCCTTTCAAGCAAGAGAGAGCTTTGTTCACTGCCAGAGCCCCACTTTTGGACCAGATGTCCTGCCGGCAGCAACTCTTTCTTCGCTGCCACCCACTCAGCGTAGGGAAACAAGAGACTCAAGCAGCCCCCATTGGAGGGGTGCCCTATTCAGAGACCTCCCCAGATTATCCCATTGGCGAGCTCCCTCGGAAGAGACTTTGTAAGAAAAATCACGTTCTCACTACAGTCTGTCACTGATTTGGAGGAGTCAGAAGAGTCCCCTAGATCCCCTACTGAGGAGGTCTCCTTTGCTGACATCCTTGCAATCCTTGGACAGAGGGGTGATTGGAAGACCTCTAACCCTTCTGTGGATGATTAGAAGATCTCTAACCCTTCCGTGGACAAATCTGTGTACCTTGAGGCCTTTGGTTCCTGATCTTCCACCTCCTGGGTGATGCTGCCTTATGATCAACTTTTGGGGATCATGTCTCTGAAAGCCTGGACCTTCCTGGACACAGTGGAGCCTGTCCTGAAGAGGCCAAACAAATTTGACTGCTCCGGAAGATATCTTCTTTTTAAAGGTTCTGTGGATGCTGTGGTGGTAGCAGTGGCCACTAAAGAGTTGTCAGACATCTAATGTCCATCCTCCTGGAGTCCAGGAGGATGGATAGGTATGGAAAGTGTACCTTCAGTGGTGTTTACCTTACACTCGCTGAATTAGCTGTCCCATTTTGCTAAACTTCAAAGGGATCTCCTTGAAGGAGTTGGGAGACTCCCTTCAGAGTTCAGTTGCTTTGGGATCCACTGATAAGGTATTTGTGCAGCTCTCCACCCTTACAGCTATAGCCAACTCCTCCATGAGACTGATTTCCTGTGCAGTGGACTGAGCAAGCAGGGCAGCTGCAGCGGGAATCTCTCTAGAGCCATTCCTGGATGTGTCTCTGTAACTTAATGTCTTCCTTTATCAATGTCCCCTTTGATCAACTCTCCTGTTCACACCTGGTCAGTCTTTTACCTGCAGTCTAAAAGAAAGGAAAACCTTATCTGTTGTCTGTCTTTCTCCCTTCCTTCTAGAACCTATCCCAAGGGTCAAACAGGAGTGAAAATGTGTTCTGTAAATCCCATAAAGTTTTCCCTCTGGTACAAGGTCAACCCAACCCTAGAGGCAGAGGGGGAGGATATAATGGAAGACTCTGACCTTGCTCCAGAGGAGGTGGGAGATGAGATACTTTCTCTGTCCTTGCCATATGCCCCTGAGGTGCTGCCCGACCCTCCATCTCTGGAGGCAGTTGGGGAGTTGTCTTTCACTGTACCCAGCACCTGGCTACAAGTTTCCCAAGATAATTGGGTACAAACCAGAATATCCAGAGGTTACCTTATTCCCTTAGTTTCTGATCCCCTGGTAAACTGGTCTCTACCATATGTGCCAGGTGTTTCCATAGCAAGATGGCTGGCTCCTCACTGCTACCACCAAGCACCAACTAATCCGAACCAGTGATGAGACTCTATCCTTGTGTGCCAGATTAGGCATTACAATAAACCTAAAAAAAAAAAAAAATATCAGCCTCATCTCCATCGCAACACATTGTATTAGACTCAGAAATAGACTAAACCACCATGACAGCAAAATTGACACCAGAAATGATTGAATAGTCAGATTCTTGCTGAAGAGACAAAGTACAGGCCAGGATAGTCCTTCCGGTCGTAGGGCCTATGGCTTCCACCATTCTCATGTGGTGACAGGCTAGGGGAACCCAGAGTACTTCAGTGGCGACTATTTGCCCAGTGGTCAATGCAGGATCTCCCCCTGTCTCACCAAATACTCATAAACTCCCGCAAGAAGGATTTAACATGGTGGTTATGTATGGATCAACTTCATCTAGGTCGCCCACTTGCTTCCCCTCAAGAAAATGCAGTCTTTACCACAGATGCCTCCCAGATAAGGTGGGGTGGGCATTATCTGGGAAGGATGGTCCAAGTTACTTGGCAGGATCATGAGAACCACTTGCACATAAATGTTCTGGAGATGGGAGTGGTGCTATATGCATTACAAGCACTTCATAGCTCTCCCCCACTGGGACAATTGCGATCAGACAATGTCTGTAGTGTGGTACATAAACAAGCAAAGGGGAACTAAATCTTACCCATTTTGTCAAGAGGCTTTAAGAGTTTGGAAATGGACTATGGACACCCAGTGCTTTCTGGTAGCAACACCCATCCTGGGGAAGACCAATAGACAAACTCATTCGAACAATTCTGATGTCTGACGAGTGCTCCCTGAATTCAGAAATTGCAGAAGAGGTCTTTTGCAAATGGGGCCAGCCTTGCTGCGACCTATTTGCCATGTACATGAACGCCAAATGCAGCAGCTACTTTGACCTAATTCCTCACCCAGGGATGCTCTGGTCCCACAATTGGTCTCTGACTCCTTTATGCTTTTCCACCCTTTCCTCTTATTCCAAAAGTGACAAAAAAAAAAAAAGCAAAACTGGAGTACCCTGATCCCCATTGCTCCTTACTGGCCTTGCTAAGTCTGGATGTTCTTCGTGTTTCACTGTTGCAGTCATTACAGTTGGGTTATCCTGCTGGCAGGCTATGCTCAATTGGCCTGAATTCCAAAGTCTAGGTCTGGCGTTGGTTGCTGTCGCCTCTTCCCTGACGTCAGTGCACCAGGGGTATAAAAGATGCAGCCGTTGCCATTTTCTTCAGTCTTTCTTGCTGCGTGGTGCCTGAAGCAAAAGCAGTTGGCAAGTGCCGGTCGGCTGACTCCTGAGATTTTTGTGTTCAAATTTCAGATCTGAAGTCTTCACTAAAAGCCAAGTACCCTGTTGGGGAAAACTTTTCTTGCTCCAGACGGATGTCAGAAAAAGTTAATTGTATTTCTTATGGGAAGCAAATACCTCATAAGGACGTTCATTCTTACTGTATTCCTTGCCTAGCCCTTGACCCCGATGTTGCTAGTTGTCGGTTTTGTGCTAGATTTAACCAATGCACTATTAAGCGTTGGTGCGATTTTGCATTTCACTATTTTGGCAGAAGATTTAACTATACAATGTCCGTGGATAGCCATCAGACTACCGGAATTCACAAGAAACGCAAGGAAAAGGACAGGCATCCGAAGTCCAAAACTGACTGGGCTTCTAAGCCAGTTGCTGGTTCTCTGAGGTGGTTTTGCAGCCCCTGATGACCGCTACTTTAGACTTGCAGGCCACTACAGACCCCCATGTGGAGTTGACTAGGCCGCTGGAAGCTTAAGGTGTTGGACCTTTAGGAAATTATTCCCGTCAGATGGGTGCAAAGCTGCTGAGCAGGCATCTGCTTCTAAAGGTGTTTTCAGATCTACTCAATTATATGTTAAAACGACTTCAGCTTCAAAGGCAAAGACTAAAGCATCTTGACATTGAAACTAGTGCAATAGCCTCATGGACAGGCCTCCAGCCATTTCGAGCATCTGTTTTTTATGCATGAAGACCTAATTACTTTGATCAGGCGTTCCCATCCTCCTCCTGATAAAGGCCTAGGCAAGAGACAGAACCTGAATCTTCAGATTAGGTTTTCATTTCATCTGATTCCTCTTCTGATTAGGAATATTCTCTTCCTCCTTATGCGGATTCTGATGCTGAAGAATCAATCCCTTCAGCCTCTCCTCCTGAGGATTATTCTTTTGGGGGAAACTTTACATACCATGAGGGTGCATTTCCACTGGGAGAGCCAAGATTATTCTGAATCTAAGAAAAGGTTCAGACTTCCTTTTACTATCACAACACAGGCCCCTGGCTATTCCACCTGTTAGACATTGTAGATGTATTTTCACAGTCCAGTCTGACCCCTGACTCCTTGCCTCCAGCTCCTGTTAAGCTGGACAGGTACTACAGGGTTCCTGACTCTCATGAATTCCTTTTCAAAAACCCTTCTGCTGACCCAGAAACTATCTCTCAGGATCCCAAAGGGGTCAAGGCTTCCACTGCAAAAAAAATCCCTACTCCCTCTGACAGGGATTCCAGGGTACTGGACAGATGGGGGGGAATTTACACTTCTGCTACCCTGGCAATAAGGGCTTTAAATTGTCAGTTTCATATGCTCAAATATCAGCAATATATTATGTCACTGCTTATACAAAAATTTTGATAAATTCTGAATGTGCAGAAAACAAAGAAATGAAGGAATTATTGCATGCAGCTGAAAAAGTTGGAAAGCATACTTTGCAATGTGGTTTTGGTTCTCTGGAGGCCTCCTGCAGGGCCGCAGTTACGGGTTCTGTCATTAGGAGACATGCTTGGTTAAAGGAACAAAATCTACCCGATCATGTTAAAGCAAAATTATTAGATGCTCCATTACAGCATGAGGTTTTGTTTGGTGTTAAAGAAAATGGAGGACAAAGCTAAATCCATGCAAACAGTGAAGGATTTCTTACGGGTATAGCCACCAAGATTTAGCAGACACTGGCCTACAAAGAATTGGTCCTTTCCAGTGTCAGGCCACAAAGGGGCACATACAGATGCCCTAGAGGCAGATCCCAGCCCCGAGGTTCGTACAGGTCTAAACAATGGGGTGCTTCTACCTTCAAAACTGGAAAAGACAAATCACAGCCATACAGGAAACAGTCCCAATACCTTCCCCCTGCCTGTGCCAAACACTTATCTTCTGGCAGCACCTTTAGAAAACTAGCATTTTTTTTTTCAAAATTGGCACATAACCCAGGACAAATGGGTCTTTATGTTAGTGTCATAAGGCTACAAGTTTCACTTCCATACAGTGCCAGTGGCAAACTGTTGGCCAGACTTGCCAAAACATCACTTCCATACACTGCCAATGGCAGACGGTTGGCCAGACTTGCCAAAACATCAATGGGCAGAGGCACAAAAACAAGTCTCATCCCTAATGGACATGAGGGCCATTCAACAAGTACCAGAGCAAGAGCAGGGACAAGGATTTTATTTGACTGTTGGTACCCAGAAAGGACAAAGCCTGGAGACCAATACTGGACCTTTCCATTCTAAACACACCTGGATATTACAAAAGTCAAAATGTTGACTCTACAGCAGCTTCTGCCCATGTTGGCAAGAAGGCTTGGCTTGTGACTTTTGATCTAAAAGATCAGACAAACATGCAGAAGATACCTCAGATTCAAAGCTGGCTCAGTGCACTACCAATTCTCTGCACTGCCCTTTGGCTTATCTACTGCACCCAGGGTCTTCACAAAGTGCCTGGCACCAGTAATTGCATTCTGCAGACAGGAATACAAATATTTCCTTACTTGGACGACTCCCTCATTCAAGCAGAGAACAAGGACATTCTACTACAGCATCTGTAATGAAATTACTGCTATGCCTAGGGTGCATAGTCAACGAACAGAAATCAAAACAAGTACCCTCTCGAGAGATAATATTCCTGGGTGCAAGCTTAAATACAACTGCCCAGATGGCTTATCTCATGCCAGACAAAGGTAACGGACTACCTATTTCAAACTGTTGGCAACACCGCCCCAGTTTTTTGCAAGAAAAATTCTGCAGGCTTTGGGCTTCATGGCATTCTGCGTTCTACTAATTCCATATGCAAGACTGCATATGCGGAAACTTCAATGGTACCTAAAAAGTGTTTGGACTCCTCATTGCTACAGCCTGGAAACAATAGATGTTATGTGGTCCTATCTCACCTACATTCCTTACTCACTGGTTCTCTGCTCTGACTCTGCCAAATTTCTCTAGCATGAAGTCTCTAATTGGCTGGGCTAACCTGGTATCCCAGGATGCACCTCTCCCTAGCCCCAGATTTCGTTTGCCGCTCGTAGATTTAGGATGTGGTCTCGCTTGGCTGTGGCAAAGTACCCTTTTTAAAATACTTTTAGTATTTTAGCAGTCTTCCTTTGACAGAAGCTTTTTTGATAGCTAATCTTGTACTTACTGAATAGTTGTGAGGTTTTTTGAGAGTTTAGTGTTTTGTGGTATCCCTACTGTTTTCACTGGCTAGGCCCATTTAGGACCTAGTCCTCTCCAGTGTGTTCCCTTGTGTTATGCTGTTGTTAGTGGTTAACTCCCTTTTAGGAAGTGTTTTAAGTTAGTTTCCTTGTCCTTTTAAGTGCTTGTTGGTCTTCCTGCCCTCCTTTTGTGTTTGACTCTGTTGTGTGTGTGGCGTGGTTGATTGCCATGTCTAAAGTACTAAAGGAACATAAACCTGGGTTTAAAGTGTACAAAATGTGGTTATAAAATGTCCATTACAGATGGGCACTCTATCTGTTTATTGTCTTGGTGCTTCTTACTTGCAAGAGTCCTGCAGTTTGTCATGTTTTTAGCTCTAGGGTACTGCAGGAACGTAAAAATAAACTGATTTTGAAGGGTCTGATCAAGCCCTCCTTTGAGGAGGCTGTGGAGTCCTCTCTCCCTTCTACTACCAAGTCTAAGCCTCCTAAGGCCAAGAAAAGATCTCCGGCTTAGTTTGCTTTTTCGGAGCCATCGGAGAAGTTTTGTCAATTGGATACTTTCTCCTTGGCTCCACTGGCCTTGGGGCTGAAGAAGGAGGACTCTGATATGGATACTTCCTCCTCTGCTCCATTGTCCTCAGGGCTGCAGGAGGTATCTGTTGTACTGGAGTAGACCTCTGCTCTGATACTTTTGGAACCTCTTCAGAGCAGGTCACCCAGCGTCAGGCATGAGTTTCCAGTCGGGAGATCTATATCTCCTATTTCTTCCAAATCCTCTAGGCTGTCTGATTTGGATGTGGATAGGGTGATCCAGAGGCTCCTACAGTTGCTGGTGTTAGCTAAACTGTTTTCGGTGCCAGAGCTGCTTCCCATTCTTGTACAGATGATTTCTCCTCTACACACCCATGTGTTGTTGGAGCTGGAGTGCTCTGCACAGAGTGATGTTCTGGTGTTGGCTCAGACTCACCTGGGGTTATCTATCAGAGCTGGCTTTGGCACTCTGGTTTCCTCATTCAGACCTGAGGGGGATACCTCGGGACTCCTGTCAGTTCTAAGCCTACCTCTCGGTGCTTTGGCTTGAGGAATCTTGACTCTGCTCGTGGTCTCTGAGACTGGTTGGTCCTAGGGCTCTGGGGGGGAAACTGGCCTTTGAGGCCATGAGGAGCGCCTTGGCCAGGTCATCAGGTAGATCATATGCATTGGTCACTCTGTCCCCTTACACCCTGGCTAGAGCCTCTGATGTCCACCTCTCCATGGATGGTGGAGCCTGAAGGTCTGGAGATACCCCCTTGAGTGGTCCCCTACTTTCTGAGGGCCCCTCAGTCGCTTCCTGAGGAGCCTCCCAGTAAGAAGTCATGCAAGAGGAAGCACATCGACTCCTAGGATCCTAGGACGAGTCACTCACTTAGGATACCGACCTCGAAATCAGAGGGATCCCCCAATTCTTCCTCTGATGTGTCTCTGACATCCTGGAGATTTTGAGACAGATGCAACTGGCTGTCCAAGACCCCCTCTGAGGAGGAGTTTATTCTTCAAGCCCTTCGGAGCTCAACCCTCCGCCTCCTGGGTGTTTCCACCCTTTGAACTCCTGGATTTGATTTGTCGAAGGGTGTGGGAGAACCCTGATTCTATGGAACCGGTGCCCAGACAAGTTCCTGTCTGCTCCTCCGGGCAAAGAGTTCCTTACCAAAGGGGTTTTGGTAGATGCCTTGGTGCTGGCGGCAGCAGCAAGTTGCAGAGGCCTCTTCAGTCCACCCTCCTAACAAGGAGTCCAGGAGTATGGACTGGTATGGGAAGTGTACCCTGTCTTTGGCGACCTTTACCTTATGGTCGTTGAATTACCTGTCATTTCACTTTGCTCCAAAGAGCTTTCCTGAAGGAGCTAGGAGATATTCTGACGGGTGACATGCCTGAGGTGGTAGCACCGACTGTTAACGCCCAGTTGTCTACCCTAGGGTCCATTGTCAACTTGTCTATAAGGCTCATATCTTATGCAGCGGAAGGGGTGAGTAGGGTAGCTAGCTCAGGTGTAGCTCTCAGAAGGCAAGCCTGGATGTGCCTGTGTCATTTTGCAGAGGCCTTTAAGTCTTCCTTCACTGATGCCCCCTTTGATGGGCCCTCTCTTTTCGGACCCAAAGTGAAAGACACCCTCACCAGATGTGAACAGGAGGGAAAGACCCTATCTGCTGTAGGGGCCCATTTTTCTCTCCCTTCTAGGCCTTATCCCAAGGCTCAGAGAGGAGGGAAGATGTGGTTCAAAAAGTCTCTGAGGTCCTTTCCTGCAGCTCAAGGTGAGTCCCCCTCCAGAAGCAGGGGGGGATTATTCTGGAAGACTCAATCCTAGAGGCAGAGGGGGCCCCCTGCAACACTGGATACTGTGGTTCCTTTTACGGTTCTCCCTTCCAGCATTCTTGAGCTGTTTCCAGACTGTGCTATTCCGGTGCCAGTTGGGGGCTGAATTTCATTACATCCGGAAGCCTGGGAAAGCATCACCCAGGATCGTTGGGTGCTCCGAATAGTTACCAGAGGTTACACTATTCTCTCTGCGTTGACACCCCCTCCAGTCAGAAGGATCACGTACATCCCACCCAGTTAACGTGATCAAGCAGCACTACAAGTTGCTAGGAGTCATCATCCAGCCAGTTCCCTCAGACTATGTCCGATCAGGAACTTGCTCATGACTCTTTTTGGTGCCGAAAAGGACAGGGGACATGAGACCCATTCTGGATCTGTCGATTTAAATCGCTACGTTCTGAAGACTAAGTTCTGAATTGTCACACTTCAGTCCATTTTTCCACTGCTGGAGAACTGAGTATGGATGAGCTCCATCGATCTCAAGGATGCCTACTACCACATCAAAATGGAGAAGGCATCCAAGAGTCATTTATGCTTCTGGCTAGGAGCCAGTCACTTCCAGTTTTGTGCCCTGCCCTTTGGTCTTACCACAGCCCCCAGGGTGTATACCAAGTGTTTGGCAGTGGTGACTGCTCACATTGAGACGTCTAGGATTCCAGGTGTTTCTGTATCTGGATGACTGGCTTCTTGCCGTCCCCACCAGCTCGTCCAAGCCAGGCAGACGACCATCTCACTTTGCCAATGTCTAGGAATTACTTGAACTGGGCAGGCTGCCTTGCAGCCCTCAGTGTGTTGTTTTTAGGCGCAGAGCTAGACTCTATTCAAATGCGTGCCTTTCTGCCACAGGACAGGATAAGAGTGTTGCAGTCTTAGATCCACGCACTGTTGCCTCTCAAAAGTTCAGGCCACGTTAATTCTTCAGCTCTTTGGGATCCATGGCCTCCACCATCATGCTAGTACCTCTGGCTAGGTTACACATGCAGATCCTACAGTGGCTCTTGTCGGTTCAGTGGTCCTTTCAAAAGCTTTTTCTTTCCCACTTGATACTTCTCACGGAATGATGCAAACAGGACCTCCTCTGGTGGCTATGCTCCTCCAGTCTGGACAGGAAGGAGCTTAGTTCCTATGCCTCCAGTGGCCACGGATGCCTCCCAGATGGGGTGGGAGGGGGCATTATTTAGGCAGGATGGTCTAAGGCACCTGGCAAGATCAAGAGGTACACTTTTTTTCACATCAATGTTCTGGAGATGAGTGGTGTTGCGAGCACTCCAGGACTCTCTACCTCTGGGAACTATTGCAATTCACTTGGACCACATGGCTGTAGTGTGGTACCTGAACAAGCAGGGGCCAACCAAATATTATCCCCTCTGCAGAGAGGGCGTGTGAGTGTGGCAGTGGGCAGTGTCTTCCCAACGGTTCCTAGTGGCAAAGCACATTCTGGGGAAGTCCAATGTGATAGTGGACAGGCTAAGCAGAGCTATTCTGATGCCTCAGGAGTGGTCCCTGAACAACTGACTGGCGGTTCAGATCTTCAAAAGGTGGGGTCAGCCTTGCTGTGATCTCTTCGCCAGTCCCCTCAATGCCAAATGCAGCAAGTACTTCACTCCCCCACAGGGGGAAATCACCCAGGGATGCTCTAGCTCATGATTGGCCTCACGGTGTGGTCTACGCTTTCCCTCTGTTTCCTTTGTTACCAAGAGTGACGCAGAAAGCCATATCCTTGGGACGCAGGATGATACTTATTGCTCCACACTGGCCTCGACAAGTATGGTTCCCTTTTCTTCAATGGTATGCACTGGATGGTCTGTGGACTCTGGATCCAGTGCCAGACCTCCTGATTCACATGTCAGGACAACTTCATCCATCCCTGTGAACTCTCAGGTTGACAGCCTGGCTGCTACACTTCCATCGCTAGGCAGGTGGCATTCCCTTTCACCTGAAGTGGTGCACATCTTGTCTTCCACCAGGAAGATTTATTCCAGCAAATGGAAGAGATTCTCCATTTGGCTCGGGCCCAAGGTTTGGACCATTTCACAGCCACTATTCTGTTGGTCTTAGATTTTTTTTAACCATGTTCTGTCAGGGCTCTGCGCCTGCTACCATTAAAGTACAGTTGGCTGCAATTTCGACACATCTTATGAGCCACAAACTCTGTAAAGCCTTTCTAAAAGGTGCTTGGTTACTTCATCCCCCAGTTTCTGAACCTGTACTCCTATGGCCCTTTAACCTTGTACTACAAGCTATTATGTCACCACCCTTTGAACTGGCTGCCACTTAAAATTCCTATCTTGGAAGACAGCTTTTCTGATAGCCACTACATCAGCCAGGAGGGTATCTGAACTTCAGCCTTGTCCATTAAACCATTGTATTTGATCTTTCATAAGGACAGAGTTTCTCTCGTCCACTGTCTATCTCCATCAATCTATTGAGCTACCAGTGTTTTTTCTGAACTTTTCCAATAAAGCAGAGTTCAGGTTTCATCAGTTGGATTTGCACAGACAACTGAGATTTTATTTACATATGCTTAGTCCTGTTAGGAAATCTGATCAACTATTTGCCTTTTCAGAGAACAGAGCAGGTTGTCCTATTTACAAGTGCACAATTTCTAAATGGATTAGAGATTTTATTTCATTCATCTACTCATCAGCAGTCAGAATTTTACCCTTCCCTGTCAAGGCTCACTTACCAGGGCTATGTCTACAGCAGTAGCTTGCCATGGATAAGATTTGTGCTGTGGGCCACTTGGGCTTCTCCCAGCACTTTTATTACTCATTAGCTGGACTTGGCTTCTAGGGGCTGGGCTTCCTTTGGTTCTAGTGTTCTCAGGAGTATCTTCTTATGAGCCTCCCAGGATAGAGGTGCTGGGGATGCTGTCCTGTGAGTAAGGAATGTAGGTGAGATAGGACCCCGTAACAGCAGATGTGAGTGTTCAATCTCACCGTTTGTTCTTACACCTGGGTTCGGAGCCGATCCTCTGCTCCGTGTCGGCTGCTTGCAAGTTCTGCATCGAGAAGAAGCTCGAGACAACCTAATACCCACAACCCCCCTCTGCCTTTACCTCAGATCTAGTTTGCCGCTGCAGCGTTCGCATCACTGGGTCGAGCTCGAACAACTAAAGCTAAGATTAAGATTTTTTTCTTGTTATTTCAGGATAAATTTATTCTATAAAGTTTGTTTAGTGACTAAGTGTGTGTGGTACGGTTGAAGAATTCTCGGTTCCGTTTAAGTTTAATTTTAAACTTATTAGTTTCCCTTGGGGCCTACCACCCCTTTCTGAATTGACTACCGGATAGACATTTTTTCTTTAACTGGATTTGACAATTTCACCGGATTGGACTTGCTAGCTGGACTGGACTTCTCCCCTTTTGTTCCACATTAACTTTAAGATGTCTGAGAAGGCTAAATCTGGATTCAAGCGTTGCCAATGTGGGCAAAAAATGTCAGTTACTGACAATCATAGTTCCTGTGTCTACTGTCTTGGCCCTCTCCATCTGCAAGAAGACTGCTCTATTTGTCATTCTTTCAGTGGGAGGGTCATGACAGATAGGCGCAGGACACTCATGGATAGGGGTTTATTAAATCCTTCTTTTCAAGAGGCTCTGGATGCTTCAGACCAGGCATCCAAATCCTCGAAGGAATCGAAGACGTCGGGGCCCAAGTCATCGGCTCCGAGCTCTTTGGTTAAGGTTCGATCACCGGTTCCACAGACCTCTGGACCGAGTGTTCAACTGTTAGTGTCTGAGCCTCGAGTCTTGGAACCGGTGACGGAGCTCCCTCCCCCGACACTGTTGAGGTCTGCTCCGTCTTCGATTCCTTCGACCCGTTCTTCCAGGCCCCTCTCCAACACCGATGTTGACCGCGTGGTGCAGAAATTAATGGAGAGTACGGCCTTATCCAAACTCATCTCTGTTTCCACCCAATTGGTGTCGAGACTTGAAGGCCTTCCCTTATCTCCATCTGTTCCTCCTCCGAGACCTGTCCAGTCTTTGGAGCCGGAAGAGGCTGATCTACTGATTGTGGAGCCCTCGGTGCCAGAACCGTCATTTTCTCGGTCGGCTCCATTCACCTCGACTCCGTCGGATCTGGTACCGGAGTCTCGGAGCCGAAGATCCATCCTTGGTTCCAGGACAGAGAGTCGGACCGATGTTTCGGTTCCGACTCTCCCTCTCGGGGCCGCTGCTCGGATCTACTCTGTTCCGTCCTCGGGGTTGATACCTTCGGTGCATGTTTCGGAGATTCTTCCCATTTCTTTGGAACCGGGAGATACCTCGACTCGGGACCCGGGGGCCTTCGATCTCATGAGGAAGGTGTTGTCTACCCAGACAACCACATCAGTAGAAGCAGCCTCTCCTCCCCATAAAGGACTGTTATCCTCCTCTGCACCAACGGCCACATCCAAAGCGTCGAGCACCTGTGTCTCAGCCACCCCTGGAGGGTGCCCCCTCTTCCTCGGAGGCTTCTTCGGATGCCCCCCCCCCGAAGAAAAGATTGTGTAAGAGGAGACACTTAGATTCTCCACAAGAATCATTGACATCTGACACTGACTTGGATGAGTCAGAAGGGTCCCCAAAGTCACTTTCAGAGGATGTCTCTCTTGCTGACATCTTGGAGATCCTAAAACAGAGAGGTGATTGGCAGTCCCTGCCCCCTTCTGAGGATGAGTCAGTCTTGCTGAAGGCATTTGGTGCTCGCCCTTCCTCCTCCTGGGTCACTCCACCCTTCGATGAGTTAATGGAGCTGATTGCTCGAAGGGCGTGGGAGACACCTGACACGGTGGAACCAGTCCCTAGAAAGCCTAAGTATATTACTGCACCCCAAAACAAGGCTTCCCTCACAAAGGGAGTTCCAGTGGACGTTATGGTGGTGGCAGCGGCCACGAAAAAGGAGATGTTGGAATCTTCCTCATCTGTCCATCCGCCTAACAAAGATTCTAGGACGATGGTAAGCGCATTTTTAGTTCAGCGGCTTTTTCTATGCGATCCCTGAACTATTTGACCCACTTTACACGTCTACAGAGGGATCTAATCAAAGAGTTGGGAGATACCCTGCAGGGTACTATAGATGCTGCTGTTTCAGAGAAAGTTACAGCACATCTCAATACCCTTACATCCATTGTTAACTCATCCATGAGGCTGATCTCATACGCAGCCGAAGGATCAAGTAGGGCAGCGGCTTCAGCGATTGCTCTTTGTAGACAATCCTGGATGCGCTCATGTTCATTTGCGGAACCCTTCAAGTCTTCTTTTACTAACGCCCCATTTGATGGTGCCACTCTTTGGCCCCAAAGTAAAAGGAGACCCTTACCCGGTGTGAACAGGAGGGAAAGACTCTGTCTGCTGTCGGAGTCCGTTTTTCCACCCCATCAAGACCGTACCCCAAAGGGCAACGCGGTGGAAAAATGTGGTTTCGAAAACCCCAAGGATCTTTCCCAGGCACGCAGGGTGATGCCCCCTCTAGAGGCAGAGGAGGGGCAGAGGTGGAAGACTCCGCCCTGGCGGCAGAGGGGTCCGCAAATCAAGGTGACAGGGATACACCCCTGGAAAACCTTTCCAGCACTCCTGAGAGGAGGCCCGACTGTCCTACTCTGGAGGCAGTCGGGGGTCGCTAGCTTTATACCCTCAGGCCTGGCAAAATCTTACTACAGACAACTGGGTAAAAGCGTGGTTACCAGAGGTTACAGAATACCCTTTCTATCCACTCCCATTCCAAAGAAGACTCCCAGATGTGCCGCCCCATCTGCGAGACCCAGCAGCTATAGAAATTTCAAAGCTGCTAGAAAAAAGAGTCATCAACCAGTCCCAGCGGACCAAATAGGATTCGGAACTTACTCAAGGTTCTTTTTAGTTCCAAAGAAGACAGGGGACTGGAGGCCGATTCTGGACCTAAGCAACCTCAACACCTTCGTCAAGAAAGAAAAGTTCCGAATGGTCACGCTTCAATCGATCCTTCCATTCTTACAGAAGGATGACTAGATGTGCTCAATAGATCTGAAGGACGCATACTACCACATCAAAATGGCCAGGGTGTCCAGAGATCATTTGCGCTTCCAGCTGGGAGCCAGTCACTATCAGTTTCGAGCCCTGCCCTTTGGTCTGACCTCAGCCCCCAGGGTTTTCACCAAATGCATGGCAGTGGTAGCGTCTCATCTGAGACGCCTAGGATTCCAGGTGTTTCCGTATCTGGACGACTGGCTCCTTTCTGCCACCACCCGGCATCAACTGATACAGGCCAGGGATTACACTCGACAACTTTGTGTTCACCTCGGAATTTCCGTAAATTTCGAAAAATCTTTACTACAGCCATAACAGCATATCTTATTCATAGGAGCGGAATTAGATATGCATCATTTAATTATAAGGCTCCCTCCAGAAAGGATAGCCTCACTACAAAGTCACATATCTATCCTTCTGTCATCCAGAAAATCCCCAGCAAAACTGGTTCTGAAGGTTTTGGGTCTCATGGCAGCTTCTCTCATTGCGATACCATTGGGAAGACTGCACATGAGAGTTCTACAATGGCTACTGTTTGCACAATGGTCATTCCAACAGCTACCTCTGACACATGAAATTCTGATTACAAACACATGCAAATCACATCTAACCTGGTGGCTTCAGACTTGCAACCTTTCCAGCGGAAGACCATTTGTGCTACCCACGCCGACAGCTACGGTGACCACGGATGCTTCCCTGATGGGGGGGGGGGGCATCTTTCAGGGACAGACAGTCCAAGGTGAATGGACCAATTTCGAGTACAGTCTGCACATCAATGTTCTAGAGTTGAGGGCAGTGTTTCTAGCGTTGCAACACTTTGCTCCCCTTCTTCCTCTAGGGACTATTGCAGTTCAGACAGACAACATGTCTGTAGTCTGGTACATAAACAAGCAAGCGGGAACCAGGTCTTATCAGCTATGCAGAGAGGCCATGAGAATTTGGCAATGGGCGGAGTCCACGGGTCGCTTTCTGATCGCAACGCACATCCTGGGGTCATCCAACGTCATAGCCGACAGGCTGAGCAGAGCAATCCTGTTGCCTCACGAGTGGTCCCTCAAACAGTCAGTTGCGAAGATTTTTCGCAAGTGGGGCCAGCCTTCCTGCGATCTTTTTGCGTCTCCAATGAACGCCAAATCCAGGAGCTACTTTGCCCTATTACCCCCTCCAGGGCAAGTCCCCAGGGACGTGCTGGTGCACGATTGGCCCCCCGGGTCTCCTGTACACTTTTCCTCCCTTTCCCCTGATTGCAAAGTTTCTGCAGAAAGCCAACAACCTACAAAGGACGATAATCCTCATTGCCCCATTCTGGCCTCGTCAAATTTGGTTCCCCTTTCTTTTGCAACACCGCATTCGGGGACCTTGGATCCTGGACCCAGAGCCAGATCTACTGACTCACTCGTCAGGGGTTCCTCACCCCTCACTCGAATCACTCCATCTAGCAGCTTGGCTGCTCCGCTTCCTTTAGCCAGGTCTGATTCTCTTACACGGCAGTTCAGAATATACTAGTGGCTTCTCATAAAGCTTCCACTACAAAGACCTACACTAGTAAATGGAGCGTTTTGTCTTCTGGGCAAATTCACATCATTTGGACCCTGTCATAGCTCCGTTAAACAAGATCTTGGAGTTTTTAACAGAATTGTTCCATCAAGGAGCTTCTCCTGCCACTTTAAGAGTGCAATTGGCTGCCATTTCCAACTTTCATGTGGAAGAATGTGGGGCACCTATTATGGCTCACAGACTTTGTAAGGCCTTTTTAAAAGGATCTTTCCATATTAGACCACCAGTTAGAACTCCTACATCACCTTGGAATCTGAACCTTTTATTATCTAAATTGAGGTTGCCCCCTTTTGAACCAGCCTCCTCTTGTCCATTGAAGTATTTATCGTGGAAGACTCTCTTCTTGGTAGCCATTACATCTGCTAGGCGAGTGTCTGAGCTTCAGGCACTTTCTATTAAACACCCTTATTTGATCTTTCACTCTGACAGAGTGTCTCTTCGCACTAATCCATCCTTTCTCCCCAAAGTTTGCTCTATCAATAATATTAATCAGTCCATTGAATTACCTACCTTTTTCAAGAATCACTCTAATAAGTTAGAGTGTATGTTACACAAATTGGATGTCCATAGACAACTCAGGTTTTATTTGGATAGAACAAAGGATCACAGGAAATCTGATCAACTTTTTGTAGGCTTTGCTGACAGCAGGAAAGGTGTAGCGGTTACTAAATGAACTCTTTCCAAATGGCTAACTGATTGTATTATATACGTTTATGATTCTTCAAATCAAACTTATCTGACAAACCTAAAGGACATTCTACAAGATCAGTGTCTACATCCCTGGCTCATGCAGCTCGCCTACCATTGGACACGATTTGTGCAGCTGCTACTTGGGCTAAACCACATACATTCATCTCTCATTACAAAGTGGACAGGGTTTCTAGGGACAGGGCAACCTTTGGTTCCACTGTGCTCAAGAACGTTCTCTCGTGAGTTCCTCAGGAACATGGAGCTAGGGCTGCCAGGTGTAAGAACAAGCGGCGAGATTGAACACTCTCACATATAGAAGTTATGTCCTTACCATAACGTTCCATGTGGAGTGTTCGTCTTGCCTTTGTTCTTACATTCCCACCCTCAGGAAGAACGTTCATTTGGTGCCTGGTCTGGAGTATTCTGCATTTGCAGTGGTTGTATATGTATGATGTACATGTGTGTGTGTGTATATATATATATATATATATATATATATATATATATATATATATATACATATAGAGAGAGAGATGATTTCTTGCTTTGTGTAATTTTGGCATGAGTGTGCTCTCTCTGACTGCTGGTTTGCTTGCAAACTAGATCTGAGGTAAAGGCAGAGGGGGATTGTGGGTATTGGGTTGTCTCGAGCTTCTTCTCGATGCAGAGCTTGCAAGCGGCCGACACGCGAGCGAGGATCGGCTCGAACAAATGTAGAACAAATGAGATGAACACTCCACATGGAGCGTTATGGTAAGGACATAACTTCTATTTATGTACTTACCATAATGATTGATTTGGTCCATCTCTCCTACATTCCTATGCACCCTCCACCTGCCCCTTCCTAGAAGATTTGGAAGAATATGTGGCTCATGGACCCTTCAGGGTCAGTGCTTTAGTTCTCCTTATCTGGTTGGAATTTCTTCTGCTGTTTGAGTATGGGTTATGGCGTTATCATTACAAACAGGATCTGGGGCTAGGGTGAGGTGCATTCTGGGATACTCGTTAGGTCCACCCAATTGGAGACTTCGTGCTAGAGAAATTTGGCCGAGTTGGGCTGATTCTCTGCTCTGAACCTGTGAGTAAGGAATGTAGGTGAGATGGACCACATAACACTCGATTGTTATGAGTAAGTACATAACTGTTGCTCTCATTCCTGCCTGTAACAGGAGTTTTGATGGTGCGTGATTGGCCTATCACCACAACCCGGGGACAGCCATTTACTCTACCCCAGCCACACAGACATTAATAATGGATGTAGCCGGATTATGCCTGGGGTGCCCCATTGGCAGGAAAATGTATTCAAGGCACATGGTCTGTAAACCAAATGCATCTACGTATTGATCAAAAAGATGCTAGCTGTTCAAAATGCCCTGACAACCTTCAAGGGCATACTTTATCTGAGACAACTACTGATACCACACCACCATGGTCATGTGGTATATAAACAAACGAAGGAGGCACTCATTCGTGCCTCCTTTGCATACTAGCCATGACTTTGGGGGACATAGCATTGGCTTACCAAGTACATTTGCAGGTGCAATTCCTGCCAGGAAAGACAAATACTTTGACAGAACTAAGCAGAAACCTCATTGATCCCCATGAGTGGAAATTATGGATCCACAAGTCTTCCAGGATGGTAATAAGGGAAAGGGGATGCCCGGACATAGATCCCATGTTGCCTCACCTCACAACTGCCCACTAAGATTCTGCAAGGTCTTGTCATAGACAAGCATGAGAAAGTGGATGCCTTATCTTTCAGCTGAAAAACCAACAGTATATGCCTTTTCCTCCTCAAAGATTACTCATAAAGTTCAGGCAGGAGAAGCCAATAAATGATACTGAGATTGCCCCAGCCTGGCCTCCAATCCTAAGGAGCTCGTCTCACTGCCCAGCCTGGACCTTACCTCAAGTGCCTCATCTACTGTCCCAGCCAGAACAATCAAATCCTGCACAGCCAACTCAAGACCTTAAATCTGGCACCATGGTGGATAATGTAGTCGCCTGAAGCCACACCTCTCACCGAATCTGCGGTGATGGGTGTTATTTTGGAGGCCTAGTACTAGAAAATATTATGCTGGAAAATTGATGAAGAGATTCTGTGGCAGGAAACAGGCACAAAGGAACAGGCACAAAGGAATTGACACAGCAGTACCAGATTTTACAATACTTGACTGATATGCTGGATAAAGGCCTATCCTTTAAATCTATAAAAATTCATGCCTCTGCCATTTCTGCTCAAGTTCCAATACAGAACCACCAATCTTTTCTCATCCTTTGTTTTAAGCAATTCCTTAGAGGGGCCAAAGAATATAAGACCCAAGTAGAGCTCCTACTCCTGCTTGGGATCTCAATTTTGTGTTGGAAAAACTTACTCTACAACCTTTTGAGCCTGCAGCTACTGCCGAGTTAAAGTATTTTTCATGGAAAACTGCTTTTTTGTTGGCCATTACCTCTGCAAGAAGGGTTTCTGAATTACAGGCCCTCATGGCAGTGGAGCCTTTCCTGCTTTTTCATAAGGATAGGGTATCTTTGCGTACTAATCCTTCCTTTATGCCTAAAGTGGTTTCTAGTGTGGCCTTAAACCAAACTATTCATTTGCCTACTTTTTATGCAAACCCCCAAAATAAAGGGGAGAAAAGTTTGCATACTTTGGATATTCACAGGCAGTTGCATTATTATTTGAGCAGAACCAAGGAGTTCAGACAGTCTCAGCAGTTTGTTTCTTTTGCTTTGGGTTCACAGGGTAAACCTGTTTCAAAACAAACTATTTCTAAATGGATTGGGTTTTGTATTTCTTTCTGTTATTCCCATCATGGTAAGGAGATTCCTGCTGGAATCAGGCCTCATTCCACTAGGACTACTGCTACTTCTACGGCCTTTCTAAGGGGGGTAGCTACAAAGGACATTTTGGAGGCAGCTACTTGGAGTTCAGTGCATACTTTTTCTAAACATTACCACCTTCCTCTTTATTCTAAGTCTAGGGCTGGATTTGCCACTGCAATTTTACAGGGCATTTTAGCAGCCCCTAATGCTTTATGATTTTACCATCCTCCTTTCCCATTGCTTTGGGATTCTACCCATAAGTAAGGACTGCAGCAATGTGAGATGAAGAACATAGTACAGTTTTGTACCTACCATAAATGTAGATGTTCGAAGATCCACATTGCTGCAGTCAATACCCTCCTTCCCCACTGTAGTTTGACTTGGTGCTATGCTTTAGGTGATGGTTGTTGTTGGGCATGTTTTTGGGAGGTATTCTGTTTTTGGCTGTGGCCTTTCTGGTTTGGCCTTCTGACATCTGGGGCAAGAAAAGACTGAGGATATGACGTCGGTCATGCGCCTTTATACCCTGACGCTCTGATGTCAGATCTAGGCGCCCATGACTGACGTCAGCCTAATACTTTGGTATTTGGGCCAACCGAGGACAGCGGACTACCCATAAGTAAGGACTGCAGCAATGTGGATCTTCGAACATCTACATTTTTGGTAGGTACAAAACTGTACTTTTTTAACAGAATTGTTCCATCAAGGAGCTTCTCCTGCCACTTTAAGGAGTGCAATTGGCTGCCATTTCCAACTTTCATGTGGAAGAATGTGGGGCACCTATTATGGCTCACAGACTTTGTAAGGCCTTTTTAAAAGGATCTTTCCATATTAGACCACCAGTTAGAACTCCTACATCACCTTGGAATCTGAACCTTTTATTATCTAAATTGAGGTTGCCCCCTTTTGAACCAGCCTCCTCTTGTCCATTGAAGTATTTATCGTGGAAGACTCTCTTCTTGGTAGCCATTACATCCGCTAGGCGAGTGTCTGAGCTTCAGGCTCTTTCTATTAAACACCCTTATTTGATCTTTCACTCTGCCAGAGTGTCTCTTTGCACTAATCCATCCTTTCTCCCCAAAGTTTGCTCTATCAATAATATTAATCAGTCCATTGAATTACCTACCTTTTTCAAGAATCACTCTAATAAGTTAGAGTATATGTTACACAAATTGGATGTCCATAGACAACTCAGGTTTTATTTGGATAGAACAAAGGATCACAGGAAATCTGATCAACTTTTTGTAGGCTTTGCTGACAGCAGGAAAGGTGTAGCGGTTACTAAATGAACTCTTTCCAAATGGCTAACTGATTGTATTATATACGTTTATGATTCTTCAAATCAAACTTTATCTGTCAAACCTAAAGGACATTCTACAAGATCAGTGTCTACATCCCTGGCTCATGCAGCTCGCCTACCATTGGACACGATTTGTGCAGCTGCTACTTGGGCTAAACCACATACATTCATCTCTCATTACAAAGTGGACAGGGTTTCTAGGGACAGGGCAACCTTTGGTTCCACTGTGCTCAAGAACGTTCTCCCGTGAGTTCCTCAGGAACATGGAGCTAGGGACGCTACCCAGGTGTAAGAACAAACGGCGAGATTGAACACTCTCACATATAGAAGTTATGTCCTTACCATAACGTTCCATGTGGAGTGTTCATCTCGCCTTTGTTCTTACATTCCCACCCTCAGGAAGAACGTTCATTTGGTGCCTGGTCTGGAGTATTCTGCTTCTGCATTTGCAGTGGTTGTATATGTATGATGTACATGTGTGTGTGTATATATATATATATATATATATATATATATATATATATATATATATATATATAGAGATGATTTCTTACTTTGTGTAATTTTTGGCATGAGTGTGCTCTCTCTCTGACTGCTGGTTTGCTTGCAAACTAGATCTGAGGTAAAGGCAGAGGGGGATTGTGGGTATTAGGTTGTCTCGAGCTTCTTCTCGATGCAGAGCTTGCAAGCGGCCGACACGGAGCCGAGGATCGGCTCCGAACCCAGGTGTAAGAACAAAGGCGAGATGAACACTCCACATGGAACGTTATGGTAAGGACATAACTTCTGTTTATGTACTTACCATAACGATTGATTTGGTCCATCTCTCCTACATTCCTATGTACCCTCCCACCTGCCCCCTTCCTAGAAGATTTGGAAGAATATTGGCTCTGTGGACCCTTCAGGGTCAGTGCTTTGGTTCCCTTATCTGGTTGGAATTTCTTCTGCTGTTTGAGTATGGGTTATGAGCGTTATCATTGCAAACAGGATCTGGGGCTAGGGTGAGGTGCATTCTGGGATACTGCGTTAGCCCAGCCAATTGGAGACTTCGTGCTAGAGAAATTTGGCCGAGTTGGAGCTGATTCTCTGCTCTGAACCTGTGAGTAAGGAATGTAGGTGAGATGGACCACATAACATCGATTGTTATGGTAAGTACATAACTATTGCTCTCATTCCCTGCCTGTAACAGGAGTTTTGATGGTGCGTGACGGCCTATCACCACAACCGGGGACAGCCATTTACTCTACCCCCAGCCACACAGACATTAATAATGGATGTATCGGATTATGCCTGGGGTGCCCCCATGGCAGGAAAATGTATTCAAGGCACATGGTCTGTAAACCAAATGCATCTACGTATTGATCAAAAAGATGCTAGCTGTTCAAAATGCCCTGACAACCTTCAAGGGCATACTTTATCTGAGACAACTACTGATACCACACCACCATGGTCATGTGGTATATAAACAAGCAGGGAGGCACTCATTTGTACCCTCCTTTGCTTACTAGCCATGACTTTGTGGGACATAGCATTGGCTTACCAAGTACATTTGCAGGTGCAATTCCTGCCAGGAAAGACAAATACTTTGACAGAACTAAGCAGAAACCTCATTGATCCCCATGAGTGGAAATTGGATCCACAAGTCTTCAGGATGGTAATAAGGAAAGGGGGATGCCTGGACATAGATCTATTTGCCTCACCTCACAACTGCCCACTAAGATTCTGCACAAGGTCTTGTCATAGACAAGCATGAAAAGTGGATGCCTTATCTTTCAGCTGAAAAACTTAACAGTATATGCCTTTCCTCCTCAAGGTACTCATAAAGTTCAGGCAGGAGAAGCCAATAAATGATACTGATTGCCCCAGCCTGGCCTCCAATCCTAAGGAGCTCGTCTCACTGCCCAGCCTGGACCTTACCTCAAGTGCCTCATCTACTGTCCCAGCAGAACAATCAAATCCTGCACAGCCAACTCAAGACCTTAAATCTGGCACCATGGTGGATAATGTAGTCATACAAACCACACCTCTCACGAATGCGGTGATGGGTGTTATTTTGGAGGCCTAGTACTAGAAAATATTATGCTGGAAAATTGAAGAGATTCTGTGCTTGGAAACAGGCACAAAGGAACAGGCACAAAGGAATTGACACAGCAGTACCAGATTTTACAATACTTGACTGATATGCTGGATAAAGGCCTATCCTTTAAATCTATAAAAATTCATGCCTCTGCCATTTCTGCTCATTCCAATACAGAACCACCAATCTTTTCTCATCCTTTAAGGCAGTACCTCAGAGGGGCCAAAAATTTAAGGACTCCAAGGAGATCACCAATATCTGCATGCGACCTCAATTATGTCTTGGAAAAACTCACCCTTCCTCCTTTTGAGCCAGCTGCTACAGCTAATATAAAGTTTTTATCTTGGGAAACAGCTCTGCTCCTAGCAATAACTTCTGCAAGATCAGTCTCAGAGCTACAGGCTCTTGTGGCTGTGGAACCTTATAATTATTTATCCAGACAGGGTTTCTGTGAGGACAAACCTGACATTTATGCCTAAGCTAGTGTCCAGTGTGGCCGTTAACCAAACTATTCATCTGCCTACCTTTTATCCAAACCCTCAGAATAAAGGGGAGAGAATTCTGCATTCTTTGGACATACAGACAGCTACGCTTCTATTTTAACAAACAACCAAAGCTTCAGAAAGGCAGAGCAATGACTAGTGGCATATGCTGCAGGATCACAAGGAAAGGCCATCTCAAAGCAGATTATTTCAAAGTGGATAGGCCACTGCATTTGTTTCTGCTATTCACAACATGGCAATCCCATACCTAAGGGCATTGGGCTGCATTCAACCAGAGCAGCAGCCTTCCTTAGGGGAGTGCCAACCAAAGACATTTTAAAGGCTGCCACTGAGTGCTTTGTGAAGGTGTGCACTGAACTCATCACTTTCCTCCACTCTATTCTAAATCCAGGGTAAGCTTTGCCACTGCAGGGCCTAATAGCTGTTCCTAATGCTATTTAGCTCCAGCTTCCCAACCTTAGCTTTGGGATTTAACCCAACTGTAATGACTGCAACAGTGAAACATGAACATAGTACAGTTGTGTACACTTACCATAAATGTAGATGGTGGAGTGTATTCACTGTTTCAGCCTGGGTTATCCACCTGCCATCCCCCATTTCTTTGCTGGAACTTATCTGTACTTTCTATTCTATACAACCGATGTGGTGTATTTGCTTGTAGATTAAGGCAAAATATATACTTTGGTGCATGCATGTTGTATTGACAAGTTTTTGGCGGCACCTGACATCTGGGGCAAGAAAAACTGAAGAAAATGGTGTTGGCTGTATCTTTTATACCCCTGCTGCACTGACGTCAGGGAAGAGGCGACAGCAACCAATGCTGGACCTAGCCTTTGGAATTCAGGCTGACTGAGGGTAGCCTGCCAGCAGGATAACCCAATTGTAATGACTGCAACAGTGAATACACTCATAACATCTAGATTTATGGTAAGTGTACACAACTGTACTTTCCCCTTCCTGTGGCCCTATCTCCAGACCTCCTGATTCGTCACTCAGGACCATTCCATCCTCCTGTCCAAACCCTGAAATTTACAGCATGGCTGCTCCAGTTCCATGAATAGCCAGGTGTAATGTTCTTTGTTTCACTGTTGCAGTCCTCACATTTGGGTTATCTGCTTGCAGTAGCCCTCAGTTGGCCTGTGCCTTGGGTCCTGTGGCAGTTGCTCTCCCTTCTGTGACATGAGGTCGTCAGGGGTATAAAACATGCAGCTGATGCCATTACATTTGTCTTTCTTGCCGTGTGGTGCCTGAAGCAGTTTGCAAGTGCCAGTTGGCAGCCTCCTGAAATTTTCATTTCTGAGTTTCAGAACTGAAGTATTCAACTAAAAGCGAAGTACCCTGTTGGGGAAACTTTTTCTTGCTCTAAACTCATGTCAGTAAAAGTATATAATTGCATTAGTTGTGTAAAGCAAATACCTGAGAGAAACTGTTGAAGTGAAGCAAAACAACCAAAAACAAAAGCAGGAGGCGAGGCAGTCAGAAATAGCACCAAAACTCCAAGTCCAATGGTAAGTTGAACGCAGCTTTATTAAAATCCAGTAGTGTTTTCGCTGCTAAAAAAAGAGTTGCAGCTTCTTTAGAACAAACAAAGTGAATATTAGCGCCAAATATTTAAGAGGAAATCAGAGGTGTGGCAATGACATCACTTCCTCTAGTGTGCTATTTCACTTTAAATTCACAATCAGCAAAATAAAATCTAGCGTTTACATCAACATAAAAATAAAAAACATCAAGTTATAAGCACGATGTTACAACCTTCCTATTGAAAATTGAAATCTACTTTAGATTTAAATGAATTATAAAATTAAAAGTTGTATGGATATATATATATATATATATTCTAACTTGCAACTAATGTAAAATAACTTCTTTTGTAACTTTCACTAGATCACACTGAAGAAACCGTAGACTTGTCTGGTGACATATACATAAAAATCAGTGTTATGAAAATTATGAAAGTATAAACAAACATATTCTGAAAATACTATCTCATGTAACTTACTTTAGGATTGCTGCTATGTTGCAGTTCTCATTTAAACCTGGGTCACTGAATGCATTGAGCCTTATTTGCCATTCCAATTCTCTAAATTCTAGCATCAGTGTAAGTGGACCACCTCTGATGCTAGGTGGTATGTGGTCAATGGCCATAAAATGAAATTTATGGCCTGGATTTCTGGAAATGTGTTTTGATAAGGCACTGTCCATTTTCCCGGTTCTAATTGCGTAGTTGTGTTGGTAAATCCGCTCCCGGAATTTCTGGTCGGTTTTGCCTATATAGAATCCGGGATAATAGTCACAAAAAAGCTGCATACACCACTGACCTGGTCTCACAATTGATTTTGTGGTGGATTGTGTATCTTTTATTTCTGATGGTAAATGTTTCACCTGATTTTACTAGCCCACACCAGTTACATGAGCCACAGCTAGCAGAGCCCTTGTACCTAGTAAAGGAGTTCATAGAGTGGTTCCTTTGTAGGATTTAGGTTCATAGATTAGTACTAAGCTAACTGCTCTTGCGAGCCATTTTAAGCCTAGCCAGTTATCCCTTGTGAGACTCAAACCCTGCACCTTGTGTTTGTAAGGCAAACACCTTAACCATTAGGCCACCCTCCCAACCTTTCTTTATGTTGGTACCTCTTCTATAGACTACTCTTGGGCAAGGATAGGGTAATGGTAAGGGATAGAACTGCATATCAACAAAATCAAGCCTATCCCAAACTACAAGTTTCTAAGTCAAGAGAGGCTCCTACCGGAGACCCCACAGCCGACCCTCCAGCCCCCAATGATCAGATGGCATTTTCAGATGATGACTTTACAAGGGAAGACACTGGAGAAGGTCCAAGCAATGGAATAAGATGTAACAACAGACTAAAAGAAAAGAACTTTAACAATGGTAGGAATAACTACTCTAATAATTCTTTTAAGAATAATAGATGAAGAAAGAACAGCAATCATTTTTTAGGGCCACAGCCACAGAGATATCCTCAGAACAAGAAGAGAGTGCAGAATGTGTAAGTCGTTTGGATTTATTGGAAGGGAATTCTTCATCCAACCCTCCCACACCCGAAGATGTCTCCCGAGAGGACCTGCCACGAATTTTATCCAACACGAAAGGTGACTTTAAAATTTATAACTTTTCAGAAATATTGCTTGATCTTGCCTTGATTGAATTACTGAGTCTTGGTAATACATTTATTCCGAGCAGGCACTGTAATTTAACTGAAACAATCATGGATTTGAAATGTTTTGTTAGAAGGCTCAATCTAGATGTTCTTTACAACAATGAAAACCATGTCCCCCACATTGGGTTAAAACTGTCCAGTGTGTTCAACTCACCTCTCCACACAAGTTTACTCAATTTTGAAAAAGCTTGTGAAGTTGACTTGAGACACCTGTTCAGGCCTGGTAGATATAACAACTCTTCCATGTTTAATATAACTAAGGAGCAAAGTCCAGCTTTGAACCACCTCAGCCAACTTCCTGTTTGAGTCATTAAGCCTGATAAAGGGGGTGGATTGGTAATTCTGGATAATTGGAAATATGTTGAAAAAATGTCCACTGTCTTGGACTCTCCAGTGTACAGTCCATCTTCCCTTAATGAGATGAATCTGACCTACAAAAGAAATAGAGGCTACTACAGAGACCTGTTTTTAGCAGGTAAAATAGATGTCGACACGTATAACTTCATAGACATCGCATTTCCAAAAGTACCAGTTATGTTTGGGATTCCCAAGATCCATAAAGATCTTGGGAACCCCCCCGATGAGAGCCTTGATCGATGGTAGGTCTTCAATGACCCATCCTTCTGCTAGACTGACAATATCCTTGCTAAATATATCACATTGATTCCAGTTGTATGCAAGGACTCCTGGTCTCTCTTATCTGGCATTAATAACACCGAATATGACTCGAGAAACAACTTCCTAACCATCGATGTAGTGGATCTCTACACTTCTATTCCACACGAGGAAGCCACTGAGTGGATAGGACTTCTGAAAGATCTTGGAGCTCCACAGAATGATATTGATACGGAACTATTAGATATAATCCTAAGTTCCAACTTCTTCAGTTTTGACAAAACACATCATCTTCAAAAACAAGGAATTGCTATGGGGTCCCCCTGTGGTACAAGTGTGGCAAATCTCTTCATGGCTTTTTGGGAAAAGAGGTTCATATTGGATCATCCTGAATTTAAACATCACTTGACTTTTTACACAAGGTTTCTTGATAACATTTTTATACTATTTCGGGGTGATGCCGTAGAAGCAGAAATGCTAGTCAAGTATATCAATCAAACAACCTCTTTCCTTCAATTTACTCATTTTTCCATGAATGAGATCGATTACTTGGATGTCAAACTGGTCAAAGATTCAACAAGAGGAAAGTTATGCTCCTCGATTTTTAGAAAACCAACTTATTGCAATTCATTACTGCACTTTTCTAGTTTCCACCCTTATAAACAAAAACGCTCCATCATCAAAGGACAGGTGGTCAGAGCAGTGAGAATGTGCAGTACTTACACAGCTTTTCAAAAGGAATGTAATTTCTTGAGAGATCTATTTACAAACAGAGGGTACCCAGTAACCCTTGTTGACATGATCATTGAAGAAGTTGACACTAAAAGATCCACTGGCTTCTACAAGCCACTTTTGGATGAAAACATGCAAATGGATGTACCCGTTATGCCATCTGATATTGTAGAAGGTGGGAACGAAATCGAAATCTACAACAGATTAGATAAAAGAATAGTGAAGAAGGGGGACAAGAAATTTCCAACTAGCTTCATTTCTACCTTCAACATGGAATCTAAATTAATATGGTCTTCCATTTGTAAGAACTGGTACCTCATCAATAGTGACTCTTTCTTATCGAATAAGCTAGGGGCTTGCCCAAGAGTAGTCTATAGAAGAGGTACCAACATAAAGGAAATCCTACAAAGGAACCACTCTATGAACTCCTTTACTAGGTACAAGGGCTCTGCTAGCTGTGGGCTAGTAAAATCAGGTGAAACATTTACCATCAGAAATAAAAGGTACACAATCCACCACAAAATCAATTGTGAGACCAGGTCAGTGGTGTATGCAGCTTTTTGTGACTATTGTCCCGGATTCTATATAGGCAAAACCGACCGGAAATTCCGGGAGCGGATTTACCAACACAACTACGCAATTAGAACCGGGAAAATGGACAGTGCCTTATCAAAACACATTTCCAGAAATCCTGGCCATAAATTTCATTTTATGCCCATTGACCACATACCACCTAGCATCAGAGGTGGTCCACTTACACTGATGCTAGAATTTAGAGAATTGGAATGGCAAATAAGGCTCGATGCATTCAGTGACCCAGGTTTAAATGAGAACTGCAACATAGCAGCAATCCTAAAGTTAAAAAGTTACATGAGATAGTATTTTCAGAATATGTTTGTTTATATTTTCATAATTTTCATAACACTGATTTTTATGTATATGTCACCAGACAAGTCTACTATTTCAGTGTGATCTAGTGAAAGAATTTTAAGTTACAAAAGAAGTTATTTTACATTAGTTGCAAGTTAGAATATATATATATCCATACAACTTGACAACTTTTAATTTTATAATTCATTTAAATCTAAAGTAGATTTCAATTTTTAATATGAAGGTTGTAACATTGTGCTTATAACTTGATGTTTTTTATTTTTATGTTGATGTAAACGCTTGATTTTATTTTGCTGATTGTGAATTTAAAGTGAAATAGCACACTAGAGGAAGTGATGTCATTGCCACACCTCTGATTTCCTCTTAAATATTTGGCGCTAATATTCACTTTGTTTGTTTGTTCTGAAGAAGCTGCAACTCTTTTTTTAGCAGTGAAAACGCTACTGGATTTTAATAAAGCTGCGTTCAACTTACCATTGGACTTGTAGTTTTGGTGCTATTTCTGACTGCCTCGCCTCCTGCTTTTGTTTTGGGTTGTACCTCAAAGGTTTTCATTCGTACTGTATTTCTTACCTATTCCCTGACCACAATGTGCTTTGCTGTTGGTTTTTTTGCCTTATTTAAACCATGAACTATCTGTCGTCTGTATATTTTCACTTCTAAATATTTTGGTGCTCAGTTCAATTAACCTGTTATGTCTTCGGTAAGTCACCCAACTACCAGCATTCTGAAAAATGCAAAGATGGACAGGCTGATGATGACGCTTCTCCTAAGCCAGTTGCCAGTACTTGGTGAGGTGCTTTTGTAGCCCCTGATACCTGCTACTTCAGATTTGCAGGACTCTACTGAGACCCATTTGGAGTCTGGTATGCTGGGAGATGCTTCAACTGTGGGACCTGCGGATGTCTCTACCTTGGATGGGTCTGGAGCTGTGCAGGCACCAGCTTCCAAGGGTGTCTTCAGTCCTACTGCCTTGCGTATTAAACAGACACCATATTTTTCAAGGCCTAAGACTTGAACTGTGCCTAGAAAACTGGTGGTCAGGCCTCTATACCTAAAAAAAACAAATCAGAATGGCTGAAGACCTTATTACTTTAATCAGGGGGAGGCCAGCCTTCCCCCTCTGAGAACTGGGACTGAGTTTGCTTAAGATAGTTCTGACCAGGATTCTGAATTTTCTGTTTCCTCTGACTGACCAGGATTTACCCTTGTCTACCGATGAGGATTCTGATGCTAAGGACTTTTCCCCAGAGGATTTCTCTCTTGGTGAAACCTTGCATACTTTCCGGGAGCATTTTCATTGGGAAAGTCAGGATTTCTCCGATTCTGAAAAAAGGCTTAGGGATTTCTTACTCCTGCCCCAACACAGGCCTTCAGCCATAATTTCTGTACTAGACATTGTTGATGCCTTTTTGGAATCTATCTTGGCCCTTGACTCTCTTCCTCCTGCTCTCAGAAAACCTGATTGATATTAATGGGTCCCTGACTCTAAAGTTCTTTATTAAAAATCCTACTGTGGAGCCTGAGACCATTTCACAGGGACCCAAGGGCATTAAAGTAACTAATGCCAAAAATCCTAACCCCCCCCCCCGATGGGAGACTCCAGGGTGCAGGATAGATGGGGTAAGAAGGTATGCACTTCTGTAACTTTGGGCCATTAGGGCTTTAACCTGCCAGTTTTGTTTGTTGGTATCAGCAGCATATTATTGGATTGCTTAAACAGAAAATGATGATTCCTGATTGTGCTGAAAGTAAGGATTTACTGCATTTAGCTGAACAAGTTGGAAAACTTACATTGCAATGTGGTTTTGATTCACTAGAGCCATCTTGCTGCTGTAACTGGGTCTGTACTTAGCTTAAGGAGCAGTCCCAGTCCTTGCCACATTTCATTTTAAAGTGAAATTACTGGATGCTCACTTAAACCAGGACCACCTGTTTGACAACAAGGCAGAAGAAGTTCTTAAAAAGATGGAGGGGAAAAAAAGCTAAATCTATGCCAACTGTTAAAGATGTTTTTACAAGTACAACCTCCAAGGTGTAGTAGGCATTGGCCTTCCAAGAATTGGTCCTTTCCTGCCTCTTCCAGATCTGAGTCCAAACCCTGATCCAGCAGAGCTCCCTGGGTACTCCTAGGACTAAGCAGTGGCGGGGCCTCCACTTCCACATCTGGTAGTAATAAAACTCCCCCATGGTAAAGTGTCTCTGACTTCTTTTTAAAACTTCCAAGCACTTCTCAACTGACTGCCCCTTTGGGGGGGGGAGATTGCTCTTCATTCAAAGAACTGGGCACTCATTACCCAGGACAAATGGGTTTTAACTATAGTGCCCTAGGGATACAGATTTCTCTTCCACCTGTTACCATCATTAAATGGGTGGCCAGATCTAGCCCCAAATCAATGGGCAGAGACCCAAAAGCAAATACTTTCTTTCTCAAGTATGGGGGCTATTCAATTGGTACCAGAAGAGGAAAAGGGACAAGGTTTCTACTCTAGACTTTTCCTGGTACCCAGAAAAGACAATTTATGGTGTCTATCCTGGACCTGTCTACTCTAAACACCTTTTTGGTGATTCCAAAATTCAAGATGCTGACTCTTCAGCAGTTGCTCCCTATGCTAGGCAACACTAGATTTAAAGGAAGCATACCTGCACATCCCAATCAGGGAATCTTGCAGAAGATACCTACGCTTCAAAGTAGGCTCTATGCACTATCAGTTCTCTGCACTGCCCTTTGGCTTATCTACTTTGCCCAGGATATGCACAAAGTGCCTAGCTCCAGATTGCATTTTGCAGGCAAAGAAATATTCAAATATACCCTTACCTGGGAGATTGTCTAATTCAGGCAGAATCCAGGATGTATTTTTGAATCTGGCTTTTGTACAAAGGGTGCTAACTTGTCTGGGGTACACCATAAACAAAAAGAAATCACACCTGGTACCCTGTCAACAAGTTAAATTCCTGGGAGCAAGCTTGAATACAACTTCCCAGATGGGTTTCCTCATGCCAGAGAACATTCATTTGACAACCTACTTCAAACAAGTGCCCACAAAAATCCTGCTTTCTGCAAGGCAAATATTACAAGCCATGAGGCCTCCTGCATTCTTCTAATTCCATATGAGGAAACTTCAACGGTATCTAAAAAGCATATGGTATCAACATTCACAGGATCTAGAAGCAATGATTTGTATCATACCTTGTCTATGCCTAGAGTTCCTTTGGTGGGCAGAGGCCTGCCACCAACACAAGGGACTACCATTTACACTATCCCACTGCCCAAACCCTAACAGATGCATCAGACTATGCATGGGGGGGGGCTAACCTGGCAAGGAAGTGCATTCAGGGCAAATGGAATCCAAGTCAAATGCACCTGCATATCATTCAAAAAGAAATCTTAGCTGGACAGAATGCTCTGACAGCCTTCATGGACCACATTCTTCCAGGACAATTAATGGTAAAGACTGAACACCACTGTTGAGGTACATAAGCAGGGAGTACACATTCTTACCCCCCTCTACAGACTAGCCATGGCATTGTGGAACACAGCCCTGAGCTACCAAGTGCATCTACAAGCTCAATTCCTGCCAGGAAAGCTAAATACACTGGCATATGAACTAAGCCGAAACCTCATAGACCCACATGAGTAGAAACTAGAACCAAGCATTTTGAACATGTTGACAAGCAAATGGGAGAGCCCAGATATAGACCGGTTTGCCTGCCCCTTAACAAATTTTGCACGAGGACTCCCCACAAACAAGCTTGGAAAGTGTATGCTCTGTCCAGCTGGAAAAACATGTCAGTTTATGCCTTTCCTCCTCTGCTCTCCAAAGTACTACTAAAGATTAAACGAGACAAACCAAGGATGATTTTATTGCACCAGACTGGTCATGCTATCACTGGTACCCCCTCTTCTGCAGTGTGTCATTGTTGGCCCCATGGTACCTGCCTCAGACTCCTACTGTATTGTCTCAGCAGGAGCACCAGATTCTGCACCCTTGGCTTCAAACACTGAATGTAGCAGCCTGGCTAATTATCTAATCTCTCCTTTACCATCCCTCAGTAAAACCAGTGATGGATATCATTTTAGAGGCAAGGTGGCCTAGTACTAGAAAATCTTATGCTGGAAAATGGAAGATTCTGTACCTGGAACTAATCTCAGGTGATGTGCACAGCAGTGCCCAATTTACCTCAGATTTTACAATACTTAACTGAGATGCTTCACAAGGGCCTGCCTTTCTCCTCCAAAAGTCATGCCTCAGCCATTTCAGCTCATTATAACACAGAACCTCCCCTTTTCTCACATCCTCTGCTCAAGCAGTTCCTCAGAGGGGCCAAAAATTTAGAACCACCCAGGAGAGCTCCTATTCCAGCCTGGGACATTAACTTTGTATTGGAGAAACGTACTCTTCCCCCTTTTGAGCCAGCTGCTACTGCAGAGTTAATTTCCTTACTTGGAAAACAGCTACCCTTTTAGCAATCACTTCAGCAAGAAGGGTATCTGAATTACATGCCCTTATGGCAGTGGAGCCTTTCATCATCTTTCAATGTGGACAGGGTGTTCCTCTGGACCAATCCCAAGGTGGCATCCAGTGTAGCCCTTAATCAGTCCATTCATTTGCCAACCTTCTTTCCTAATCTGCAGAACAAAGGGAATGGATACTGCACTCATTAGATGTGTACAGGCAGCTTAGATTCAACTTGGACAGGACTAAACCTCAAAAGAAATCTGAACTGCTGGTGGCATTTGTTGTAAGGGGGAAGGCTATTGCAAAGCAAACCATTTCCAAATGGATAGGCCATTGCATTAATTTCTGCTACAAGCACCATGGAAAACCTATCCTACAGGGCATCAGACCCCACTCAACCAGGGCTGAATCTACCTCTACAGCCTTTCTCAGAGGTGTCCCTCCCAGGGACATCCTAGAAGCTGCTACTTGGAGTTCTCTACATACTTTCACCAAGCATTACCATCTGCCTATTTTCTCTAAATCCAGAGCTGGTTTTGCAGGGCCTTATAGCTGGTCCTAATGCTATGTAAATTCCTTCTCCCATCCTTGGCTTTGGGACTCTATCCAAATGTAGTGACTGCAACAGTGAAACACTAACATAGTGCAGTTGTACACTTACCATAAATGTATGGGTGTATTCACTGCTGTAGTCCTGGTTACCCTCCCTCCAGCCCCCTTACTACTTCTGGCTATACCTCTACTATCTTAAAAGCTTTTTGTTGAAGGTATAACCTTGTATATTTATAGATTTAATTGCTTCCCATTAGGGTGGCACCTGACATCTGGGGCAAGAAAAACTGATGTAATGGTTGCATGTTTTATTCCCCTGATGACCTGATGTCACAGAAGAAGGGACAACTGATGCAGGACCCAAGACTTTGTTAATCAGGCCTAGAAATGTGGTGACTGCAACAGTGAATACACTCGAACATCTACATTTATGGTAAGTGTACACAATTGCACTTTTCCCCTACTGTCAAAACACCTTCTGATTTCTTCACACAAACCTTCCACCAGGAAATTATTTTTCAGTAAATGGAAAAGGTTCTCCATTTTGGTAGCAAACTAAGGCATAGATCCCTTCTCAGTTCCTATAGTCTATCCTGTTCTTCCTGGCATCCATTTTTCATGAAGGAGCTGCAGCTGCTACTATTAGAGTTCAGTTAGCTGCCATCTCTAATTATCATTTTGACTACATGATAAATCAATCATGTCAACCTCTTTATGCAAAACCTTTTTGAAAGGATTCCTCCTCCTCAGACCTCCAATCAGGCATCCACTGGAGCCCTGGGACCTAACTCTAGTTCTTACATCTTTAATTTCTCCATCCTTTGAACCCTCTTCTTCATCGGATCTGAAATTCATGTCTTGGAAGACATTGTTCTTGGTGGCTATAACCTCTGCTAGGAGAGTTTAAGAATTTCATGCCCTCACCATTTGACCACCTTTCCTTGTCTTACATAAGGATATAGTCTCACTTGGAACTAATCCTTCCTAAGGTATGTTCAGAGCATAATCTCAACACACCTGTCAAACTACCAGTTTTCTTCCCAAATCATACTAATAAATCAAAATACAGACCACCAATTTGTCCACAGAATTATCAGGTTTTACCTGCACAGGCCTAAAGAATTTTGAAAATCAGACCAATTTGTTTCCTTTTCAGACAAAAATAAAGGGTTGCCTGTTGTTACTTTGTCTAAATGGCTTTCAGACAGCATTTCATTTGCTTACAAAGCTGCTGGCAAACTATTACCAGCCAAAGTAAAAGGCCATTCAACCCGAGCAGTATCAACTTCATATGCCTTTAGATCTAAACTCCCATTTGTGCAGCAGCTACCTGGATAAGGCCTCCTGCTTTTGTCACTCATTACAAATTGGATTTGGCCTCCTGCCACAGGTCATCCTTTGGGTCCACTGTGCTGATGAGTCTCTTCACTTGAGCTACCTGAGATAAAGGTGCTAGGGATGCTGTCCCATCCAACAAGAATTATGTTGAGATTGTTCTATATAACATAAAGAAGTTATGTGCTTACCATAACGTTCCATGTTTGTAGTCCATCTCTCCTACATTCTTGCATCTTACCCTCCTTCCTGGAGGAACTGGTGGCCTATCCATTATGCTGTCTGACCTGGTTGTAGTGGTCTTTTTGTATGTGTATAGTTATTGATAGTTTACTGACTATTATGTTCCTATTTACTTTCTTGCCAACAAGATTTGGGGAATTATTGTGAGACACCATGGGATAGGGGTTATCCTTGAGCCAGTAAAAGCTCTCAAGCTTTAGTATCTGCTGAGTCTGAGCCGAGAATCGGCTCTGAACCCATCCAGCAAGAATGTAGGTGAGATGGACTGTAACCATGGAATGTTATGGTAAATACAAAACTTTTTTTTTGCACACAAGGACTGCAGTCTAAGGTTTGCATGTGTTTGTTGCCAAGTAATTTACATTGGTTCATTCTCTATCCTTGTAAATTCATCATGACTTGCAGAAGTAATGTACCAATTTCTGTGAGTGAATCCTCTGCATAAGCTTGCCTGTACAGAGAATGTTTTGTGATAACTGGCATGTGAAATTGGTTTCATTCAAGGCAATATTCAAATACATCAGTTGTAGATGGTACAGGACTAACATAATTGTAGCTGCTGCGTATCAATATAGCCAAATGGGTGCAGGCAGAACATAATATGTAAATGGCTTCATGTTTTGTAATCACAGCCATTAAAAGTAGAGCTCCTTTACAAACTGTCTTACTTGTAGGATGCATATTAGTATGATTTTTTTTTTACACAACACTAAGAACATGATTTTTTTTTTTTTTTAATCTGTTTACCTCCTAAGATTATCAGTGGAGCCATTCAGAAGAGAGGAGGGTGTAACTGAACATATTATCACAGGGTCTAGTGCCACCAGACAAAGTACTTTTCATTTAGGCTCCTGGCTTGACAGCTTTGCAATTGCTCATGTTTTCAGTTTCTAGTATGCCCTCCTGCACCCTGAGCTCCAACTCGCCAGACTTGCTGCCTGCAGCCTTTGAAGGATTGGTAGGGTAGCACTTAAAGGCTAAGCAGCTGAGTACCCTGTTGAATACTTTTACCACAAAAATTGTTAAAATATAAAATGTTTTCTGTCAGGAGTTATTGCTAAGATTTAGATCTGGTTAGTGGTGGTTGCTAACATTTTTATTTTACCTGAAGTATATTTCTCATCTGGATTCCCTATAGGCAAATAATTCTGAGAGACATTTTACTTGGTTTGTAGGATGATACTTGAGCTTTAAGCTATAATCCTAGCCAAGAATTTTGCCCATGTTCCCCTAATGCCAGCATCTGTCCAGCAGGGACACAGGTGGGATCCCTGGGGTGTATTTTCTGTTGTCTTATCCAGTTGGCCAGGTTCCACTTAGAGAGCTAGAGAGGTACTCTGCTTGACATGGAGAGGGAATCTGCTCCACAGATGAGGGAGTCTTTGGGGGACAAATCTGTTACAAATTAGGTTAAGGCCTTGCATGTGGGTTGTGAGTGAAGTTTGACTTAAAGATATGCAGCAACTCCATCAAGGCTAGGCCTGAGATGACCTTGTATGCCAGACACTGGTCAACTCTGAGCAGTCTGTATGAGACTGAATAGAGGGGCAGGGCATTTATCCTATCTGTAGAGGATAGATGTTTGAGACCCTAGATTTTCCTGGTCAGGAACCTCTCTAGTCTCCATCTGCTGCATGTGCTGGAAGGGGGCACTGTACTCAATAATGGGTCTGAAGGGAGAAGTACAGGGATGTTATGATCTTCTTGTTCCTGGATGAAATACTCCTATGAGGTGGGCCATGTAGGAAAGCCTGCTGTACAACTGAGGCAATATGGTGATCAAAAGTCAGGTTGCTATCAACCTGGGTGCCCAAGATGATATAGGCTGGGGCGTTGTCACTGCAACATTTACCTCAGTCTTACTTTCTCGTCAGACTGTACCACTAACTATCCAAGTCTTTGCTACCTGTTATCTGACACGCATTTGCTAATTAGGTTTGCCATCAAAATGGGCATTGGTTGCTCAACTTTGGAAGGGTGAAAGACACTATGCTGAGGTATCGTAACATTGATTTTTAAAATGATGAATCCACATGTGCAAGTGTGCATTTGCTGTTGTGGGTTCCCCATTTTTAATGGAGATTCCACTATAGTGGAGATTGGGGAAAGTTGCCATTTCTGTCACTAGTGTGATTTCAGAGTTTGCAAGTAGCAGGGGGTTTACCCACTGCAAAACATTCCTAGCACATAACTGGAAATGTAGGTATTTTTGGTAAAGTTGAAATTCCTGAGTTGTCGACTTTCCTTACTTCCCACTTCTGTTATCTGACCATTAAGTGGATTTTATGACATTGAGTCACACACTTGCAGAATATTAGTTGTGTGGTTTTTGGTAGTAAACCTTTTCATTAGAGCATGGACCAGACTTCACGTTTGCTTTCTCTTTTACCTCTGCTGCTTGTTGAGTGATTCTGCTGTTGCCATTTCAGGTATCTAAAACCACACCTCACTTAACCCGCAAATACACTCACTGGAGGCTCTCTTCACACTGGAAGATGCTGATGTTCAGGGCTGTGGAGAGCACCCCTGTCTTACCAGCCTATACCTCATTCCACATTTTCTGACCCCAAAACAAGGTTGGAAAGACTAAGGGGTAGAGTGTCTATCAACAACAATAAAAATAGAAAACTCAGGAACCATGAGGCATATAAAAGTAAAATTCCTTAATCTTCATTAAGCACAGGCACCCCTCTAGACTGGTTTGCCAGCATAATGCACTGGAATTACTCCTGGTGCAACTGACAGTAGGCAAGGCACCTATTCCAGTTTATAGCCAGATATACCCCCCCCCATGACTCATCCACTCCTACCTGGACTTTACTTCATCAAGGTACCTCCAAACACCCTGATCCTTTGTGATTTCAACTACCCCACTCTAGACTGGGTGCACTATTGAGTCACCCAATGATTCCTTGACTTCATCAGGTTTAATGCAGTAAACCAGCTTGTCTCATCCCCCACAAGGTGGAGATAACATTCTGGATTTGGTTCTCACTCACATGGGTGACCTCTGCACCACTCCTAGAGTATGCTCTTCCCTGGTGAGATCAGATCATTGGTCTGTCTCATTCGAAGTTTCTGTCCCATGCAACACCTCCCCAGCTGTAACCAGGCTAAAAAAATTCTCAAAAGTGGACTACAGTCTCTTAAGGGAGGTTATCAGTAGCTTCAGCCCACTCTCCCCCCCCCCCCAGAAGATGCAGACAACTATGCTGAACAGTATACAATCACCTGTATAATTGCATGGACTCAGCCATACCCAACAGAACTAAAACTTGCTCCTCAAGAAAACGTAGACCTATCTGGTGGACATCCTGTATCAACAGGCTTTACAAGAAAAGGAAGAAACTATTGTCCAAGGGTAAAATGGAACAAATTCCATATTGGAAAAACTCCCTCCTCAGTCTCAACGAGCAAATTTAGATCACTAGTGAAAACCTACAAAGCTTGTTATGAGTTGAAACTAGCCTCTGAAACAAAGGGAAACCCCAAGTCCTTCAGTTAGGTCAGGAACATCCATGGCAAAGCCCAAGTTTGTTTCAAATTATTACTTAATGGTACCACTTACACTGATCCTGTTGACTTAGACAACATGCTACCTGATGGTTTCTGTACGAACTTCACCCCATATCCCCCAAAAGGTCCATTTGACATCCACAATACTTGTCCCACACCTCACATCTCTGTAGATCAAATGTTAAAGGCCCTATCCAGGGCAAAAACACAGCTTCCATGGGATCATATAGTATCCCAGGCTGTATTCTGCACCATCTCCAGCAAGAACTAGCTTCGCCATTGAGCACTGTATTCAACTACAGCCTACTTACAGGCTTCATTCCAGCAGAGTGCAGAGCTGCTGTTATCATCCCCTTGCACAACGGTGGTGCTATTACTGACTCGTGGAAACTATTACCCTATTTGCTTGACAAATCTAATCTGTAAAGCTATGAGGGTGTATTATGGATCTCTAAACCAGGACATAGGCAATCTCAAAGCACTTGACCCAACTCTATTCGGATTTGTCAGGGGCAGATCTTGCCTACTGAACCTGATTGATTTCTTTGAGATGGTCACCAAGCCCCTGGATGAGGGAAAGCCAGTGCATACAGCTTACCTTGACTTGACCAAGGCCTTTGACATAATCCCCCACTCTGCATCATTGAAAAGCTAACTCAAGTTGGTGTAAATCCCTGTCTCTGGTGGGTGGCCAACTCCTTCACTGACGGGACACACGAGGTCAAAATAGGTGCCACCATCTCTGCCAGCAGACCTGTCCCTAGTGGTGTTCCCCAGGGATCTGTCCTAGGACCCCTGTTGTTTCTCATCTACTTCTGAGAGGTTCAGGCAAAGACAAAGGGCCTGTGGCTGACTAAGTAGGGGTGCTGTCATTGACTTCCCAAATTGTTAACCTACTGCAAGAGGTTCTCACAGCTGCAACTAACTGGTGCTAAAGTCAGGGCCTAGAGTTACATGCAAAAATATATATTTGCCAAAAACATGGCCCCTACTGATTTACCACATCAACTGCAACCCCCTAAGCCCACAACCTGTGGTTCTTGGTTCATCTCATAAGTAAAAGGATTGCATCCAGAAAAAAAAAAAAAGGTCATCTCTCTACGCCTCCCTCCTTAGGTCTGAGTCAGGTGCCCTATTATGTATTTCTCCAAACACCTCCACCAACTGCAAAGGCCACAGAAGTACGTCAAAGAGAATCCATGGCATCTACTATATGTCCTATGTGGACAGGCTCAAATCACTATCATTCTACTCCGTATTCTACAGATTGCTCAGAGGTGATCTGTATCTCGCTTCCAAGGCACTATTAGACCCTGCCCTGCTAGAGATGCTCCATATCTGTAAGTCTAATTCCTTGCACATTACCTGCTTGATTAGGCTTAAATCTAATATGTGACATCAACAAAACCTGCTGGAGAGACCTGGAGGCTGCCCTGTCTCTAGAATAGACTTCCACGTACATGTCAGAGTACCTTGCTGACACTCAAGTGCTGTTTTGAGTGGATGGAAACCACAAATGTGTCCCAGGGGTTCCACCTTTGTCCTTCATTGATAGGTGCTAACTGAAGGTTCTTTTTGGGGATAAAGTTTTAGCTAGGCATGTACGAGCTCCAGGGTCATTAGCCTAGTAACCTGTGAAGGTCTGCAGTAATGAACCTTTTGACAAAGTGATATAGACCCCTCCTGTACTAGCCCAGTGCAGATTACAGGGCATTCTCATGTTCCATCTTTAGGCAACTGCCCTCTTTTTTCTTTTTTAAAAAAAAAAGTAATTTTACAGGCTCCTAAGAATCTCTGCATTGGGTAAAGAATCTTTCTGGGATTTTAAGTGAACCTAGAGAAATTTTTTCTCATTCCTTCTCCTAGGATACCGTTTCTATATATGCCTCATGATGGTATTTCTTCAGGACAAAATAGAATTCCGCAATTAATTTCTGATATTCTCCAACCAGTCTTTGATATCTGGCAGAGACTGCCCCACAATTCTGGGTTTCCTGACCTCTACATTACATTTGTCATGATTCCTTTGGACAGATTTCACTGAAATGAAAATTCAGTGATTCCTGAAATTGATTTGGACCCAGCATCCCCTATAAGTTTAGATTCCTTTGCTCAGATTTGTAAAAAGGGGTTCTGGTGGGTGGATCAATTAGCTCAACCCTGGTTTCCCCTTCTGCCTCCTACTCTATTTCTAACTAAACATGCCTCAGACTTTACTTGAGGAGGGGATGAAAGTAACTGGGTCTGTGGAACAAGCAGGACCAACAAAAACACAAATGTTGGTTCTAATAAATGCCTTGCATGTTTAAATCATTGGGGTTCAAGGCCCTCTACTAGTAGTTGCAAACCATACTGTAGTGCTGTAGTATATTAACAAATGGGGGAGGGGGGAAGAGATCTGATCCTATTCCCTTTGCAGACCAGCTATGGTTGATGGCCTGAGAACTTGGCAACTAGGTACAATCTCCAGACACTACATGCATTCTGGCAGAGCAAAATGATGTTGCAGATGAGCTGAGAAGGACCAGAATTAAGTGGAAGTTGAAGCTTTGAGGGGCAGTGTTCAGGGTTTGATCCAACTGTGGGAAGCTTCCCAAGTAGATCTGATTGCCTCTATTCATAACACAGCTGAAGAAATTCTACTGCAGGACTGCTTGCATAAAGACCTGGAAGCCGTTAACTTTTCTTTCCCATGAATTTGAATCCTGCTGTATGCCTTTACTCTATAACCAGAGTTTTTAAGATTCAGAAGGACTCTCCCAGAATAATTATGGCAACCCCCCACCTTTTGGACCAGGCAACAGTGGTTCTCCCTTATTTTGAAAATGAACAAATGCATTTGCCACAAATTTTCTCACAGGAGGAGTTTGTATCCCAGCCTTAAATTGTTCAGCTCACTGCCTGGAAGGCATAATTTTAATACTTTTTATGGCACTTGAAATCTGAAGAGGTACAGCAGGTATTAAAGGTGACTTAAGAAATCTGTTACTAGAAAATCATATTTGGGTAAATGGAAAAGATTTTATGTGGTGATGTTAAGTTTCCCAATTGACCTTTCTGTGTAGTGCTGTTAAACTCAGTGGTCTGTCTCTTTTATACATTTGACTGTAGAAGCTCCTCCCAGTCTCATCTTGTATACTCATATTAGTTTAAACTAAGAAGGCCCTCCCCTTAGACTGTTAAACATCATTTAATGGCTTTCACATCGTCCCACTGTTTTGGACACACTGCATTACAAAGAGTATTGATCAATTTTGATCCATCCTACTTTTGAAATTGCAGACTTCTGGGCAAGCTTGCCAATAGCTGGTAGATTACACACCCCATACCAGGAATAATGTTGGAATTAGTTCTTTTTTTATGTGTGTAAGAGAAGGCAGACTGGAACTTCTAGTCTTTCTAGAGAACACCAGTCACTACTACTTGGGAGTCATCTTGGGCTTAATGCTACTCTTGTCTCTCATTGTGAGAAAAGAAGCACAGAGATGTTGATTTCTGAATATGGGCAGTGTGTGACTTCCCTGACTGGTCTGGTTTCATACCATTGTGCAAACTATGTTATCTACTAAGAAAGCTGCAGCAGACCTACAGATCCATAGAGCAGTCTGATCACCAAAGAGCCTCTTAAACAGCTTGGGGTTAGTGCTACACTCTCTCCTTGGGAGAGAAGGAGCAAAGGGCAGAGATTTCTAGTGGCGTGAGAAGTACTAGAAGAACACTGTGCCTAATGGCTGCTATCATTTTTGGCTATCCTAGGGAGTGTATAAATTTAATGTACATAACAAACTAGTTTACTGGGGCCTTCTAGTGGCAGAAGGTTCCCAGCCTAGTTGTGGGCATTACTTGCTGTTGAGGCTAAAGTAGTGTCTTGCTATTGGTGTGTGTCATTGTATTATAAATTAGGTGATTTACCTGCTGCTCATTGTATATTACACTGCACTGTATAGACTTAACATGCTCCCCAGTAATTGTGCAAAGAGGCTCTGCTCTACACTTGTAGACTTTGCTTGTTTAAACCAAATAACATCTCCACTAAGTCAACTGCAAACATCATACATTGTTCTCTCTGCATCTCATGTTAGCTGGAACCATAGATTTGTACTGTTCAACACTATTTCCATCTTGGTTTAAGTGGGTATCTTGGCATCTCATGTTAGCTGGAACAACAGATTTGTACTGTTCAACACCAGCCTGGTTTAAGTGGGTATCCTAACACTGATGGTCTCTATTGACAACCATTGCACACTGTGAGAATGAGTGTGTGTTGTACAATGTTTAGGGGCAAATCTCTCACAAAGATATATGACAAGCAGATTGATATGTCTGTACCACACCACTACCCTAAACAAAAGTGCACACATTTCAGACCAACTCTGTTCCTAAAATAATTTAGCTGCAAAGGTCTTGTAAAAGTATCCTCTCCCACTTCACAAAATGCACAGCAGAGGTACCATCACCACAAGTATCTAACTGCTCAAAAGGCAAACTTCCACATAATCAAATACCCTAAGCATAGGTGACTCCATAATGTGAGATACTGATACACTTCTCACCAGGATGTGTAAGGAGTGGGTCACTGTTACCTGTCAGGTGCCAAGATTTGTCACATTATGTAAGCACTCAAGTCTTTGTCATGTGTACTCCTGTAGACATGGATGTAAATGACTTGACCTCCCTTTCAGTGTGTCTGAGGCTGGTATGTCCCCTCTATTGCCCAGCATTCTGCAGTTGCTGACAATGATGCCACAGAAAAATGTTTTCAAATCATCTGCTTGGCTCTTGATTCCCTTCAAAGGATTAGAATATGTATCTTTCTGCAAGGAGATGGTCCTAATTACTGTGTCTGGGATAGCCTGCTTTGCCCCCTTCCAAAAAAAAGGAATAGCCTGCTTTGCCCCCTTCCAAAAAAAAAAAAAAAAAAGGGGCCTTGTACTAAATAAATTTTTGTCCACTCCAAAAGTTGTTAAGGCAATGTCTGCTTCCTAAAGTTTCCAAAATAAAACTGACTCCAGGTAACATTAAGATCCAATGTCTTTTTTTTTCTTTCTGATTTCAACTTTTGGAGCTATTATAGCCAACCTTGGCACATTTTTTTTAAGAAGCTGTGGATCCAAGGCTGTAACTCCTCCCTTGCCTATAATTTCCTCTCTTCCCCACAAAATACCCCAAATCTTGTTTGCTGCCTAATCTAGGATGTGTTTGAGGGCTCTGACAAAAAGAAATTAAGTCTTGGGTTATTTAGTCTGTGCCTTTCTTGGCATATTTCATTTTTTCTCCACTTTTCCTTGCTTAAAACTGAAATTCTTAACATCAAAGCTATAATAGTTTGTTTTTATTACAAAATAATTTTGTTAGATGCCTTTAGTTAAGATGTGGTGTTGACCTGTGAAAAGCTTTTGTTGCAGATTCATGGCTGACAAGGTGCCAGAATTTAGTGTACAGCCTGTGGCCACAAGATTCTACTGCAGGATCTGCACCCTGCATGTACTGCTTGGGTGCAGCACCTTTGGATATTGAATGTGAGGCTTTTGCCTTTTTCAGTACCAGAGCCTTTACAGAGAATAAATGAGTCTTAAAAGGTCTGATTTCTGCCCATTTGGGGGCCACTCCTCAGTTTTGAATCCAACTTCTGTTTCTTCAGCCAAGAGTGGGAAAGGTGAGACCAAAGGAAAGAGATTCTGACAAGAGTCAGATAAATCCAGAAAACTTATGGGTCTGGCACTGAAAGTGCTGAAATGAACAGATCACATCTGTTCTAGGCTGCCTCCTTGTTTTATATATATGTATATATATATATATATATATATATATATATATGTATATATATATACTACAGCTAGTACGTTCTCAGCTCTGCTTGCCATTTCTGCAGGAGAGGTGTCTTTTGAGACCTTCAGTGGCATTTTCGTCCAGGTCCTTTTGTTCATCAAGGAGCCTTGCTTGAGGCAGACACTGACATGATGATGCAAAGATTTCTCCAGATGCAGATCAATTAGAGGACCTCCTAGCGTCATCCTCTCTATGTGCTTCAGGAGCAGGTCCAACTATACCCCCAGTGGTATTTCTTATGTTGATATAGTGGGATCCAAGACCCATGGGTCTGAGCCTCCCTGGAGCACCATGTTGGAGCGGTGAGTCCTGTTCACTTTGATAGTCCCTTAATCTAATCTCAAATTCTGTCTAGTATGGACAGGTCTTGGAGCTGAAGCCTCTTGTGCTGGGAATCAGGGTTGGGGTAGGCTAGACTCTGAAGCTTTTGGATCTGTTTCTTCCCCTCAGAGCCTCAGTACTCAATAGTTTTGATCATTCATCTACTTTGCTGGTAAAGCAGTTTAGAGCAGAGGATGCTCTTTCTACGTCTCATTCACATTGAAAGGTGCTGTCTTTAGCTCCCATCTCTCCACCTTAGCTTTCAAAGTATTTGAAATGGTTGTTGCAAGACCAAGAGAAGAGATGCTTTCTTCATGCTTGGCTCCACCTCACCCCCTTTTGGACACTGCCTTGGACTCTGCTTATCTGGATCAACAGAGGCAGTCAGCTTCTGGACTGCTTGATATACAGGTTCCCAGTCTGATTTCCCACCCTTCTCCTGAAGTCCCATTAAGACAGGGTGCTAGCAAATAGATGTGTAAGATGAGACATTTTGGACAGCTCCTACTGAGTCAGTTGCAGACTTATGACTGTGACGGATCTCCATGATTATCTTTAGGTGTCATAAAATTGAAACAATGATGCACTATCCCCTGAACAGTATGCATTCTTCTAGACACTTTTTGGAGCTGGTTGTTCTGCCTCCTGGGTGATACTTAATGCTGATGACCTTATAGAGCTGGTAGCTCATTGGGCTAAAAGGATTCTGATGTAGTGGAGCCAGTTCCTGAGAAACTAGACAAAATCTTGGTCACACCAAAGGACAGAGTAGATGTTGTGGGGGTAGCCACAAAGAAAGAATGGTTGTCCATCCTGCCAGTGAGGAGAGGGGTCTGCATGCAGAGATAAAAAGTTGGCTAGCAATGAAGTGTAATAGTGCAGAAATAGAATTCATCCTCAAGTCTTAGTGAGTACCTGCATGAGGTGGACCCTGTTTTTCACAAAATCATACCAAGGTGCCTTGAATATATAGACACTATATCATGAACAGAAGTAAATGAAAAATTGAAAAAGACCTACCATAAAAAAGTGCCCATTTGTGGTAGCATATTGGTGCCAGGATTGGAAAAAGATGATGGTAGCCTTCTCAATATATGGAAACATTCCTACAATGGGGCCAGGCAGCCCCCCTGCTGTAGAAGGAAATAGTAGTTCACAAAAAATAATAGGCCAAAGAAGAGCCATAAAGATAAAGTGGACTACTGAGAATAAGAAAGAAAAAACTGTCAGAAACTTCAATTTGTGTTGATTTAATACAGCAGATTTGTGAAAAACCAGTATAGCGATCAAGAACCATTCTTCTGTTTGGAAAAAGAAGCGTCAGAGAAAGTGTGTAAATATAAGCAACAGAACCTAGCAACTTTTTTTTTTGAAAAGTATAAAGAAATATGAACATGGGGAAAGAGATTTGATATGGTACAATGGTTATATAAAGGAGAAAGCCAAATTGATCAATATAAAGAAGGCAGCCCCAAAGATATTTGAAGAGAAATACAGGCAAAGGCATCCAGATATGGAAAATTTCACAATAAAGAAAATATTATAAAGAGGGAATGTAGAAAAGAAGATTAGTGAAGTAGAAGTTAAAAAAAAAGTGAGGATATGGAGGGCCTGTGCAGTGAAGGATTTGGTGTAAAAAGTCTAACACAGGTTACATCACAGCAAGCTGGAATGAGTCCGCAAATGAAGAGAAGCAGGAAGATCAGGAGACATCTGAAGCAAAAACTATGGACATGGGAAAGAAAAAGATTTAATACAGTGTAATATTTATGCAAAGGAGAAAGCAAAACTAACAAATACAAAAAAAGCGGCACCAAAAATATTCAAAGAGAAATACAGGCAAAGGAATCTGGAACTGGAAAACTTTACAATACAAAAAAATAAGATGACAAAGAGGAAAAGTAGAAAAGATTAGTAACGGAGAAGTTAAAGAAATAGAAACTCAGGTTATGGAGTACCAGCGTAGTGAAGGATTCTGTGTAGAAACTCTAATTCAGAAAGCATCAGAACAGGGTAGAGCTATGAATATCCAAATTAAGGGGAAACCAGTGGAATGGAAAGCAATTGGTCAGGTGCCATAAGAAGATATTTTGGAGCATTCTACTGGAAACCAGTATAGATGTTCACTTGAAGCTGTACAGCAAGGGAAGGAACAGGAAACACTGAAAACTCTGATGCAGTCAGTGCTGAGGAGTGATAGGCCAGTAAGTTCCCATATGACAGAGCAACAGATGGCACAGGATAAATTTGAAGAGGATGTGCCATAAGAAGATTCTATAGAATGCCTGCAGGAAATGGAAAATAAAAGTGTCCTCGGGTTAGAAGAAAATGAGCTAAGAGGAGAGTTGCTTGATTTTAATAGCTCTAGACATATTAAGATCATTGAAAGAAATTGACCGCAGAAGGTCAATAAAACCCAAAAAGTCAGAAGTTTGATATTGCAAATGAACACAGTAATTAGGACTGTCTGTGGAGAGCCATGTGATATAACAGCTTTAAACCGGATGTATTACTGTGTAGCTAAACTAATAACTGATAAAAGTCCTACTGTAAGAACACGGTAGTGAGGGAAAGGAAGGGGGAAAATCTAATACCATCATGGAAGTATTGAATAAAGAAAATTATAAAGCAATTAAGACAAGAAGTGTCACTGTAGAAGAATATAGAAGAGAGAAATGATAAAAACATCCTAAGAAAAATAGATGTAATAAAAGCAATGCACAGTATTAGAACAGATCAGGATCTATCATGCACCATCGCAAATAAGCTAAAAATCTCAGCATAGGTACGCAAAAACTTAAAAGATACACAGATAAATATAAAGGAAAAGTGCAAAGCAAGCAATTTATTGATGACCTAAACAGGTTTGAGAGAGAGAGCTGGAAACAAGGTAAAAGGAATTGAAAGACCACCAAAAAAAATAAATGTATATATTTTGGAGAAGTACCTATGCAGATGCTAAATAGAAGAATAAGAAGTTTAAAGGTATAGGTTATGAAATGGGATGAGGTAACAGCCAGAGCGATTGAAACAAAGTTAAGAAAAGCCTCCACTTGGAAAACCTCAGGCCCAGATGCAGTACCTAACTTCTGGTTAAAAGTATTAACATCTTTGCATGAAGATTTAGCTATGAGTCAGAACTGTTTATATGCGCACCCTGAACAGACAGCAATCTGGCTAACAGGAAAAAACAAATGCTATTAAAGACTGAACGTGCACACTATAGACCAATAACTTGCCTTCCAATGACATATAAACTATACACAGGAATTGATGCTGACAGAGTTTATACTCTTCTAGAAGAAAACTCAATTCTGGCAATAGAGCAAAAGGGCAATAAAAAAGTCATATGGCACAAAAGATCAGTTGTTAAATAGTCATAGTGGAGAACTGTAAAAAGGGGAAGAATCTAAGTATGGCATGGTTTGACTATAAAAAAAGGCATTTCAGAGTATCCCACATTCATGGTTAAAAGAGTGCTTAAAAATGTACAAGGTACACCCTACACTGATTGATTACATTACAGTAACAGACCACTTTGCAATTAATCCATGATAAAGGACAAATTATTATTCCAGGGATAAAACTTCAAAGGGGGATATTCCATGGTGACTCTCTGTCACCATTATTTTATCTTGCCCTTAACCCATTAAGCTGTCTACTTAACAGCTTAGGCCATGGCTATAACTTGGCTCCTAGAAAACACTTATCTTCTCTTTCTTGATGATTTAAAATGATATACCTTATCAAATGAACTGAAAGCACAACTGCAAGGTGTCAAAACTTTTTCAGATGATATAAGAATGTCATTTGGTCTTGATAAATTTGCAAAAGCAACCTTTAAAGCAGGAAAATGGCATCAAGAAAACGTCAGTTTGGGACAAGAGCGTAATATACAAACTTGAGCAACAGGGAGTGTATAAATATTTTGGAACTGATGAAGGATCAACAATAAAACATGAACAAATGCAAATAAAACTTAGTAAGGAATACTTTAGAAGACTTAAATTAATCCTGAAAACAGTGTTGATATCTAGGAACAAAATCCAAGCTATAAACCAACTTGGTCTTCCTGTCCTAGCTTAAAGTTTTGGAGTGACTGACCTGCCTCAAAAACATGTTGGATAGATTAGATAGAAAAACAAGAAGGATGCTTCATGCTCACCAAATGATTTATAAAAATCGGTGCATACCAAGATTATATATTCCATGTTCTGAAGGAGGGATGGACCTCCTTGAAATTGATTACATGAATAGATCTGCAATCATGGGACTCCACACATATCTGCTGACCTCACAAGACCCAAACATAGTGACATTTTTGAAACATGAGAATAAATCTAAGATGACCTCTGCTTAATCTAGCAGAAGCATATCGACATCAAGCAGGAATGGAAATCAAACCAGAAGTAGATAAGAATCAACCAACAACTTAATGTGCCAAAAAATGAAAAAATATAAGGTGAAGGACCAGATGAGAAGGCAAGAAATGTGAAAGATGCATAAATATAGTTGCAAGTATAGAAAACTTCTGGAAGAACCTTATATTAATCAGGAACAAATGCAGGAAAGATTGAGGAGAGGTAAATTCAAACCAAGAGATGAAAGGTTAATATTGGCGGCCCAAGATAGTGGGCAACATACACGCTGGTTTACAAACTCCATTGAACATGTGGGAGAAACAGGCAAACCAAATTAGAAACCGTTGCACACCTCGCTGCTGGTTGTGACGTACTAATGGCAGAAGGACTGCATCCTGAAAGGCATAATAATGTGGAAAGACTTGCACTGGGGATTGTGCAACCATTATGGTACTGAAGTGGCTGAAAAACACTGAAAATATGAGCCACAAACCATTTTGGAAAATATGAAGTCTACATCACATGGGATCACCCATTACCAACAGTTCAAAAGATAGATGCTAGAAACCCAGATATAGTAGTCCATCAAAAGAAGACAAAAGTAGCATTTATCATTGAAATTGCCACACCCAGTGACTTGCGTACAGAGAGGCACAATGTCATAAAATATCAGGATTTGCAGGCAGAAATGAAAGTAATGTGGAAGATACCCAGACAGTTCCAATAGAAGTAGGAGTAACAGGTCTTATAAAAAAGAATCTACAATCGTATTTAGACATGTTACCAAATCATGTAACCCTGTATGAATTGCAGGAGGAGTCATTACTGGGCACATTGTGGGTGCTGCAAATAGCACATCTGGCTGACATCAAAGATTGAAACAATACTAATTTCATGAACTTTAATCGTACTTTGATTTAGGAAAGGGGTCCATTCCCATCATGTAATTAGAAACCCAAAATACTTGGAGAAATTAAAAAGGGAGTCGAGGGTGTTAGATTTGTAAAATGTATGTGTCAGTGGCTTTGCACTTGGAGCACTGAACTACTGTGCTCATATGCCTCTTTTCCAGAGGAACCTGACTAAGGAATTCCGAAAGTCCCTGTTGGGTAACCTACCAGTAGACATCCAGAAAGCAGTAGAATCCCACTTGTCTACTTTATAATCTATGTCCAACATACCCCTGCATCTGCTTTCTAATGCAGCTGATGGTAGAGCAGCAGGAACTGGCATATCCATCCAGCAGCATGCCTGGATATGACTGTGAATTTGCAGAGGCTTAAAGATGCCTTTCCTTATGGCCCATTTGGCACTCTTCAGACCAAATGTTAAGGAAACCTTTACAAGGAATGAAAAAGAAGGTAGAACCCTGTGTTCTTAAAATCTGCTTCTCCACCTCTTCAGAGGACGTTTCCCAGGAACCAAAGGTGGAAAGATGTGGTTCAGAAAATAGCAAGGGTTTAATTAAGATGCTCCTGTGGACAGACACCACCCCAGAGGCAGACCACAGAATCTGGGATTTTGCAGTCCTTTTATTAAGAGCCTATTAGCACTTCTGAATGATTGCCCTAGTAATGCTGTCTGGAGGCAGTCTGAGCCATCCAGCAGCATTACCCCTGAACTCTTTAGATCCATAGTCTATTACAGGGTCTTTTTAGTTTCAAAAAGACAGGGGATGGAGCGTGGCCAAGGTGTGATCTAGATAGCAGCAGTTTTCCTCAGCTCTGCCATTTCAATCTATTTATGACAGGATTTTTTACTCAAAAACAATCCAAACAAGATTTTTTTTATATAATTTTATACTACTTGGTATCTTCTAGGATTGTACTTAACTTTGTTTTTTCCTGTCAAAATATATATCTGAATACTTCTGTTATCACTGATCTTGACAATGAGCTTCTCCAAGGCTAACCACCAAAAAACAACTCAAAAAAGAATTACACAATCCTTACCTACAAATATCCAATAGCTATCAACAACAATAGATAAAATGGACTTGAAATTGGACAATTTTAAGGAGAAATTCTCTGAATAGATGGAGAGTATTAATGAAGATCTTCAGCAGCAGGAAACGACAGGAATTGAGCAAGCTTTAAATGATATGGATGGTAGACTACAGCAAGGAGAAAATAATATGGAATTCCTACTGAAGCAGAATACCTTACTTCAAGCAAAAGTTGATAACTTAGAAAATAGGTCATATAGAAGTAATATCAGAATTTTTGGTCTTCCAGACAACATTGAAGGCAACAACATGGTAAGCTTTTTAATAACTTGGCTACCTGAAGTGCTTGATCTCCCTGAAGCTCTATCCTATGGCATTGAAAGAGCACATCATTAATATCCTCTAAAACTAACAAAAACATCTTGACTAAATATGTTTTTGTGAAATCCCTTTCATCAATTGATAATTGGTCCTTAAAACAGCTTGGACTAAGGTACCTATTAAAATAAATGATACTACCATAGGTTTTGACAATGACTATTCCCTGATGGTTATTGCTAAAAGAATATTTTTCTTACCTTACCTTACCTAAAGCTCAAATTAAATTTCCAGCTAAACTGAAAATGTTTCTGCAAGATGCCCCTAAAATCTTTGATGACTTGCATACTGCTGTGACATTCAGAAAATCAAATAAAGTACTTGACAAAACTGAAGAAATGGAATAGGCTAACACCTTAATTAAAAGAATGACAGATAACTCATGGAAAACATCCAAAAAAAACTAAACAAATAGTTTTCTTTAGTTCAGCTTATCTTGATCTTCTTACTATACAAAGAAGACTGGGTAGTTTTGTGTGTTGACATCTGGAAATGCTGCATTATTTCTTTAACCTGTCAAGCTGAAGGACTTATTGATCTTTTTCTATACACAGTAAGTATTTAATTTAAAAGGGAAAAACAAGTATTGAGAGAATTTTTTTTGAAATGTGTTGTTTTGTGTTTTTGTTGTATTTGCAAGGCTTGCTGTGTTGTTTTTTCCCTTTTGTGACTTGTTTGATCTTGTTATAAATGAGGGCAAGATACTGGTTATAGACTTTATATTTTAACTCTCATGATGTGTACATAAAGAAAATCTCATCACCTGTTAGGTCTTGTGCGAACAATGGCATACTATCTAATAGATAAAAAATGAAAAGCACTCGCTTTTTCCACGAGAATCATCAGTTTTGCTTTTGATTGCATAAAAAATGAAAAGCACTCGCTTTTCCCACGAGAATCATCAGTTTTGCTTTTGATTGCATTTTGGGCTTGACAAAACAGATCTCGAGCCATTCTGATGCTTGGCAGATTTCTTGGGCATTGGCATTGTGCATTCTTCAATGCATTGAACTTTGAATTATGACTACTTCATCCTGCGACCAATAACCTCTTCAGGAAACTGACATATAACACAGAAGAAAACTAATATGCAAATATGTATAGACTTTCAGTCAAATATTTAAAAAAATGTTTTTAAAACTTTTTAAGTTCATAAAAAAATAAGCACGATTGATTTTAAAAGGTAGCCTTTAACAAAATCATGCTAATCTGGAGCTCTATATTAGACTAACAAGTAGGACATCAGCTTGATTTGCAAATATAACTGCATCTTGATATAACATGCTATTCCGCTGGTTTTGTTCGGTATACTGGCTCTGGTTTGCTTACTCAACTGATGCTTTTGATTTTTTTTTTTAAATAGCTAGTGTGCTAGATTGAAACAGCTGTGGTTTACATATGGCTTTGTTACTGGGGAATCAGCTTTGTGTTGGTGCACTGCATCCACAGTTGTATAGGGGCATGAGCTACCTAAATTACAATTATCATTTTATACATCATTTTTTTTTTTGCTTAATACTTGTCTCACTTAACGTAAGGAGACCTTTGATTAGTTAAATAGTACAGTAAACTGTAGTTCATTTGATACAATTTAATCTGCATTCTGCATTAATTGTATAAGAATATTCTTACTTATAATGCAAATTCAATTTGTCACTTATTCTAATGACAAAAGGAAAAACAATAACATTTCTCTCCTTTTTTGAAACAGTTTAGATGTAAATTTAGGCTGTTTGGAAAACAGAAAATAGTTATGTAAAGAATCTCCACGGCAATACCCAGATTTGCTGGGAGCTGTTGCACAATGGCACCTCCTATACTAAGCCAACAGAGATTGCCAATATACTGGCTGACAGATTCAGTGCCAACTTTACCCCTCTCTCCCCCACTAAAGGACCAATCACAATATCAGTAGATTGCCAGACACCCAGTATTACTGCTGCACAGATTAAAACAGCACTGTCCAAGGCCAAGAATACAGCTTCTATGGGACATGACAATATCCCTGGCTGTGTTCTACATGAACTACAAAATGAACTGGCACCTCACCTGTGTGCCCTGTTCAATCATAGCCTCACCTTACACCTTTGTTTCTACCGAATGGCTCACTGCTACAGTCATCCTTCTCCACAAAGGAGGAGCAACTACAAACCCTGGGAACCACCGCCCCATTACCCTGACAAGTTCAATATGCAAAGCTATGGAATGCATCATCATGGACCTAATAAACAAAGATATAGGGAACCTCCAAACTCTGGATCCCACACAGTTTGGTTTTGTGAAGGGTAGATCATCCCTGCTCAACCTGGTTGACTTCTTTGAGTCAGTCACCAGAGCTGTGGATGAAGGCAAGATGGTTCATAGAGCCTACCTTGATCTGGCCAAGGCCTTTGATACCATTCCCCTCTCAGGAATCATAGAAAAACTCACTAAGCTAGGCATTAACCACTATATCACTAAGTGGGTTGCAAATTGGCTCACAGATAGAACCCACAGTGTGAAAGTAGCTGACTCCACGTCAGACTGTCGATCAGTCATGAGTGGAGTCCCACAGGCTTCAGTCCTGAGTCCTGTCCTGTTTGGTATCTACTTCTCTGACATCCAGGCCAACATGAAGGGACTCTGGCTGACAAAGTTTGCAGATGATTGCAAGTTGGGAGCCATAATTAACTCCCCAAATAATGTTGACATCCTACAGAAAGGCCTCACTGAGACCAACGACTGGTGTCAGAACCATGGCCTTCAGCTCAATGCCAAAAAAGTGTCATCATCCCCTTTGTGAAAAAACATATTCCCATGAATTACCACATCAATGGTAGTCCACTGAACACAGAAGGTGTCATAAGAGATCTGGGAACACAGGTTGAGAGCAACCTCTCTTTTGACCACCACATTGCCACTGTGGTCAGAAAGTCCTTCTTATGTGGCACATCTCATTACTTAGGGTTTTGCATTGAGGCAGAAAGAGGTCATTTTCTTCCTCTAATCTTCCCTCATTAGGCCAATCATTGAGTACAATGCCCCATTTGGCATGTGCCTCATTAGACACCTACAACAACTGGAGAGGCCACAAAAATACCTCACAAAGAGAATCTTAGGCCTTAAACACTTGTACTGTATGGACAGACTCAAAACACTCCAACTATTCTCTCTCATATCGCCTACTTAGAGGCGATCTCTGCTTGACTTACAAAGCCATGTCTGACCCAGCTCTGTTAGAAATGCTACATCTAAAGGAATCCCAATCTCTCTGCACTACACACTCCAGAGACCATGACCTCATTACCACAAACAACAGAACAAGCGGGAGGGACATGGTCATAACCCACAGACTGCCCATGCTATGGAATAGACTTCCCATACATGTCAAGTGGAGTGCCTCACTGGCCCTCTTCAAGAGAAATCTTAATGAGTGGATGGGAAATAGGAAATTCACCCCGGGATCACTCCAGTGGCTCTACTTGACAGAGGCACTGAGAACTAAGGTCTGATGGCATGATGCCAGGGTAATCCTATGGGCTAGGCTTGTAAAGGCTCCAGGGCCATTAGCCTAGTACACACTTATGAACCTATCTGTTGTATCTCATAAATGGGGACATTTTAGATTTATTTTTTATACTGTAGAGTCACATAAAAATACAAACCTAACTACTTGGAGATAGCCAACACAACAATAATATACTGTAATTTGTAAATGAAGACAAAACACAATTGACATTCTGCTATGAATATTATTTTGGAAACTAGTTAACTGGTTTTAAGCAGCTCATTTCAATAACTTGTTCTAAGAAATGTCACATTTTTTTCTTTTCATTCTAAGATATATGATACAATAAGTTCTAGTTCAAATCTCATATAATCACTTTCATATCTGATTTATATATTTTACAATATGAATCAATGTTAGTTGATGAGATTTTTATATGCATAAAATACTGTTAAATTATTTATAATGGTAGTGGCTGAATAACTGTTGTTATAGAATGGCCGGTTGATTTGGGTGATGAATGCTACTCAGATTGGGAGTTTGTAACTCCAGGAAGAGTATGGATCAATTTAATTTTTTGAAGTTCTATTATCTTTATTATATTTATCTTTCTTTGATGGCCACTATGTTCACAATTTTAAATGATACCAAAATAGGACTATCTTATTGTTGCTGATGGCAAAATGTAATCAATATACAAAAAAAAAAATGGTCAATTTTATCTTAGCCTTTATGGATAATCAAAATGTTTGATGTGAAGTTGTTCAATCTTGCCGTTTATTCTTGCATGTGGGTTCTGAGCTGAGCCATCTGCTCCGAGTCGACCACTTTACTAGCTAAAGATCTCAGAATAGCTTGAGGCCAGGCCCCTATCCCATAATGCTCTCCATCCTACCCCAGATCTAGTTTGCCACTGCAACTGATCGCAAGGTCTATTGACAGCTTGGGCCAGTAGAATTTGTTTCTTTATCTTTGACCTAATTTTTTGAAGTGTTTTTTCTAAAAAGTTTGATATTTAGCTTAGTGTACACTCTTATAGGGTTTTTAGGCAGTTAGCCTCTATTTTCATTAGTGTGTAACTCCATGTTACTTAAGGAGCAGTTTGCTCTAGGCCTTTGGCCATTTTTTTGGTTTGTTAATTCAGCTTACAATTAAAATGACAGAGCGGTTTGCTCTAGGCCTTTGGCCGTTTTTCTGTATCAATACAGTTTAAAGTTTGCATTTAAAATTACTACCCTATCCCTTTGAATTCAACTAGTTAGTGTGTATGTGTGTGTGTGTGTGTGTGTGTGTGTGTGTGTGTGTGTGTGTGTGTGTGTGTGTGTGTGTGTGTGTGTGTGTGTGTGTGTGTGTGTGTGTGTGTGTGTGTGTGTGTGTGCTATCTTTGTTACATATACATTTCTACTTTGGAGGTCTCTGTTGCTTGAGCAGATTATTATTGAGAGCCTCCACAAATGTTTCTATGTGTGGATTTTGGTGGTGTAGATTTAGTGAGACTATGTGATGAGTATGGTGTTGTGCAAGTGTTTACCTTCTCCTCTTGACTGTCAAGTTCAGTCTTGATTGGAGAGAGCTTTACCTCCAGTCTGGCTAGATAAGTGCATCTCTCACAGGTTGTAGTGTTGGGTGGTAGGAGGAGAGGGTTGTCTGTGTACATGAGGCAATTTCTACATTGCCCCAAGATACCCAGATTCATCAGATAGACAGGAGAAAACACTGGGAGCTGACCCTTGGACATGCCTGATTAAAAAAGTATTTCCTTTAGATAAGTGAGGAAAGTGAGTACAAGAGCTGTTTTTCTCTAAGCAAGTGAGGAAAGTAAGTACCAAAACTGTTTTCCACTAAGTAATGATGAAGGTTAAGTGCTGTAGTAATTAGTAGCTTATTTAGTGCTTACAAGTTCTGAACAAGTGCTGATCATGAATAAGCAAATTCAAGTGCTAAAACTAAGAATCTGTATCTGGACTAAATTAGTTACAGGAAAGGGGGGAAACAAGTGCAAATGCGGGCTTTTAAATCAGAAAGTTGAGAGAGATGGAAAAACTGCCCAAACAGCCAATAACTACAATTTCTGGGCCAGAACAACTCCTTATGTGGTAGATAGGTTACCTAGTGCTTACCATTCTCACTGATAAGCTAGAAGGCTTCCCTCCAACACAGAAAGCTTGGGGGCTCAGAAGCTTACATACAGTCCTGGATACAGCAAATCTGAATCTGGACTACACTAGTTACAGGAAAGGTGTATATATATATATATATATATATATATATATATATATATATATATATATATATATATATATACAGAAAAGTAGCTAAAACAGCAGTAAAAACAATTCAAATGCAGTGCAAGCTAGCACACTTGAGTATGCAGCAATGTTAAACCAAACAGTTTAAAAATGCAATTAAATTAAAAATTACTAAAAACAAGTGCAGGTGGGTAGGTAGAATGAGGTAAAGAGGTGGGACTGGGGGGGGGGTGTCCTACATCAAATCTACAGTGGGGGCAGGTAATTGCAAAAGCCTCCAAATTTAAACAACAACACAGGAATAGAGAGGGTGGGTATGGGAAAACCAACACCTTCAGCAGGGATCTGAAAAACTATACAGTGAAGCAAAAATAGTGCACAACTCTGAAGTCAGCTAGCAGTGATATAAAATTAGTCAAACAACAATTACCAGTACACAACTCTGAAGTGCCAGGAAAATATACTCAGCTCTGTATATCTCCAGATAGTTTGAAGAGCACTCTGTCAGGAAGGCTCCAGCAGTGATATGCAGACTTTTACGAAGAGGGTCTAATTTTATGCAAGTAATCCTTGAGATAGTCAGATAACACACAGGATGTAAAACCAGTTATACCAACTTAAGACACAGAGAAATAGGGGGAGGGGGGGAAACAACTTCAGCAGAGATCTGAAAAACTATACAGTGAGGGAAAAATAACAGTGCACAACTCTGAAGTCAGCCAGCAATGATATAAAATTAGTCAAACAGCAGTTACCAGTATACAACTCTGAAGTGCCAGAAAAATATACTCAGCTCTGTATATCTCCAGATAGTTTGAAGAGCACTCTGTCAGGACACAGGAAGGCTCCAGCAATGAATGTTTCATATTGTTTCATAATATGGTGGATCAGAAGGAAAAACAGAGGTCTGGCTTCAAGAAGTGTAATTGTGTGTAGAAGATGTCCATTACAGATGGACACGTTAATTGTGTTTATTGTTTGGGGCCTGTACACCTCCAAGAAGACTGCTCTATCTGCCACTCCTTCAGCAGTAGGGTCTTATTAGAACGGTGAAGGAAGTTGGTAGATAGAGGCTTGATGAAGCCTGACTTTCAAGATTCACTGGATAAGGCTGACCAGACCTCGAAGTCCTTGAAGGTGTCCTCGGAGCCCAGGTCATCAGCTCCTAGTCCTTCTGTGAGGGCGCAGTTGCCAGCTCTACAGTCTTTGGAGCCGTGCACCAAACAGATGCCTCGGAATCAGTCCCCGGTCTTGGTACTGGTCTCCGAGACTGTGAAGTCTCCAACCATTCCATCCATGGCATCTTTGGTTCCTTCGACCCATTGGTCAAGGACCCTTTCTGATGTCGATGTGGACCAGGTGGTGCAGAGGCTTTTAGAGAACCCGGCATTGGCTAAATTACTATCGGTTTCATCCCAACTGGGTTCGAAGCCTGAAACTGTCCCATTGGCTGTGACTCCTCCTCCTCTGAGCAGGGTCTTCAAAGCTGGAGGAGGAGGATCTGATGGTTGTGGAGCCTTTGGCTCCCTCAACCCTGACTTCTTCAGTTCTGTTGGAAGAGTCTCAGAGCTGACACTCTCTCCTCAGCTCCGGGGGGAAGAGTCAAACTGATGTGTCATTTCCAACCCTTCCTCTCGGGGCTTTGGCGCAGATGAGCTCAGCTCCATCTGGTTCAGAGCCCACTGTCTCGGTGCCAGGGAGGCTGCCATCTTCCTCGGAACTGGCGGCTTCCTCAGGTCGAAGCAGCAGTGCCTTCAATGCCATGAGGAGTGTTATGTCGTATAAGACACACACATTGTTAGGTCCCTCCTCTTCCTCCCCTAAAGTGCCAAGTTCTGTCTCTACATCTCACATTCCTGTCAAGCATAGTGACCCAGAGCCTCAGGTACCCCCATTGGGTGACCCCTGCTCTACTGAGACTCCACTAGAAGCCCCCACTGATGAGGTTCCCAGAAAGAGATTATGCAGGAGGAGGTGGAGGCATATAGATTCCCCTCAGGAATCTTTGACATCAGACACCGACTTAGAGGAATCAGAAAGGTCCCCACAGTCCCCCTCGGATGATATCTCCTTTGTGAATATCCTGGAAGTCCTAAAGCAGGGGGGGTGACTGGCAGTGCATTAACCCTACTGAGGATGATTTGATGCTCCTGAAGGCCTTTGGGTCTCAACCCTCCACCTTCTGGATGACTCCGCCCTTCGGCGAACTAATGGATTTGGTTGCTCAAAGGGCGTGGGAGTCTCCTGATTCCATGGAACTGGTCCCTCGGAGGCCTATTAAATTTATCACCTCCCCCCAAGACAAGACGTTTCTCACTAAGGGAGTCCCCGTTGATGCCATGGAGGTGGCGGCGGCCACCAAGAAAGAGATGTCAGAAACCTCTTCTGCTGTCCATCCTCCTAATAAAGACTCTAGGACAATGGACAGATATGGGAAATGCATCTTTAGCTCTGTGACATTTGCCATGAGATCTCTTAACTATTTAACCCATTTCACCCATTTTCAATGAGATCTCCTCAATACTCTAAAGGGCAACACAGATGATGCTGTCTCTGAGAAGATGACGGCACAGCTTAACACCCTTAATTCTCTTGTGAACTCGTCCATGCAGCTCATTTATACAGCCGATGGATTGAGTCAAGCAGCAGGTTCAGCGATAGCTCTGCAGAGACAATCCTGGATGCACTTATGCTCCTTTGTGGAAGCCTTCAAATCTTCCTTTGTCAGCACCCCATTTGATGGCTCTTCCCTGTTTGGGCCCAAAGTCAAGGAGGCTCTTATTAGGTGTAAGCAGGAGGGAAAGATTCTATCTGCCATAGGAGTCTGTTTTTCCACCCCTACTAGACCATACCCCAAAGGGCAGAAAGGTGGGAAAATATGGTTCTGAAAGTCCAAAGGAGCTTTCCAGAGCACACATAGTGGACCCCCCTCCAGGGGCAGAGGAGGGGGCAATAATGGAAGATGCCGCCCAGGCAGCAGAGAGGGTCCGCAGAACCAGCACGACAGAGAGCAGTTCCTTGGCAAGCCCTACCAGCGCTCCTGAGAGGAGGCCCAACTGTCCTGCTCTGGAGGGAATTGGGGGTCACTTGGCTTTGTATCCAGATGCCTGGCTAGGAATTACAATATATTATTGGGTACAAAGCATAGTTATCAGAGGATACTTCATTCCATTTCTACGAAGCCCGCCTGTCAGCATAAAAATCCCAGATGTTCCACCCAGTCTCAGGGATTAAGCAGCCATAGAAATCCAGAGGCTGCAGGAAAAGAAAGTCATCCAGCCAGTCCCAGCAGACCAGATAGGATCCGGAACTTACTCCAGATTCTATTTAGTTCCAAAGAAGATGGGGGACTGGAGACCCATCTTGGATCTCAGCAGACTCAACACATTTGTAAAGAAGGAGAAGTTCTGGATGGTCCCGCTTCAGCCTATCCTTCCATTCCTTAGAGTGGGTGATTGGATGTGCTCCATAGATCTCAAGGATGCATACTACCACATCAAAATGGCCAGGCCATCCAGAGATCATCTGCATTTCTGGCTGGGAGCCAGTCACTACCAACAGCCCCCAGAGTGTTTACCAAATGCATGGCAGTAGTTATGGCTCACTTGAGACATCTAGGAGTCCGAGTGTTTCCATATCTGGACGACTGTCACTTCCAGGCATCAACTAATTCTGTCCTGGGATCACACTCTCAATCTCTACTCTCAGCTAGGCATCACTATCAATTTAGAAAAATCTGTGTTGTCGCCATCCCAGCATATATCCTTTATTGGAGCAGAACTAGACACTACCACTGCCACAATAAAATTACCCCTGGACAGAATAACTTCTTTATGGACTCAGGTCTCAGACATTCTGCAGAGGAAAAAAGTATTGGCCCATCAAGTTCTAAAACTCCTAGACACCATAGCAGCTACACTCATAGCAGTTCCTCTGGAACTAATGCACATGAGGATTCTCCAATGGTTACTGTTCACCCAGTGGTCATACCAACTTCCCATGTCATCCTTAGTCATGATTACGGACTCTTGCAAGAAGGATCTTTGCTGGTGGTTGACCAGCCAACAACTTACGATGGGTCGTCCATTTGTTCAACCTCTGCCATTGGCCACGGTGACCACGGATGCTTCCCTGATAGGGTGGGGGGGCTATTTCAGGGAAGTACTGCCCAAGGCACCTGGTCGGAGACAGAGTCACAGTTGCACATCAATGTTCTGGAGCTGAGAGCGGTGCTTTTGGCATTGCAGCACTTTCATGACTCTCTGCTTCTAGGGATGATTGCCATACAAATGGACAACATGTCAGTTGCCTGGTACATCAACAAACAAGAGGAACCAGGTCTTATCCCCTGTGATAAGAGGCTTTGAGAATTTGGCAGTGGGCTGTGTCCACCAGGCACTTTCTGATAGCAATGCATATCCCGGGGAAATTCAATGTAATAGCGGACAAATTGAGCAGAGCCATTCTGTTACCTCACGAGTGGTCCCTCAAGAATGAAGTTGTGGAGAAAATTTTCCGCAGGTGGGGCCAGCCTTGCTTTGACCTGTTTGCATCCCCTATGAATGCCAAATACAGAAGCTACTTTGCCCTAAATCCCCCACCGGGGACAGTCCAAGGGACTCGTTCATACAGGATTGGCCCCCAGGATTCCTGTATGCCTTCTCTCCTATCCCCTGATTCCCAAGTTCTTGCAGAAAGCCAAAGCTCTTGGCAGGACAGTAATCTTAATAGCTCCACTTTGGCCTCATCAGATTTAGTTCCCCTTTCTCCAGCTCTACCATCTGGAGGAACCTTGGATTCTGGACCCAGTTCCAGACCTTCTGACACATTCGTCAGGAGCCCTCCACTCCTGTCCTCGTTCCCTCAGACTGACAGCTTGGCTGCTCCAATTCCCTTCCTAGCCAGGTCACATGACTTTTCTTTAGATATCTTCCCATAAAGCTTCTACCAGAAAGTTATATGCTAGTAAATTGAAGCATTTTGCCAACTTATCATCTTCACAAATCCTTATCTGTTTAAAAACTTTCATTTGTCTCTGTAGTGCTTGCTGTCTTGTAGGCTATTTTGTCCCACCCTCCCTCCCTGTTGGTGTCTTGCTGTTATACTTGGTGGCTTTGCAGTTGCCCGCCCCTACTGTGACACACCTCCCAGTCTAGTGTCATTAGCTCATTCTGCTTAATACAGAGAGAACATTTGATAAGGCCTTCTGTTCCTCCTTTTTCCCTTTCAAAAAGTAAAACAAAACTTTTTTTTTTTCTCTTTCGCCTGAACCTTCTTGTGTTCTGACTGTCCTTCTCAAACATTTTGGAAATATACAGTATATTTCAGAGCATTTGTTATAACTGTATTTGCTATAACTGATTTAAGTATTTTTTCTGGTTTTTTGATTATTTACTGCTTAGCGACTGCATTTTAGCCTGTTTATACAGCTCTGCATTCTATTTAAACTGTTTTTGTGTTGATTAACTGTTTTGCACTTTTAAAAGTTAGTTGTTGCTTAATTTTACCTGTAGGCTAACACACTCAAGTGCGCTAGCCGCTTAAAAGCATTTATAGCATTTACTGTCTGTTTTTCCTCTGTTTTCTGCAAAAAAAAAAAAAAAAAAAAAATCTTGTTTTCCCGCCTTACTGAACTAGAATAGTCCAGTCTTCAGAGTTTGCTGATCTCTGGGCTTTGTCTTGGTTCCTGTGCTATTCCATATCCTTATTTGGATAAAGGAAGCGTCTTTGTTCACCAGTGGGAGTGGGGAGCACTGAGCAGCCTGTTTGTCCCTAGAGGAGTGGTTCCAGCCAGAAACTTGTAGTCTATTGGCCATTTTGGGTCAATTCCTAGCTCTTTTCAGCCCCTGTAATAAAGCCTGCTTTAGCTTTTCGCCTGTATTCCACCCAGCACAGCTCCTCGTGGTGTCCTGCAGAGTTCTACAAGCAGCAGAGAGCAAAAGAGTGACTTTTTCCTGATTTAAGTATTTTTTCTGGCTTTTTTATTATTTACTGCTTAGCGACTGCATTTTCACCTGTTTATACAGCTTTGCATCGTATTTAAACTGTTTTTGTGTTGATTAACTGTTTTGCACTTTTAAAAAGTTCTTTGTTGCTTAATTTTACCTGTAGGCTAACACACTCAAGTGCGCTAGCCTTTTAAAAGCATTTATAGCATTTACTGTCTGTTTTTCCTCTGTTTTCTGCAAAAAAAAAAAAAAATCTAGTTTTCCCACCTTACTGAACTAGAATAGACCAGTCTTCAGAGTTTGCTGATCTCTGGGCGTTGTCTTGGTTCCTGTGCTATTCCATATCCTTATTTGGATAAAGGGAAGCTTCTTTGTTCACCAGTGGGAGTGGGGAGCACTGAGCAGCCTATTTGTCCCTAGAGCAGTGGTTCCAGCCAGAAACTTGTAGTCTATTGGCCATTTTGGGTCAATTCCTAGGTCTTTTCAACCCTCTGCTATAAAGCCCGCTTTAGCGTGATTTAGCGCGGAGTTGCCCATAGAGCACCATCGGGCAGCGCCCGGTTAAACAAGGTTAAACTATTTCTGGCTCCGTAAAGTCTGCTCTTCAATTTTTCCCTTAGAACTTCTCTACTTGCAATCTAAACAGTCTATTCTCTATCTCAATAGCTCAGCACTTGCTCCTAAAGCATTTTTATATAGGTAAAGTACTTGTATACTAAACAAAGTACTACATTAGCCTAGAATCCCCTTGAGTACCCATTTCCCTATAGGTCCCTTCTGACTCAGTTACACAGCAAACTTTTTCACTTTTTCTAGCATGTCGAAGGGTCAGTTGCTAGCGTCCTCTCCTGTTCAGCTGGTGAATCTGGGCATCTTGAGGCAATGTTACAATTGCCTCATGTACACAGACAACCCACTCCTTCTCCCACAAAACACAAATACATGTGAGAGATGCAACTATATAGCCAAACTGGAGGCTGAGCTCTCTCAACTCAGGACTGGCAAGACCAGACAGGAGGAGAAGGAAACCACACACCACAAACCCAGTTTCACATAGAACTATCACAACTGCAAAACAAACACATAAACACACAAAGACATACTGGAGGCACTGATCAAAAATCTACCAAAACTACAGAGGCCTCCAAAGCAGACACCCAAGCAACTGCCACCTCAAGACATAAGACATGCAACACATAGTTCTCAAAGTCAGTGTGCTAAACAGTCACAGCCCTTAAGGCCAAACACAATGCCAGACACACTTGTTATAGGTGACTCCATAGTCAGACACACTGCCGTCCCACTCACCAGACTGAACAAGGAAAAGATCACAGTTAGCTGCCTGTCAGGCGCTAGAATCCGCCACATAACACAAGCACTCAGGTCACTCCACAGCAAGTACAAGTATGACTCAGTCATTGTCCATGCGGTGTGAGCGACCTGAGCGTACCTCCCTGGACTACATGAAAGAGACATTGAGGAGGTGTCAGATTATGTAGCTCTGGGCGGTATGACCCTGAGCCTGAGCAGTATCCTACCCTCACCAAGAATGATGCCACAATACAGAGACAAAATGATCAGCTTTAATAATTGGCTTAATTACTGGTGTCATTCTAAGGGGATCGAATGTCTGTCTGCCTGGGATGACATGCTTGACAAGCCACGCTGCTTCGCAAGGGGTGGCTTGCCCCTGTCACCGCTGGGCTTCCGGATATTGGCAAAGGCTCTTGCCACCCCATAGTGCCTTTTTAGGCAAGGCTCAAATGATAAACCTACCGCCCTAGAAAACAAAAATGGAGAAAAACTAAGGGTAATACTGCTCAATGCCAGAAGTCTAAACCTCAAGATGCATGCCCTCGAAGCCCTCCTCAGTATGGAGAACATCGATGTTTGTGCTGTGACTGAAACCTGGTTCAAGGCTCCTGAGAGCACCCCAGCACTATCAGGTTATACCTCATATCATGCGTTCCGGCCCCAAAATCCGGACTGAACTACAAAAGGAGGGGGAGTATCCATATTCATAAAGGATACCCACACCTCCAGGTTAGTGGCAACGCACGAAGCATCGGAGACCATCCAGGTGCAATTAACCATAGGTAAAACTGCCCTACAGTTTGTAACATGCTACAGACCACCTTCTCAAACTCAGGAAACCCACACAGCCTTCCTGAAGACACTGGAGAGTATAAATGTCTCTCCAAACACCATCATATTGGGTGACTTCAACTACCCAAACATAGACTGGGAACATTACTCAAGCCCCAACACCCTAGCCCAAAGGTTCCTTGAGTTCATAAACTCAAATGCTATGGAACAACTAGTCACCATTCCCACAAGAGGAGAAAATATACTAGACCTGATCATCACAAACATGGGGACAAAATGCTCCACACCGAAGTATATCCCTCATTGGTGAGATCAGACCATAAATTAATCTCACTGGAGATCCACATCCCGCCCCACCCCCAGCAAAAGACCACAGTGAAGAACTTCTCAAAAGCAAACTTCACACTTCTTAAGACTGGAGTGGTATCCTTCAAGGCCCCGAGCCAGTGGAAACCACAACCCACGCTGCTGAAACCCTTACAAATGCCTTCTACGAGCACCTCCAGGAATGTATGGATCAAGCAATCCCTAATAAAATCAAGACCTTTTCCACCAAAGGCAGGCCCGGTCTGGTGGACTCCAGCCATAAACAAACTCTACAACAAGAGGAGAAAGCTACTACATGACAGAGCAAAATCCCTAAATGGGAAGGCATCTCTGATCAATACTAGCAAAAACTACGATCACTCATAAAATCATCCAAGGCCAACTTTGAGAGAAAAATCGCTAATGACACAAAAGACAATCATAAAGCCTTCTTTAGCTATGTTAGAAACCTGGGTGGAAACTCCCAGATATGCTCAGAATTAGTCCAAAATGATAAAAAATCACTGAACCCACAGACATTGCCAACATACTGGCAGACAGGTTCAGTGCAAATTTCTCCCTCCCTCCCCAAAGGAGAAATATCTATCCCACCAGAGTCTAGCCTCCCAAACATCTCAGATGCCCAGGTGAGAGCTGCTCTCTCTAAAGCAAAAACACAGCATCAATGGGACCGGACGGTGTCCCCGGCTGTGTGCTACACGAACTCAATGAGGAACTAAACCCACACATAAGGCTGCTGTTTAATCTTAGCCTTACTACAGGATACGTACCCAAAGAATGGCGTACGGCAACTGTGGTCCCATTCCACAAAGGCGGTGCTTCTACGGACCCTGGAAATTACCGCCCCATAAGCTTGACGAGCCTTGTCTGCAAAGCTATGGAGAGGATCATAATGGAACTCATAAATAAAGACATTGGGGACCTACAGACACTGGATCCTACCCAATTTGGCTTTGTCAAGGGCAGATCCTGCCTCTTGAACTTGGTCGACTTTTTCGAAACAGTCACTAAGGCCATTGATGAGGGTAAGGCAGTTCACACAGCCTACCTTGACCTAGCAAAAGCATTCGACACAATACCCCACTCGGGCATCATAGAAAAGCTCACCAGCTTAGATGTAAACCCATATGTCACAAGATGGGTTGCAAACTGGCTCAAGGACAGAACACACAGGGTTAGAGTTGCTGGTGCCATGTCAGACTCTAAGCCGGTCACGGCGGTGTCCCACAGGGCTCAGTCCTGGGCCCCTCTTGTTCGGCATTTATTTTTCTGAAGTGCAGGCAAACATAGGGGATTGTGGCTGACAAAATTTGCAGATGACTGCAAACTGGGCACCATAATTGACACTCCATCAGACACAGACATCCTCCAGAAAGGTCTCATAGAAATGGATAACTGGTGCCAGAGCCATGGCCTTAAGCTAAATGCCAAAAATGTATAGTCATACCCTTTGGGAAAAACAAGGTAACCCCTAATTACCACATAGGTGGTAATCCATTAAACACAGAAGAAGTTATCAGGGACCTGGGGACCCAAGTTGACAGTAACCTCTCTTTTGACACTCACATTGCCAAAGTGGTTAGGAAGACCTTCTACATTGCCCACCTGATCATGAAGGGATTCACATCCAGATCAGGAGAGGTCATTGTACCCCTGTACTCTTCACTTATCAGACCAATGATTGAGTACAACGCCCCATTGAATGTACCTTACCCGACACCTGCAGCAGTTGGAAAGACCCCAAAAGTTCCTCACCAAAAGGATAAAGGGGCTCAAACATATGTCATATGATGCCCGACTGAAGAAACTCCAGCTCTATTCAGTCGCATACCATCTGCTCAGAGGTGATCTGTGCCTGACATACAAGGCCATGTCCAACCGGAATTAATGGACATGCTCCACCTCAAAAAATCCAAATCCACCAGAGCCACGAGAGCAAGAGACTTAAACCTCAACACGGATATAAATAGGATGTGCTGGAGGGACAGATTCATCACCCAGAGACTCCCTACACTATGGAACAGAATCCCAGTCCATGTGAGGCAGAGCCCCTCACTGACTCTGTTCAAGAGAAATCTTGACGAGTGGATGGGAGATCGTAGGTTTACCCCGGGAATCATCTCTGTATCACTGCTGGACAGAGGCACAGCAAACTAATGGGTATAGTATTCTCATCCTAAGGGGTGGTGAAAGCCACACACACTCTGGCTAGGCTTATAAATGCCCTAGGGCAGATAGCCTAGTATGAACCTATGAACCTATGAACCTATTTGGGCTTCTCGAAACAACGTTGATCCCTATGTGGCCCCTATTGCTAGCATTCTGGAATTTCTCTCTAAACTTTTTCAAGATGGTGCTGTGGCTGCCACAATTAGAGTACAATTGGTTGCCATCTCAAATTTTCATCTTGGAGCTGAGGGTTCTAACTTAATGTTGCACAAATTGTGTCGGGCCTTCCTTAAGGGCACCATTCATCTCAGGCCTCCTGTTAGACAGCCCTTTACTCCCTGGAATCCCTGCATCATCTTGTCAATTGAAGTTCCTATCCTGGAAGACTATTTTCTTGGAGGCCATTACTTCAGCACGCAGGGTATCTCAGCTTCAAGCCCTTTCTGTCAAACCACCGTATTTGGTGTTTCATCCAGACAGGGTTTCACTGAAGACTAACCCTTCATTATTGCCAAAAGTGTGCTGTGAGACCAATCTGAACTAAACTATTGAACTTCCAGCTTTTTTCCATAATCCTTCTAGTCAGATGGAATACATGTTGCATAAACTTGATGTCCACAGACAAGTGAGATTCTATTTGGCAGGACAAAGGAATTTCGAAGATCTGACCAACTTTTTGTATCTTATGCAAATGCCAATAAAGGATTCTCAGTTTCTAAAGTTACCCTTTCCAAATGGTTAAATGACTGCATTAATTGTATCTACTCTTCTGCCAACCAAACGTTAGAATATGGTGTGGAGTCCATTCAACTAGAGCTGTCTCCACGTCTTTGGCTTAGACGGCTCATTTACCTTTGGATAGTATATGTGCAGCTGCCACTTGGTCTAAGCCTCATACCTTTATCACTCATTACAAAGTGGACAAGGCCTCCAGCGACAGGGCTTCATTTGGTTCCACGGTCCTCAAGTATATACTCCCATAAGCCACCCAGGATTAGGGTGCTTGGGACACTACCCACGTGTAAGAATAAATGGCGAGATTGAACAACTTCACATACATGGAACATTATGGTAAGAACATAACTTGAGGTGTTCATCTCGCCTTTATTCTTACATTCCCACCCACCATCCCCCTCCAGGGTTTTGAAGAACGAGTAGACCTGGGGTCTGGTAGTCTATTCTGGGGTTCTTACTCCTGCTGGAGTACTTCTGAGTTACCTTTTTCTTGCTGCTGAGTTCAGCAAACTAGATCTGGGGTAGGACGGAAAGCATCATGGGATAGGGGCCTGGCCTCGAGCTAGTCTGAGATCTTTAACTAGTAAAGCAGCCGACTCAGAGCCGATGGCTCGGCTCCAAACCCATATGTAAGAATAAAGGTGAGATGAACAACTCACATGGAATGTTATGGTAAGAACATAACTTCTTTTTTTAAAAGGTATTTTCATTAATATTAATGGTCTAAACAACCCATGTAAGAGGGGAAGTTTACTTAAAAACTACACAAATCTCATTATTATTTTTTTTTATAACAAGAAATGCATCTCCGAAAAGAAGATGTATCTAAGTTAAACACTAAATAGTATACTGTATTATCAAGTTCAGACCACACCGAAAAAAAGGAGTACATATATTATGGAGCAATGCATGACCTCTTCCTATGATTATAAAAGTTTACAAAGATGATAAAGGAATGTTTTGCTCAGTGACAATTGAAATGAGTAAAAAATTATATATGTTTATAAATATATATTGGATTCCAGGAATTGGGGTTAATACAGTCAAGCAGCACTTTCTGTCTGACTTCAATTGTAATTTAAATGAAAATGATACTAGTACTCCTGGTAAAAGGAGGATCTTATCTCAAGCTATGCATTTCAATGATTTTATTGACTCGTATCACCTCAAAGATGTTAATATCCAAGCTGAATCAAAATCACTTTATTCTCATAGACATGGTACGTATTCCAGAATAGATAGGGTCTTTATTTCTAATGAACTGATTAATAGTTTATCTAAAACTAATATAATTTCCTGCCCATTATCAGGTCCTAATTCCATAACTTTTGAGTTAATAATTTGTTCGACACAATGTTCAGATTAAAAGAATCCCAGCCTACATTACTAAACTAAAGGGTTTCAAAGAATTTCTCTTTTCTGAAGCTCAAAATGTTATTGCTCTAAAGACTATGCTAGACACTTTTGAAATATATGTATGGGATGCATTGAAAGCTTATCTATATGGGAAAAAGTTATTTGTTGGTATAATAAAAAGAAACTCTGGGACAAGGATTTGCAAGAGATAGTCTAAACTTGACATTAAAACTTAAAATGAACAAAGATGAAAAGGGGCAAAAGAAGAAGTTAGTGAATTAAATAATAAATATTTAGAGATATTAAACCACAGAACCATGATTAATTTAGAGAAGTTCAAATTTATAAACTTTTCAACTAACCCTAAATAAGCTCACTTGTTGTTTGTATGTCTTTCGGCTTTTCCCAGTAAGGGGTCGCCACAGCGGAACTCCAGTCCGCTAATGATTGGCAGTAGATTTTACGAAACACTGAGGTGCCAGCTCGACGCTCAACCTTCAACAAAGGCACGCCCATTTACGCACGCATGTCTTTCAAATGCTACCCAACCACGAGGAGGACATGCAGACTCCACACAGAAGGCACTCCCAAGCCCAGCATCGAACAGGAGAACCTCTTGCTGTGAGGTAACAACACTGCCGCCGTACCACTGCGGCATCCTATATAACCCTAAATAAGCTCAATAATAAGACTAAAAGACTCAGTAAACTTAATCATATTAATGCGATTTACTCTCCAAAAAAGAGAATGGTGTCTGACTTACAGGATATTTTAAAGGATATTTTTCATAAAATTAACCAAAATTCAAACAATATAGACTCAAGAAGTGACTTTATCAAAAGATACACAAAAAACAAACTCTCTAAAAAGCAAGTTGATTCTTTAGATAAACCTATTTCATTTACATGTCTTGAAAATCAAATCAGTAAGCTAAAACCAAATAAAGCCCCAGGTAATGATGGAATCTTCCCTGAAATTTATAAGATAATGCCGAAAGTTGCACTTAATTTACTAAACAATGTTTTTTTTTAATCTCTCAAACTAATATCATTAGCCCACCTTCTTGTAAATACACCTTTATAACTCCAGTATTAAAACCCAATAAGGATCCCTCTAAATGTTCTTCATATAGACCAATTTCTTTATTAAATGTTGATTACAAAATGTTTATGTCCATTTGTACAGATAGATTAAAGAAATTTATCCCAAACCTGGTAGATGAAGATTAGACAGGCTTTATTGTTAATAGAAATGCACATGATAACATAAAAAGAACTATAACACTAATTGACTCTGCTAAAAATTAAAAAAAATGAAGACTAATAAGCCTAGATATAAATTGCACCTTTGATTCAGTTAGTTGGGATTATCTATTTCAATTAATGGAAGAGTTGAACTTCTCTAACAATTTTATAGACCTAATTTCACATCTTTGCATAGGAAGTCAAGCCTATATATAAAATAGGCACTAATATCTCACAAGATATACAAAATTCAAAAGGGACTAAACAAGACTGTCCTCTACCACTTTACTCTTCACTTTAATAATGTAATCATGGGCTAACCTTATAGAGATGGAACAAGACATTGAGGGTTTTAAATTAAATTCAAATATAACCTCTAAAATATAGCTATTCACAGATGACATTCTTATCACTCTAGAGGGAAATAATTCTTAAATTTCTGCTATCTTTAAAATTATGCAAAAATCAGGCTTAATTTTTAATAACAGTAAAACAAAAATATTCCCTTGTCTATCCAAATAACTATAAATTAGATAAGAAATTTATCAAATATGTAGCACAATATGAACAAATAACATACCTGGGAATAATACTAATAAAAATATTAAAGATATGATACACCTTGATTTCAAATTTTAAAAACTATTAAAAGTCATATAAATAAATGGAATAAGCTTTTTTACAATGAGATAGAGACTCTCAATTATCAAAATGATAATACTTCCAAATATACTATATATTATACCGTTGATATCTTTACCAACTCCTAAATCAATAATAAAGAATTTAAATTCAATGATATTAAAATTCTTATGGTTTTCAAACAAACGTAGAGTAGCATTAACTTATCATCTGAAAGATTGGTCTAATGGGGGATGGGTTTACCAGACTTGGAATTATACATTATTTCTTCAGCAATTAAATCTGTTTCTTTATTAATAGATATAGATTATACTGCTAAATGGAAAAAAAATCATGGAATCATTGTATTTTGATTTAAATCCTATTTCTAATGCTCATAAACTATCAGTAGTAAATAACCAATTTATATGGTTATTAAAAGCTTTGTTTACTACATTTTCCACACAAACATATAAATCCAGCTATATGTTAGTTCTTTTAAACAATTTTAGAAATGTTATCTATAAATTTCCAGTATACAAAGACTGTTGTTTTCCCTTCTCTCCCCTATTGCCATCACACAGGGAAATATATCCTCCTCTGATCTTACGAAAATGTTATTATTCAAAGAAAATAATCTAATATATTGGTTTCAGATGATGACAAATGAGGACTTGAATTCTACAAATAATTTGATACATGAGTTTGAATGAAATAAAAATGTATGGCTAGAAATGCAAACATGTAGGCAATTTCTTTTAAATAAACTTGATTTGATATCACCCATAATTTAAAAAATCTATGCCTAAATTGATTACTTGATTATGTTTACTCAGCATAAATTTCCCATCAAATTTAAACATTCACAAATATACAATGTAATTAGAAAAGAAACAGTTAGCTATCAGGAACGTTTTTGGAACTATTTCTATACAATTAATAATAGCCAACCTAATGATCAAGATAAAAATAATGCTAGAATCAGCTAAACTGACCACTTCTTCACTTAAATGGAGGTTATTTGCATGGAGATTTATGTACAGGTCATTTTAACACCACATATAATGAGTAAAATCAATAGAAAAAATAATTTTTGTTGGAGATATAAAATAGAAAAAAATGCAGATTGGACTCATATTTTTTTTATTGTGTAGCTTTAAAAAATTATTGGGACAGTATCAATAACCTATTCCAAGCTTTATTTTCAGATAATTTTACACTTTTGAAATCTTTGGTTCTTTTTAAACTCATTCATTCCAATGGAGCTCAGGAAGTTTGCACTGTAACTTCCAATGGGCAGAACCTAAGCCTTTTGACAGAACCAAATAATGTCCTCACATTTCAAACAAAGGTTCACATCTCAGCAACCATAGGGGTTATGAAAAACTGTAAATGGCAAACACTTCAGTACAAATTATTTTTATAGTGGTAGTATTCTTTAAGTTCTAGGTCTTAAACTGAATTTTATAAATCATAGTAAACACAGTAAATTACATTTTGTAAACAACTTACATTATCTCAGCAACCACTCAAGTTACACACATACTGCCAGCAACATTTTATTCATCTAGCTGGGAGCTTACATATGAGGCTAAGGAGTTCAGTCTGTGTTACTTGGTTGTTGAAATATTTAGAAGAATGTGAAAATGATATCTATATAAATTTATATCATAAAAACAACAGGTAAGATATCTTTACCTGCACTCAACAGAGGTCAAATATTAATACAGTTGAGTTTGCCATTGTGTAAGCTTTAAGATTAAATCTTTCAAAAGCTTGTACATAGCATGGTTTTGGAATTATTGATGCAAATATGAACAAGCAATATTTGATGCCTAGAGGCGTCAGTAGGAGTTAATTGCAGATGCACCTGGAGGCGTCACCTGGGTGTAATAAGTTATTACACCAATACCCATGTGTGTTAAAATTAAATATACTCTGATTTGGTCAATACTAGCTGTGGCTAGAAAAGTTATAACAAGAAAGTGGAAATCTGATGCTTCTCCCTCTTTCTCAGAATTTAAAAACATTATCACTGAGTTGTCATATAGAATTATTGACCATTAAAACAAGATCCATCAGGAAGACTTTTTCATATAATATGTGGAATAACTTACAAAATTTATTAGGGAAGGTTTGTTTTTATATGAAATCATTAATATCTACTAAAGTTTCCACAGTGTTTAAAAGTGGGTGTCTTTGTAAATACTTTAGTTATTTTGTGTTTGTTAAATAATTTTCTATGTCTCAAAGTTGAATATCTGTAAATATATGCATTTGTTTGCATACATTTTGAAATCAATAACTTTGTTTTCAAAAAAGAAAAGATAGGGGACCTCTGGTCAGTTTTGAACTGGTCAACTCTGTCCATTTGTAAAACAAAATGTCCTTCCATATCACTGTTATAGTATTCTTTACCAAAGGGATTCCCTAGGGTAGCTCAATGTCCAGCCAGTATAACAAAGCCTTATGGTTTTATAGACATAGTTTTCACACGTATGCTCACTGCTCAAGACATAGGGCATAAAGGTGACACACAAATGTACATACCGTAGAACTTCCTTGCTGCCAGTCTGAATGCCATCACTGATACTTGGTCTGAACACTCCTCCTCCTTTGCTGGTTAAGAAACCTTGTTTCAGATAAGTGCCCCATTGGAGTTTATCTTTTTCTCTTTTAGTTTTGTGAGTTTATGTGTCATTCAGAAAGGGAAAACATCAGTGTGGGAGGCAGATTACCCATAAAGGATCGCCAGTGTCTCTTCTTTTTGGGTGCATCTCATGACCATACGCAGTGTTCTTTCTCCCAACCTTTTGTCCCCAAGTTCCTACATAGTTGTCTCTCCTTCTTCTTCAGTTACCTGGAGAACCAATGTCTTAAGTTGTTAGTGCATGGTGCTGTGGCAAAATCTTCCTGCCCAAAAATTTAGCTGCCTGCCAAGAAAAAGGACAAGAAACTCATGTCTGATTTGGCTGCTGACCTCCCTCCCCTAAACAACCCTCTCAAGGGTGCTGAAAGCCCAGAGGAATGTCTGGTTGTTGTCAGATTCCCCAGCCGTGACCCTCTCAGAGACCAGCATGGATCCAACTTGTTACATGATTAGGTTCATAGATTAGTAGTAGGCTAACTGCTCCTGCAAGCCATGATCCTTAAAGTCTGTACAAACGTCTGCTCCAGATGTTGAAGGGGAACATTGGCTCATTATTTCAGAGTGTCTGGGAGGAGGATACTGCAGATCCTTGTTCAGGTGTAGATTCCTACTATGTTAGTTGAGTGTAGGCAAGGGTCTGAACCTCTTAGGGTTTTTTGAGTAGACGTCCCTCAAAAGAAACAGCGAAAAACTAAGCACATTTCTCTTCCTCCTAAAGATCCTCAGTATGAATGGCAGGATTTTATCCAGGGGTTATTTAGTACACTGCTGCCCTTAAAGCCTCCCCAAGGAATTTCTGTGCTTGCTCCCTCTTGGTCTTCTTCCCCAATCAGGAGGCCCAGAGAACAGTACTCCTCTGAAGAGGAATTGTATTCTGGGCAAGAGTCTTTGGCATATTCCTCTCAGATCCCTTCTCCCTTGGATTAAGGCTGTTTGAGGAGAGAGAGTCTATTTGCCCAGACTCTCCCTTGGATTGGAAGAGCTCTCCTTTGGAGATGCTATTTCTTGTATGATGGAATATTTAAATGGGATGGTTCTCAGGTTTCTGACATTCAAAAGGGGTATTACGAGCTCCTCCACATGGAATCCCCTAAGCCCTCTGTTGTACCTCCAGTCTTTGCTGCTCTTCTTCTTTACCTTTTTAGCAGCCTTGGTGGCCCCAGATTCTCAACATCTAACCCCTAAGAAACCTACCAGATTTTACAAGCTGCATGATGAATGTAAGTTTGTCTGCAAATGTCCTTCTACTGACCCTTATGTAGTTTGTCTGTTCTAACAAATCCTCTAAACTTTTGCCTTCTATTAAACCACTTCCTTCAGGCAAAAACAGCTGAGCTGTGGAATGGTTGGGCAAGAAGTTATATACTGCTGCCACCTTGGCCTTTCATGCTATTAATTACCAGACCCCTATGACCAGGTATATTTTATCCCTTCTTTCTCAGGCTTCCCACGCTATCTCAGACTTCCCTAATTCTGAAGGGAATGCCTCTGCACTCTCCTCTGGGCTCTGCTTCTCAATTACATCACTCTATTAAATGTAGTTATGATGCAGCTGATGCCTCTTCTGGGGCTGCTGTTTTTGGTCCTGTTTTAAGGCATTACCCTTGGTTTCATCTCCAGCTTTTGCCTGATGATATAAAAGCTAAACTGTTGGATGCTTCTCTTGATAAGAGCCTGTCCGGTTCTGCAGCTGCTGAGCTTTTTAAGTCTCTTCAGGATAAAGGTAAGGCCTTGCAGGAATTGAAGCATATTTTTGTCTCTCCTATTTTTAAGTTACAGAGGAATTATTCATCTAAATATACTTTTATTCCCAGACAGCCTCATCTCAAATGTAAGAAGGGTTCCTCCTAAGTCTACTCAGAAACCACCTTTTCAAGACAAGCTAGGTTCTATCTGACTGTTGTTTCCCCTTATCTTGAGTCTGGTTCTTTTATCTTTCTCTTCTCTGTCCCTTCCCAGTTGGTTAAGGGTCACTCAAGACTCTAGGGTTCAGTCCATTCCATCAGGGATACTTTGTGATATGGAAGTTTCTCCCTTCTTTTCTGTGCATCCCTCAACCTCCCCTGAAACAGCTTCCTTTCTTCCCAAAACTGTGTCAGGGCCTTTTGGCACAAGGCACCATTTAAACTTTGCCTCCTTTCCAGGGGGGGAAGGGTTTTATTCCAGAATCCTTCTGGTTCCCAGGAATGAAGACACCTGCAGACCCATACTGGACCTTTCTCAGCTCCTACACCTTTCAGAAGGTCACCTTCCTTTTGGATGTTATCCCTTCAGACCCTGTTTCCTCTTCTTACATAGGCTTTTCTGGTCTCCCTAGATCTCAAGGATGCTTATCTTCACATCCCAGTTCATCCCCTTTTCAGGAAGTTTTTATGTTTCTCTGTTTCTTCCTTGCATTTTCAGTTCTTCGCTTTGGCCTTTCTAGTAACCAAAGGCTATTTAATAAATGCCTTGCTCCTTTGATTTTTGCCGAATGAGACGGGTTCAAATATTTCCTTATCTGGACAACCCGCTTATTCAGGCTTCCTCTGCTGAGACCTTGCTTCAGCACCTCCAATGTACTATTTGTCTCTTACAAAGATTGAGGTTTACAATAAACTTCCAGAAATCAGTCCTGGTTTCTTCTCTGGATCATGTGTTTCTCTGTTGCAGGCTCCAGCCAGTCCCTATGCTGGCTTCGCTGCCTCCTCCCAAGACTCTTTCTCTAATCATCTTTCTTCAGTTCCTTCTTCCTCTGGTTTCTGTTTCAGCCAGGGTATTTTTCAGGGTGCTAGGATTCATGGCCTGTACTATTACTATGCTATCTCTAGCCAAAATTCATATGAGAAAACTACAGTGGTTCTTAAAGTCAGTATGGCTCCAATACTATCAATCTAATGGATTTTCTAGTCCCTCCTTTTCCATGCCTCAAGCTCAAGCTTCACTGGTTTCATCAGCTGTCTCTCAACCTGAGACTTCCTTTTCAGACCCCAGTACCCTGTCAGGAACTTTTCTCAAATGCCTCAGACACAGGGTGGGGAGCCTCTTTTGGTTCCCTCAAGGTCCAAGTTTTCTGGCATCTTCATCAAGAGTTCAGACCACATCAATGTCAAGGAGATGAGAGTTGTCCTTTCTGCCCTTCAAGCCTTTCATTCCCTCTTCCAGAGCCTCTCAATCTTCAGACAATACCACAGTGATGTGGTATATCAACAAGCAAGAGGGACACGGACCTACCTTCTTTGTAGACCGGCTCTTCAAGTTTGGGATCTAGCTGTCCACTATCAAGTGACTCTTCAGGCTGTATGCATTCCTTCAGAGGAGAATATAATGACAGACTCTTTGAGCAGGGCCAAAACACAGGCTAACAAATGGATGCTTCACAGAGATGTTTCTAGACATTGTCCATCAGTGGGGTACTCTTCAGGTAGATCTTTTTGCCTTCTGTTTGAACAAACAGCTTCTCTTTTGCATCAGAGTCCCAAGTGATCTGGCTTGGAAGATGGACACCCTATCTTTTTCTTGGATGTCAGTGTTTTGTAAGTCTTTCCTGTGATTTCAAGGGTCCTGCTGAAGACAGATCTGGACTCCGTCAAAATCTTGTCGGTGACTCCCTTTTGGCCCAGACTGCATTGGTTCCCCTTCTTCACCTAGCCAGGAATAGTCACCACAAATTATCAGGTTGAACCTACTCACACGAGACATCCTCACTTCTCCATTCTTCAACTGACATTGTGGGTGATAAGGATTTTGATCCCTTTTTGGGCACCTCTATTCTAAGGACATGCTTAAGGTTCTGCAGGAGGCCAGGAAATGTCATGTAGCCAAATGGAATGGATTTTCCATTTGGTGCCTTGCTCATAACCAGGATCTACTTTCTGTAGATATTCCTTTGGTTCTCTCTTTTTTAATTTTTCCAAGTATTTTGGGTTTCTAATACCATGACTGGAATGGACCCCAAAGTATGATTAAAGTTCATGAAATTAGTATTTTTTCAATCTTTGATGTCAGCCAAAAGGGCTCTTCACAGCACCCGCAATTTGCCCAATGATTACTCCTGCAATTTGTACGGGGTTATATGTATTGGTAACATCTAAATATGATTGTAGATTCTTTTTAAGACCCCATTGTTCTTACTACTATTGGAACTGTCTGGGCATCTTTCTTCCACGTTGCTCTCGTTTCTGCCTACAGATCCTGATATTTTATGACTTTGTGTCTCTCTGTACACAACACACTGTAATCACTGGGTGTGGCAGTTTCAATGATTAATGCTACTTTTGTCTTCTTTTCATGGACCACTATATTTGGTTTTCTAGCATCTATCTTTTGAACTGTTGGTAATAGATGATCCCATGTGATGTAAATCATCATTTTCTATGATGCTTTGTGGCTCATGTTTCCAGTGTTTTTCAGCCACTTCACTAACATAATGTTTGCACAATCCCCAGTGCAACAATCTTGCCATATTATTATGCCTTTCAGTATACAGTCCTTCTGCCATTAGTATGTCACAGCCAGCAGCGAGGTGTGCAATTGTTTCCAATTCGGTTTTAAAAAACCTACATTTGTCTGTTTCTCCCACATGCTCAATGGACTTTGTAAACCAGCATGTATGTAGCCCACTGTCTTGGGCTGCCAATATTAACCTTTCATCTCTTGGTTTGAATTAGCCTCTCTTTAACCATTCCTGCTTTCGATCCTGATCAACATGAGGTTCTTCCAGAAGTTTTCTATACTTGCAACTATATTTATGCATTTTCCACATTTCTTGCCTTCTCATCTGATCCTTCACCTTATATTCTTTCTTTTGTTTTTTTTTTTGTTTTTTTTTTGGCACATTCAATTGCTTCCTGATTTTTATCTACTTCTGGTTTGCTTTCCATTCCTGCTTGATGCTGATATGCTTCTGCTAGATTAAGCAGAGAAGTCATCTTAGATTTATTCTAATCATGTTTCAAAGCTTTCACTACATTTGGGTCTTGTGAGGTCAGCAGATGTGTGGAGTCCCATGATTGCAGATCTATACATGTAATCAATTTCAAGGAGGCCCATCCCTCCTTCAGAACGGGGAATATATAATCTTGTTATGCACTGATTTTTATAAATCATTTGGTGAGCATGAAGCATCCTTGTTTTCCTATCTAATCTATCCAACATGTTTTGGGGCCAGTCAATCACTCTAAAACTGTAAGTTAGGACAGGAAGAGCAAATTGGTTTATAGCTTGGATTTTGTTCCTAGATGTCAACGCTATTTTCATGATTAAATTAAGTCTTCTAAAGTATTCCTTACTAAGTTTTATTTGCATTTGTTCATGTTTTATTGTTGATCCCTCATCAATTCCCAGATATTTATACACTCCCTCTTGCTCAAGTTCTTTTGTATCACATTCTTGTTCCAAACTGATGTTTTCCTGGTGCTGCAGTTTTCCTGCTTTAAAGGTTGTTTTTGCACATTTATCAAGGCCAAATTACATTCTTATATCATCTGAAAAAGTTTAAACAACTTGGCAGTTGTGCTCTTAGTTCCTCATCTGAACAATACAGTTTTACATCATCGACAAATAGAAGATAAGTCTTTACACTTTGTTATTTTCTAGGAGCCAAATTATAGCTATGGCCTAAGCTGTTAAGTAGACAGCTTAATGGGTTAAGGGCAAGGCAGAATAACAGCAGTGACAGAGTCACCCTGGAATATTCCCCCTTTGAACTTTTATCCCTGGGATAATGATTTGTCCTTTATCATGGCTTAATTGCAAGTGACACAAACACCTCCAATCTCCAACTCCAAAAAACTGAAATAACCAAATGGTGCTGCTGGAAAGCAATGAAATGAAGGCAAATGGACATGGGATCTTAGCGCTTTCATTCCCTTTAATAAAATCAGAACTTCTTCAGAAATATCCACAAACCCACACTACACAATTAAATACAAAATCCAAAAGTTGTAAAACACAAAGCCCAAGGTGGTAGACTGGAAACCGCCAAACTACTGTATAAAGCAGTCACGAACAGTCACGAAGTTAGTTTCTTTAACACAACTTTAATAGTGTTTTCGGAAAGCACTATGCTTCCTTCCTCAGAAAGTAAAAAGCACAAAGCAAAAACAACATAGTCGCAACTAGCCCAACCTTTAAAACAATGCATCATGTGGTACCAACTAATTAGTCATATGCCCTAAGCTTGAAGGCATTTAGCAGCATAAATTCCAGATAGATAAAATGACATAAAATAACATATATTAACTAAATAAACTTTAAAAATTAATTTACTTATAAACTCCTACATGAACATTTCATATGCACCACAAAAAACAACTATATTTACTTCTAACTTAATTAATACTTTAAACAAACTTTAGAAATACTTCAAAAAATTCTCAATAAATTCAATAATTTTAATTATGATTAACCCAAATCAGAGCCTTCAAGCTTAGGGCATATGACTAATTAGTTGGTACCACATGATGCATTAAATGTTTTAAAGGTTGGGCTAGTTGCGACTATGTTGTTTTTGCTTTGTGCTTTTTACTTTCTGAGGAAGGAAACGCATAGTCGTTTCCGAAAACACTATTAAAGTTGTGTTAAAGAAACTAACTTCGTGACTGTTCGTGACTGCTTTATACAGTAGTTTGGCGGTTTCCAGTCTACCACCTTGGGCTTTGTGTTTTACCAGTTTGTTCAGCTTTTTTCGTTTGAAAATCCAAAAGTTATATGACTTAAAGCATCCAATGGTGTCACGACAGTAAACCATTAAAAGTAAATTGGATGCTTTAAGTTATATGACTTTTGAATTTTGTATTTAATTGTGTAGTGTGGGTTTGTGGATATTCTGAAGAAGTTCTGATTTTATTAAAGGGAATGAAAGCACTAAGATCTCATGTCCATTTGTCTTCATTTCATTGCTTTGCAGCAGCAACATTTGGTTAATTGCAAAGTGGTCTGTCACTGTTACATAGTCACTGTAATGTAGTCGATCAGTGTAGGGTGTATCTTATACATTTTTAAGCATTCTTTTATCCATGAATGTGGGATACTACCAAATGCTTTTTTGTAGTCAATCTATGACATACTAAAATTCTTTCCCTTTTTACAGTTCTCCACTATAACTTTATGTAACAACAAATGATCCTTTGTTCCATATGACTTTCTTTTATTGCCCTTTTGTTCTACTGCCATAATTGAGTTTTCTTCTAAAAAGACTATAAACTTTGTCAGCATCAATTCCTCTGTATAGTTTATACGTCGACGGAAGGCAAATTATTGGTCTATAATTTTTAGGGTGGCTTGCAGGTTCACTCGTTAAGTGGGAGCATTGTTTTCCTGTTAGCCAGGTTGGTGTCTGTTCAGGGTGCGCATATAAATAGTTCTTGTTCATGGCTAAATCTTCATGCAAAGATGTTAATACTTTTAGCCAAAAGTTAGGTACTACATCAGGGCCTGGGGTTTTCCAATTAGAGGCTTTTCTTAACTTTGTTTCTATCTCTATGGCTGTTACTTCATCCCATTTCATATCCTGTACCTTTAAACTTCTTATTCTTTCTTTCTTACTACTACTTCTATCCATTTAGCACCTTTATACTTCTCCAAAATGTATCCATTTCTTCTTTTTGGCAGTTTTTCAATTCATTTTACCTTGTTTCCTGTCGAAAGATTTTACTCTTCTAACATATTCTGGAAGAATCACACCAAGTTCTTGTAAGCAAGTAAAACAGCTTTATTTTACATGCATGGAGATCTGCTACATGATAGTAATATGCCAGCAGTCTGGCTACTTGTACTTTAAGTTCTCCTTATATAGACCCTCCTGCACGTACATACACGTAGCACAGAGGACTTTCATTAAAATTGATAGTTTGATTACTTGTTTTTACCAGCCAGTACCACAGTTATTCTTGCACCATTAACTTCCTTATCAGTAGTTTAAGATTAACTCCTGCATTCCTCAGTGATCAACATTTTCCAGAACATTTCAGTTTGCACGCAGTGAACATTTTTCTGCTTAACCCTTTAAATACAGAATACAAAATATGTTGACTTCAGTATTTTTCCACATTTCCCTCCTTACAACATTTTGTATACTGTTTATTTTACACAATCCCAGATACGTTGTATACCTTCTCATAATCAGAGAAATATGCTTTTGTAGCATTGGCAGAGATAACCTTCGATATTATCATTTTGATACATGGTATGCAACAGCAGCCAAGCAGCAAAAATATGATTGCACCAACACATACAGCAATTAAAATGTTCATCAACACAGAACCCCAGTTTCCAAACAGATTTTGGAAAAAGTCAGTCAAGGGTTTGGACCAGGTTTAGTCAGTTCAGAAACTTGTTGAATTATTTCAAGATGGCTCTGAATCGCGTGCTCGTTATCAGGGATGAACGAGCAGCACTCCTCGTGTATCAGAGCGCAAGTACCTCCTTTCGCCGCTAGGGTGAAATCGAGCCATACGGTTCTGCAACACTACTGTTCTCATCGCCGTTAATTCGTCCGTCACCAATTCTAGCACTGAAAATGTCGCATTACTCAGAGTCTCTAACAGTTTTGACAGTTTTCTCAGTTCCCAGATGGATTTTACTGTCCCATATGCTGGCAAAATACCAGCCCAAGCAATTACATCATCGCCTAGGTCCATATGTGAGAGTCCTTTGCTGCTGACGTGTGCCAAGTCATGGTGATAAATCCATGACGCATCAATGTTACCAACGGGATTAATAGGTTTATTAAGAGAACGTGCATTTCAGATTTTACCTTGAGGCAACGATTTGCGTGCCTGATAGCTGGTATCAGATATCCCAAAAACAACTTCCTGACCAGCCATATGGTAACCATTTATATGCTTTCCTACCACAAATAAAATAACAATCATTTGTTTTGATGGTAATATTGGTTGCAAATTCATAACTCCCATTTGGCTTTAGCCCTTAAATAACAGGCCATATACATACAGCATTTTTCAACAAAACTAATATCATTTACATTGATGTCTTTTTATAGCTCCAAACTTGGTCTCACACTGCCCTTCTAGGGTACAATTATGAACTATTGTCAAATTACATTGGCTCAGCCCCACCTTAACTTTCCCAATCTTTTGAAAACACACTGTTCCATTTTGGCCCCAGAAGAGGCAGCCACCTTGTCTCTCAGTGGTACTTCTGTGGTTTCAAACAACAAACTATTCCAAGTATCATTTATTCCCAGAGGGGCTGTCCCTAACATTAAGCCACTGTGTACAGTAGGTATTGCAGTACATACCCAACAATTTGAGACATTCATTGAGGATGCATATGCATATTTAATCGCTTGATATGTATTAAAGTTTGGATGCCAGCTGGTGTGTTTGTCTCTTTTGAATGGCTAGCTTCATTAAAAGACAGAAATGTCCAAAACAGAAATATTACAATCACAATAGTTATAAACAATAAAACATTGCAATAGAACCATTTTCTCTTATTCTCATTATTGTCCTTCATGATTGCTGCTGTCTGTTTGTTCCTCAGGGGAACTCAGGTCTTTATTTAACTTAAAATGTTTTATGATTTTGCAATGCTAGGTGGATCCATGAGGACCTTTCTTTAATCCGAACTGCTGTTGGAGTTGCGATTAGCACCTGGTAGGGGCCCTCCCATTTGGGGATGCCCAATTCTTGCGTTTATTATTTTGATCCAGACCCACTCGCGGGTCTGATTTCCGTGATCTTGTCGCCTCTTGAACCTGAAAACAATCATTCGTTAAACAGCTGTTAGTATTGGTCAGCATTTTCCTCATGTACTCAGCTATCTCCTCACCCGCTCACGTTCCGCAGGCAACAAGTTTTGCCACTGCGGGACGTAATAAGGTCTCCCATACAACAACTCAAATGGGGTGACTCCTTTTGAGGTGGGAGTTGTGCATGGAAAGGAGGGCTAGAGGTAGACAGGTAATCCAAGACTGATGTGTCTCAGCCATGAGTTTTCTCAACTTGCCTTTTAGAATGCCGTTATGGCGTTCCACCAACCCTGCTGACTGTGGGTGGTAGGCACAATGGTGTTTCAATTCAATTTGGAAAACTGTAGACAGTTTCTGTATGATCTGATTGACAAAATGCGTGCCGTTGTCAGAGTAGATGCGTGTAGGAAGTCCAAAGTGCGGGACGATGTGATTGACCAAAATTTTAGCCACTGATTGAGCATCTGGATGTGTCACCGAAAAGCCTCAACCCACTTAGTAAATGCATCTACTATTACTAACACAAACTTCTTTAGTTGTGCCGGGTCAATTCGATGAAGTCCATACATATTGTATGAAAAGGATAGGGGTGTTGGAAATGATGCGAGCAACTCTGACCCTCCCGTGGTATTTAGCACATACTATGCAGGATAGACAAAAACGCTTTTGCATATGCAATGAAACCCTTGGTCCAAAAGGTAAGGTGGATAATTCTAACCATAGCTGCAGGCCCAGATGGGAAGGGCCATGCACAACTAGTGCTGCATATCTAAAAAGATTAGTAGGCAAAACATATTTATTATCCGTCCCACATAGATTCCTTTGTTCTGCCTAACACCATACCTAGTCCAGCGTTGTTTTTCCTGTACTGTGCTAAGTTCCTGCATGACTTGTAAGGTTTGCAAATCAAATTTATCTGTTGGTTGTAATTCTGTAGGTGTGGTTTCAAGTGAAAAGGTACTGGACATAGCTGCCTCTTTGGCTGCTTTGTCTGCTAGGGCATTACCAAGTGATACCGGGTCCTTAGCACGGGTATGAGCAGCGCATTTACAGATGGCCAAACCCGTGGCGTTGGACGGCTTGTAGTAATTCAAGGATTAGGTCTTTGTGCATAATGTCTTTCCCGAGGTTGTAACCATCCCCTATTTTTCCATTGCTGAGCAAACACATGCACCGTAGAGAAGGCATATTGACTATCCGTATAGATAGTGACATTCCTGTCCTCTGAAAGGAGACATGCCCTTGTCACAGCAATCAGTTCCGCTGCTTGAGCGGATAAGTTCCCGGGAGTGGTCTTGCCTCTATTATCTGAGTTGCAGTAGTAACTGCATACCCTACCTGCGTGGTGCCTGTTTCTGTTTTGCGTGCTGACCCATCTACAAACAGTGTCCAGTCCGCATGTAGTAAGGGTTGATCTTTAAGATCCGGTCTTGGTAGAACTTTAGAATGTATGAGATCTAAGCATACATGCGAATACCGTCTTCAGCAACAGGTAGCAATGTCGCTGGATTTAAGGTAGTGCATCTCTCAATTGTCATGTGTGGCTGCGATAACAGCGTAGTCATACAAGATAAATGTCTGCTAGGTGACAGAAATGTTAACTTGTCCTGCAGAAGGATGACTGCTGCAGAGTGCGGACTTTAACGTAAGATCATGGAACAATACCAACGTGGCAGACGCTTGTACCGCCAAAGCGGCTGCAATTACTGCTTGCACACAGTGTGGTAATGCTCGTGCTACTGAGTCTAATTTGCTAGAGTAAAATGCCAATGGTCTTAACTTATCTCCATACATTTGCATTAAAACAGATGTCATAAATCCTGCTTGCAATCTACAGTCTGTATAAAGGTCTTACTGTAATCTGAAACCCCAATGTTGCTGACCCAGCTATCAGTTGCTTGATCCTAGTAAATGCCTGTACTGCCTTGTCTGTCCAGTGCAGCAAATCTTTGCCGCCATCGGTATTGCAAAAATTAAGTCTGATAGCGGGTGCACTTCTTGGTAGTTGGGAATCCAACTACGACAGAAGTTCGTAATGCCTAAAAGGACATCATTTCTTTTTTTGTAGTTGGCATGGGGCTTGTAAAATAGCATTCTTTCTGCTGTCATCTAATCGCCTGCCCTTCCCAGAGATAGTATAACCCAGGTAACGTACTTCTAATTTACAAAATTGTAACTTAGACTTATTTACCTTATGTCCTTCGTGTGCCAGAAAGTGTAGTAGTCGAATAGTCTCGGACTTACAGAGTTCTTCCGTGAGTCGCGCCAGGAGGATATCATCCACGACAGCAGTAGGTGGCACCCTTGGGCTGGTTGGAACTGAGCCAAATTGGTGGACATCTCTTGTGAGAAGATGGTCGGACTTTCGCAGTATCCCTGCGGTAACCTGGTATAGGTATAACGCTTGCCCATAAACGTAAATGCAAACCAAAATCTACTATCTTCCTGCAAGGGAATAGAGAAAAAGGCATTACTGATATCAATTACAGAAAAGTAGTTATCCGTTGGAAGGATATCGCTCAGCAGAATAGACGGATCCGGGACTATGGGGGCCCGAGGTACCACCGCGGCATTTATTGCCTGTAAGTCTTGTACCATCCTCCATGTCCCATCCGGTTTTACTGGAAATAAGGGCGTATTACGGTGAGTCTGTGCACAGAATTAATACTCCAGCTTTCAAAAGTGCTGTGATTACCGGTAAAATGCCCTCCTCTGCCTTTCTGCTCAAGGGATACTGCCGTTTATGAGGTCTAAATTCTGACTTGGGTGTAATCTTTACCTGTCCTGCCGTTCTAATCAGTCCGATATCGTGCTGACCCTGCGACCATAATGAGTTTGGAATCATCTGCAATTGAGATTCCTCCATGGGGGTAAGGAGACATAGTCATAATGTCCCAGGGGATTGTATCGGTTTGTCTTCCCTGAGGTGCACGGTCGGTCTGGCTTGTGTAACCCAGTTGAGTTTTTGAACCTGAATGCCCTTACCTGCCAACTGTTCTGGTGTCCATCCTACCCATTCAGTTATTTTTTTACCCACGAGGTACCATGACATTTCTTTACCCTCCGTGACTGAAATATGTGTGGTTAATTCATTCTTATACAGCAGCTGCATATCCCTTGTAAGGCTACATGTGACTGCAGAATTACCTAGTGTGTCCCAAAAAAGGCTATGCAATACTAGTTTGGTGACTTTAAAACTAAGAAATTTCTTTTCGTATTCTAAATCAGGTCCGGCACATCTTCTGTAATACATTGTGCAATGTAATGGATCTGACACCTTCGATTTGTTATGCCGTATTTGCTTAATGCCAAATTTGTAAGAGCCGTCACTACACTCTGGGGCCTGTCTCTATTAAATCATTACTATACCAGTAATGTAGATCTCCCTGCCCCTCTAATAGCATTGCACTATTCAGTTCTATTCTCCTCGCCACCATCCCGTGGAGGTTGGGACGGCTGCTATACGAACACTTGCATTAAATCTCTTCCTAGTAAATGTACTGGGCAGATTTCTGAAATTATTACTCGAACCGTATGGTTTGGTTCGTCTCTGGGTCGGTAAACCACAGAGGTTTGGACAATGGCTCTTTGTAAATACGACCATTTGCTGCTTTTACAAGCACATATTCATCCGAGGTAACATCGGATGATATGGCAGTACTTCTGACTAACGTTCGAGAAGCCCCTGAGTCACAAAGAAATTCTATGTCTCGGCCCTCAACTTGCAATGTGATCACTGGTTGGGATTCCAATTGCATAGTTGATGCTAGTGCTGTTAGATTTACCATTTGATATTTCTCATTTTCTGCCATTTCCTGTCCCCACCCATCGTCTTCACTTGTACCTACTTCCCCATTCTCACTTTCTTCTTCTTCCTCATACCCTCCATCTACGTCTTCTTGACCATCATATAGTCATGCGGTACCACCGGAAGCAACCATCGGTTTCTCCGGTCCTCTGCAATCTCTGGCGAAATGTCCTTTCTTACCGCACTTAAAACACTCCCCCCTCTTTTGCCTACCCTCGAAATCCTCAGAATGACTTATGCCTCCCCGTCCTCGTCCTCTTCCCCTGCCACGCCCTCTTCCGATTTGGAACCTTGAACTAACATTAAAGTTCCATCTTCACTAACTGTAAAAGTCTGGGCTTTTTTATTTTTTTTTTCCTTCAGGTATTTCTCAGCATGTCTAGCATAATCCATAAGGGGCTGTAGGCAGCTGTCCTGTGTGTGATCATATGCTTTTGTATAAAGTTACCAATGGCTGTCTTGCAGCCCTTTAGGAATGCATTTTCAGTTGCTGTTCATAGGGCGAGTCATTGGCCTGATTTTCTGCCTTAATCAACCCACTATGAGCATCAAAACATTGTGTGAGACGATGTAGATAATTGTCTACGGTTTCGTCATCTGATTGAACGCATTGATTAATGCAAGTCCAATCTGCTTTGGGCTTCCAATGTTCTTCTATTTTATCTAGGAGAGTCTTTATTCTGGTTCTACACACTTGAGTTAAACGGCAAGGCTCCCCTTCCTCTGGTAGCAGGGGTCCCAAGTTCCAAATAAGGTGCCAATCAGGTCCTAGGATTTGCCTTATTACTTGTTCAAATTCTACAGCGTTTAATCTATAACTCATTCTCATGCCCCTACATCTGTACGGAATTTACGATATCTACTTTTGGATGGGGCATCTCCCCTACCGTTTTTCGTATATCATCACGGGTCCACGGGCGGTAGACCAATATGGTTGGACCCTCGCCTTCTGCCCTTGAGGATTTGCCACTTCTATCAGTGGGTATTCCTCTCCTTCCTGATCTACCTTCTCCTTAATTTTCCAGTCCCTTCTCTCCTAATACTTCCGCTCGTAAGTCAAGAGTGTTGGCAGGCTCTCTCTGTAATATAATACGTGGGGGACACTCACCGAAGCCTGGTATTGCGGTGGGTCCTGGTCGGGGGGCACCTCAATAACCTGTGCAGGGTCTGGATACTGGATGGGAGGGGCCGAGGGATTCTGGTGACTACGACTGACTATGGAAGTTTCATTATCTTCCTTTGAACAAAGTACACATCTTTTTCACTTGAATTACCACACCCTTTTTTCAAATTTTGTTCCTTATGTTTTTATTTGCTTCCTCCAGCCATTTCTGTGCCTGGGGAATCCCTACCTTCTTTTGCTTCCTTGTCTTATTTCCTGCCTGTTTGCGCAGTAATCTTACTAGATTTTGACATTCTGACTTATTTAAACATCCACTAAACCCATGTTCTTTTTCCATTTATCTAAATACTTTACATTCTTTGGGTGTAAATCAAACATAAACTTTTCATCTTCAGTTTTGTCGCCTTTGGCGCAACTGGTTCCTGTTCCCATTTCTCTTACGGGAAACTATTCCTGTTCCTGAGATCTCTTGTATATGGAATCTATTCACATATACCCTTATACTTTGAGAAAATTTAATTTCTCCCTTGACTAGTCCCTTAAAATTTAGACAAAAATTCCAATCAGAAACAACAAAAATAGCTTTTCTTTTTGCTTACCTTTGTGATTCCTCCACCCTGTTTCGCTGCCACCTCACGGATTGAATCTGGAAAGAGTGACTGGCCTCTAATTTCAACCTGTTTCAGTTGGAGGTCTTTCATTCGAGGAGAGCCTGATCTCTCTCCACCTGCAGGTTTTCAGCCTCTCTTTGTTCGATTCGCGTGCAGGGGCCCTAACGTTAGCCAGTTATGTCGAAGATTTTACTCTTCTAACATATTCTGGAAGAATCACACCAAGTTCTTGTAAGCAAGTAAAACAGCTTTATTTTACATGCATGGAGATCTGCTACATGATAGTAATATGCCAGCAGTCTGGCTACTTGTACTTTAAGTTCTCCTTATATAGACCCTCCTGCACGTACATACACGTAGCACAGAGGACTTTCATTAAAATTGATAGTTTGATTACTTGTTTTTACCAGCCAGTACCACAGTTATTCTTGCACCATTAACTTCCTTATCAGTAGTTTAAGATTAACTCCTGCATTCCTCAGTGATCAACATTTTCCAGAACATTTCAGTTTGCACGCAGTGAACATTTTTCTGCTTAACCCTTTAAATACAGAATACAAAATATGTTGACTTCAGTATTTTTCCACATTTCCCAATTCTCTATAAACCTTAGTGTCATCAGTAAATTGCTTATTTTGTACTTTTCCTTTATATGTTTCTGGGTATCTTCTAAGTTTTTCCACCTGTGCTGAGATTTTTAGTTTGTTATTTGGGATAGTGCATGATAGATCCTGATCTGTTCTAATACTGCACATTGCTTTTATCACGTCTATCTATTTTAGTATTTTTGTTGATCTGTTCCCTTTTCTGTATTCCTCTAACAGTGACACTTGTCTTAATTGCTTTATAGTTTTCTCTATTCGATAAATCCATGATGGTATTTGATTTCTCCCCTTCCTTTTCCTCACTACCCTATGTTCTTGTGGTAGAACTTTATCAGTTATTAATTTTGCTGCACATTAATATATCCTGTTTACTTCTGTTATATCGCATGGATCTCTATGGGCAGCCCTAATTACTGTGTTCATTTGTTTTATCAAACTTCTGACTTTTGGGGTTTTATTACTCTTCTGCAGTCTATTTCTTTCATTGATCTTAATAAGTCTTTCTGTGTCTATTAAATCAAGCAACTCTTCTCTTAACTCATTTTCTTCTAAACTAAGGTCACATTTTTTGTTTTATATTTCCTGCAGGCATTCTTTAGAAAGCTCCATACCATCTTCCTGTGGCACATTCTCTTCAGTTTCACTCTGTGCCATCCATTGCTCTGTCATATGGGAACTCACTGGCCTATCACTCCTCAACATCAACTGTGTCAGAGTTCCCACTGATTCCTGTTCCTTCCCTTGCTGTCCAGCTTCAAGTGAATGTTTATACTAGTTTCCTGTGGAAGGCTCCAAAATATCTTCATATGACACCTGACCAATTGCTTCCCATTCCACTGGCTTCCCTTGAATTTGGATATCCATTGCTCTATCCTGTTGTGGAGCTTTATGAATTAGATTTTCTACATTGAATCCTTCACTTCGCAGGTACTCCACAACCTGAGTTTTTATTTCTTTAACTTCTCTTTGTGTGAATTGCAGCATGCTAGATTAGCTTATTCTTCTGTTAAAGCTCGCCTCTTGTTTTTTTCTGCTTATCTGCCATTAACTCCTCTGGCCTTTAGGTTTGAAGTCAAGCAAATTCTTTAAGGCTTCCTTCATCTCAGGCCTCCCAGGAAGTCTACACCACCTTCCTAGGACCTTAGTTCTGTACCAGAAAGATGAATCTGGCTCCTTTTGAGGCTTCAGCTTCCTTACAGCATTATACAATGAAGACTGTTCTTTTGGCCCTTACTTCAGATAAGACAGTATCTGAATTCCAGGCTCTTTTGGCTGTTCCTCCTTTTTTGTTTTTTTTCATAGGGAGAGAGCATCTCTTACCTTTTTTTTAATGCTAAAGTTGGTTAACACATTTTCTGTTAATCAAACAACTAAAAAAAAAAAAAAAAAAAAACAAGGTAGAAAATTCCACACAACAGATTTTAATGTCAGCGCTTTTGTCCACTAACATCAGTGAACTTCATCAGACAAATTACATCCAACAATTACATCCTTAAATAGCTCATCCATCAAATGACATGGGTTTTTATGTAGGAAAACCGAAAAGCACTTGAGGCAACGCATTTATGAGCACTTATATAATATTGGTAAACATAATACAATCGATGCTTTGGCAAAGCATCCAAAAAAAAAAAAAAAAAAACACTAAACCCTGACCATTCCTTCCTTTTTTAGTCATAGAACAAGTTTGTGAGGATATTAGGGGTGGTCCATGGACATTAAAATTGGAAGAAAGGGAGCTGCTATAGCAGCTGAGATTAAATGCACATGCCCACCCTAGTTTAAACGATTATTGCTCAATAAAATGTCTTCTTAAACTGAAATCACTAGATAGGTGATATTTACAACATATTTTAATATAAGTTAAGAAGTCATTAATTTTAACATATGTTGGGAAACTTTAACTTGAAGTTCATATGTTACTTTGTCTTTCAAAATACTGAGGATGCTAATGATGTCATTTGATGGATGACCTATTTAAGAATGTAATTGTTGGATGTAATTTGATTAAGTTCATTGATGCTAGTGGACAAAAGTGCTAACATTAAAATCTGTTGTGTGAAATTCTCTACCTTGTTTTTTTTTGTTTTCTGTTAATCAGTCTATTAATTTGCCCTCCTTCTTTCTTTTCTCAACACTCTGCGAGTGAGAAGGTTGTTCACACCTTGGATTTGCATAGACAGCTCAGATCTTATTTAGATAAGACTAAGGTCATTCACAAGTCTGAGCAACTTTTTATTTCCTTTCATCCCAGATCTCCAGGTTCAGCTGTTTCTAAGCAAATCATATCCTCATGGATCTCTAAGGCCATTTCTACCAGGGTGCTTTTTTTTTTTTCAAAGGATTGGATACCAGTTCATCTTTAAGGCTGCTGCTTGGACCTCTGTCCATACTTTCAATAAGCATTACAAATTGGATGCTGTTTCCAGAGTGAGAGCTGGCTTTGCCAAAGCTATCTTGCCTGAGTTTTTAGGGATATTCTGGGTTTTCCTCCTCCCAAGTTTCCTCTTGAGCTTTTGTACTCTCCCTTTGGTAACTAATACTGCAATACTGATAAGAAAGGACAAAGTACAGTTATGTAAACTCTTGCCATAACAGTAGATGTCTTTCTCTTCACTGTTGCAGTATTTGATCTCTCCCTCCTTCCTCCTCCCTTTTCTGCTTTTTTTCCTTCCATTTTCTCCTTCTGCATGGACATATTCCTCCTTATCCCTTGGACTGTTCCTCCTGGGGTGTTTCAGTTCTGAGGTATGTATGTTTGTATGTCACCATTATGCCCTATGCCATGAGCAGGAAGCATATGTGTGGCGTATCATGTCTGTAAAACTGTAAGGCTTTGGTATACTGGCCTGATGTTGGGCTACCCTAGGCAGGGAATCCTTTTTGTAAAGAATATTGCAACAGAGAAGAGAAGGACATCTACTGTTATGGTAAGATTTTACACAACTGTACTTCCTGGATAGTCATAGTTCAGTACATTCTACCCCTTCTGATAAGGACTGCTGTATGTGGTCTGTAGATTCCCCAGGGTGTCTAATGCCATGTTGAGATAGATAACTCTCCTGCATTGTCTGTTTCCAGCTAGAAACCTATCACTTCTAATTCAGAGCACTGGTGTTTTGGTCGCAGCAAGGCCCTGGGTGTTCATATGCATGTCAGTGGTGGTAGCATATCTGACTGCTAGGTTGCAGATGTTCCCCATATCTAGACAATCAGCTCCTAACTGTCTCAGAGAGGAATCTTTGTCAGTGATCCCCAATTCCTAAGTGTCAAGTCAGTCAGTTCATACCTACGCAACTGAGTTCATAGGATGCCACCTGGATATGAGCAGTCAACTAGTCACGCTCCTAAAATCCAGGATTTTGTCACTGCATTGGGTACGTTGTTCATAGGTGTTTACTAAGCTAATGACCACAAGGGCCTTTTTAAGCCTAGCCATGCATCCCAAATATCTGACAAGTTGTGATACCCTTGATTAAGTGTTAGCAGGGGCCTGGGAGATGAGGCATTTACAGGTTGCCCATGTCCATTAGAGATAGGTGCCAAACCAGTGATGAATTTCCGTGTTCCCCGTCCAGTTGTCCAAGTTGCACTTGAATTGGGTTAGGGAGGAATTCTGCTTCATATGGATGGGAAACCTGTTCCAGAGATGGGGTAGTCTCTGGGATAACATACCTGTCTCATCAGCAGGTCCTGTTTATTTGACAGGCACTGTTTAAGTCTTTAGAATGGGTAATTCTGGTGCTGTTTGTTTTGTGGATATGCAGGAGGTCCATCAGAGTTGCTTCTGACAAGGCTCTGTATGCCAGGCATAGATCTCCCCGCATGAGACTGTAGGAGACAGAAGACAGAGATTGGGCCTTGAGGTGGTCTGCATAAGACACTTTACTTACGCCCTGTATTCTTTAGTGGGGAACCTCTGTGGTGTTCCAGTTGTTGGATATGCCTGGTTAGGTACATACCAAAGGGGGCATTGTACTCAATGAAATGTGGGTTCTCCAACATTTCTCACCACCAGCAAGACTCATTAGCTGCTGGGTCTGATAGATTTAATCATGTTACTTTCTTTGATGTAATAAGACATGAGAGTTCTTCAGTGGACCTTATCAGGACCCTGGTCCCAACTTTCACATCCTCTTTGTTTATATTTGTTTACTGGGGTAGTGGACTGATCAATGTTGACCAATTTCAGGTTCAGCCTTAGGTTCATCAATTCATGCTCTAATTTGTATTTTGCCTTTTTGTAGATATTACATCGGCTGGTAGTTGATTTTGGCAATTCCAGAAGGTTGTCCATTCTCCCCATTTCCTCTAATGGCCACATTAACCTTAGATGCTTCTCTTCTGGAGTGGTGGGGGATGTTTCAAAGGGAAGAAAGCCCAAGGTTTTTAATTACAAAATGTGTCCAGTCTTCACATCAGTGTCTTGGAGATGAGAAAAGTCATCCTAGTGCTACAGGCATTTCAGGACTCTCCCACCAAGGATGTGATTTCCATCCAGAAGGACAACATGGCAGCATTCTGGTACATCAGCAGGTAAGGAGGAACCTACTTATATCCACTATGCCAGGATGCCAGAGTGTGTGGCATTGAACAATGTCTTGCTGTGTTTCTCACAGCAACACGACTTTGGGCTTCCACTGTTTTAGTATACAAACTCTGCAGGTCCATTATTCTGCCTCACAAATGCTCCCTCAATCAGCCAGTGATGAACCATATTTGCAGTCACTGGGGTCAACCTTGCCGCAATCTTTTTGCTTCATACCTAAACGAGGGCAGCAGTTATCTTGCCCTGATACGTTCACAGGGTCAGTCATGGAGGGATGTTGTAGACCACAGTTGGCCCTGGACCTCCTATAGGACTCCCCTCCATTACCCAATAATTCTGAAACTTTATTCAAAAAGCCAGCAGGTGCAAGGGCCGGGTAATCTTTGCTCAATTTTGTTCTTGGCAAGTTTGGTTCACCTTCCTCTGGCCTTGTATAGTATGTCTGCCCTGGGCATTGAACTCCCAACCAGGCAGCCTCTCCTGAACCCAGAAACCCTAAAGCTAACAGCATGGTTCCCCCCAGTTTTTATATGGACTGAGATGCCCAGCTTTCCGCTATGGTGGTTCATATTTCATCAGCTTCACAGAAATTAAATACCAAGAAAATGTATTCCTACAAACGGAAAAGATTTTCTGTTTGGGTAAAATCCTAAGGGTTAGATCCCTTTTGGCTCCTTTTCCTTCTAGACTTGTCAGATCTTTTCCAAAAAGATCCTAGTTTATCAACAATCAAGGTTCAATTAGCAGCAATTTCTAATTTTCATATTGGACATAATCAAATTTCCATTGCTTCACTGAAGGTTTCCAAAACCTTCTGAAAGGAACATTTTTATCAAGGCCTCCCCTAGGAGATCTAGGTCCTTTGTAGGATATAAGCCTGACTCAAGACCCCTTTCAGCCTGCAGCTACAGTGGATTTAACATTTCTTTCTGTGGAAAAAATTTCTCTGGTGACAGTTATGGCTGTCAGAAGAGTCTCTGAATTGCAAACAAGGCATGAAGATATGACAATAGATCTGTGCCAATAGGGGTAGAGTGCCTGACAGAGATGCTATTTTCATTCCCGAGATGGCATCTGAAGACAACCTTAATCAAACAATCAGTTTCTACCAGTATTATTCCAAAATTTTCTAACAAAGGAGATTAGTTTTCTGAACATCTAGTACATGTAAAGTATGATATCCACAGGACTAAAGAATTTAGGAGGTCTGATTAAACTGTTTATTGCTTTCTCTTATCCAGGCTGGACCAAAGTATATCTAAGGATGTCCTTATATTTCACTGTTGCAGTATTCATTACAGTGAAGATCCCTTGCGAAGGGTGGCCTGACTTCTGGCCAGTATACCAAAGCCTTTACATTGCTTTAAGGTACACTGTACATCACACATGCTCCTCACGTAGCATAGGGCATAAAGGTGACGTCTGGACTTAGCATGCCAGTGTGGGAGACAGATTCCCCATAAAGACCATCAACAGCAGTGCTTATTTTGTCTTTGTGCTTCCAATGACCATATGTCCTCTTCAGTTTGTCAGGCCTTTGTTCCAGAGACCCACTGTAGTTGGCTGTCTTTGGCCTTGTGGTTGGAGAACCAATATCTTAAGCTTTTAGCTAAAGACACAATGGAAGGAACTTCCTGCTTTGGGGGACAGCCACCTGTCCAAGAAATCTAGGCCATAATCATCTGCTGTGCAGCCTCCACTGGATGTCTATCCAGAGGCAAGTGAAAGTCCAGAGGATTACCTGGCTCTGCTGTTGTATTCTTCTGCCGCAACTGTTTTGGAGGCTGGCATTGATCTGTCTTAATGCATGTACTTGGAGTCCTTGCAGATGTCGGCTTCGGACATTCAGGGGAAATTGCACCTGATTATTTCAGAGGGGCCTAGGGGTGCTGCCAGATTTTGGTCAGAGAGGAAGTTCTGACTGCTATTATTGAATGCCTTCCAGGGTCTGAGCCTTTTAAGTTTTATAAGGTGGACATCCCCTTGTAGAAAAATCAAAAGACTAAGCATATTTCTCCAGCTCCTAAGGACCTGCAGAATAATGGCAGAATTTCACTCAAGGGTTATTTAATGCTTTGGCTCTGAAACCTCCTCATGGAATTTGTTCCAGCTCTCCCTTGCTCCTCTAATCCCCTTAAAAGACCCAGGGAACAGGATTCCTTGGAGGAGGAGATGGTGGTGGTCTCAGATGAGAAACACCTTGCTTACTCATTTCAGATTCCCTCTTCTTTAAAATATAGGTCTGAGGAAGAGGAATCTACTAGTCCTGACACTCCTTTTGAGGACATTTCTTTTGGTGATGCAATCTCCAGAATGATGGAATTTATTTCTAATTAAATGGGATTTTGCCCAGGTTTCTAAGGTACAGAAGAGGTATTACAAGCTCCTGCAAATGAACTCTCCTAGACCTTCTGCTGTTCCTTCTGTTTTGGCTGCTTTATTGGATGTCTTTTCTACAGCATCTAAGACTCCTGATTCCCAGCTCCCTTCCCCCAAGAAACCCAATAGGTTTTATACGGTGCCTGAGGACTGTAAACTTTTTATATAGGTGTCATGACCCTTCTGTGGTGTCTGTGGCTTCTGACAAGCTGCCTTCTCCTTCTGATAAAGATAGAACTATGGAAAGGCTAGGTAAAAAGGTTTATACCTCTGCTACCTTAGCTTTTAGGGCTATGAGTTCAGACCAATATGTCCAGATACATTTCGACTCTTCATTCCCAGGCCTGCCAGGGACTTTCTGATCTCCAGACTCGGAAGGGAAGACTTCGTCTCCTTCCCTTTTAGGGACTTCTTCCCAGGTGGCTCACCATTCCATTAGGTATATTTATGATGTAGCAGATGCTCCTTCTAGGGCTGCTGCCTTTGGCTCTGTGATAAGGAGATAATCTTGGCTTTGATTTCAACTTTTATCTGACGATATTAAGGCTATAAGTTTGATGCTCCTCTGGATAAGACGCTTGTTTGGTGAAGCTGTTGTTGATTTGTTTAAGTCGCTTCAAAATAAGGGCAAGGGCTTGCAGGAACTGAAACATGTTTTTGTTTTTCCTGTGCTGAAATTTAAGAGACATTTACCCCAATAAGTCAGCCTTTGTTCATAGGCAGTCTTGTCCCGCCCCCCAAGAGTCAGAAGAGTGAGAAGAAGGCTCCTCCTGCTAAAGCTACTCAGACTTCTGTGCACCAAAAGTCTCCTTTTCCTGACAAACTAGGTGGTGTTTGACTATCCTGTTCTTCTCAGCCACATTCCTCTTTCTCTTAATCTTTCCCTTTCTCTTCCTGTTTGGTTAAAAATTACATGATTCTTGGGTTCTATTATCTGCCAAAGGTATTTCATGGTCTGGGAGTCTATTCCCCTTTTTCCTCAGCCCACTCAGGAGCAGTTGCCCTTGTTTCCATGGGTGCTTCGGGATCTCTCAACTTGGAGAACTGTTCAGGAAGTTCAGTTTCCCAAAGGGGAGGGGATTTTAATCCAGAATGTTTTTTATTGCACAGGAAAGAAGGCACTTGGAGAACTTGTGAGGTCCCCACACTGGGCCAGTAATCAAGAAGCTTGAAACCTCACCACTGACACTAGAGAGGGATGTTCAGTTGGAATACAAATGGATAAAAGCAGTATTTACAAATGAAGATCTCTCTGCATAAAGCACAATTTCCTTCAAGAGCACTTAGGGAATGCAGTCAGCCCTGGGTTTGGATTTCTTTATATCTGCCTCACTCCAGGTCCTCAATAAGACTCCCCACTGGTACAGCTGTAGGGTTAGGTCTTCAGGTGAGCATCCAAGCCAAGTCCTTGAGCACCCTTTCTGTGAAACGAGTACTTTGTGTCCCTGCTCCAAGTAGCTGATACACACACACACACACACACACACACACACACACACACACACACACACACACACACACACACACACCTGGGAAAGGCTGCCACAAATTTACTTGCTGTGCCCCCTTCTGTCCAGAGTATAAGGTAGTTATCACAGAAACCAGACTCCACAAGCAGCTACTCTTAAGGCCCTTAACAAAGGGTGTCCAATTATGCTGTGTAATATTAATACTAATACAAAAATCAGTAGTTGACCAAGGCAGCTAGGCCATCTGGAGTGGCCCACACAGTGTCACCAAATAAATATAAGCACTCCCAAAGGTTAAATACTTTCTAAAAGGACAAGCCACAATAAAAGTTTTAATTATATTTAATAAAGAGGGTGGCCTAATGGTTAAGATGTTTGCCTTACAAACACAAGGTGCAGGATTTGAGTCTCACAAGGGATAATTGGCTAAGCTTAAAATGGCTCACAAGGGCAGTTAGCTTAGTACTAATCTATGAACCTAAAAGAGCATGCAAATACAGAATATAGATTTACAGTAAACCACAGAGTTCAAATCATGGGATAACATTGATGGACAGACTGAAACAAATAAAGAAAAACAATATCCAAACTAAGCTTCACTATATTTTCCTGACTGAATCTAGGAGAATTACTATTCCCTACTTACTTAATAGAGAAAGGCAGATGATGTGGTGACTTGTCCTTGTTGTAAGGCCCAAGACAGAATACTCAATACTGAGAGATTTCTCTTTGTAATATCTAAAATTTCCAAGTTGGCTGGCAGAATGACTTCATTTAGTCACCCAAGTCTAGGTTCTCACACTATTCCCCTTTGAAGATTGAGACAGGATGTTAGGATAGATGTGATAAGACACATATCTAAAGGTTTGCTAATGTTTATGGAAATGCCTGGGGCTTACCCTCTTTTTACTGAGCTAATGAACAAAGGTGTCTTTAAGACATGCTGTCTCTGGTCCTATTCAGAAGTGTGAGATGAGCACTTCCATGGCCCAACAGGTGGTCCAATTAACAGGATTTTTCTTAAAGTAAGAAGTAAGCTAGCTGTTTAACCTGTTTTTTTCTAGTGTCCTTTGCTAACATCTATACATACAGTTTCACATGTATATTCTTCTCTGTCCAGCTGGACCCACTGTTGATACATTTCCTTAAAATCTAGCAACTTTACAAACACATTTTGATTTTTAAATGCCATACAGTTCTAATACATTTGTAACATAAGCATTTGTGCAAATCAGTTTGATATTCAAATGCCAAACAGTTCTAATACATTTATAACACAAGAATCTTCTATAAATCAGTTTGAAATTCAAAGGACATATCATTCTTTACAGAACTCCAGCTGGTTATGCTGGCACTAGTCCATATCATCACAGACCTATTTTTGACCTCTTATCTAACACTTTTCTGAAGGTCCCCTCTTTTTGAATATTGTCCCTTCACCCCTTGTTCCCTGTTCTGCTTCCTCAGGCTTATATGGTGTCTCTGGATCTCAAGGATGCTTATCGTCATATCCCTAGTCGTCCTGTTTTTGGGACATTTCTCTGCTTCCTGGCATTTTCAGGTCTCTGCTTTGCCCTTTGGCTTCTCTGCTTCCCCAAGAGTATTCACCAGATGTCTTGCTGTTGTGATTGCTTTTTGCAGGTTAAGGGGAATCTAAGTCTTTCCCTACTTGGACAACCTCCTGTTTCAGGCCTCCTCTCCAGAGACCTTGTTGCAAAATCTTCATTTTGCTGTTTCCCTTCTGCAGAGCTGGGATTCACTATACATTTCAAATATTCTTTTCTGACTCCTCAGGATCATGTTTTTCTGAGGTGCAGAATCCAGACTGTTCCTGTGCTGGCATCCTTGCCTCCTCCCAAGGCCCTAACTCTTATTTCCTTTTTTTTAAGTCCTTTCTTCCTTGAACTTCACTAACAGCCAGGGAATTTCTGAGAGCTCTGAGTTCATGACTTCCACCACTCCTATGCTCCCTTTTGCCAAACTCCACATGAGAAAACTTCACTGGTTTCTAAAGTCAGTTTGGCTTCAGCATTCTCATCCCCTCAAATTTTTAGTTCCTCCTCTTCCATGTCTTAAGCAGAAACTTTAGTGGTAGATTCAGCAGCTGACTTTCAATCCAGGACTTCTTTTCATCCACGTCTTCCCCCTTGGAACCTGTTCAGACTTCGGAAGTAGAGTGGGGAACAGCATTTGGCTCCCTAAAGGTGCAGGAGTCTGGTTGCCTCATCAACAGAAAGAACACATCAGTGTCAAAGAGATGAGAGCTCTTCTTCTGGTTCTTCATCCTCTTTTCTCCCCAGGAGATCTCAAGGTGTTTACAGACAATACCACAGTGATGTGGTATGTTAGCAAACAGGGGTGGGGGGCAAGATTTATCTTCTTTGCTGGTTGGTATTCCTAGTGTGGGAAGTAGCTATCCAGTATCAAGTGACACTTCAGGCTGTTTACATCCCCACAGGTCAAATCATTGTGGCAGACTGAGCTGGTCCGTAACTCAGTCCCACAAATGGATGCTTTACAGGGATGTGTTTCTAGACATTGTCTACCAGTGGGGTACTCCTCAAATGAATCTTTTTGCCTCCCCTCTGAGAAAACAACTTCCTCTATTTTGTGCCAGAGTCCCAGGTCCTCTGGGTTGGAAGGTGGATCTCCTCTCTTCCCCTTGGAAAGGTATATGTCTTTATGCCTTTCCTCTGCTTCAAAACGTTCTGTTGAAAATACAACAGGATGCCACCAAAATCTTGTTGGTGACTCCATTTTGGTCGAAACAGCATTGGATGTCCTTCCATTTCACTGTTGCAGTAGTCATTACATTGTGGCTACCCTGCCAAGGGTGGCCAGTATACCAAAAAGTTTAAAATGCTTTAACTCATTCACTCCAATGGAGCTCAGGAAGTTTGCACTGTCACTTCCAATGAGTGAAGCCTAAGCCTTTTCACAGAATCAAATTATAACTTCACATTTCAAACAAATGTTCATATTGCTGGGATTATAGGAGTTACTAAAGAAGTGTAAATGTCAAACTCTTCAGCATAAACTCTTTTTACAGTGGTAGTATTCTTTAGGTTCTAGGTCTTAAACCAAATTTTATAAGTCACAATAAACAGAGTAATTCTTGCATTTCTAATATTTTGCAAACAACTTACAATATCTCAGCAACTACTTGCGTTATACACATACTGTCAGCAGCATTTATTCATCTATTTGAGAACTTTCATATGATGCTAACTAGTTCCATCTTTGTTACTTGGTTGTTGAGCTATTTAGAAAAAATGTAAAAATTATATCTATATAAATTAATATCATAAAAACAGTTAATATCTAGTTACCTGCACTAGACAGAGGTCATATTAATGCAGTTTAGTTTGTTATCATGTAAGCTTTACAAAGTAATCTTTTAAAACCTTGTACATATCATGGTTTTGAAATTATTGATGCAAATAGGAACATGCAATATTTGATGCCTAGAGGCGTCAGTAGGTGTTAACTGCAGTTACACCTGGAGGCATCACTTGGATGTAAAAGGTAAGCCGTAAGTCACACGTGCGCTCCTCATGTAGCATAGGGCATAAAGGTGACATCTGGATGTACCTTCCTCAGAACTTCTTTGCCACCAGTCCAAACACCATCTCTTGATCACTGGTGTGAACGCCCATTCCATTGCTGGTTCACCAAGCTGTTGCAGGTAAGTGCCCTGTTGAGGTTTTGTTTTACTTGTCTGTCTTTTTTGTTGCTTGTGGGGTTTCATGTCATCCAAGAAGCATAAATGCCAGTGTGGTAGACAGATTCCCCATAAAGACTGCCACAAACAGTGTCTCTTGCCTTGGCGCTTTACACAACTGGACATCCTATCTGACCATTCTATCTCTCAGGCCTTTGTTCCCAAGACTCTTCATAGTAGACTTTATTCTTTGGTGCTTTATCTTGAAAACCAGCATCTTAAACTTCTACCTAAGGACGCACTGGAGGGAACTTCCTGCTCTGAGTGACAGCCATCTGTGAAGGAGGCCAAGAAATCTAGGTCAGAATCTTCTGCTGTTCAGACTCTGTTGGATGTTTCTGCTGAGGTGATTGAATGCCCGGAGGTTTGCCTGGTTTTATTGTTGGATTCCTCTGCCACTACTGGGTTGGAGGTTGGCAGGGATCCAACTTTAAGCACATCCAAGAAGGCACTGCAGATGTCTGCTTTGGATGTTCAGGGGGAACCATGACTGGTTATCTCTGAGGAGCCTGGGAGTGTTCCTCAAATCTTAGAGAAGAAGTCCTACGACTATTATTGAATGCCGTCCTGGGTTGGAGCCTTCTAAATTTTATAAGGCAGATGTCCCTTTGAAGAAAAAGTAAGACTAAACATATGTCTCCTACTGCTAAGGATCCACAGAGTAAATGGCAGTCCTTCACTCGGGCTTGTTTAGTGGTTTGATGGCATTGAAACCACTTGAGGTCATCTCTGTGTTCCAGCCTCCCCTTGGTCCTCTACCCCCCTTAAAAGACCCAGGGAACAGGATTCCTCTGAGGAAGACCCAGATTCTGATGAAGAATCCCTTGCTTACACCTCATTGATTCACACTCATTTGGACTGTGGATCTGAATAAGAGGAATCTGCCAGTTTTGATATTCCCTTTGAAGAGATTTCTTTTGGGGATACAATCTCTAGGATGTTGGAGTTCTTTAACTGGGACTTGTGCTTAGGTTTCTGAGATACAGAAATGGTATTGTGAGTTGCTCCAGATGGATTCTCCAAGACCGTCTGCTGTTCCTCCTGTCTTGGCTGCCTTGTTTGGATGCATTTTCTAATCCTTCTAAGGCTCCAGACTCTCAGCCCCCCACCCCCAAGAAGCCTGATATATTCTATAGGGTACCTGAGGACTGTAAGTTCTTGTACAAATATATTTCTGCTGACCCCATCATGGTGTCTGTAACTTCTGACAAGCCATCTCAATTGCTGCCTTCTACTAAGTTACTGCCCTTTGAACCATAGCAGAACCATGAGAAGGTTAGGCAAGAAGGTTTATACTTCTGCTACCTTGGTTTTTAGGGCTGTTAATTATCAGACCCATATGTCCAGGTACTTGTTGGTTCTCCTTTCCCAGGCCTGTCAGGTTATTTCTTATCTTTCAGATTCCATGGGTAAAACTTTGAACTTCCCACCTTTCCCTGTTAGGGACTTCCTCCCATGTGGCTCGTCATTCCATCAAATGCAGTTATGATGCAGCAGATCTTCTTCTAGAGCTGCTGCTTTTGGGTCAGTGATGAGGAGGTATTCTTGGCTTCAGTTTCAACCATTGCCTGATGATATTAATGCTAAGTTGATGGATGCCCCTCTTGATAACAAACATTTGTTTGGTTAAGCTGCTGCTGCTTTAAGTCCCTTCAGGATAAGGCAAGGCTTTTCAGGAACTTAAACGTGTTTTTCTCCTGTGCCTAAATTTCAGAGAAATTACCCCACTAAGCCAGCTTTTGTTCAAAGGCAGTCTTGCCCTGCTTCTAAGGGTAAAAATGGTGGTAAGAAGGCTCCTTCTGTGAAGGCTACTCTTTGTGCCTCAGTCACCTTTTCCTGATAAACCAGGGGCTGTCTGACTATCCTATTCTTCCCATCCACATTCCTCTCTCTCTTCCTGTTTGGCTACAGATTACTCAGTTCTGTCCAGTGGTATTTCATGGTCTGAATATCTCTTCCCCTTTTTATGGGTAGTCCTCAGCCCCCTCAGGAACAATTGTCCTTTTTCCAGAGGTACTTCAGGATCTTTTGACTGTACTATTCAAGAGGTGCCTGTATCACAAAGGCAGAGGGAGCTTACTGTAAGATGGTTCTAGTATCCATGAAAGAGGGTACATGGAGACCAATTCTAGACCTTTCTTATCTAAAACACTTTTCTGAAGGTGTCCTCCTTTAGTATGTTGTCCCTTCAGACTTTGTCCCCTCTTTTGCTTCCTCAGGCTTGTATGGTGCCTCTGGATTTCAAGGATGTATATCTCCATATCCGGATTCATTCCTTTTTCAGGGAGTTTTTATGTTACTGTGTTGATTCCTGGCATTTTCAGTTCTCTCCTTTGCCTTTTCTACTACCCCAAAGGTACACACCAAATGCCTTGCTCCTGTGATTGCTTTTTACAGGATTCAGGGGATCCAAGTCTTTCCTTACTTGGACAACCTTCTGTTTCAGACATCCTCTCTGGAGATCTTATTGTAAAATCTTAATTTTCCCATTTCCCTTGTGCAAAGCCTGGGGTTTACAATAAACTTCAAAAAGTCTTTTCTGACTCCTTCTCAAGACCATGTTTTTCTGGGGTGCAGGATACAAACTGTGTGCCTGTGCTGGCATCCCTGTCTCCTTCCAAGGCCTTAACACTAATTTCCTTCTTTCAAATGCTTCCTCTGGCCTCTGTAACAGCCAGGGAATTTCTGACAGCTCTGGAGTTCATGGCATCCACCATCCCTATGCTCCATCTGGCCAAACTCTACATGAGAAAGTTTCAGTGGTTTCTGAAGTCAGATTGTCTTCAACATGTGCATCTCCTAGAATTTATAGTCCCCCCTTTACCTTGTCTCAAGAAAGAACTTCACTGATTTCACTGGATTCGGCAGTTGTATTTAAATCCAGCATTCCCTTTTCATCCCACTCTGCCCTCTCAAGAGCTGGTCATAGACACTTCAGACATAGGATAGGGAGCAGTGTTTGGATCCCTGAAGGTACAGGGGGTGTGTTCACTTTGTCAGCAGAAGAAGCACATCAATGTCAAAGAGATGAAAGTTCTGCTGGCTCTTCAGGCTTTTCATCCTGTCTTCTCCCCAGGACCTCTCAAGGTGTTTACAGACAGTACCACAGTGATGTGGTATGTAAACAAATGGGGGGGGGACGGGGGGGGCAGGGTCTTATCTTTGCTGGTTGGCAATCCTAGTGTGGGATCTGACTATCCAGTATCAAGTGACTCTTCAGGCAGTTTACATCCCCTCAGGTCAAAACATTGTGGTAGACACTGTGAGTAGTCCTTAGCTCAGTCTCATGAATGGATGCTTTCAAAATATTGTTGGTGACTCCCTTTTGGCCGAGACAGCATTGGTTCCCTCCTCTTCTGCATTTAGCCAAGGGCAGTCACCACAAGTTACCTTACAGGGTGGACCTACTCACACTCCACAGGATGAGGGATCTGTCATCCATCCCCATCTGTCCACTCTTCAACTGACACTGTGGGTGATAGGATTTAGATTCCACATAGACACCTATTTTTTCCTGAGGACATGCTTAGTGTCCTGCAGGAGTCCAGGAAACCCAATACTAGGAAATCCTACTTATCCAAATGCAAGCGATTTTCTGTTTGGTGTCTTTCTTGTAACCTGGATCCAGTTTCTGTGTTTCTTTTGGCTCTTTATCTGTCTGAATTTCTCTGTGCTGGGTTGGCTTATTCTTCTTTTAAGGCCCACTTATTAGCTATCTCTGCTTGTCTGTCTTTATCTCCTTGATTTGAAGCTAAACAATTGCTTAAAGGTGTATTTCATATTAGGCCTCCCAGGAAGCCTGTTCCTGCTCCCTGAGATCTTAATTTGACTCTGGCTCCTTTTGAGCCTGCAGCTTCAGCTTCCTTGCAGCATTGCTGTTGGAGGACTGTACTTTTGTTAGCCGTTGCTTCTGTCAGATGGTTGTCTAAGCTTCAAGCCCTTATGGCTTGTCCTCTTTTTTGGTGTTTCATAAAGACATGGTGTCCTTGAGTACTAATCCTTTTATGTCCATGGTGGTGAATGAGTTGTCCCTTAATCAGTCTATTCATTTGCCAACTTTTTTCCCCTTCTCTCTAGTTTGCCAGTGAGAAGGTGCTGCACATGTTGGATATGGATAGACATCTCCAATTTTATTATATTTTTATTTTATAAGACTATTAGGAAATCTGATCAGCTCTTTGTTTCCTTTCAGCATAGGTCTTTTAAGCTGTGTCCAAGCAGTCTATTTCTTCTTGGATCTCTAAAACTCTTTTTTTTTGTTTTCTTTTTTGTGATAGAGCCTTCCTCCTTTGGTTAAAGTTCATTCTACTAGAGCTGTGGCTTCTTCTGGTGCTTTTTTCAAGGGTTTGGATACTAACTCTATTCTTGAGACAGCTACCTGGTTCTGTGCATCCATTTCCCAAGCACTACAAGTTGGATGGGATCTCCAGAGCTAGAGCTGACTTTGCTAGCACCATCCTTCATGGCTTCCTAGAGGGCTCTGCTCGTCCTTCTTCCTCCTTTTCTTCATGAGCTCCGGCACTCTCCCTAGTGTAATGAATACTGCAACAGTGAAATGGAGGGACATAAGACAGTTGTGTAAAATCTTACCATAATGTTAGATGTCCTTCTCTTCACTCCCCCACCTCTCCTTGGTCCATTTAACTTCTGGATCTACTGATTACCTCTCTACTCCTTGGAATGGCGTTCCTACTGGGGCTGTCAGTTCTGAGAATGGTATGTCTGGATGTCACCTTTATGCCTTATATTATGCTAGGAGCATGTGTGTGATATATAGTGTACTTTAAAGCAACCTAAAGGCTTTGGTATACTGGCCAGACATCAGACTGCCCTTGTCAGGGGATCCCTATTGTAACGAATACTGCAACAATGAAGAGAAGGACATCTACCATTATGGTAAGATTTTACACAACAGTACTTTACTCTGTCAAGGTGGTTTTCTTGCTGTGGTGCTTTTGTCTATGAAAAGTTAGGACTCTCCACTCAGGAAGCAAAGAACTCATTTGAGAAGATCTGTAGTTATTTCTACTGCATTAATGTACAGAGTTCCTGTTAATGAAATTTGTGCTGCAGCGCCTTGGTCCACATATTTATATCTCATTACAAACTGGCTGTACTGTCAATATCCCACACAGCCTTTGGTTACATCATTCTTGGGAATATCATAACAAGTGTGTTTGGTAACTATGGAATTTGTCCCAGTGGTTAAAAAGGATGTTATTTACCTGCTGTGATGATAGATCTGTGTTGTTTTTCATCTAGTTCAACATCCATACCCCTTTCAAATTTGTTACCCAGTTATCCTTATTGAGTGTGTGGACCTCACCTTACCTGGCTGCATCTATTTTAGGTCAATCATTTTGGATTATCAGCTATTCCATTTTTTCAGGATGTTGAAATTTATATTGAATAGGCAAACTCTATCTGAAGTATTTTGGGGAAAGAGGGAATTATGGGTAGAGAAGGAGTTTGAGCCCTAGATCTGCAGCTTCTAAAAGGTCCAGTAACCTTAAAAGCTGAATGGGACGAAAATCAAGTCCACACTGATCTATTGTCATATCTATGAGACCTTTTTCAAGACCACAACAATGCTCCCATCAGTGGAGGATTTCATTGCCTATTGTACATTCAGGCCCTACTATATTAGGCTGAGACACTAAAGGTAATAATGTTACCATATTTTTTAAAATAAATAAATACATATATATTTATTCACCTCCATACTTGGACAACATAATAACCTGGAACTCCTCAGTGTTGCTATTAACAAAAATCCATTAACATATTATATAACTAGCTATAGGAGCCTTTCTATACCATCATATAATTGGTCATGTTACCTGTCAGTACAAGAAGCATTATAGTGAAAAAGTATTTGCTGACTTTTTCCCCCTGGGTTTCCCTAATTCCCTGCTGGTTGATGTCATTCAGACTACTACAAGGGCCTACAGTTCCCCTCTCTTTATGTGCTGTGAGTCATTGTGCCCCCCCCCACACACACACACACACACACACAGAGGCTTAGTGCAGTCCTTTGATAACGTGCTTTGTGGTCAATCCCATTGTAATTAGTTCTTCCAGTGTCCAGGCAACTAACTGCGTCTGTGTATAGTGGGGGCTTTAGCCCTCTACACCACAGATCAAATATAGAAAACTTCTGAAATTTACTCTTCATCCACAGATAAGTATTTAAATGTCCAAAATGATTAGTTACTGTGGATAGGGAATTTTGCATTGGGTAAGGTAGTTGAGAATTTCAATACTAAAATGAAGAAAATTGCTCTCTAATACCCAGAGAGTAGTATTATTGTAAAGATGTAACCAAATGCTCAGGGAATTGTTAAAGATGAAATAATTAAAAAAAAAAAGAAAAGCAGCATGTGTTGCAAATTTACCGTAAACTGTACCACTGAGTCAGAGGAGTGCTGTTGATGGTTTTAACTGATATTAGCTGGTGTAGGGACAGAATAGGATCCACATTAAGTTAGTGTAACTATGCAATCTAATGTTGTCTAAGTCATTCATTAACCTGAGGGACTCAGTTCCAACACTTGGAACTGACCGGGTGCCTTCTCACAGCTTGCGATTCCAAACTTGAGTTCCTCCTACCTACCCACAATGCCCCGCTCCCCTCATATTACCTCAGTTCTTGTTTGCCGTGCTTGGTGTTCAGTAGCAAGCTCCTCTGGAACTTCTCCTTACAGCATTTCTTGGTGTGTTTTCTCTACTTTTTGCCTGCCTTCTACCCTTCTATCTTCTTCCTTTTCTGTCTAGCTCTTGGTTTTCTGTCCATTAGGGTATCTAAGTTTTCAAAAAAAAGTCTTTCTTCCTGCTTTTCTTTCATGCTCTTCTCTTTTGCTTTCCCTTTTCTGTCCCTATGGCTGATCACAAGCCTCTAGGGTTCAAAAAATGCACTTCCTTTGGGTAGAAGATACCTTTATCTGGCACCCATGGGGAGTGCATTTGGGACCTCTCTACTTGGAAGCCTCTTGCGATATCTGTAAGGCTTTTCACTCCTGGGATCTGGCTGACAGGAGAAGCAAACTCATTTTAAAGGGCTTGCTTTCTCCTTCTACCTCAGGGGTTCCTTCTTCATCAGTGGCTCAACCTTGGCTAGGAAGCCCAAGGAGGGCCAGGAGTTCAGGAGACCATTGACCATGCGGTCCTCCTCAGAACCTCCCTGAAAGAAAATTAATTATTTATTTATTTATTTAACATTTGTTGACCAGGAAAGTCTGACTAGGACAGAGCCTATTTTCAGCGAAGGCCAGGGGAGAAACGCTCCCGATGCATGTCTTTAGAATGTGGGAGGAAACCCATGCGAACGCAGGGAGAACATGCAAATTCTGCACAGAAGACACCCCAGCCAAGAATCGAACTGGAGAACCATTTGCTGTGAGGTGACAACATTAACTGCTGCACCACTGCATCACCCGCACCCGGCTGGCTCCAAATTCACTTACCTCCTCTTCACCTCCGCCCTGTTCCTCCTCCAAGTCTACGGGGCCAAGTGTTTTTCCCCTGACATCAGCTCCAGCTGTGTTGGAGCCAGGGTCTTATCTGCCGGGGCTCCCTGGAAGATCTCCAATCTGCTCCCCTCAGAGATCTTCCCGTCCCCCATCCTCAGCTTCATCTAGGTCTTCCCGAAGCCTGTCTAATAGGGATGTGGGTAAAGCTCATGAGGTAGTTCCTCAAGACACAGATCCAGATGGGGCTTGTGCCCACCCCATCCACTTCTGGATCCATGAGGATCTGCCCGTTCCAGCCTGTAGCTCCTTCTCTAATTCACTCTTTGGTTTTGGAGTTGTCGGTTCCATTGGGTCCCGGTGGCGGGATGTTGGAGCTGATAGAAATTTGTTCTTCATCTCTGGCATTCTCCCCAACTGGCTCAGCTCCAGCTGCTTCAGTTCCAAGCCTGTCTCAGAGCCGGAGTGTTGAGGTCGGTTCTGGGGGGTTGACTTTGACTCCGAAGGTCTCAGAGCAGTCTCTCCCCCTTGGGCCTCAGCCTTTGACAACTCCTCTCTGACTCTCACCTCAGAGTTGGAGGCCCATCCTTTCCAGAAGGTGTCTGCTCCAGCAGCTTTGGCCCCATTGAGACAGCCCCAGGTAGTTTGGAGTCCTTTCACATTCAAGATGGTGGAGAGGGTCCTCTCTGCTCCCAAGAGACCCTCGGCACCTTCTGTAAAGGAATCTCCCCTGTCCCAGTCTGGAACTGTGCCTGAGACCTATGAGCTACCACACAGACAACTGGTCCCAGAAAGCCTCCACAATGTTCCCTCAGTGGACGCCCAAGCTTCTTCTAATATCTCCCAGGAGCAGCTTCCCGAGGAAGTCTCTTGGAAGAGACCATGTAAAAGGAGGCACATGGATTCCCCTACAGAATCCTCTACCATGGATACCGACTTTGAGGAAGGTGAAGGGTCGCCCACATCTCCACCCAATGAGGTCACCTTTGGTGACATCCTTGAAATCTTCACCAGAAGGGTGGATGGTCCTCCAAAACCCCTTCCCTGGAGGAGTCAGTGTTCTTTGACACTTTTGGGTCTGGCCCATCTGCCACCTGGGTGTGCCCTCCGGCCAACCCACTGATCCAGCTGGTGTCTTGGAGGGCTTGGAAGGAACCAGATACAGTGGAACCCATCCCCAAGCATACTGATAAAATTTTCAGTGCCCAGCTGACAAACAGTTTTGGTCTAAAGGAATCCCAGTAGATGCCTTGGTTGTGGCAGCAGCAACCAAGAAACAGCTCGCTCAGGAGAGCTCTTCTGCCCACTCCCTGAATAGAGAATCCTGGGCTCTAGACAGATTTGGTAAGAGGGTCTATGCCTCATCTATCTTTTCTCTTTGGGCATCAAACTATCTCTCTAATTTTACATGGCTACAAAGGGACTTAGTTAAGGAACTTTCTAGCTCGGTCCCTGGGTCCATACCTTCTGAGGAGTAGGAGTCCATTTCCTCTAGGTTTGCCACCCTACATTCCCTGGCTAATGTGTCCATGAGGCTTATTTCTCATGCTTTGGAGGGTACCTCAAGAGAGGCTGGTTCAGGCATTGCCATCAGGTGTCATGCCTAGATGAGGCTGTGCAATTTTGAACATTTCCTATAGGTTGGCTACCTTACATTACCTAGTCAATGCATCCATGAGGCTTATCTCTCATGCTCCAGAGGGTACTTCAAGAGATGTTGGTTCAGGCATTGCCATCGGGCATCATGCCTAGATCAGGCTATGCAATTTTGTGGAACCTTTCAAACAGGCCTTTATTAATGCCCTCTTTGATGGCTCTACCTTGTTTGGGCCTACAATATGTGACACCATGACCCAGAGTGAGAAAGATAGTAAGACCCTGTTTGCCATGGGAATACATTTTTCTACTCCACAATGGACCTTTTGTAGGAGCCAGCATGGCAGTAATGAAAAGTGGTTTCAGAAGTTGCAGCACCCTTTCCAAGACACTCAGGGAGACTTTTCCCCTCAAAGCAGAGGGTGATAAAGTCAGAATGGTAGACACCTTGCATGAGGCTGAGGGTGTCTGCAAAATCAAGGCTTGTGGGAACCTGCCACAGACAAACCTTTCCAGTGGTACTCAAAATGCACTCACTCGAGGCACTCCTTAAAATGGAGAACATCGACATCTGTGCAGTGACAGAGACCTGGCTCAAGGTTCCAGAGAGCACCACTGCATTACCAGGCTATAATTCATACCACAACTTTCGGCCACCTAACCTGGACCGAAACACTAGAGGTGGAGGTGTATCCATATTCATTAAGGATATCCACACCTCCAGGCTAGTTGCTCAGCATAATGCATCCGAGATTATCCAACTCTGGGCAAGGCCACAATCCAAATTGTAGCTTGCTACAGATCCCCCACCATGCCCCAGGATTTCCACTCCTCATTTCTTGATACACTGGAAAATATTAGGGTACAACCTAACACCCTAATAATGGGCAATTTCAACTACCTCACCATTAACTGGGAAAACTACTCATGTACCAACTCTTGTGCTCAGCGTTTTCTGGAATTCATAAATTCCAATGCCTTGGATCAACTTATCCACACCCCCACTAGGGGCAGCAATATCCTAGACCTGGTCATTACCAACATGGGTAACCGATGTTCCACACCAGAGGTCAATTTCTCATTGGTTAAATCCAACCACAAGCTAATCACCCTAGACATCCACATCCCACCCCCACCACCCATTAGGGAAACCACCGTAAAAATTTCTCCAAAGCCAGCTTCATGCTTCTTAAGACAGAAGTGGCAAACTTCATGACACCCATGCTGATGGACAATAGAGGTATGACTGCGGAATCCTATACAAATGCACTTTATAAGCACTTACATGAGTGCATGGATTCTGCAATCCCTAACAGAACCAAGATGCTATCCTCCAGAAAAAGGAAGCCAATCTGGTGGTCCCCTGCCATAGACAAACTCTACAACAGAAGAAAGAAACTGTTGCAAAAAAGAGTAAAATCCCTTGATTGGAGGAACTCCCCGGTCAGCCTCAGTAAGAAGCTGAGATCCCTCATAAAATCCTCCAAAGCTAGTTACGAAAACAAAATTGCCACTGATTCTAAAGACAACCACAAAGCATTCCATAGCTATGTCAAGAATATCAATGGCAACACTCAGATCTGCTCTGAGTTACAGCACAATGGCACTAAATATACAGAACCAACTGATATTACCAACATCCTAGCAGATAGGTTCAGTGCTAACTTTACACCTCTCTCACCCCCTAAAGGGCCCTATACTGGAAAAATGCAAAGTTCCTGTAATCACGGCTGCACAGGTAAAAAAAAACACTCTCCAAAGCCAAGAACACAGCATCCATGGGACCTGACAACATCCCAGGCTGCGTTCTACACGAACTAGAGAACGAACTGGCACCCCACCCAAGTATCATGTTCAATCATAGCCTCACCTCAGGCTTTGTGCCCACTGAATGGCACACAGCAACTGTTATCCCACTCCACAAAGGGGGAGCCACCACGGACCCTGGGAACTACCACCCCATTAGCCTGATGAGCCTGGTCTGCAAGGATATAGAACATATCATCATGGAACTTATAAACAATGACATTGGTAATCTCCAAACTCTGGATCCTACCCAGTTCAGGTTTGTAAAATGCAGATCATGTCTCCTAAACCTGATAGACTTCTTTGAAGCGGTCACCAAAGCCATAGATGAGGGTAAGGTGGTACACACAGCCTATCCAGATCTCACCAAGGCTTTCAACACCATCCCCCACTCTGGAATTATAGATAAACTCACTAAACTAGGTATAAATCCCTTTGTCACAAGATGGGTTGCCAGCTGGCTCACTGACAGAACCCACACTGTGAAAGTAGCAGACTCTAAATCCATCTTCAGACCAGTGACAAGTGGAGTAACACAGGGTTCAGTCCTGGGTCCTCTCCTGTTTGTTATCTACTTCTCTGAAGTACAGGCTAACACAGAATGTCTTTGGATAACAAAGTTTGCAGATGACTGCAAACTAGGAGCCAAAATCAAAACTCCTAACGATGTGGACATCCTACAAAAGGGACTCACTGAGACAGATGCCTCGTGTTAAAGCCATGGCCTCAAGCTCAATGCCAAAAAGTGCATTGTCATCCCTTTTGGTAAAAACTCTGTACCCATGAACTACCACATAGGTGGTAGTCTACTTAACACAGAAAAAGTATGATAAGAGACCTTGGGACACAGGTGGACAGTAGTCTCTCCTTTGATAATCACATCACCACAGTAGTCAGGAAATCCTTCTACGTGGCACACCTCATCACAAAAGGTTTCTCATCCAGGAAAAAAGAGGTCATTGTTCCCCTCTATTCATCACTCATTAGACCCATTATAGAGTACAATGCCCCTTTTGGTATGTACATCAAAAGACATCTACAACAACTGGAAAGGCCGCAGAAATTCCTCACAAAGAGGATTACCAGCCTCAAACAGATGCCCTACGCAGACCGTCTCAAAAAACTCCAGCTTTACTCTGTCATATATTGCCTACTCAGATGTGATCTCTGCCTAACATACAAAGCTGTGTCAAACCCAGAGCTGTTGGACATGCTCCACTTAAAGAAATCCCAATCCCTCCGAGCTACATGCTCTAGGGACCTAACCTTGTCACCACAATAAACAGAACATGCTGGAGGGATAGATTCCTATCCCAGAGACTTCCCATACTCTGGAACAAACTACCTATCTATATCAAACAAAGCTCCTCATTAGCACTCTTCAAGAAAAATCTTGATGATTGGATGGGAGATAGAAATTCACCCTGGGGATCACTTCTGTGGCTCTGCTCAACAGGGGCACAGGAAAATCATTTTTTTGGGTGGCAAAAGCCAGGGTACAATTTGGCTAGGCTTATATTGGCCCTAGGGCTAATAGCCTAGTACCTACCTATGAACCTATGAAGGGTTGCCCGAATGCTCTCCTCTGGAAGCAGTTGGGGGATGATTTTCCTTACATACAGAAGCCTGGGAGACCATCACAAATGACAAATGGGTGATAAGGATCGTATGCAAAGGACACTCCATTCCCTTTTCCAACATCCTCAAACAAAAATTTCATCTCCCTGATGTTCCACCCAGTCAGAGGGAGGATGCTACCCAGGAAATAACAAAGTTACTGCAAAAAGAGTCATCCAAGAGGTCCCCCTGATCAGATTGGATCAGGCATTTACTCCAGATTCTTTTTAGTACCCAAAAAAACAGGGGACCTGTGACCAATTTTGGATCTCACTTACCTGAAAAAATCAGTGAAACACACCAAGTTCAGGATGATCACAATTCAGTCCATCTTATCCCTCCTGAAGATGTGTGATTGGATGTGCTCTACAGACCTCAAGGAAGCGTACTACCCAGGTCCTTCCTACGTTTCAGGCTAAGATCCAGTCATTACCAGTTTTGGGCGCTTCCATTTGGTCTCACCACAGCCCCCAGGGTGTTCACCAAATGTCTAGCAGTAGTTGCAGCTCATCTCCAACTGCAAGGGTATCAGATATTTCCATATGTGGATGGCTGGATCCTAACTGCCCCAACCAGGCATCTTCTCCTTCAGGCCTGGGATTACTTTCTCAATCTAGCTTCCCACTTGGGCATAACTGTAAATTGGCAAAAGTCTCACCTGGATCCAATTGAGACCATAAACTTTATAGGGGCACATCTGGACACAATGGTGGCTCAAGTTTATCTCACATTGGACAGGGTACTAAATCTGAAGTCACATGTCTACCAGATCCTAACTGGTCCGACAACCCCGGCCTCCCTGAGTCTGCAAGCTTTGGGCTCCATGGCTGCAACCATAACCATTTTCCCAATGGCACATTTTCATCTGTGCATTCTGTAGTGGACACTGGAGGAGTACAGTGGTTTCTTCTCAGAGATCCCTTGAATTTTCCTATAAAACATTTCTGTGTGTGCAGGGATTTTTTTCCTTTGGTGGATTCAGTCACCGGAGGTGACTCTAGGATGACCATTTGTTCTCCCCTCCCTAACCACCACATTGACCATGGATGCCTCCCAGTTTGGGGGGACATTATCTGGGCCAGACAGTCCAAGGCATGTGGACACCCCAAGAGACCAAGTTGCCTATCAGTGTCTTTGAGATAAGAGCAGTTCTTCTAGTGTTGCAAGAACTAGACAACTTTCATCCTCAGGGGACTATTGTGATTCAAACAGACAACATGTCAGTGGTTTGGTACCTCAACAAACAGGGAAGGGACCAGGTCTTAGCCCCCTTTGTCGAGAAACGATGAGGGTTTGGCAGTGGACAATTTCTTCCAACCACTTTCTGGCCACAACACACATTCCGAGGGAGTCCAACATTCTGGCTGACAGACTCAGCAGAATTCTGCTGATGCCTCACAAGTGGTCCCTGAACCAATCTGTGGCAGTAGCAGTCTTTCAGAAATGGGGTTATCCTTCATGTGACCTGTTTGTGTCACCTCTCAACAACAAATGCCGCAGGTATTTTGCTTTAATCTCTCCTCAGGGACAGTCCCACAGGGATGGTCTGGCTCATGCTTGGCCCTCCAATCTACTGTATGCCTTTCCCCCTCTTCCCTTGATTCCCAAGTTTCTACAGAAAGCTTCAAGTTACAAAGCAAAGTGATCTTGATTGCTCCCTTTTGGCCTCAACAAACCTGGTTCATCATTCTTTGGTCTGAATTAATTTGCCCCCCCCTCCCCCCGATGAGGTTAGATCACAGTCCAGATATTTTGTTTCATTTGTCAGGGCATTCACACCCCAATGTTCAGGCCCTAAAATTATAAAATTAATTGCATGGTGTATCCAATTCCAATGATCACTAGATCTCGGGGGTTGTCTTCTCCAGTTCAAGACATTTTGATTTCATCACATAGAACTTAGAACTTCATCACATAGAATTCAAAAGATTTACAGAAGCAAGTGGAAAAGATTCTCCCTTGCAGGGAGCAGAATTAGATAGATCCCTTTACAGCACTGGTTTCAGTTGTTCTAGACTTTCTAGCTTTCATTTTCAAGGAAGGTGCTTAGTCACTCTACAGTCAAGGTACAGCTTGCTGCTATTTCTTGCTTTCACTTTGGTTCTGGTTCAGCAGTTTTGGCCTCTTCTAAGTTATATAAGGTTTTTCTTAGGGGCACCTTTTTGCTGTGACCTCCAGTCAAGGCTCCTATGCCCCCTTGAGATCTTCCTATGACTTTACAGGCTTTGGTCCATCCTCCCTTTGAACCTTCTGCTACCTTAGATCTAAAATTTCTTTCCTGGAAAATTATTTTCCTAGTAGCTATTACCTCGGCCAGGAGACTGTCTGAGCTGCAGGCTCTTTCCAATAAGTTTCCATACTTGGCTTTTCATAAAGACAGAGTTACCCTATGTACAAATCCTTCTTTTTTACCCAAAGTGGCTAAAGAGACTAACATTAATCAATCAATTGATCTTCCAATTTTCTTTCCTCACTATCAGAACCAAGGTGAATATACCTTATACATGCTTGATGTACATAGACAACTTCATTTTTGCATCCATAGAACAAAATCTTTCAGGAAGAATGGTCAGTTATTTGTTTCCTTTTTGAATGCTAAAAAAGGCAAGGCAGTGACCAAAGTTTCTTTAGCAATATGGTTGAAGGATTGCATTACATTCATCTATTCTTCTAAAGCCGTTGCATTACCAGGTCCAGTAATGGTGCACTCTCCAAGGTCTATGGCGACGTCTTATGCCTTTTGGTCCACAGTTTCTATTGAAGATATTTGTGCTGCTGCTACCTGGTCAAATCCTCATACCTTTATCACTCATTACAAAATCGACTTGATATCCAGGAGCAGAAGTACCTTTGGTTCTGCTGTATTCCAGAATATCTTTCCTTAATGGCCACCCTGGTTTATGGTAGCTGGGGACTCTGTCCCTCAGGTTAATGGAATGAGTTGGACAACATCAGATAAAGAAGTTATGTTCTTACCATAACGTTCCATCTGTGTTGTCCAACTTCATTCCATTAACGTTCCTGCCCCCTTCCCCATCCATGTTTTTTGGGAAGCTTAAAAGAAGCTGTCTAGGAATTCTTTCCTTGGTTCAGTTCCTGATGTTCTGTTATTGAGAGATATACATTTGTGTGTGTGTGTGTGTGTGTGTGTGTGTGTGTGTGTGTGTGTGTGTGTGTGTGTGTGTGTATGTATATATATATATATATATATATATATATATATATATATATATATATATATATATATATATATATATATATATATATATATGTGTGTGTGTGTGTGTGTGTGGGTCTACCTGAAAACACCAAACGCTGACAACGCTGACAACGCCAACAACGAGATAACCGACACCGGAAGATCGACAACTGAGATGACCGAAGATTGAAAATCCCAACGCTGAGAACACTGACATGTTAAGGTAAGTGTGTGATAGTGATGGATGTTAGTAGGAAGAAACACTGGAACCACCACGAGATAAAAACAAACAACTGGTTTAATTAGTAAAAGAAACGAGCGCTTTCACGCACATCAAACGTGCGCTTCATCAGGTTACAAACAACATATCTCACCCCTATCCTTATATACAATACAAATCACATAATAAAATAATTAAACAATAAAGATTAAGCAATTGAGCATGATATATTAGTTAAATTGGTAGGAAGTCTTGACCAAATTAGGCAATGTTAAAACACTGACACCTAGGTGTCGATTTCTATAAAGACAATACACAATTCAGTATATTTGTGTGCAAATCTGCAAGACATAGAGACATAGTAAAAACGCACAACCATGCTTCAATCATATTATCTTATAAGGCATATCCTAGTCACTAAAAATATGTATACATATACAGTCCTTCTATACTATCAATGAATCACATTAAAGAAAAAATCCCAGTTCATAATATGATATTCACAAAAAGATAAGACAGCACTAAAAAGAAGATATACTAAAACCACTAAGGGGGGGGAGGGGGAAAGGGGAGGAAGGAGGGGAAGGGATACAAGGGAAGGAAGGGAGAGGGAAGAAAGAGGGGAGAGGCGGGGAGGGAAAGGAAAGAAAGGAAAGAAGGAAATGAGGGAGGGGAAGGAAAGGAAAGAGGGAAACAAGAAAGGTGAGAAAGAAAAAAAGAGGAAAAAAGAAAAAGAAAAGAAAGAAAGAAAAATGAAGTGACACAGGTAGAACAAAATATGACCACCAACCGCTATAAAAGTGCAGGTCTGATATTAACAGCTGTATTGAGTCCAGGTTCTATGTGGGCTCTAAGGGTCAGAATCCATTTTAACTCATTAAGTTCAAGGGATCCTACAGAGTCGCCTTCCCTCCTATTCGGGTATTGTATTTGCAGGACTCTGAATTTGAAAGTATGCTTCTGATGCACTTGGCAGTGCTTAGCTAAGGCATTACTAACATTGGCCTTTCTTATGTCGTAGACGTGGTTATATATCCTATCTTTAAGTCTACGTGTGGTCATTCCCACATAGTAAGCCTCACAGCCATCACAGCTAGCCAAGTAAATTACATTTGTTGTATCACATGTAGCGTAGAAATTGGGTTTAAACACCAAGCCCAAATCCATACGTTCAAAACTTTGTTCAGTTGCAATAAATTTACAGATACAACACTTCCTACATGGATAGGTTCCCTGTTTGATATTGGTTCTAATATCCAGTGTTTTTATCTGGATATTATCTTTACACAATAACCTTTTTAGGTTATAGCAATTATTATATCTGAAGCTAGGTTTCTTACCAACTATTTTCAACAAGTCATTATCCATGATAAGTAATTTCCAGTTTCTTAGAATAATGTCCCTAATATATTGAATATCATTTGTATAATTGATGTCAAAATGAACTCTGTTATCAATCCTAGTCCTGTTGCCATGGGTCACATGCCTATTTGATCTAACATACTGGGATGATCTGCCATCCTGCTGAAGGGTGTCATCCCTACATCCTAATACCAATTGGGAGGGGTAACCCCTGTCTAAAAAACAATCAGCCTGAAAGTCCAACAACCATTCCTTTTTACTATCAATATTACATAGTTTCCTAATTCTTGACATTTGATTTTTAACAACATTGGGGGAAACATATCTAGGATGCATACTCCCGAAATGGAGTATGCTATTCCTCCAACATGATTTCCTATATAAGGACATAGTAATCTCATTCAAAAAGTTCTTATAAATAGTAACATCCAAGTAGTTGGCCTGGGTAAAGGAATATTCATGAGTAAAACTCAAAAAGGTGGTGGTCGAGTTCAAGTAATCAACAAACTCATTCAGGGATTCAATGCCTCCATTCCAGAAGAGGAGGATGTCATCGACATAACGTCTATATAAAATGGCATTGGTAGTAAATCTATGGTCACTAAAGACATGCGTCTTCTCCCATATGTAGACAGCAAGATTGGCATAGGCATTGGCACAGGGGGTGCCCATGGCCACCCCCCATGTTTGCCTATACATCCTATCTTGGAATAAGAAGACGTTGTTGGTCAAAATCAGATCTAGAAGGGAACATACAGTCAGCTGGTCTATATGGTCTAGGTCGCTCAGCTCAATCAGACAATCTCTGACTGCATCTATTCCAAATTCATTGGGGATGCTGGTAAAAAGATTTTTTATATCTAAAGTGACCATCAGGGTGTCAGGTCTTAAATTATCAAGTAAGGTAACATTTTCCAAGTCTTTCAATAACTCAAAGGAATTTTTTAAAATGGTAGGAATGAGACCTGTCAAAGGACCTAGCTTCAGCTGGACATAATGAGAGGCATTCTCAGTAACCCATGACCTCCCAGATACAATAGGTCGTAAAGGCGGAGGAGTTACGCCTTTATGTATCTTGGGGAGCCCTTTAATAAGAGGGATTAAAGGGGCTTCAATCACTAGATAATCATATAGATCTTTATCAATACACCTTGTCATCAGAAGATCATAAAATGAGTTGGACAACATCAGATAAAGACGTTATGTTCTTACCATAACGTTCCATCTGTGTTGTCCAACTTCATTCCATTAACGTTCCCGCCCCCTTCCCCATCCATGTTTTTGGGAAGCTTAAAAGAAGCTGTCTAGGAATTCTTTCCTTGGTTCAGTTCCTGATGTTCTGTTATTGAGAGATATACATTTGTGTGTGTGTGTGTGTGTGTGTGTGTGTGTGTGTGTGTGTGTGTGTGTGTGTGTGTGTGTGTATGTATATATATATATATATATATATATATATATGTATATATATATATATATATATATATATATATATGTGTGTGTGTGTGTGTGTGTGTGTGGGTCTACCTGAAAACACCGAACGCTGACAACGCTGACAACGCCGACAACGAGATAACCAACACTGGAAGATCGACAACTGAGATGACCGAAGATTGAAAATCCCAACGCTGAGAACACTGACATGTTAAGGTAAGTATGTGATAGTGATGGATGTTAGGGTCAGGGTGCGGGAAGGTAAGTGTGTGATAGTGACAGACTTGAAGGTTAGGGGCGGGTTAAGTTAGGGTTAGGGCGTGGGTTAGGTGAGTGTGCGATAGTGACGGACCTTAGGGTTAGGGTTTGGGTTAAGATTAGTGCATAGATAGCTGTGTATGTAAGGTTTAGTGTAGGTTTGTAAGGTTTTTGGTGTGCTTGTGTTGTGTGTGTGTTTTACGGAAAAGGTATTTGTTTTGTTTTGTTGATTGTCGGGATTGTGGTTTGACAGGCATGTGAAGTTTCATGTTTTTGAACTTTCGGTTTTGTGGTGTCGGTCATCTCGTTGTCGGTGTTTTTGCGTGTCTGTGTTTTCAGGTAGATCCATATATATATATATATATATATATATATATATATATATATATATATATATATATAAAATATGTATTATAGTCATGTTGGTTATGAACACCTTTTTCTGATGCCCAAACTCAATCTGAGGTAACATGAGGGGAGCGGGGCATTGTGGGTAGGTAGGATGAGTGCAAGTTTGAAATCTTGAGCTGTGAGAAGGCAGCCGGTTGGTTCTGAGTGTTGGAACAGAGTCCTTCAGGTTAATGGAATGAAGTTGATATATATATATATATATATATATATATATATATATATAAAATATGTATTATAGTCATGTTGGTTATGAACACCTTTTTCCAGTGCACAAACTCGATCTGAGGTAACGTGAGGGGAGTGGAGCATTGTGGGTAGGTAGGAGGAGCTCAAGTTTAAAATCCTGAGCTGTGAGTAGGCGACCAGTTGGTTCTGAGCATTGGAACAGAGTCCCTCAGGTTAATGGAATGAAGTTGGACAACATAGATGGAACATTATGGTATGAACATAACTTCTTTTTGTAAACTGTAATTAGAGCATTTACTGATTGCAGTATACCCAGAGTTGAGAGAAATAAGTAGCCACTGCCCACGGAGTAAGCTATGAAATGAACAATTCTGAAGTTGTCACTACATAAAATTATTATTATTTTTTTTTTTGAGATGGAGGCATCTGTTTCCATTTTCTTCATTCAAGGTTCGAGAAACTGAATGCATAAGATGATTAGGAAAATCTGTTGGGAAGACAGTGCCTTAAGAGGGATAGGCCAGATTTGTAACCAAAAGTCATGCAATGCTCACAGTAATACAGCAGGGGCAACTAGTCTGGATATAGAGTATACTGCTGAAAAAGCAACAGGTATGCAGTGTTCCTCTATGCTGAGTCAGCATTACTGCTGTAGACTGAAGCTGGGGCAAATTGTGAAGAAAGCCCTTTTCTCTGCTCAAGCTATAAATCATTGGATGAGCAGAGGAAAGGGCTTCCTTCCCAAAGTATAAATTATTGGATGAGCAGGAAAGGTAAAAAGTAAATACTGAAACGTTCATAATGTGTGGTATATCAGATCAGATGAAATTGCTACGACTGTAGGATTAGTTGACACATTGGGTCAAAAGACTGTATCTGACCAGGAGTGCATAGAAAAGACAGTCCAGAGTTGATAAAGATGGGCTGGGAGTAAAGGCATTCTCCATGTTGCAAAACCAAAGGAATGGTTCCATGAAATGTTAGGTGTGCTCCCACAAGGTGGGTTTGTACCCTAGGGCACTTGTAGGCATTGTCTTGAAAGCTTATCTAGTTAAGTTTTGAGGGACTGGACATTTTGGAGGTTTGTAGAGTCCGTCTGTATGATTCTCAGAGTTCTAGATGCCATGAATACTTAAGTCTAATGTCTTATATGGAGCTGAATTTTTTTATAATATTTACGTTTACCCTCCCATGAAGGGTTAATTTATGAAAACTTAGTCTGTGGAGGGGGTGGGTATGCTGCTTTACTGGTGCAGTAAATTCAAAGACATGAGTACTGGAGGAAGGGTATCTAAAGTAGATATTGCTGACATAGTAGATATGAGGTTGAATGGGCTGCTTGCCTTCCTTAGTTTATTGTGGGGGGGGCATGTGCTCACACTCTTACTTTCATACATTAAGTGTCTAACTGGGTTAGCCTGGCTGTAATTGTAACCCATTTGACCAGGGACACTTATTCATGCTAACTAGACTCAGTTTTGCCAGGACAGCAGAGACTGTTCCCCCCTACTGTTTCTTCAGTAAGCATTATGGGGAAATTTAAATCCAGCTGCACTGCCACCAGCTCAGGCTGATGGGATCCCAGTTTAATTCATTCCCTCCAATGGAGCTCTCCAAGTTTGCACTGTAATGTCCAATAGGTGAAGCCTGTGCTTTTTGATGTAAACTAATTATGCCTCCACATTTTGAACAAATGTTAATACCTCTGGACCATAGGAGTTAATAGCCAAGTGTAAACCTGTACATATCCGGTATAAAGCTGCATACACTTGGCCATCATAAGATGCCCTTCCTTAATCACTGTTGCAGTATTAATGTATGGGAAGTATCTTGACAAGGATACCATACATCTGGCCAGTATACCAAAGTCTGACTGCCTTCCTCTTGTGCTGTATGTCTGATTTATGCTCAAAGCAAGTTAGAGTTAAGTGGTACAGGAGGGACTTGTGGGCAGAAAAACACCTTGGAGCCTTCTACCACCTCCAACAGTGAACCTGGGCTTACATTTAAGTCTGTTAGTGATACGGCCTATGGAAGTTTCTTTTGCCATGGGCAAATAAGTATCCCTGTTGTGCAAAGTACCTCTCTTCTGTATTTTTTTGACTAGAATGTTACATTTTTCATGTCAAGGTATTTTGATCTCTTAAACATGTGGGGTCCCTAAACCATCTGTCATACTTCCAGTGTTGGAAGCAGTACAGGATACTTTTGACAGAGCTACCTTAAATCCAGAACCCCAGCCACTGGCTTCCAAAAAAAAAAAATCTGATAGATTTTACAGGGTCCCTAACCACCATACATTTCTCTGCAAAAAAAATCCCTCATCTGGTCCTGCTGTAATTTCTCTACAGTTTGTTAAACTTGAGCTGTTTTTATAAAGATCAATAGTCACAACAAAATGGTAAAAAGCTTGTTATTAAAAAAAATGTTAGGACAAATCAGCAGAACTAAATCGTCCTTTTCAGACACACCAGATAATTTGTGTCTAACTGCTCTTTTCAAATTCCTCCTGCTTCAGCCAATCTTCTCACCCTCTGTCAAAAAAACTTTATTTTTTTCTTCTGGTATGGAAACTGATAATTTCAGACAAGGTGGGGCCTCAATATTAAAGAAAGAGGTTACAAGCTGATGTAGAAAATGGGCAAACTGTACATCAGCACCCTGATTGGAGAATGAAACTTCCCCAGCAGAGTATTAATGTACAAGTAATGTCTGGTAAAAAACAAGTCCGTCACTTCACAGCAGCATATCAAGCTGCCGTGGAGCTCTGACTGAAAAAAACAGTTGCCATTATTTTATTCTTGCTAGTAGAGCTTCTGCTGTTTAATGAATGTAAAATATATTTAAAAAACCCTGAAAAACAAAAGTGTGTGTTTGTGTTAGTGTATCCGTACATGTGAGTGAAAACCAGAATGATCAAGCTGTTATTTTACACTCGCTAAGCAGCCCTTTTGCTGTTTATTACAGAAAAAAACTTGTGCTCGTGCGCGTGTGTGTGTGTGTGTGTGTGTGTGTGTGTGTGTGTGTGTGTGTGTGTGTGTGTGTGTGTGTATATATATATATATATATATATATATATATATATATATATATATATATATATATATATATATATATATATGGGTCTACTTTGAAACATCTAAAACCCATAACATCTAATTTCATAACATTGAGACCAGAACATCTAAAACCCATAACATCGAATTTCATAACATCTAACACTACAAATCACAAGAAAATAACATCCCCTCCACATATAATGACACCAAACTACCAAACACACTTTTTATTACGTTTCTGCAGGGGATGAAGTCCCCCCGCACCCCCCCCCCGTAAATTAAATATACCAACTCCAAGATCGCACTACAGTGGGAAAAAGTTAATTTCCTAATCTCACTGTATCAAGCCCCCCTGCAGAAACGTAGTTAAAAGTATGTTTGGTAGTTTGGTGCCATTATATATCATTATATGTGGAGGGGATGTTATTTTCATGTGATTTGTACTGTTAGATGTTATGAAATTCAGTGTTAATAGTTTTAGATGTTTTGGGTTTTAGATGTTCTGGTCTCGGTGTTATGAAATTAGATGTTATGGGTTTTAGATGTTTTGAAGGGGACCCATATATATATATATATATATATATGTGTGTGTGTGTGTGTGTGTGTGTGTACTGTATGTATATATATATATATATATATATATATATATATATATATATATATATATATATATATATATATATATATATTTCTCTGTGTGTGAATGCGCGCATGAAAGTGAGGTGTTTGTGAGTGAGAGAGAGAGAGAGAGAGAGTGAAGAGTGAGAGCGAGCCAACAGTGGCAGCAGCATTCAAGAGATTTACGTACCTCTCGCCTCTTATAGGTTCATACTGTAGGTTCATAGGTGTGTACTAGGCTAATGGCTTTGGGGCCTTTACAAGCCTAGTCCATAGAAGTGCCCTGACATTGTGCCACCCATCATTAGTTCCCAGTACCTCTATCAAGTAGAGTCACTGGAGTGATCCCCTGGGTGAGCTTTCTATTTCCCATCCACTCATCAAGATTTCTCTTGAAGAGGGCTAGTGAGCTGCTTTGCTTGACATGTATGGGAAATCTATTCCAAAGCATGGGCAGTCTCTGGGTTATGAACCTGTCCCTCCAGCATGTTCTGTTGATTGTGGTAATGAGGTTAAGGTCTCTGGAGCATATGGTGTGGAGGGATTGGGATTTCTTTAGATGTAGCATTTCTAACAGAACTGGGTCAGACATGGCTTTGTAAGTCAAGCAGAGATCACCCCTTAGTAGATGATATGAGACAGAATAGCTGGAGTCTTTTTTGTCTGTCAGTGTAGGACATGTGTTTAAGGCTTAGGATCCTCTTCATGAGATACTTTTGTGGCCTCTCCAGCTGTTGCAGGTGTCTAGTGAGGTACATGCCAAATGGGGCATTGTAATCTATGATTGGTCTAATGAGGGAAGAGTAGAGAGAAATAATGACCTCTCTCTTCCTGGATGCAAAACTCTTGATAATGAGTTGTGCCACATAGAAGGACTTTCTGGCCACAGTGACAATGTGGTGGTCGAAGGAGATGTTGCTGTCAACCTGTGTCCCCAGATCTCTTATAACACCTTCAGTGTTTAGTGAGCTTCCATCGATGTGATTATTAGTGGGAACTGAGTTTTTCCCCAAAGGGGATGATGACGCATTAAGATTAAGGCCATGGTTTTGACACCAGTCATTGGTCTCAGTGAGGCCTTTCTATAGAATGTCTGCATCACTTGGGGAGTTAATAATGGCTCCCAGCTTTCAGTCATTTGTGAATTTGATCAGCCAGAGTCCCTCCGTGTTGGCCTGGACTTCTGAGAAGTAAATGCCAAACAGGAGAGGACCCAAGACCAATCCCTGTGGGACTCCACTCGTGACTGGTTTAGAGTCTGCTACTTTCACACTGTGGGTTCTATCTCTGAGCCAATTTGCAACCAACCTAACGATATAGGGATTGATGCCTAGTTTGCTGAGTTTATCAATAATTCCTGAGTGAGGAATGGTATCAAAAGTCTTGGCCAGATCGAGGTAGGCTGTATGAACTGTGTTACCTTCATCCACTGCTCTAGTGACGGACTCAAAGAAGTCAACCAGGTTGAGCAGGCATGATCTACCTTTCATAAAACCAAATTGCGTGAGATCTAGAGTTTGGAGATTCCCTATACCCTAGTTAATTAGGTCCATGATGATGTGCTCCACAGCCTTACATATCAGACTCGTCAGGCTAATTGGGCGATAATTTCCAGGGTCTGTAATCACTCTTCCTTTATGGAGAGGGATGACTGTAGCAGTGCACCATTTGGTAGGGACAAAGCCTGAGGTGAGGCTGTGAGTGAACAGAGCACACAGATGTGGTGCCAGTTCACTTTGTAATCCATGTAGAACACAGCCAGGGATATTGTCGGGTCCCATAGGAGCTGTATTCTTGGCTTTAGACAATGCAGCTTCAATCTGTTCTGCAGTAATGCTGGGTGCCTGGCATTCTTCTGGTATTGAGATTGGTCCTTTAGGGAGGGAGAGACGGGTAAAGTTGGCACTGAATCTGTAAGCCAGTATGTTGGCAATATCTGTTGGCTCAGTATAGGGGGTACCATTGTGCAGTAACGCAGAGCAAATCTGTGTTTTGCCATGGAGATTCTTGATATAACTATAGAAGGCTTTGTGGTTGTTTTTAGTGTCTGCCATAATTCTGCCTTCTTAGCTGGCTTTGGAGGTTTTGATGAGGGATCTCAACTTTTTGTTGAGGCTAATAAGGGAATTTTTCCAGTCTTGGGACTTCACCTTTTTCTGCAACAGTTTCTTCCTTCTGTTGTAGAGTTTATTAATGGCAGGGGACCACCAGACTGGCTTCCTTTTTTGAAGGAGAGCATCTTGGTTCTGTTGGGTATGGCTAATTCCATGCATTTATGTATGTGTATTGGTGTATGATTTGGCAATCATGCATCTATTTTCCATTGGCATGGGTGCCGTGAAGTTAGCCACCTCTGTTTTTAGGAGTCCAAAGTCAGCTTTGAAGAAGTTTTTCATGGTGGATACCTTTGCGCGGGGTGTGGGTGAGATGTGGATTTCCATGGTGATTAGTCTGTGGTTGGATCTAACCAGGGAGGAATTGACCTTTGGTATAGAGCAACGGTTGCCCATGTTAGTAATAACCAGGTCAAGGATGTTGCTTCCTCTAGTAGGGGTAAGAATGAGCTGGTCCAGGGCATTGGAATTGATGAATTCCAGGAACCGTTGGGCCAGTGCATTGGTGCATGAGTAGTTTTCCCAGCTGATGGAGGGGTAGTTGAAGTCACCTAGTATGAGAGTGTTGGGTTGGATCTTAATAGTTTCCAGGGTGTTTAGGAATGTGGAGTGAGAGTCTTGGGACATGGTTGGGGGCCTACAGCAGGCTACGACCTTATTCGCAGTCTTACCCAATGTTAGTTGTACCTTGAGTATCTCGGATGCATTATGCTGGGCTACTAATCTGGAGGTGTGCATATCCTTTATGAATATGGAGACACCACCACCTTTGGAACTTCAGTCCATGTTTTGGGGCTGAAAGGTGTGGAATGAGTTATAGCCTGGTAGTGCAGGGGTGCTTTCTGCTGCTTTAAACCAGGTCTCCATTACAGCACAAATGTCAATGTTCTCAATTTTGAGAAGTGCTTCGAGTGAGTTTATCTTGAGATTTAGACTTCTAGCATTGAGCAGCATGACCCTCAGATTGCATTTACTTATAGCTGTTACTGTGGCAATTTGGTCTTTGGGACACTGCATAAAAATGCACTATAGGGGTGGCAAGAGCCTTAGCCAGGACCCAGAAACCCAAGGGTGACAGATGCAGACCATCTCTGACAAAGCATCAAGGTCTGTCAATCATGTTATCCCAGGTAGACAAATACTGGATCTCCTTAGAATGACACCAGAAACTTAGCCATTTGATGAAGTCAGTCATTTTCTGTTTGCACAAATCACAACAGTATCAGACAGTAATAATAAAGGAGCGATTAGGTAGAATACTGTCATCAATTTATTGAGGCTACCAACAAGCAGTAATAAATATGGCAAACAACAAAAGGAAGTAGAAAGAAGTACATTTTTTTAATCACTATAAACAGTAGAATGAGTTGATGTAATGTGAGTGGGGGGAGTGTCCAGTATCAACTTTATACCAGAGCAACATAAATAAAGCCCAAGACTTAAGACCACCAAAACAAGTGCAGAGAAGACAATTGAAAATAAACACATCTTTTTTCCAATATCCCAAGCAGTAGGCCAGGTGATCTTTCTGCAGCTTAGAACAGATTGAGCAATAACATAAGAAAATCAAAAGGGGAAGGGACTCATATAACAAAGCTAAAAAAGTTAAAAAAAAAAAATAAGAATAAGTGTGTAAGAATAATAAGATTTGTCATTAGTTGTTTTGTGTGTGTGTGTGTGTGTCTTGGGGAGGGGCTAGGGAGAATTGAGAAAAGTGAGGAAGAGAGAGACACTTAGAGATACATGATAAACTGTCAAAAACAGATACCTTTTAAATCAATATCAATAAATGTGGATAAAAATAAGGGAAAGAAGAAATCTGAAATAAAGGGGATTAAAAGGCTCCAATTTCAAAACAGATAAAAAAAAAAGTAAATAAAATGTTTAAAAAGTAAGTTTTAGGAAATTGGCAAGAAACAAATTTTCGCAGGGACCTATACTACAGCAACTTTGAAACATTAGGCGACTGAATTTTACATCCAAAATGTTGTTCTGTCTTTCAGCTTTTTTTGTTAGGGGTTAGCGCCAGCGGAACTCCGATCCCGCTAATGATGATTTTTAGATTTTTTTCTGCTGAGTTGCAGCAGCTCTGAAGCACAACCTTCACACCACCCATTCTCAATCTCCACACACACAGAAAAGCAAGCTAGCTGAGAAACAAACATCAACAGGCGACATGTGAGGGCCATTACCCATACCAAGAGCACCACCACCGCGATTCAATTTTCCATCCGCTAATGATTGGCAGTAGATTTTTACGTGCTGAGTTGCCAGCTCTGAAGCACAACCTTCAACGAAGGTACACCCATTCACGCATGTCTCCACACAGAAAACGCTTTAGCTGAGAATCGAACAGGGCAACATCTTACTGTGAGGCGACAATGCTACCGCAGCACCACCACCGCATTCAATTTCCATCAAAAATATATTAAAAAAATAATATAGTAATAAAAAATATATAAATAAATAAAACACAACACATTTACAGAGAGCCCATTCTCTAAGTGCAATAATGCCCAACAGGGTGCGTGTTGATGTGTAATTAATGCCCTTTCAGGGGTGTAGAGTCCCTCCACCTGTGGAGTCACGCCTCACAACATCCCTGGGTGAGCATTAATTATACATTAACACACACCCTGTCGGGCATTATTGCTTGCTTAGATCCTTCCGACAGTGAACTCTGGTATTCTTCCAGTTCAGTTAAACCAACAATCCCTAGTGTTACCTATCTTGAGGAGTGATTTTAGCAAGGCGCAATACAGCTAGTTTTCCCTATCCAAAACAAAGAATGCTTTTACTCAAGACTTTTCCTAGTTCCCAGGAAGTGGGGAAGTTAGAGACCCACTCTGGATTTTTCAGTTCTAAACACTTTTTTAATTGTACCAATAATTCAAGATAATATTATTGTAAACTTTTCTTCCAATTATCCTTCCCCAGACATTTTTAGTTTACCTTTAACACAAATGATGCATACCTGTACATTTCAGTCCATCCAGGTCACAGAGAATGTTTTGATATGCGCATTACAGTTTCATTTTACCATTTCTTTGCCTTTTGGTCTTTCTACTGCCCCATGGGTGTTCAGCAAATGCCGAGCTCCTGTGGTTGCCTTTTGAAGGTTTTTGCTGATTCATATTTATCCTAAGCGACATAACCTGTTGCTCTAGTCTTCTTCAAGACAAAATTCTTTTGGATCTCAATTTCACTGTTCAGGCATACTTGAACAAGAAAAGACTACTACTTAGACAAGACCACCATGTCATTGGATTCACGCACTAGTTATGTGGCTGTGTCCTCAAAAAAATGAGCACAATGAGAGGCCAAGGCCTAGGAGTGAAGAGCTCAACACCACAGAAACAGCCAGCTGTCCACTACCCCACCCAATGTTTAGCAGAGCTGTGATCTCTGGTGTTGAACCCTAGACGCTCCCATGCTGTCAGCTTCTGACACATCTCATTGGACCAATGAACTACTGGAGCCTATGTCAGAGGATTAGCACTGTTGATGATGCCCTTCTGGGTGAGGAAAGTAAATCTGTATTTTTTGTCTGTTAATTGCTTAAACTGATACAGCTGCTTTCTGCTTTACCTGCTCCATTTTGTTTTGTTGTTTTAAGAAATCTGCTTGGCCTGATGTTTTTGTTCTATGTGACAGATAGACACTTAAATTACCTATGCTGCACATTTCACATCCCCCCATTAGTTAATTTGTTTCTTGAGTGATACTTAAATACACAGAGAATCAGAGACTTTCTGGACCTTTGTCTTTTCTGATAAGACTCATGACCTGCAAAACTACAAGCATTGTTGGTGATGCCCTGCTGATTATTTTTCTCTACTCACCCTTCCATTCCTTGATATGCTTTTTAAACTTGGTGATTTTAAGCTGCCCATCCTTATTGTAAATTGAGCTTTATATTCTCCCCCTTTCTACACTGCTGTTTGTATCTTGAATTAATTATTTGCTTTTCCTTATGCTGATTTTGAAAAAAAGTGCATTTTGCCTCTCTCTGTCTGTTGTACTGATTTACTTGCTCTGAATTCATTATCTAGCTAGGTGTTGGAAAAGTAGTGTATTTTTACTCTCTAGCAAGCACTTTTCTGTGTTTTTACATCAAGAGGACAGTGTATTTTGTCCATCTAGTGGCAGTGGGTGGTAGACTGTTATGTATAGGTTTGGGAAACACACTAGAGATTCTTGCATGTAGTTGTTTTGCTGGCTAGAGGGCTTATTAATCAGGTTACCTTGTTTTAGTGCCTTTATAAATTCTTCACAATTGAGTGGCTCTTGGCTCATTTCTAAAAAGCAAAGTACTTTTGTTGAACAACCACACTTTTATAAGGTGTTTAAAGTACACCTTTATCTGTTTGTGGTAGCATGTCACTCGATGCATACTCTTATTGTGGTTTTCCATTGGTAGGACTGTGATTATTCATCTAGTGGCAGTAGGTGTTTGCCTAGCCTGTCTGGATTGGGAAGCTCACAGAAGGGCTCTAAGTGTGGTAATTTTGTTAGCCAGAGGGCTCAGTGGTTGGTTTTCTGTGTTTCCAGTGCTGGAATAAATTTAGCACATTTGCACAGAGCTGTGCCAGTGCCCTCTACAGATGCAAACATCTAGAAAGACTGCTTATTTTCATTATACTGTGAAAGTTTACTGTGCTAGTTACTTTACTATAGCACCTAGGACTACTGCTGCTCAATGACTGATTTGGTGCTGGGTAGCATTATTGGTTAGGTTAGCTGCAGATTACACCAAATAAGTACCCTTCCCTCATCTGGTTACAAACACCTTCCACTCCTATCCTTTCAAGTACATATTAGGACCCCTAGCCATGAATGGGCACTTTCCTGTTATCTCTGCATCCAGCTTGGTGGATGTAGGTAGTCTGAGGTGATGTAATAGTTGCCTTATATATACTGACAACCACTTAATTCTCAAACAGATAAGCACAGTATGTGAGAGAAGTTGTTACACATTGGCAGTAGTGGATAGACTCTTACAGATGCAAAAAGCAACAAACAGGTTGTCAGTGACTCACGCACATCACTCACCACACTGCAAAAGACCACACACACATAGAGCTACATATGAGGAGGTGCTCACATATAGCTTCTCCAAACCACAAAGGTCTCTCAGGTGCAGTCCTCAGAAACTCTACATGTACACAAGATAATTCCCATCACAACACACAAACCCACATCTCATTATGAGTCAGCTACCAAGCCAATAAGGTGAAACCCTCCACAACCCAATAGTCTGGTCATAGGAAACTCCATTGTGAGACACACTGATGTCCCTCTTACCAGCCTGGGTAAGGGGAAGGTTACAGTTTGCCTGGCAGAGGCCAGGATTTGCCAGATCATGCGAGCACTCAGGTCATTCACCCCTAAGTACCAGTATGACCCAGTCATAGTCCATGTGGATGTGAATGACCTGAGACATGCCTTCTTGGACTGTATGAAGAGCAACATGATTGAGATCTCAGAATATGTGTCAGAGGCAGGTATGAGCCTATCACTGTGTAGCATTCTACTGTATCCACGGGTGATGCCACAACACCAGCAGAAAATTATCAATTTTAACAACTGGATTAGCCAATGGTGTCATTGCAAAGGGGTCTAATACTTGTCAGCCTGGGAAAATATGTTTGACAGGCCATGCTGCTTTGCCAGGGATATTCTTCACCTGTCACCTCTAGGCTTTTGGATATTGGCCAAAACATTATCCACCCCTATAGTGTCTTTTTAGGCATTGCCAAACAGACAAACCTTCCAACATAACACAAGCTACTCAGGACAAGCTAAAGGTGTTACTGCTCAGTGCTAGGAGTCTCAACAAGAAACTACACTTCCTGGAATCCTTCTTCACCCTGGAGAATGCTGATGTCTGTGCATTTACTGAAACATGGTTTAAGGCAACAGAAAGCACTCTGGCAGTGCATAGCAATAATGCCTTTCATACGTTCTGACCACACACTGAACATTAAAGAGCAAAAGGTGGAGATGTATCATAGGTGTTCACTAGGCTAATGGCCACAAGAGCCTTTCTAAGCCTAGCCATGCATCCCAAATCTCTGACAAGTTCTAGTACCCTTGCTAAGTGTAAGCAGGGGCTTGGGAGATGAACCATTTACAGGTTGCCTTTGTCCATTAGAGACATAGTTGCCAATCCAGGGATGAATTTCCTGTTCCCCATCCAATTCTCCAAGCTACACTTGAATTGATTTAGGAAGGAACTCTGCTTCATATGGATGGGGAGTCTATTCCAGAGATGGGTTTGTCTCTGGGATGCATACCTGTCTCTCCAGCAGGTCTTATTTATATCACAGGCAAAATGTAAGTGTTTAGAATGGGTAAGTCTGGTGCTATTTGTTTTGTGGATATGCAGGAGGTCCATCAGAGTGGAGTCTGACAATGCTCTGTATGCCGGGCATAATTCTCCCCTCAAAAGCCTGTAGGAGACAAAATACAGGGAGAGGGCCTTGATGCAGTCTGCATAGGATTTTTTACTTACGCCCTGTATTCTTTTAGTGAGGAAACTCTGTGTGGAAGTTCCAGTTGTTGGATATGCCTAGATAGGTACTTACCAAAGGGGGCATTCCATTCAGTGATTGGGTTGATGAATGCTGAATACACCGGAACAATAACTTCCTTGGATCTAGATGCCATCCCTTTGTTTATAAGGTGAACAACATAGAATGATTTCCTCATTTCTGCAGACACGCGATTCTCAAAGGCTAGATTACTGCCCATATGTGTCCCTAAGTTACTGACTGCTGGGTCAACTCTAAGTGGTGTGTTGTCAATATGATAGTTACCAGAGGTGTATGACTTCCCGAAGGATACTATTATGCATTTCTTGGCATTTAGTTTTAGTCCATGGTTCTGACACCAGTTATTTATCTGTGTCAGCCCTTTCTGGAGAGCATTTGTCAGTGTGAGATTCAATGACAACTCCTAATTTGCAATCATCTGCAAATTTAGTCAGTCAGAGACCATTGACATTGGCCTTGACTTCAAAGAAGTAAATGCCAAAAAGGAGAAGTCCAAGGATTAATCCCTGAGGGACTCTCCACTTGTGACTGGCCTCTTTGTAGAGGTGGACTCCCCAGTTCTAACTTCCTGGGTCCTGTCTGTCAGCCAGTTGGCTATCCACCAGGTGACATATGGGTTTGTACCTAACCTCTTGAGTTTGTCAACAATGTCAGAGTGAGGTATTTTGTCAAAAATATTTATCTACATAAAGGATAAGCACACCTCAAGGCTGGTAAAACAATATGATATGTCCAACTAACCATGGCAAAAATCCAATACCATATTCTTGCTAGTTACAGGTCCCCCACCAAGAACCTAAAGTTGCCATAATCACTCACTATCCAGCCAAATACTATACTCATAGGTGATTTTTAACTACCCCTCAATTAATTGTGAGGCATACACGACCACTAACTTGCAGTCCCAAATATTTCTTGACTTTGTAAATTCAAATGCCTAGAACAGCTAGTCTGCACTCCCATTAGGGGACCAAATATCCTAGATCTGGGTCAAACAAACAAAAACTGCAGAACAGATGATGAATAACTCAGCCCAAGCAACAGCAAGTGGTAAAAACCTAGCATTTTACAACTGAATAATCACCCCACGATAGAGGCATTTTGTAATATGTGTGAAACAGACTTTTATAATGTTAAAAGTGATGTTAAAAGGTCGAACTTGGATGCGAATGAAAAAGAAACATTGGAACAGTTACAAAATGATGAGAGTATTATTATCAAACCAGCAGATAATGGCAGTGGTGGTCCAGTTGTTGTTATGGACTGAGCCTTTTGGGTCAGTGTGTGATATGTTGAATAATATGAGTGCCTATAAATCGATTGATATGAATGCAGTTAATAGAATTGTTTTGAGAGTTAGGGATTATTCATATGACATGGGGCAGGATTCACGAAGGCTTGCACGGAGTCTAAGAGTAGTGTAAGACTCCATGCAGCCAACATGTCTGCTGAGCGATCCAGGAACAGCCCGCAGGAGCATGCAAGAGAGCTCCTAAAACAACTCTTGCATGGACAGGGTTAGTTTATGCAAATTACCTCATTTGCTGCGAAAACTATGCAAATGAGGTAAATTTGCGATCCAGGAAACACTAACCTGTCCGAGTAAGAGTAGTGTTATTTGCAGAAATGTACTCGGTTGGCAACTGAGTACCGTTCTGCAAATAGCAAAACAGAGCCATGACAGCTCCAAATAAAGGATGCATCCAGTTGATGAAGCATGCCAATGGCTAAATATATGGCCATTGGCATTTTTATGTGTTGCAAAATAATAAAAAGTAATTTTTTTTTTCCTTGATCTCCGATGTTTAAGCATAGCGCAGCACCGCGCAAACATGTGGCGCACTAAAAAATCAGAAAATCAAGAATTTAAAAGCCACAAATATGATTTAATTCAAAATATTCATCTGCCATGCAAGTGAATGGCAAGCTGAAGACAACATGGCTACTGAGTAGTGGTTGCTAAGGGGGGAAGCTCAGTGTGAGAGATGTAACCAAGCATTAGTAGGCAATCCTATGCAAATGAGGATAAGGATAGTGAATCCCAATATTTCCTGCTATGTGAACCATGTCCCAAGAGTGTAAGAGTAGGATAAGGGGAGGAACAGAGTAGAAGATGGGTGACATCATGAGGGGGTATGTATCAAAAAGACTATAAGCTTATTGGAGCAGAGTGGCATGTGTTTGCTGTGAGTTACTCAGGACTAGGAGAGGTGTGTCTACAGTTGTCTAAACTGAAACCCAGAAACCGAAGGTGTACGCCGTGGCTATCACAAAAGTTTCTTGCAAAGCTGCTTACACTGTGTGCGCGCGTGTAAACCTGTGTTAGGCCGTCTAAGCTTGTATACACGAATGTGCACCCGCCTAAGCCTGTGTAAGCTTGTGTAAGCCTGTGTGTGCATGTTTGTGCTTGTTTGCGCAGCGCTGCCCCCTGTGGAAACAGAAACGGAAAAGGAAGGAAAAGAAGTAGTAGAAAGTTAACCAAGGAGAATTAGCAGAGCTGCCAGGTGAAATCAATCAGAATCAGCCAATTACACAGGCAGTACAGTAGCCCAGCTCAGCCCAGCACTTAAAATTCTGCAAACAACATTCCCCCATGTTTTTCTCAGAAATACTGCAACACTGCAGTCAACAAAGAAAAGTGAAAACTTAAAAAGCTTAAATTGAGACATAAAAATGTTAGGAGCTGCCGTTGCTGTTATAAGGCAACATGTGCAAGATGCTGAGGGTGATGCCATTGCGAATGCTGCTGAGCAACCCACAGTGAGGAGATGGAGAAAAGTGTACAGACCCAGGGTAACCTACTAGGGGCTACATGAGCTGGAGATAGTGGAGTACTGTAGAGTGGACAGAGAGCTCCTGCAGCAAATTGTTGAGCTGTGCAGGCCACACCTCACACACAGAACCAACAGAGGGGAACCCATCCCAGTGAAAGCTAAGGTATGTGTTGGCCTAAGAATACTAGCAACAGGTACCTTCCAGAGACCAACTGGTGATATGAATGGGATTTCACAGGCATCAGCATCCAGGGTACTGCACCAGTTCCTGAATGCCATGTCAGCACATGTCGGTGATCATGTATATTTCCCCAATACCCATGAGGTATTGGCCAGCAATATGCATCTCTTCTAGCAAATAGCGGAATACCCTGAGGTAGTGGGTGCAATTGACTACACGCACATACACATCAAAGCACCAGCCAGTGAGCGGGATAGGGCCTACATCAACCGCAAGGGCTTCCACTCCATCAACTGCCAGGTTGTGTGCGATGCCCAGGGCATAATACTGAATGTGTGTGCTGGCTGCCCTGGAAGCTACCATGATTCCCATATCTGGCATCTGACACAGCTGTACCAGACATTTGCCAATGGGGACATCCCTGACGGTCACCTAGTGGGGGATGCTGGATATGCACTGGAGCTGTGGCTGATGACACCCATCAGAAATGCACACACATCTGAACAAGAACTCCATAATGAGGCACACGCACAAACACAAAATGTAATCGAGCATGTGTTTGGGATGCTCAAGTCATGGTTCCGGTGCCTGGACACATCTGGTGGAGCTTTGCAGTACTCACTAACTACATGTACCCAAATTGTCATGGTATGTGCCATGCTACACAATATGATACTGCGAAAACAGCTGCAGTAGGAACAGCATAGGGCAGGGCAAAACAGCCCCCCACCATTGCCAAGGAATGCACAGGCACAGCATGACTCGGAGGAGGAACAACCTGAGCCTGCCCCAGTAGGCAGAAGGAGGCGTGCCCAGTATGCCTTGGCCTTAGCAAAGAGGCAACCCATAGCACATACACTGGCTCAGTAGGAACCCTGGAAATGATACCTCTCTTTGACTCGCACATAAAATAAAAGGGATGCCTAACTTGACACTACCTGTTTCCAAACATGTATAGGGAGTGTAGTATGTGCATCTGACATAGGCAGCCCTGCAGCACCACCTGAGGCATGATTGCCATGTTATAAGCAATATAAAGCAGTGCTAAGCAGCTTTTACCAATCTCTAGTATACGTAAACAAAATTGCTCATGCAATGTTGGCCAAGGTCGGGCAAAGTTGAGCAAAGTCAGTTAAACATGCTCATAACTGCTTTACTGTTCCTTAAGCAGTCTGGTCTGGCCAGCATGAAAATAAAAAGCAGTGACAGGGCTTGAACCCAGGATACTGTGCACTATAGCCACAGTACTGAACCGTAAGCCATGATAGCATTACAGTGGCACAGAAAACAGCAGGACAATTGTACACTAATGCAAACACAAAGCAATGCTGTATCATGCCCCTAATGAGGCAAATGGGTAACCTCACCCACACACCTATGCAGACAGAGAACATCAGGCCAGGTGTTGTGATGTGGGTTGTGTAGGCTATGAAGTCGCAAGCCAATATATGTGACAATGGACGCTAAGATCTGTAGTACAGTAGTATGCCTCAAGCCAGTACGATAGGCAACAGTACAGACTGTAATGGTGTCCTGTACATAGCAGTGCAGGCACAGCAAATGTGTATAAGTGTCAGGTGAAACCCACATCCTATGTACACCCACAGTAACAATCTGGTGTGCCCACAGGTAGAAATGTACAAAGAATAACTGTCCCCCCTGTATGTAGAAATGTTGATAAGTCTATGCAAAGTGTCTCATGGAAGCCCTGCAGGCACAGCATGATCCCTGTTGATCTATGACACAAAGGTGAGCCCTGCTGTAAAAATACACCTTGATTTACCATACACATATAGTATAAATGTGTATACTGTGCGTGCTCACACACTCCAACAAATGTAGTGGATTTCATTCAGCATCACACTGAAAGGTTATACTGGGCATGCTCACACACTTGAAGAAACGAAGCAAATGTCAGGCAGGAAGATACTGAAAGATCATACTGGGCATGCTCACACACACAGGCTAAATAAGGATGTAATAATAAGGGATCTATGGACAAATGTGTATAGTCATCTCTACTTCCAGAAACACATTCACAAAGTGGTCTGAAAATCCTGCTATGTGTCCACACAAACTGCCAAGGTCTGTGCATGTAGGTCAAAGGAGGTTGCCACTACTCAGCAGTCATCAGACCTGTTAGAGAGTACCACAACACACTTGCGATGAATCTGACTAGGCACGTTCAGCAGCTAGAAAGACCAATGAAGTACCTTAACAAGAGGATTACTGGCCTCAAATAGTTGTCCCATGCAACAAGAATGAATGTAACCCAAGCTGTACTCTGTTGCATACTGTCTATGCAGGAGATGTCTGCCCAACAGACAGGTCCAAGTCATGGTTACACTCAGATCTGTCCTGAGTTACAGCTCAATGGCACTAAATGTACAGAGCCAACTGATATTGGCAACATCCTGGAAGATAGGATCAATGTTACTTTAACCCCCTCTCACCCATGAAAGAGCACATGTCCATAATGGAAGACTGCAAAGTTGCTGTCACCATGGCTGCACAGGTAAAAAACACTCTCCAAAGCCAGTATCACAGCAGCCATGGGACTAGATAACTTCCCAGGCTGTGTAGTATCTACTTCCCTGATGTAAACATTAACATGGAAGGTCTGTGGCTACTGAAGTTTCCAGAGGACTGCAAACTAGGAGCCATCATTGTAAACACTAAAGATGTGGACATCCTAAAAAAGGGCCTCACTGAGACAGATGGCTGTTGTCCAAGCCATGGGCTGTAGCTCAATGCCAAAAGGTGCATTATCATCACCTTTGTTAAAATCTCTGTAGCCAAGAACTACAACATAGGTGGTAGTATACCTCACACTGTAAGTGTGACAAGAGACCTTGGGTCACAGGTGGACAGTGGATACAACTGTGATAAGCACATTCCCACAGTTGTCAGGAAACCCTCTTATGTGGCACACCTCATCACAAAATGTGTTTCATGCAGAATAAAAGAGGACAGTGTTCCCCTCTACTCACCACTCACTAGAACTATAAAAGAGTACAACACCACTGTTGCTATGTACCTCACAAGACAACTACAACAACTGGAAAGCCAGCAGCAAAACCTCACAAAGAGCATTAGTGGCCTGAAATACATGCCATACACAGACCATCGCAAAATGCTCCATCCGTACTCCCTTGCATATCGCCTACTCAGAGGTGTTCACTGCCTAACATACAAAGCTATATCAAACATAGAGCTGCTGGATATGATCCACGTAAAACACTCACAATCACTCTGACCTTTGGACCCAAAACCACGAGTGAAATACAAAAGAAAGGGGTGTAGCCATTTACTTTATGGATATCCACACCTTCAGGTTACTGGCACAGCATGAGGCCTTGGAGACCATGCAAGTGCAACTAACATTGGGTAAAGCTACCCATCAGATTGTAGCCTGCTACAGATCATGTACCTTGTCTCAGGAACCTCACTCAGTATTCTGGAGAACAATGGCAAATATAAAGGTCCTATCAGACACCATTATATGAGGAGATTACAACTACACAGACATTGAGTGTGTGAATTACTTGTATATAACGTCCTTTGCCCAATGTGTCCTACAGTTAAGAAACTCTAACACCCTGGAACAGCTGGTCAGCATGCCCACTACAGGTGACAACATACTGGACATGATCATCACCAACATGGGGTACCAGTGTTCCACAACAGAGATAATCCCCTTGCTGGGAATATCAGATCATGAAGTAATCACACTGGACATCCACATCCCGCACCCACACCCAGTCAATGAAACCAGTGTGAAGACATTTGCAAAAGCAAACTGCACACTTCCCAAGACCAAAGTGGAAAGTTCTGAACACCTCTTGCTATAGGATAATGGTATGCAATCTGCAGAAACATTTACAAGTGCATCCTATGAGCATCTACAGGGATGCATGGAATGAGACATCACAAATAAAACCAAGATGCACTCCTCCAAAAATAGGATAACAAGCAGGTGTTTGTTGTCCATAAATAAGCTAGACAAGAGAAGGAGGAAATGAACACATGATAGATCCAACTTCACTAAAGGAAAGGCATCACTGATCATTATCAGGAAGAAACAATGATCACTCATAAAATAATCCAAGGATGGTTTCTAAAGACAAATAGCCAAGGAATGTAAGAATAACAACCACAAAGCCTTTGGTCGCTATACCAGACATGTAGGTGTCAACTTCCAAATATGCTGTCAGCTACTGAAAAAAGGAATGAAATACACCAAACCAACTTTCATTGCCCACATCCAGGGGGACAAGTCCAGTGTGAACTCCCCCCCATCACCCCTAAAAGGGCCTGTGTCCATCACAGAAGGATGCAGAGACCCAGACATCATGGACATACAGGTAAAGACAGCCCTCACCAAAGCTAAGAACATAGCATCAATGTGACTGTATGTTGTCCCAGGCTGCGTCTTACACTAGGCCCATAAGGAACTACACATTCACCTACAGTCAGCGTCCAGACTCAACCGTACCACAGGCTATGTACCCAAAGAATGGCATACACTAACAGTCATCCAGCTCCACAAAGAGTGTGCCAAAACAGAACCTGGAAACCATTGCCCAATATGTCTACCCAACCACAACCACAAAGCCTTCGGTCGCTATACCAGACATGTAGGTGTCAACTTTTAAATATGCTGTCAGCTACTGAAAAAAGGAATGAAATACACCAAACCAACTTTCATTGCCCACATCCAGGGGGACAAGTTCAGTGTGAACTCCCCCCATCACCCCAAAAGGGCCAGTGTCCATCACAGAAGGATGCAGAGACCCAGACATCATGGACATACAGGTAAAGACAGCCCTCACCAAAGCTAAGAACATAGCATCAATGTGACTGTATGTTGTCCCAGGCTACCTCTTACACTAGGCCCATAAGGAACTACACATTCACCTACAGTCACTGTCCAGACTCAACCATACCACAGGCTATGTACCCAAAGAATGGCAAACACTAACAGTCATCCAGCTCCACAAAGAGTGTGTCAAAACAGAACCTGGAAACCATTGCCCAATATGTCTACCCAGCCGGGTCTACAGAGCTATTGAGCCAATTGTCATGGAACCCAGACACTGAGACTTCGGAGATCTCCAGACACTGAACTCTACAAAACTTCGCCTTGTTAAAGACACAGCCTGGCTCCCAAACCTAGGTGAGTTATTTAAAACAGTTACCATGAACATAGATGGAGGTGAAAGTAGTCCACACAGCCCAACTGGACTTCACTAAGGGCTTACTACACCATTCCCCACTCTGTCTTCATGGACAAGTGTACCAGCTTGAACATTAACAGCTATGTCACAGGATGGGTGGCCAAGTGACTCACAGATCAAACACACATGTTCATAGTTGCGGGTGCCATGTCCAACTCTAAGCCAGTCACAAATGGCATCACACAGGTCTTGGTCCTGGGATCCCGCCTGTTCAGTAGATACTGCTCAGAGGTACAGGGAAGCATGGCAGTTGTATGACTGAACAGGTTTGCAGATGAATGGTAACTGTGGTCCATAATCAACTGTACAGCTGACACAGACATCCTCCAGAAGTGTGTTACAGAGACAGATACCTGGTGTCAAAACAATGCCCTCAAGCTGAATGGCAAAGAATGCATAATCATTCCCTTTGGGTAAAACAAAGTGCACACAAATTACCACATAGGTGGTAATCCAGCATGTACGGAGAAAGTCATTATGGCCCTGGGGACACAGGTAGATAGTAAACTCACCTTTGATGATCACATGCCCAAAGTGTTTAGACATTCCTTCAATGTAGCACATTTAATGTCACCTAATGTAACCCACTTCGTATAGTCTGATGATGTCACCATCCTACAAATATACCTGTGGAAAGGATAATTCCCAGTAATGTGTATAGCGTGTCGTGTTAATGTGTACTCCTGTAGTATCATGAAGTAGTTAGGTAGGGGTTTGAATCCTGCACTGGACAACTGTGTTTGTGTGTGGTCTCCTTGGGAAGGAGCAACCTTTTAGGAGAGTAGTGAAACACCTCAAAAGTGGTAAACTAACCTTTGTCAAGTCTGATGATGTCACCATCCTACAAATATACCTGTGGAAAAAAGAGCTCCCAGTAATATGTATAGCACGTCGTGTTAATGCGTACTCCACTAGTATCATGAAGTAGTTAGGTAGGGGTTTGAATCCTGCACTGGACAACTGTGTGTGTGTTTGTGTGTGGTCCCCTTGGGAAGGAGCAACCTTTTAGGAGAGTAGTGAAACACCTCAAAAGTGGTAAACTAACCTTTGTCAAGTCTGATGATGTCACCATCCTACAAATATACCTATGGAAAAGAGAACTCCCAGTAATATGTATAGCGCGTCGTGTTAATGCGTATTCCTCTAGTATCATGAAGTAGTTATGTAGGGGTTTGAATCCTGCACTTGGTGAGTGTGTGACACTGTTGGTCAATGTGTTGTGTGCTTTGCTTTTACTACTGTATAACATATCAGTATGCATTGCACATGTGAGCTATCTGTGTGGCAAATATATATACGTACATGTTACCTCAATGATTGCATGTGTGGGAACCCTGCTTTCTCCAAGAACACAGCTGTCATCCTTGCCAGACTGTGCTGCTGCTTCCCAGACCTTAGGTCACATCTGTATGCTTGTGACAAGCCCAGCCACTGCAGTGATCCCTGGCCTAGGTCATCTGTGTCACACAAAGTCATTACGGTTCCTATTGGAATGTGTCTGTGAGGGTCTATGGCCGAGGTATATGTCAGACCTGTTCAAACGCGGCAAAGTCTGTCAATGATGACTATTTATAACAGGTGTTGAACAACCTTTGTGGATATGCATGCAGACCCCTTATTGCTTATGTGATCCACCGAGGGATCTCAAAATACCTTTGGAAATGTGATTAACAAAGGACAGATGACGTAACACTTGGTTGCATGTACACATCGGTACCTGTTCATCATGTTGTTGGCTACTACCTATGTGGTACTGTGGGGATAATATGTTCCGTAAAGGTGGATGACTATGCTTAGTTTGGCTTATAGCTTTCCAGCATGGGTTTGACAACAGGCATCTGTCTGTATGATACCCTTGTGTAGGATGTGTGTGTAATCCAGAGAATGCATTATAGGCCACAGTATGCATTACCAGACATGGACAGACATATCCCTACTGTGATTGCTTGTACCTAAGAGAGCTATATGCCAAACAGGAGTGGTGTCAGTAATGGGTGCAGGTGAATACCAGTGGTTACTGGCATAGTATAGTACCTGAAGGATCCAAATGTTGCTGTGTGTGCTACATCTGTGTGTCAGTTGTCAAGACATCATCTAACGATTGGTTATGGTCAGGCTGTGGAAGTGATGTATACTACCAGAATGCAAAACAATGACAGATAGTAACAGTATCACCCACAGCATAGTGTCAAACCATGTCATACACACGTGTAGTCAGGTTCCAGAATGTGTGTAGTACAATGCATACTGGCCACCAATAGAAACTATGGAGTGTTACTGTGTAATACAGAGCATGTCACCCTGGACATGTGTTCACTATGCACGTACATGCAGACAGTGCACCTCCACCATGTTCACAACTGTATACCTGCAAATCTGTGCTACACACATCCCACACATACTGTCCACTCTCTAACACATGCTGCCAATACTGCACACATCAGCCAAGTGGCACGTGGCCAGACAATACACAACTGGAACCAACACTGGTGTAAACAACACTACAATGACAATCATAGCTTTAATGCATCATGCCTGCTCAGCTACACCTTCAAGCATATCATTACACTCTACTGCTGACAACATGCTAACATTGCTATACTGCTATATAGACACCCTGTGCATCAGCACCATGGTAGCCTGCTCCTGCATTGATGTTACAGATGACAGGAGGTGGCACAGGTTTCATCATATGCACAGGGTGTGTTGTTGGTTTGCCAGAGGCCTACAGTGAGCCATCCACTTGACATGTATGTGTGTGTGTGTGTGCGTGTGTGTGAGGGGCAAGAATACTGGAATGGGCCAATGTTGTTGTAATGTGTTTGGGTATGTGTTTGCCCTAGGTGTCTGAAGTATGTGTGTGTGTCTGCATGCACACAGTTCCACCATGTGGCTGCCATATACGGGTATTTGTGGGACAGCCACAGACTGTACCTGTGAGGCTTTACAGATCACCGTCTTTGGCCATGGATACGGTACCTGTGCCTGGCAGGGGTGCTACTGACACTATCAGGTACTAAGCCAGACTGGGTACTATCCCCAGAGGTGGATGGATGTACACTGGACACAGCTCCCTGCTGGGACTGTCCAGAGCCACGTGCACGTGGTCTTCTAGGATGTTCTATGGACAGCCCACTCCCAACATTGCTGGGGCTGGTACTGGCACTACGGGAGTGGCTGTGGCTTGAGGGATGTCTGCGGCGACTGCCAGCTGCTGATGTTGCTGGCATACGTCCACATCAACGTCTCAACCATCCCGCACTGTCCTGACACATGGACATGACATTGCGGAGGATATCTAATGTCTCTCCCCAATGTCTATCAGTGACCTCGGTGTAATGACGGATGGCACCTGCTAGGTCAAGGATACTGTCAATAACGATGGTATGTGCCCTTAGTCCCTGTCTGGTGTAGCATTCCATACGTGCCTGTGCCTCCATGACAGCCTGGAACATGCGTGACATTGTCAGACAGGTGGCACATCTGCCAGTGGCATGATGAGCAGCAGTGCTCCTACAAGAACCTCTGGACATCTGCCTATGTGGTACCCTTCCAGACATCTGGGTATGGCTGCTGTGTTGGGATGCATGTGCCATGGATACCACACTGTCCTGGCCAATGCCAACTGTACACTGTCCCTCAGCTATGGGCATTGGTGATGGATGTATTGGCAGTATGACTGTATGCATGGATGGGGTGGACAGCTGTGTGCTGTCGATTGGTGGCCCAACAACAGACCCTGGCAAACACGCCTGTGCCTCCACATACCTATCTTTATTATCACTATGTGGCTCAGTGACATCAGTTTCCCTGCTGCAGTGAACCAGCCCTAACACAGCACCTGTGGGAGGAAGACAGGAAACACACTTTACGACCTGTACATGATGTCGGCACACATGAACACATGTACACATGCACACATGAACACATGAACACATGCACACATGAACACATGAACACATGCACACATGAACACATGAACACATGCACACATGCACAGAAATACACTCCTCACTACAGCAGATACCCACACACACCACCAGCAATCCAAAACATACTCAATTGTGGTTTAAGGTGGGTCACAGTATCACAAGGCAAACAGTCATATCACACGTGTCAGCATGCAGAAAATTTGTTGCTCAAGACCATGCAGTGCGAGTGTAGACAGCCCTTGTTATTAACAGTATACATGGCTTTGATGCATGTGTGTTGTTGTTCAGTGATTGGCCTCACCCTGGAATGCAATGTGTACATGGACACAACATTGTTGTGCAAGTATTAAAAGGTCTGCAATGTCCTGTGCACCATCACTCACAGGTATACATACCATGGCTGGATGTGTATCTGTGTGTCACATAGATATCCATTTCTAATTACAGTGTCTGTGTCTGTAGCAGATAATTGTGGACACAGGTTTAGCACATGCATGCTATGTATACACACAGGATGAGTGGTGCATGTATACGTGATGGAATACCATTGCTCAACATAGCCATTGTACAGTGGTTATGGTGAGTGTAGGACATATTGTGGACATGCCAGTGCCAGCCATGACATGGCATGCTACAACATGACTGCAACATTGAACATCACACATACCCAATGTGTGTCATGTGACCTATACACTCAATAGCATTACAAGACATATATGTGTCACTTTGTACAAATGGTCATTGCTATGCATATTGTGTATAGGTGCATATGTTTGTATACATACAACATTGAGGTGCATAGCAATGACTGCTATGTGTAGTACTGTGGTCACTGTAACTGGATGGGGTGTAGTACCATGAGCCATCATCATCATGCATCATGTGGTCACTCAAGGCTACTAATGTGTGCCAGACTGCCACCTAGCATGCTGTACCTGAACTGCAGTACCATGGCTACATTCACAATTACACAGCCACTTGTTACATGGGTTTGTAAGGTACCAAATAGGGATCATTGCCTAACATGAATGTGTTATGTGTTGAAGAGTGTCACACAGCCCCATGATAGGCCTCTGCCCCTCAGGTATATTATGTGTGCTGTGTGGATGACATGTGGGATACTGAAGTGTGACCTTACAGCGGGTGTCTGGATACGTCATGTGTAGCATGTTAGCATGTTAAGGTGTACTGCGTATGGCAAAGTTGTGTATGTTGTGTACATGTGTATCAACTATGCTTATCCAATGTCCAGTACGGTGTTGCCACAATTGTGTGTGATGCTCTGTGTATTGCATGTGATTGAGGTAGCTACTGACATTACTGAGATGTGCATAGTCTCACAGCAAACATGCACAGCATACATTATGCGTAGGTGTGTTACGTGTACATGGCCTACACCTCACATATGACATGCACATTTCATTAGCAATATTACATTTATAATGCACTCACCAGCATTGACCGGCTGCCTTGCTGTCACACCAGAGGGACCTACAAGAACATGAGACAGTTTGTCAGTGGCCACAACTGTGGCATTGCTACTGTGAGTTTGCTAAACTACAGTAGTACAACAGTCGACAGTCACAGGTGTACAGATTGTATTCCACATATCAGTATTGCACAACACTAGACAGCACAACTGCTAAACACACAGTACACATCTCACATATGCATAATCTACCAATACAGGTAACAGTAGTCTACAGATAGGGCATGTTACCTGCACGCTCCATGTCAACATGCTGGGTGGCTCCGGCCTCCATGATGACACATGTATGTTGCTGTTTCTATTGTTGGCCAGGAACCACCATGCTTATGAGCAGCTCCTCCACTCTGGTGAGGGGGGGTGAATGGCTACCCCACCACCTGTGGCGAGCTGTTGTCTATGCATATCAGACGCATGCCGCCGGACATGTCTAATTAAATCACTGCAGTGATGGCGTACCTGCTCATATGTCCAGTTATGCATACCTATGTCATTTACCCAACAAACAAGATCTTGCCACAGTGCAGTCCACTCATGCTGGTCCTGGCTGGTTCTAGAGAACAGCAGGGTGTAGTGCTGCACCAGGCTGCTGTGTATCTCCTGTCCCTCTGCAGCTGTATAACATGGGTTGCATTGGTGGGCCATTCCCCTGGAAGACAATTAGACAATATGTGTGAGCAAGTTATGTGGCACACTTAACATTCTAAAGTACAGATATCAATTAACTGCTATAGATAGCATCCGATTGGCTGTCAGAGGATACACACATTCAATAACACATATTAGTGCTCAGGCCACAACTGGCTGACAGTGCCTGGCATGCTCTATATATCAAACCATGTTCTGCACAGCAGCAAAGAGAAGCCAGTATGTAAGACTATACATCAGTACATGGCACACTGTATGTGACACAATGCACCACCTAGCCCACAGGAGGTATATATCAAGCTAATGCATAAAGAAAGATGTCATCCATTGCAATGAATGTAAAGTACAGTTACAGTATTACCGGTATACTACCCTAGTCGTTGATGCCAAACCCCTGCCAAACATATGTGCACAGTTGTTAATATAGGTGGCATACTGTTGTACTAGACTATACATGTTGCTAGATACCCATGTATACCCTGTAACACACATATGATTGAGGGCATGGTACAGGCATAATTACACACACATCAGACATACATACAACACACAAATGTATGTCAACACAGATGAGCTTTACCTGTGTACCATACAGTACTGTGTGTCACTACTTACAAAACCTTATGCCTGAGGTATGTAATCTGTGAGGACTACAGGGAACACACAAAACAGTGTTTCCAAGCAATGTGAACATACACCATACTGTATTGTTTAGGCCTACAGCTTCAGGTAGTACTACAGTTCATATGGGAGTTGGATTCACCTGCAGTACCACTCACTAAGCATACATGTGTTGCTTTAGCCTACAATGGGACACCACAGTCGACAACAAGGGACTACGTCACACCATATGCCATACCACTTTTTCTGCCTAGCAATAGCATACACATCTTTTGTTGGGATCACAGCTAGGACACAAACTACCATGACAGAAACAATTTCACACTAAGCTATCACACCTTTACAGACCTTGCACACATTCACCAACACATTCACCATCACACTCAGTCAACATCACATAGCAATTAGTGCACTAAGTACATGTGTGTGTGCATCGTGTCATAGGTAGGTAATACGCTATTGGCACTAGGGCCTACAGTAGCCTAGCCATACACTACCCTGGCCTTTGACACACATGTAATTTAATTTCACTTGCGCCTGTCAACCAGAGCAACAGAGGTGATTCCCAGAGTGTATTTCCTATCTCCCAACCAATCATCAGGAGTATTTATGACAACTGCTAATGAGGAGCTTTGTTTGCTATTGACAGGTGGTTTGTTCCAGAGTATGGCATGTCTCTGAGATGGGAATCTATCCCTCCAGCATGTGCTGTTTAGTGAGCTATCAAGGTTTAGGGCCCTAGAGCGTGTATCTCGGAGGGATTGTAATATGTTTACGTGGAGGATGTCCAACAGCTATGGGTGTGACATAGCTCTGTATGTTAGGCAGAGGTCACCTCTGGGTAGGCGGTATGCAACACAGTCTAGCTGTGGTTTTGTGAGTCAGTCTGCATAGGGCATCTGTTTGAGGTCGGTATTACTCTTTGTGAGGTATGTCTGTGGCCTTTCCAGTTGCTGTAGTTGTCATGTGAGGTACATACCACATGGGGCATTGTACTCTATAATGTTTTTTCAGTGTGATGAGTAGAGGGGAGCACTGACCTATATTTCCCTAGATGATACACCTTTTGTGATGACATGTACCACGTAGACAGATTACATGACTACTGTGGCACTGTGATTATCAAAGGGGAGGCTACTGTCCACCTGTGTCCCATGTTCCCTTATCACACCTTCGGTGTTAGGTAGACTACAACCTATGTGGTAGTTAATGGGTACAGTGTTTTGGCAAGAAGAGATGGCACTGCAGTGTCAACACTGAGCTTCAGTCCATGCCTTGGTCACCAGGCACCTGTTACAGTCAGTATGACTCCGTGTCTCTCTCTCTCTCTCTCTCTCTCTTTATATATATATATATATATATATATATATATATATATATATATATATATATACATACACATACATACACACATACATATAAACATCCATTGCTGTACATATAGATGTACATATAGGCACATATTCAGTCCACTTTACATAGTGGGAATATCAATTATGCGACAGTTGTGAGATATACAGTTATGTAATAATATTGCACAGTGTTGAGCAGAATGCATTGAAGGTGTCCTCAGCCCATGTAGCTTTAGCAGGCCTCACTGGCTGCAACACTGCAAAAATGACAAATCATACCCACAGCGTTTAACCACCACATGTCATATACCAGCACTGCATGCTGTTTTCTTTGCCACACACTACAACATACATAGAAATATGCACATAACAACCTTCAACAACACACACACACACACACACATATATATATATATATATATATATATATATATATATATATATATATACACACCCTTCACAAACAGTTGCAGTATGTCCCTTGCCCTATGCACATGTACAGATACATATAGATATGCACTGTTGCCACATATGGATGATTCACAGTATGTAGAGTACTCTTCAAAAACATCTACTGCATGCCAGCAAATACATATGTGTTACATACCTTTCCTTTGTATTTCTCTGTTCCGTCTGTCTGTTGATGTTGCTCTTTCTTTTTCTGTGTCTGTGTCTCTGTCTCTCTCTCTGTTGCTGCAATGATATTATTGCATGTGTGGACAGCAAGTACAGCCTGCTTTTCTAGGTATCTGCACATGTGCATGTGATGGCCGCTGCACCAATGTCCACCATTTAGTAATTGCATGCAGCCTGCTGTGTGGTAATTGCAGTACTCACTGTCATAGCAGCCCACTGCTATAAAATGCTAAGTTAGGTAGGCGTAGCCCTTTCAGCTTTCCAAAGTGGGGCCCATGCTTGTTTGCTGTGGACACCGTTGTGTCAGTCAGAAGGTTGGTATGCTTCTTATATCTGAAGCTAGGGTTGTAGCCAGTGATTTGCATGTTGTACTCAAACCTGAATGTTGCTGCTTGTCAGTGTAGAATTTTACTCACCCCTCCAAATGCTAACACAAGATACATGGGAGTATGTACTTTCTTTTCTAATAAGACAATTAACTGCCATACAAAAGTAGTTATTGCAATGTATTCTTCTGGCGCATGAACTGTTTGTGAACTACTGTATTGTAAATATTACTTTACTCACTTCTGAATGGTTTGTGTTTTTTTGTGTTGACATTAGCACAGGCTGCTCAAGACAACTGGACAAATTTCAGTACTGAGTATGCCTACCTATATCCTTGGTAGAGCCTGAATACACAGGTATATTGTTCTTTTGGGTATGGGTGCAGAAGTACAGAGAGCATTATTTATTATTGTGTGATGTTTATCTTGCTGAACATACAAGGTTGCTGTGTACCTGTTAGTCTATCAAGGAAAGTAGTCTGTCTGCGTAGCTCACATCTGTGGACATATCCAGATGGTAACCAGAAGTTAGCCTATTATTCTTTGTCTGTGCACCACACCGGTCTTTTCAGCACTGGAACAATGGCATTGTCAAAGTTGGTTGCTACCAGTACATGGCTACATCCTTTGATATTTCTGTGTTGTACTCCTACATAAGGGTATGCTTGTGGGACTCCATCCAAAGCTATTTGCAGAGTGTGTAACAGCAGAAAAGCTGATATGCCTGTGTGTTTCTGCCTCTGCCAGGCCTCTGATACACTCAGGTATATGTTTGAACAGCCTCAGGGAAAGGTACATATAAGTGAGGTACACCTGTAACATATTACAGACATTAAGTTGAGACTTTGAGAGAATCACAGCATATGTATTAATACACCTTTTCTGACATGCAAGTAGTGTCTACTCTTACTTATTGACATTATTCATTAAGTGTAATTCCCCACTTTTCTACCTAACATCAGTACTTTTCAGAGGGATTCCGTGGGACACAGCTAACATTTGTTTATGAATCAGGAACATCCCTGACAAGCAGTCACAATTGGGAAGTATGGCCTCTGCCCTATTCAAATATGCCAGTGTTTATCCTGCTCTGATACTGTGTGGGGTTTGTAAAGTGCTACTGTAACATTATTTCCTGCTAGAATGGCTGGTTCTCTTTACACAGTCATGTCATGCAATTCCACAACAACTGCTGGTAAAGTTCCACAGAACAAGATTTGTGTTATGGCATTCCTATTTTCCCTTTACATTCACTCATTGTAATGCATGATATATTTATTACAGCACCAACTTGTTGTATGTCTACTGTGGCTTAGTGGTACGTCATGCAGTGTAGTTTGTCCAAGGTCTGGGGTTCGAGACTGACAGAGGTGTTTTATTTTGCTGCTCAGCAGGACAAGGGTCCTGCCATGCAGAGTGACTAAGGCACTTTTAAGCAGTTGTAAGTGGGTTTGCATGGGTTTGTGCGATGCTTAGTAATACTTAGTTAAGCGCACACAAGCGCACACTCGCGCAAACCTAACTACTGCTTAATAGTGCTTACTCCCACTAACCCTCGCGCTCATTTCTTTGAAAGAAAAGAAAATGGGGAGATAGGAAAGTGGTGAAAAAGGGGCACAAAGAGGGAAAGACAGTAGGGAAAACAGCTCGGGATGTGCAGGATGGGTGTGGGGAAGGTCCATAGCTGCCCATTTCTTTAACAGCAACAGCTATGCATATACTAATAATTTAGATGGAATTTTGAACCCTTCCACCCCTGAGAGAGGGGTGAGGACAACAAAGTATGTTACACCGCCAATTAAATTTCAGTTTATATGTCCAGCGGACATGTGTGCAAAATGGGCAGCTATGTATGGGGCGTATTTTTTTTTTGTGGGAGCAGATTGCCTGTTTTTTTTTTCAGGTGAGAGTGGTATGTGGGGTAGGGGAAGTAGGTATATTTGGGGAGGTAGGTTGGGGAGGTAAACAGACAAGACAAGACACATTCAGGGGCGGAATATGACACATGGGGTGGGTGAACACCATTGACGGGGAAGGGTGTTTGGAAATCGCAAGCCCATGAGCCCACAGATGGCAACAGTGGAACTGACATCCCCACCCATGGGCAGTCACCACTGCACCTTCACAGCCCAGAGGGTGGCTGTGCTGGGGGCTGTGTAGGAGGGGCAGGCTCACCCATGAGTCATGCCACTCTTGCCTCGAGCTGGCATAGAGGATCAGTGACTGTACGCTCGATCTCCCTACACACCACAGCCCGGACCATTTGGAGGGTGATAGGTTGCCCTCCTCCAGCCACGCTTGCATGGGGGGGACAAGCCCCATCCCCTGCAGCGCTTCCACCCGAAGGTGGCACAGAGCCACTGGAGGAGGAGGTCCCGGGCTGGGCACCGGACATGCTGGTGCCAGGTGCCATCGCCAGCTGAGATGGGAGAGGAGGGTCCACTGGGACCGGCCTTCCCATACGTTCTATGTTTAGAAAGATTTAATGACAATATGGGTTAATAACAGACAACAGCATTCCAAATTAGTTGTAACAGCATGCAGTAGTATTCCCATTAACCCAACACACATGAATTCCAACAGTTGAACAGCAAGCATAACACATGCATATTTAGAACAACAGTGGACATTCCAACAGCATGCAGGGTTGATTGGTGGCAACAGGTCACCAAGATTGTGGTATGTGAACAGGGCACATGCATCAAAGTGCATGCAGATATTTATAAACCAATAGGACATATGTCCCAACAAAGTTTTTCAGATTACACATACCCATTTAGGTGTGGAATGACATTATTTATGACCATGAAGTAGGGTGTAAAAAGATCACTCCATTAACAACTTATATATACATATAACTTTACTCTACATTCCTACTGACTGCAGGTATATATCCCCTACATGTACTATTACACTAGGCAGTGTCCATTAAATTGTGAAATAGGTTTTGATAGTTGTTTATAAACCTGACCTGTATCTGACATACAAACTGTTCAAGATGCAGATGTTACTGCTACGTATTTATATATTTCATTTATATTCATATATCTACATATCTGGCTGTCTTCAGGAGACATTATCAGCTACATTTAAACAGACCCCTACATTTCTAGCAGCACACTGATATTTGTGGGGAATACAATCACAAGCTACTCATGTGCCAGATTAACCTGTACATGCTAGCCATGAACCAACAGTTGAGGACTGTATATATGCTTAAGAGCTACTGGCATTCCCTTCATCCACTTTATATGGACCAACACAAGTGTGGATTTACAGCATTTAATACAACTGCACTATTTCCATAATGCAAGGGTACAACAACATATCAAAGAAAGTGACACGGACACAGTCCAGGAATTATACCTTTATTAATTACATTACACACTTTTGTAGTGGCTCTCTCATTCAGTTCATATTTTGGTGCATGCAGAATACTTTTATTCCAGGCTTATTATACCTCTATTAATGGGTTACTACACTTTTTCATGCTCTCTCACTTATTTTATATTACAATACATGCAAAGACTTTATTCAAGACTTATTATACCTTTATTAATGGGTTACAACACTCTTTTTCAGGCTCTCTCACTTATTTTATATAATAATACATGCAGAATAATTACTAACCTGCCTGGTGGTGCAGTCTTAGCAGCCTAACTGCATAGGCTTGCCAATTCACAGCACAGACACCTGCAGCTGTGAAGTAAATGAAGGGATATTGAGACATACCTATCCATTATATAGACTACAATAGCATTTCTTACAAACTTCATTCAATGGCTACCTACTCAGTAGTGGGGCATCTTGCATGTCACGGGCCTCCTGTATCCATCAGTTCAGTTGTTCCTGCTTCCGTCTCTTCAGGTCTGCATGGTGGTGACGGACCTGCTCACCAGTCCGAGGGACGCCTGTGGCACTGGTGAGATCATGAGCTAACCGGTTCCAAGCCTCCGCTTTGTACTCCGTCCCTTGAAACTGGCCCTGCAGGAGTCTTGACTCATGATGGTGGACAAGGAGCCAAACCATGTATTTTGACTCCTCGATGCCCCACCATTGCACTCGAAAGTGAGTACCCTCTCCAGCACCGGCCATTCTGACTGCAGATGGGAGCTACAACCAGTTATGGAGAGTATTCCCGCCTATGGAGCTTAAATATGCCTCATTTCCCGCACTTATTTGTGATTGGCCATTTTTGAAAATTCTCAGCTAACAGCAAACCTGCTTAGCAATGGTTAAACTTCCATTTATAAGTATATGTATATTAACAGTGCATGTTTATGCAATGCAATCATGGCTTAGTGGTTGAGTACTTTGATTATGGTGCACAGTGCCCTGGGTTTGAGCCTTGTTGTTGCTTTTTATTTTACTACTGTCCAGACAGGCTAGGGGGTGTGGCTGTGTTTAGGTGACTTTGCTCAGCTTTGCTCTACGTTGCTCGACGTTGCCCGAAGGTGCGCTGGTTAGCGCGGTGCACAGCTCCACGCAAACCTATTGCGCTAGGTAAAGCACTGCTTAGCTATGGGCAACTATATTGCGCTAGGTAAAGCACTGCTTAGCTATGGGCAACTATATTGCACTAGGTAAAGCACTGCTTAGCTATGGGCAACTATATTGCGCTGGGTATAACGCTGCTTAGCTATGGGCAATTATATGTCAATATCCTTAATGCTGCTCACCTTCTTATATTTATATATATACATTTTGTTCACTAATACATAGGCCATTTCAATGCTTTTTACTAAAATTTCATTCATATATGTCAGGAATTATTTTATATACTAATTTAAAACATAAAATAGAAAGGCTCTACCATTACGCTATTGCTATTTGGCTTAATTTGCATAAACATTTCTTATTATGCTTTTCAATGTCGAAATTGCTAACTGTAGCTAAGCAATGGGCACACCCGCGCAAACACGTGCAAATACGGGCAGCTATATCGGGAATTATTAAAGAAAAATTAAAGGTTTACATTTTACAATTACAAAGGGGTTTAGTATGTGCAGTCTTACACGCTCCATGTTAGCCTTCCAGTTGAGTCAGCGCACCCTCATGAATATGCATGGCGCGCTGACGTCTTCCTGTTAGACTGCCGTTTCCGTGTAAGACTTATTTAGTCTTACACGGAGGATTACTGAATCCCCCTATGATATTGTGTCACAGCATTACGCCTGAACTGTTTAAATATTTTATGGTAGAGAAGCCAATTATTCCAAAGTTACATGGTCTTCCTAAGATTCACAAACACCCTATCCAACCTTCTTTGCTACCTATTGTCTCAGGTCAGGGGTGGTATACTCAGCCGCTCTCCTTATATATTAATAAAAGTTTAAGAGCAGCTCTCTATAGTAACAAATACTGTAGATTTTGAGAGATTCTAAGCAATTTTTACCAAAATTACACATGTTTATAAAGCAAGAGCAGAGGTCGATGGATGAGTGGCTATTGGTTATGATGGACGTTTGTCATTATTTACTGTAATACCCAACACGATAGGCATAGATATGGTGCATGAGTATTTATTGCAATATAGACCACATGTCAGTCTTAATATTGATTTGTTTTTTTTCTCTTTTGGAGATTGGGTTAGAAAATAATGTATTTATGTTTCATCAACAACTGTATTTACAAACAGAAGGTGTTGCTATGGGTACCTCCATGGCAAATAGTTATGCCAGTTTAGTCATGGCCCAATGGGAGAACAATAATAAGGGACAAAATGTGGTCTTTTATAGAAGGTTTGTAGATGACCTCTTTTTATTGTGGGTTGGTAATAGGAATGGTTTGGAGTCTTTTGTAGATTATATCCATGGCAACACATCCTTTCTTAGGTTTGAGGTGAAAGCAGCAGTCAATGAAGTAGATTTTCTGAACGTTAAGATCTTTAGCAAATCCTGTGGGTCATTTAGTACTACACTTCACTGCAAGGGGTGCACTAGATACTACCTTCTGCACAGAAGTATGCACCCGGGACATGTTTTTAAGAGCATTATAAAAGGGCCGGCTATGTGGATGTACAGGCTGAATCCTGAACAAACAATCTTTGAAGCTGATTTGACTGTTTTGAAAAACAGGCTTCAAGAAAGAGGCTATCATAGATGTGAAGTGGATAGCACTCTTAACAACATCATCATTGGTTTACGCACTACAACAGCTAAGCCATATTTTGCAGTGGGTAGTGTTGATATGACCACACCAACAATTGAGCATAACACTGTATGTATGCCGTAGTATTACAGCTGTAATGTTAACAGTTTTACGGAAATAGTTAAGAAGTATTGACCTATTCTCACTAGTAATAGTGAGATTAGAAAAATAGTGGGTGACTGTCCTGGATTTTCATTTAAGAACAAAAGATCCCTTAGCAACATTTTGTGTTTTCAGGATGACAAGAGAGTGGACTCTGAATGTCCAGATGCTACTACATGACCTTGTAACAATTGTAGGTTCTGCAGTTATATAGATATGTCTGGCACATTCACACATCTGAGCACTGGGAAAACCTTTACTTTTAAGATTAAAGCAGGTTGCAACTCTGTTAACCTAGTATATTTAGCAGTTTTCCAAGTGTGCCATTGCATTTATGTGGGTAAGACCAACTGGCGGTTAAGGGACTGCATTCGAGAGCACATTTATGACATCGCCAATGAATCTGACAACAATGCACTAGCTAAACACATTGTTCGATTTGGATCTGCACACAAGTTTAAATTTATGGTTATACAGATAGTTCATGCTAATAATAGGGGTGGTGATATTGAGAGCTACACCAAAGCACAGGAAGTCAGTTGGATGTTGAGGTTACAAACAGACAGTGGCAAAGGCTTAAATGAGAAATTTCACTGAAACCATTTTTAAAACAAAGGGACCTTTATAGGGGATTATGGTTGCCTTTGAACCCCTTTTTTTAATTTTTAAGGCATTTCTGAAGTGATGTTTTAACATATATTCTTTATGAAAGATTTTAGAGGTAATCTTTTTAAGCAGAAGATGTTAGACTGACATAATATGATGTATTTTGTATATGTATCATATGAATGTATGTCACTTTATTTACATGGAGAATGCTGATTGGATGTAGGGTTTTCGCCCTTACTATTTAAGCTGGGATGAATGTTTGTTAATTATGTCTGATGAAGCAGTGTGTACATTCCAAAAGCACTCACATTATGCATTGAAGGATTTTGGTTTTATTTCATGCTCAGTGACTTCAATTATTCATACATCACGCTGATTCAGTCCTTTTATGAGTTTTTTATCCTAGATCTGGTACTCACAATTATGGGAGAGTGGCACACCCCACCATAGTGTGATGTCCCCTCTGCTAAGATCAGATCACAAAGTGGTCACCAGATGCATAGCCAATTGTCTCATGGACAAGACACGTGGTTAAATTGAGTGAATCCAGATCCAGCAAGAGGCCGGTTACTAGTAGTGTGCCACAGGGCTCAGTTCTGGGACCACTCAAGTCAAGGCAAATGTGGAAGGCCTCTGGATGACAAAATTTGCTGATGACTGCAAGCTGGGGGCGATCAGTGATGTAGACATCCTTCAGGAGGGTCTAAATCAGACAAAGGATGGGTGCTAGAACCGTAGCCTAAAACTAAATGCTAAAAAATGCATTATCATACCCTTTGGGAAGTCAAATACCCCTATAAATTACAACATCAATAGCACACCCCTTATAATAATCTCAGAGGTGAGAGGTCTAGGTACACAGATAGATAATAGACTAAACTTGACCACCATGTGTCCACATTGATGAGAAAATCTTTTTTATGTGGCACAACTTATCAGTAAAGGTATGGCATCTAGATCCACGGAAAATATAGTCACACTGTACTCAGCCATCATTAGACCAATAATCGAGTTCTATGTGCCATTTGGTATGTACTTGACTAGGTACTTACAGCCGCTGGAGCAACCTCAGAGGTTCCTCACAAAGAACATACAGGGTGTAAACAACATGAAATATGTGGATAGACTAAAAGCCCTATTCCTTTATTCTGTGTCCTACTGACTATTAAGGGGTGACCTATGCCTATCCTACAAGGCACTCACAAATCCAGACCTGATGGAGCTTCTAAACATCCGCAAGTCAAACAGCACTTTAGTCAGTAACTCAAACAAAGCTTGCTGGAGAGACAGATACGTGTCTCAGAGATCACCCCTTCTTTGGAAGAGGCTTCCTATTCACATTAAGCAGATCCCTTCCCTGACCCTCTTCAAATGCAGTTTGGATCAATGGATGGGGAATCACAAACTCACACCTGGGTTAGTGCCTATGTTCCTTATGGATGGAGCAATCTGTAAGATACTCAATGCCCAGGCATAAATCAATGCCATCTTCTTGCCCCTACGGGCTATATATTGAGTAAAATCAGGTTGTATTGGCTAGGCTTGTAAAGGCCATTAACCCATTAGCCTAGTAATCTTCTATGAACCTATAAGGATGAAAGACAACTCTTCCTGTGCATCTGATTAGTAAGCAGGAAGAGGGTGCTTCTGCTTGGTGACTGTCTGTGAGAATCTGTGTGATTTAGGTGGAGCTCAGGGATATCCCCTCTTAGTGGTTTCAAATCCCCAGTGGCTGTCTGCCAGCCAAAGACCCATGCTGAGGCTGGATCTCTTACAAGCCTAGGTCCCCACTTGATGGGTCACCAACACCAAACTCTCCTGTCACCCTCACAAGATTGGGCTAAGTTTGCTCTGGGAATTCTGCAAAACCTGCAATCCAATATACCATAGCCATGTATGAGTCCAACCTTTCAAAAGGAAGAGGTCCTCTGACCACTCTGATCTTCAATAGGAGAAGAGGACTTGAATTGTAGATTTTGGATATCTTCTCCCTGTCCAATGGCAAAGGTAATGAGGGCATTCTGGCTTCTGATTCACCCCAGAAGATCTGAACAGAGTGAGCATTTCCAGTGGCAAAAGCATGAGAGCAGAGCTTTCAAGGAAAGGGTTATGGAACATCTGGGAAATGACCCACCTAAACCAGTAGTCATCTTTCTTGCCGGGAAGCCTTCATGATTATTTTGATGCTACCTGATTGGAGTTAAACTCTCAAACTTTCTTCCTTTCTCAAAAGAGACCTGGCTCTTTTTATAGGTTCCAGGAGCTTCCCTGGAGTCTAGAGTCCCATACTGACAGATAGAGCTGATTGCTTGATAAATATGCACATAAGCGTATGCCTCTGCAACCCTGTTTTTATTACTCCTCACTGCAATAACCACAGTTTACTGTCTATAAGTTGCTTGTGAACAGGTTGTGAGGGGAGTGCAGGATAGTGCCAAAAAATCATTGTGTGTTAGTCAGGGACCTCACTGCAGTTAGGGATCATGCTATAAAATGAATGCAGTGCTGTGGATGAACACCCAGGGCCTCTGCAATGAGGTCAGTACTTGGGAGACACCTGTCTGGGGATTCATTCCCTGTCTGAGGATGTGAAGGTGCAGGTCTTAAATCCCCAGTGGATCGAGATATGCTGTTCAGACCCCATGCTTGTAATATTTTCAAAATTTTGGAAGACGGGAAAAAGACCATAGAATTGGTTGAGCATGTCCAGTCTTCTTGCTCTCTGAAAATGTAGGAAAAATAGCCTTCTAGGCAGGGACTTTTCTAAAAGAGTCAAAGCAAACCACCAAAAGTGGAAATCCTAATGGAAAAATGTCAGCAGGAAGATGAACACAGGGGACTCAGGCCATCTCCTATAATAGGGAGCAGCTGTGACTACACAGTGCTGCATCTTCACCCAGACCCAGTTTTGAATGATTGCTTGATATGTACCAGTATAGGGGGCAAGTTAGTAACATGATCTCAGCACTGGTTCTGCATAACTACTGCTTGGTGGTTTCAAAAAAATAATAACCCAGTGGATACAAAGTACAGTTTGTTTCCAAACCACAAAAGAGGGGATTTATTTCCAGGAGCTGTTGAAGATCAGGGCATCTAGAAAGCTAGTTGCAAAAGATAATAGGCCCAAGGTGCCACAGAAGAGGTGGGAGCATGCCATTTCACTGAAGTTAATAAATGTTTAATGCCAAAACAATAACATTCAAAACCTCAGTATCGAAAATGCAGCAGAATACCTAGTGACCATGAATCCAACGATAGGAGATCTTAGTACAGCAGGGATCAGAGAACCGGTACTTTCCTCACTGTAGTGTGATTTTGGATGTATTATATTTAACAGGGGGTATTTAGGTGATGGCTTGCCATTTTCTTTTTCCCAGTTTGTTTTTGAGGTTTTGGATGTTGATGATTTGGCACTTGACATTTAAAACCTTCAGCAAAATAACATGAATCCAGAAGAGGTACCTTGCAGACAGGAAACATAAGGCGTCTATTCTAGGCTGTTTCTGGTATGAAGGAATCTATTCTAGACCTGTTAAAGCTAAATGCATTTCATAGAGTCTCAAAATGCTGACCCTGCTAAGCTCTTGAATCATCCTTATTACAGCAGACTGGGAAGATGCCTGCTGGTATTACCAAATATTCAAAAGACACAGGCAATGCCTTAGGTTTGCACTATTAGTTTAGCACCTTGCTCTTTGCTTTAACTATTGTGTCCAGAGAGTTCAGCAAAAAGTTTCAGTTGATAGCACACTGCAGAACCAAGGGTATCTGTGTTTACCAGTCGATTCCCTGGTGTGTCTCATCCAGACCAAAGTTTGACAGGTAATTGGTCCCTAGACTGTGCTTTGAATTACCTAAACAGACTAGGGTTTACTCTCAGCAAAAATCCAAACTGTTCCCAGCCTAGAAGGCAGTATTCTTAAGGGCACTCCTAGACATGAATCCCTGTTGGGCCTATTCCCCTCTGGTGAAGGTTGAGTCTCACAACCTTCTTTCATTCCATGGCAAGAGGACTGCCAAGCAGGTCCTCACCATTGTAGACTACATTGCTTTGACTGTCCTAATGGAGCCCTTAGCCAGATTCCATAAGAGGAAATAGTTGCAGTGGTCCTAGATAAACACTTCAGTGACAGAAACTGTCATACCAATGTTATCCTGTATTAAAATGTAACTACACTGGGGGGTGAAACAAATTCAAATAAATAAATAAATAAATAAATAATGAGAGCATGACCTTAAGGCAAACAGCAATCTCTACAGAACCTGACCACAGATGCATCAGCTCAGACCTGATAACAGAGCACCTCCCAAGCAAGCTTGGGTAATGCAGCCCTTCTCCCTAAATTGGTGAAGTCTGTTTCTGTATGCTTTCCTTAGACTTCTCTTGCTCCCGTGGTAATCCAGAAAATAAAGATGAGATTGGAAGCACTGTTGATTTGCTGCCTTCTGGCCATTGCAGCACTTGTTCTGCTAATCTCAGTGCCAATAGAGAATCCTTTCCTGCTGCTATAGAATGTCAGCCTCCTAACACTGTGCAAATGGTCCCTCATTCCTACTAACATTTCACCCCAAGTCTAATAGCTTGGAGATATGATAGTAGTTGATTTTGGGTGTCTCACTTCCAGAGACATGCTAGATATGAAGGAAGGCATGGAGGCGAAGTACCAGAAAATCCTAGCTAGCCAAACAGAGATTTATTTCTTGTAGCACTAAACAAGGAAACTACGCACTAAACAGGTGGATGTGCCTCTTTTTCTAGAACCCAAGTGGCTTCTTGTCTCAGTCAAAGACATTAGCTTTATTCTAGAAAAGCTGACCCGAAATTCTTGTCCTGGAAAGCAGCATTTTTAATAGCAGTCATATTATCTCGGAACTGCAGACTGTGTTGTGTAAAGAGCTCTTCCTCCTATTCCTTGTGCACTATCCCCTCCAGAAGTAGCACTGAATCCTACACTCCGTGAACATTCACATGCAAGGCTCTAACAAGTAACCTTATTTTCTTGATAATTTTTCTGATGTATACAGTTTGATTTTCTTTTCTCTTGCCTTTTTGGGCATGTTTGTTTGAGAATGTGTCATTTATATTTTTTCCATGATAGTTTTGGATGGGAGGAATTAATTTTCCTGTACTGAATCTTGTGAACACACAATCCTCCTTGCTTGATCATTTAAGTGTCAAAGAGCCATGTTAAATCCATTAAACTTGGCGTAATGTAACCACTGTCCATATAAATGAGCAACATAAGAGATTTTAACCTCATCTATTGAGTGCAGCAAAGAATGGGGTTGTTTAACCAAAAAATATGTCCACCCCTTTGTCTAAGAGCAGTGAAAATGGTAGAAAATCAATTAAAAGTGAGTGGAGATTTATTTAATTCCTTTTGGGGTAACTTATTTTGCATGCCTATCTCATTAATGGTTCTGTCTCTCCAATCTTATGGCCCTGTAGCATGTGAGATGTGTCTCTTCAATCAAATAGACCTGTGGAATGTGAGATGTATAGAGTGGCGATGGGGAGATTAAGATAACTTTGCTAGAGACCATTTCTAGTTTGGACTTGGTTTGAGTGTTTGCAATTTGGATTTTAGAAGTCTAAAGTTTAAATATATGGTAAGGCAAGTGGTTGACTTCATGGGAATAGATGAAATAAAAAGGACTAGCGATGGTCATTTTACATTATATAATCATTAGTGTGTCAAAAATCAGTGATCAGTTACATCCCCAAAAATGACAGAATGATCTCCAACTACAAGTCATTCACCATTACAGTGATACAAGTTTATGCTCCAAGTACAGATGCTGAAGATGATGAAAGATCTAAGCAACTTTTAGGAATGACAAAAAAACAGATATTGCACCCATCATAGGTGACTGGAATGCTAAAGTTGGAAGTCCATGAACAAATGGAATAATATGTAGGTTTGGTAATGGAGTATGAAATTAAGTTGAATGTTAACTAGTAGAATTCTGCCAAGATAATTCACTGGTCATATTAAACACTCTTCCATCAGCCTAAGAGAGGGGCAATACCAAAATCAAACTGACTGTATACTTTGCAGTCATTGATGGAAAAGTAGTATTCAGTTAGCAAAATCAAGACCTGGAGTCCACTGCGGCTCAAGCTACCAGCTTTTTCTTGCAAAGTTTAGAATTAAAGGACACAAGAAAAGCATCTTGAACAGTGAGATATGAACTCAATATTCTGAGTGAATATATAGAGGAAGTGAATTATATATTTTAGGGCTTAGATCTGGTGGATATAGCACTCAAAGAACAATGGACAGATGATTGTGTAGAAAGTGGCATCAAAAATAATCCAAATAGAAAGACAATTAAGAAGGCAAAATGGTTACCCATGGAGGCTTTAGAAATGGCTAAAGAAAGGGGGAGAACAAAAGGATATGGAGATAGGAAAAATATGTCAAACTGAATGCAGTTTCACGTAATAGCAAGGAGGGGGTAAGGAGGCATTTTTAAATGAACGGTGCAAATAAATGGAAAAAGTAGAATGGGAAAGACAAAATATCTATTTAAAAAGATTAGTATTATTAGGCAAAACTTCCAGGTAAAAATGGGCATGATAAAATATAAAGAAGGACCTAACAGAAGCAGAAGATACTAATAAAAGTGAGAGGAATCTACAAAAGCATTACACAAGAAAGACCTTAATATTATTATTGTATAGAATAGTGTGCTCTCTGACTGACATGCTAAAGTCCTTTAGGTCACTAAGAGCCGGACTTGACAAAGAACAGCAAATGGTAAACCTTCTGTTGTCAACAATGTTTTTTTTTTTGTTTGTTTTTTTGTTTTAGTATAGCATGTTTATTTCCTACCCTCATGTTTAAGAAAGACAAGCCTGTTGGCATTCAGCCAGCTATACCATGTGTTTTGTTCTCCTTGTCCTGTCTTAATTTGTCTGAGGATGGCGTAGAAAGGGATGACGAATATTCCTCGTTAAGGATCTGTAGTTTAGAGTGATCTTCATAATTGTAAACCTTCTAGTGGCCTGAGCACCCTTGCCCTTTAGGTGCATGTGGAGTTTAGGGTTAATTCATCCATTTTTAGGGGATGCGCTTTACAACCTAGAGACAGTAATTTTCAGTTTCTATCCCTTTAAAAAAGAGAGAGATAACCCATGTTTATCAGGCAGTATGGGAGTTTGTATTACTTTATGCAGTTGGTTCCTTTTCCCTGTATAACATTTTTCTTTTGTTAATTTCTCCAAATCCTTTGGCTTTATAATACCGTGATGGGAATGGACCCAATTCCTAAATCAAAGTACAATTAAAGTTTATAAAATTAGTATTGTTTCACTCTTTGGTGTCAGCCAGTAGTGCTCTTTGCAGCACCCGCAATGTGCCCAATAATGACTCCTTCTGCAATTCGTACAGAGTAACACATATTGGTAGCATATCTAAATACAACTGCACTCTTTTTTATAAGACTTGTTGCTCCTACTACTATTGGAACTGTCTGTGTATCTTTCTTCCACATTGCTCTTGTTTCTGCCTGCTAATCCTGATATTTTATGACTTTGTGTCTCTCTGTACGTAAGACACTGCAGTCACTGGACGTGACGATTTCAATGATCAATGTTACTTTTGTCTTCTTTTCCTGGACCACTACGTCAGGTTTTCTAGCATCTGTCTTTTGAACTGTTGGTAATAGATGATTGCATGTAATGTAGACTTCATAATTTTCTATGATGCTTTGTGGCTCGTTTCCAGTGTTTTTCAGCCACTTCAATACCATAATGTTTGCACAATCACCAGTGCAACAGTCTTGCCACATTATTATGCCTTTCAGTACACAGTCCTTCTGCAATTAGTATGTTGCAACCAGCAACGAGTTTTGCAACTGTTTCCAATTCAGTTTTACAAAACTACACTTGTCTGTTACTCCCACACGTTCAATGGACTTTGTAAACCAATGTGTACGCAGCCCACTGTCTTGGGACACTAATATTAACCTTTCATCTCTTGGTTTGAATTCACTTCTCTTCAACCATTCATGCTTTCATTCCTGATCAACATGAGGTTCTTCCAGAGGTTTTCTATACTTGCAACTATATTTATGCATTTCCCACATTTCTTGCCTTCTCATCTGGTCCTTCACCTTATATTCTTTCTTTTGTTTTTTGGCACATTCAGTTGCTGCCTGATTTTTATCTATTCCTGGTTTGATTTCCATTCCTGCTTGATGCTGATATTAAGATATTAGTAAATGATAAAACATTTTTTGGTGGGTGGGGCTGATGTGGTAAAAGGGCATATTCTATTGAAGCCTTTGCTGTGTAATCCCTTAATCCCAAACTTTGCTGGCTAACATTGGAGGGCATTGCAGAGATTCTGTCAAGAGGTTCCACATTTGGAATCTGCAGAGGACATTCTTGTGACTTCTAGAGTACCTCTTTGCAGAGCAAAACAAAGTCTTGATAAAGCTGATGGAGAACCAAATCTGCTGTGCAGTATGTTTGACAGCATAAAATTCAAATGCTTACTTGCACCACTCTGGTCTGAGGACCATCAATGAACACAGACACTTAGATTTCTGGATGGTATACCATAGTACTGACCCACTTGTTTAAATTTTATTTGAACATGGCCAATTTTTTGGACTTCCTAATGGTGATAAGCAATTTATTTCATAGAGTAGGTGCTCTTAATGTTAGGAATGAATATCTCAGGTTTGTTCTAAGTCTATGTATTTTAAATATCAAATTAAAATCCCTTAGAGTAGAATTACTGTGATGTATATCAATATTAGAGAGAAATGTAAATTTTTATTGTGGAAAACCTTGCATGTAAAAATGAGCTTACTCCTATTGGACCTGTATTTTAAAATGTATAAGTTTAGAGATTTGCAACATTGTTCTATGTCAAAATTACCATGCTAAATTTTATTTGTACTGATTCAATATTAATGAGTTGTCCCTTATAAGTGCAAAAATATTATATTCCAAAATTAGTCTTATGAATGTCTTGTATAATAGGTTCATAGGTTCATAGGTAGGTACTAGACTATCTGCCCAAAGGCATTTATAAGCCTAGCCAGAATGTGTTTGCTTTCGCCGCCCCCTTAAATTAGTTCCCTGTGCCTTTGTCCAGCACAGCCACTGAAGTGATCCCCGGGGTAAACTTTCTGTTTCCCATCCACTCGTCAAGGTTTCTCTTGAAAATGGTAGTGAGGAGTTCTGCCTAATGTAGATTGGAGTCTTGTTCCAAAGCATGGGAAGTCTCTGGGACAGGAATCTATCCCTCCAGCACGTCCTATTTATTGTTGTGGTGATGTTTGGATCCCTAGAGCATGTGGCTTGAGGGGATAAAGTTTTCTTTAGGTGGAGCATGTCCATCAATTCTGGGTTGGACATGGCCTTGTATGTCAGGCAGAGATCACCTCAGAGTAGGCAGTATGCAACCGAGTACAGCTGGAGTTTCTTAAGTCGAGCTGCATAGGGCATCTGTTTGAGGCCAGTGATCCTCTTGGTGAGGTACTTCTATGGTCTTTCCAGCTGTTGCAGGTGTCTTGTAAAGTACATCCCAAATGGGGCGTTGTACTCTATGATGGGTCTGATGAGTGATGAGTAGAGGGGCACAATGACCTCTTTTGATCTGGATTCTAACCTTTTTGTGATTAGGTGGGCCACATAGAAGGATTTTCTAACCACTTTGGCAATGTGATTATCAAAGGAGAGCTTACTATCTACTTGGGTCCCCAGATCCCTTATTACATTTTCCATATTTAGGGGACTACCACCTATGTGGTAGTTTGTGGGTACTTTGTTTTTCCCAAAGGGGATGACTATGCACTTTTTGGCATTTAGCTTGAGGCCATGATTTTGACACCAGGTATCTGTCTCAGTGAGACCCTTTTGGAGGATGCCTGTGTCAGCCAGAGAGTCAGTTATAGCCCCTAGTTTGCAGTCATCTGCAAACTTGGTCAGCCATAGTCCTCCTGTGCTTGCCTGTACCTTTGAGAAGTATATGCCGAACAGGAGGGGTCCTAGGACTGAGCCCTGTGGAACACCACTTGTAACTGGTTTAGAGTCGGACCTAACTCCCGCAACTCTCACCATGTGCATTCTGTCCATGAGCCAGTTGCCAAGCCATCTTGTGATGTAGGGGTTTATGTTCAGGCTAGTGAGCTTGTCTATAATACCAGAATGGGGAATGGTGTTGAAGGCCTTTGCGAGGTCTAGGTAGGCTGTGTATACCAACATTCCCTCGTCTATAGCCTTGGTAACTGTCTCAAAGAAGTCCACCAGGTTTAGGAGGCATGATCTGCCCTTAACAAAGCCGAACTGGGTAGGGTTCAGTATTTGGAGGTTCCCAAGGTCTCTGTTAATGAGTTCCATGATGATGCGCTCCATAGTCTTGCAGACCAAGCTAGTCAGGCTTATAGGGCGATAGTTCCTGTGGTCTGTTGTGGCTCCACCTTTGTGGAGTGGAATAACCGTTGCTGTGCACCACTCTATGGATACATAGCCTGTGGAGAGGCTGAGTTTGAACAATGTGTTTAGGTGAGGAGTTAGTTTGTCTTTGAGCTTGTGTAGGATGCAGCTTGGGACACCGTCCGGTCCCATTGATGCTGTGTTTTTGGCATTGGAGAGGGCTGTTTTAACCTGAGTGTCTGTGATTTCAGGGGATCTACATTCTTCTGGTATGGTTATGGGCCCTTTTGGGAGTGAGAGGGGGGTGAAGTTTGCACTGAACCTGTCTGCCAGGATGTTGGCGGTATCAGTCGGTTCAGTGTATTTTGTGCCATTCTGCACTAACTCTGAGCATTGCCACTTAGATTCTTGACATAGCTAAAGAATGCCTTGTGGTTATCTTTGGAGTCCTTGGCAATTTTTCTTTCGAAGCTCGCCTTGGATGATTTTATGAAGGATCGTAGTTTCTTGCTCATACTGATCAGGGATGTCTTCCCTTCTTGGGATTTTACTCTTTTCTGTACTAGTTTCCTCCTTCTATTGTATAGCTTGTTTATGGCAGGGGTCCACCAGACTGGTTTCCTTTTCTTGGAGGAGTGAGTCTTGGTTTTGCTTGGGATAGCATGATCCATGCATTCTTGTAGGTGCCCATAGAATGAATTAGTAAAGGATTTTGCAGCTTGGACAGCATTATCCTTTAGCATGGGGGCTTTGAAACTTTCCACCTTGGTCTTAAGTAACATGAAGTTTGCTTTTGAAAAGTTTTTCATGGTGGTTTCCTTGTCCGGGGGTGGGGGCGGAATGTGGATATCCAAAGTGATTTGTTTATGGTCAGATCTAACCAGGGGTTGACCTCCAGTGTGGAACACCGGTCGCCCATGTTGGTGATGACCAGGTCCAATATGTTGTCACCTCTGGTGGGAGTGTTGACCAGTTGATCCAGGGCATTTGAGTTTATAAATTCTAGGAAATGTTGGGCAAGGGAGTTAGTACTTGAGTAGTTCTCCCAGTTAATGTTTGGGTAATTGAAATCCCCAATATTAGGGTGTTTGGTAGAACCTTTATGTTTCTCAGTGTTTCCAGAAACACGGAATGGGGGTCCTGGGACATGGTGGGAGATCTGTAGCAAGCTACAATTTGAATTGCAGTTTTGCCCATTGTTAGTTGCACGTGGATGATCTCTGAAGCATCGTGCTGTGCCACTAACCTGGAGGTGTGGGTATCCTTGATGAATATGGATATGCCCCTGCCTCTTGTATTTCGGTCTGGGTTCTGTGGCCAAAATGTATGGTATGAGTTGTAGCCTGGTAGTGCTGGGGTGCTCTCTGGAGCATTAAACCAGGTTTCTGTTACTGCACATATATCAGTTTTCTCCATACTGAGGACTGCCTCGAGTGCATGCATTTTGAGGTTTAGACTTCTGGCACTGAGTAGCATTACCCTCAGTTTTTTGTTACTTGTGCTATTTATGGCTGTGGGTTTGTCTTTTGAGCCTTGCCTAAAAAAGGCACTATGGGGGTGGCAAGATCCTTGGCCAGTATTTGAAAGCCTAAGTGTGACAGGTGCAAGCCATCTCTAGCGAAGCAGCTTGGCTTGTCGAGCATGTCATCCCAGGCGGACAGACACTGGATCCCCTTTGAATGACACCAGAAACTTAGCCAATTGTTGAAATTGATATTTTTTCCTTTATACTGTGGTATCATTCTTGGTGAGGGCAGGATGCTACTCAGGGTCAGGGTCATACTGGCCTGGGCTATGTGATCAGAGAGCTCTTCCATGTCTCTTTTCATGTAGTCCAAGGAGGTACGGCTCAGGTCATTCACACCAGCATGGACAATGACAGAGTCATATTTGTACTTGTTCTGGAGTGACCTGAGTGCTTGTGTTATGTGGCGGATCCTGGCTCCCGACAGGCAGTTAACAGTAACCTTCTCCTTATTCAGCCTAGTGAGTGGGACATCAGTGTGCCTGACTATAGAGTCACCTATTACTAGTATGTTGGGTATGTTATTTTGCCTTATGGGCTGTGATTGCGGTGCACACTGGTTTTGTGAAGTATGTGTTTCATGGTTTGTGTTGGGGGGGTGGAGGTTGCTTGGATGTCTGCTCTGTTGCTTTTGCAGATTTTTATTTATAGCTTCCGAGTATGTTTTTGTGTATTTATGTATGTTTTTTGCTGGTGCTGGTTTAATGGGTCTATGTGAGACTGGTGGTGTGATGTAAGTATTTCCCTTCTCCTCTTGACTGTCTGATCCACTCTTGGGTTGAGAGAGCTTAGCCTCCAGTTTGGCTGTATAATTGCATCTCTCGCATGTATTAGTGTTTGGTGGTAGGAGGAGAGGGTTGTCTGTGTACATGAGGCAGTTGTAACATTGCTGCAAAATGCCCAGATTCACCAGTTGGACTGGAGAGTACACCTGAAACTGCCCTTTGGACATGCCTGGATAGGTACAGTGAACTGTTTTATTGAATGGCTGGTAAGGTCGAATAGAGAGCCTTGTCCTTCTGTACAGTATAGTGGGGGTCTAGTGCTAGGGTTTATAAGTGCTTGCTATGAGTTTTGAGCAAGTGCTGGGCTGAGAAATGAATGGCTTGAGTGCTTAAGTTGAAAGTTTGTCTAGTTCCAAGGGAAAAACTGAAGAGGAGACTTTGTGGAGCTGGGAATAGTTATACCCTAGCTAACCGGCACTGCCCAGCACGCAAAACCAGGTAAATGCGGTTTTTATAGCAGGGAAATTAAAGAGATAGAAATTAGCCCAAAATGGCTAATATTAGATAGAAAACACCTCTTAAGTCTAGATTTTTAATTATGACACAAAGTTGTTTGTGTTCGATAGATGATAAGCATGCTTACCAAATTAAAATGTATCAGTCAGTGTAATATCTAGGTCTTTGTAGTAACTGACATCCTCAAATTTGTTTGATAACATGTAAATAGGTTTATTCATGCAAGGATTCCTGAAGTACATAACGTTATATTTGTCCACACTTAATCGTAACTCTGTAGATTTAGCTGAAGCAACTATATCTGAGATATAGAAAATTATTATATTAAAGTCACTATCCTTGGTAATGATGAAAGTGATTTTACTGTCATCTGCATATTTGCTCAACCAAACACTGTTCATTTTGGGGGATAGTAGTAAATAATGCATTAAATAACAGAGGCTCCAACACTGAGCCCTGTGGGACAAGGTAAATAATATGATCTGATACCATTAATAATCACAGCTTGTAAATGCCAGTTCAACCAAGAGGTTATCAATCTTACTATACGTGGATTAAAGTGAGTTTTTCATAAAACCCTTTGAGTTATTTGAAAATGTAAGAAAACAAGTGCTTTGGCAAGGTCCAAGAATATTATGTCAGATGACATATTAATATTGTTTGTCATGGTAATTTGAAAAAAATTCAACAAGATTACTAAAGGTTGATTTTTCCTTGGTAAAACCATGCTGATTAATGTCTAGGATTGATATTGTATTATTATTCAGTAATTCTAAGAGAATTCTTTCAAAGCATTTCCCAAGGATGGATGTCAAACTGATTGGCCTGTAGTTCTTAATATCATCCCTACATCCTTTCTTTTGTGTGGCAGTAATGTTCGAGATCTTCCATACTCCTGGCACCCTTTCTGTATGTAATAAACTAATAAAATATGCTGCAGAATTGGTGCAGGAGTATTCTATAGATTGTGCAAATGAATAGCAAGTATGGGATCCCATGGATGATGTTTTCTTTATTCTTTTTATTGCTCTGATAATAGTGTCTGTTGGAATAAATGGTCAACATTCCTCTAGAGGAATATTAACTTTTAAATTTCCATTAATAAAGCTATCAATGGATGAGGAAAATAACTTGTTGAATTCATTAGCAATTACCAACATATCAATGGTTAAGTAGTTCTTTAAATTAAAATTGCACTCACATCATGTTTTGTTTTGCTTCATCTTTCCACCCATTTTGAGGAACCAGGATTATGGATGCTCCCTTTTGAGGCAAGAAACTATTAGGACATAGCAGCCTTTCAAAAACTGATGAATATTCTCCATTAGGAAGAAAACACACTGCCCAATACTGAGGATGTGAAATTTCTTATACATTAGGGCTTCAGTAAGAATCTTTACCCCAGTTCATCCTGCAAAGACTTCAGAGATCCCAAAATGACATCCATTTCTAGGATTCCTTCTACCAAAATTTCAGTTTGTAGTTGCAACTTTTAGGTTCTGGAATAGTCCTTGCTCTGTAGTACTGGCACAGGGCATTCTGGCAGTTAAGTGCACACTTTGTTATCAGGACTGGTTTAAACTTTTGCTATGTAATTGGTCCACCCCCAATAAGTACCACCTGTCAGAGCAGTGTCTCACAGATTTGGTAATTTAGCTCAGACTCCTACTCCAAAAGAGTTTTAAAGAAGATGCCTTTGGAGGAAAGTCCTGATTATTTTCTTTGTTGGTCCAGTCAGCATGAAAACTGAATTGCAAATGCATTGTTGATCTGAATGCCTTCAGCATTCATATGAAGTAAGTAAAGTTCAGTTTGGTCTTACTGCATGTAGTCTTTCCTTTCCTTCTCCAGAACTGCTGGATAATTTCAAGAAGCTTGGCAGATGTCTGCCAGCACACTGAAGTTCTTTAAATAACAGGGCATCCTGTGCTTTGCCTTGGTATCACTGCAATTCCAGTACATAGTTCACATTTGTTCCCATAATATCTACAGTTATAAAGTTGCCTGGTGCTGAGTGTGCTGCATGGAATTCATTGGGCAATCCTGCACTTTGGTACTGGGTTGTTAGTAAATACTTAGAACTGTCTAATCTTGTCTCATTTGTGGGTCTTGCCTTTTCTGCAACCCTTTATTCTTTGGTATTTGTCAGCTAGTACAAATCCTTTCTGATTCCAGTCATAACTATCTTGTCCATTTATGCTATGCTAAATTCTGCATACTACACTTTGTAGTAAATAATTGGGCCTGGGAACCTAATTCCCATACATAGCATATACATTATAACTATGGTAATATAAACCCTGGTGTGCTAAGGTTGGTGACAGAACGTGTGTTAGTAATTCCCTACAATCAGCTGTATATACATGCCATATATTGGATCAATGTCAGTCAGTAGTCATTACATTCTCTCTGATTTGTGAGCTACGAAGCCAGGATCTGTGGGGAAAGGTCATGCAAGGCTTTGCCACCTCCAAGTGTGCTGCCACTTATTCTGAGGAAAGTGTTAATGACTGATCTTAAGGCAGAGCTGTTGTATATGGTGTATATCATTTTAAAGCTTGTATGTTGTAGAACCCACCTTCTACTGGTCTCAGTTTGAATATGTACACCAAGTTGTTACATCCTCAGAGTCTATGTGATTTATCAAGCCTCCTAACACAAGGTGTCACAAGTGAAGACATTTTCTTTTAAGAGGTTGTTTACTAGAAGAGAAGTATAGTCTGCAGTTAGAAAAAACATCACCTGATCTGATGACCCACTCAACTTTAAGTTGAAGACCAAAAAAAAAAAAATTGAGTTGAACATAGATTGGTTTCTACTGATTGCATTCCTTAACTCTTTGTGCCTGGGATGGTTGCCTCCTTCACCCCACCCCAACTATGCTACAGAGACATGTACTTGATAGATTCAACAAGGCACAGCTCATCAGACATTAAGCATGCACAACATGCAGGGTAGAGGGTTGCTATATGCATTCACTCCTCATTTGCATTGTGGTGGCTGGGTGGCCACGGCCAAGTCACATGACTTACAGGCTAAGAATGCCTGTATAGTTTGCATGCTTTTCCCCCTTTCCTTAGTGAGCCATTCCACTCTTACTCTTGTTTTCAATCTGTCCAGTGAGGCTTCTGTTCTGTCATCTTCCAACTCTGTCAAGTAGCAGGAAAGAAAGTTCTCTCAGGTTCCTGGACCCTGGTCCCATCCCAAAATCCCAATAAAAAGAAGAAAAGAGGTAAAATACAATAAAATAAGTAATGCTAAACTAAACTTTAGTGCTATTTCTTTTCAGCACTCACAAAAAGTAAGCTTTATAAGCCATGTAAAGTGAAGAAAAAGTGATTGATCAGATTTAGTAGCTGCTGATGTTGTGGGCATCAAATGCTAGCATTACACTACTCACCAGACTGCACCTTACCTTTAACCCAATCAAAAGCCTTTGAGGCCATGCCTGAGGCTCATACCTTATGGAAAACATAAGGATGAGTCAACTCACACCCAATATGAAGCTGAAAGAGAGTGGGAAGCAACCAGGATTGTAGAAACTTCAAAAAAGTAAGCAAAACAGTGTTTTGCCTTGGGTTAAGAAAAAAATGAAAGTAAAATCATTTTAGTGAATTTTGCACCCCTTTCAAGCTAGTAATTGGGGTGGCTGCCCCTTTCACCTTCCCCTTCCTAAACTAGTGTAGGTAATACCTGCGTTTGCAGCCACTGATTTGTGGCCATTGTTCTTATTTGGAGGGGTAGAGTTCCTTTCTTGGAAAGTGTATATAGTTTTGTGTGTTTGCTGTAAGTTAAAATGGATGGGGTTTTAAATATGCATTTATTTTTGATTCTTCAGTGTTCTTATTTAAGAAAAAAGTCTGTGAAAATGTGACATGGGGTCAAACCAAGATAAGCAACTACATTCATGATTATACTGCCAGTCATTAGTTTGTTCGTGTAAGCTGCAGGATAGAAATATATATATTCAAAAGAACTATCAAATATAACCTGCGGGAATAAAAAATGACTGCTTTGTCAATATTAACATGGAATATACATGACTAACCGGTATAGAGACAAAAAACAAAATGTTCTGAATTATATTTAAAAAAGCATATTGTGCAAATAGCAATGCTACAGGAAACTCTTTGGGATAGAATGAGCACATGAATTTGACAAATAAATGATCTTAGGGTAGATATTCAACAGAATTTCAGGGACAAAGGAAACGGGAATAAAATATTAATTATGAGAGAGACCTTAATAGTGATAGAAGAAGAAAAAAGATTTATAACTGTAGATTTGTTTGGGAGAAATAATCAGCTTTCACCAGGGAATATTACTTATCGGTGGGGACTGGAATTTGATTCGCAACAATGAGGATGTATCTGGGGGTGTAGAAGGGAAAATATAGCAAAATAGGGTAGATTTCTGAAGAAATTTATAAAAATATTTGGTATAAAAGATGTATTCAATAATAGGAACTTGGAGAGAATTTACATATCATTCCCCAAAGTACAATAACTGGGCTAGATTTGACAGAAATTATATTTCATGTGAACATGTGTATGTAATTGAGAACTTTGATACACATCCAATAACTACTTCAGATCATGCGCCAGTAATAAATAAGATAAAAATGCAGGATAATGAAGTAAATATGAGACACTGGTGCTTCTCCACCTACCTGTTAATAAGAGAGTAATTTAAGAAATTGGTAGTGGAAATTATGCGGGAGTTATTGGGAGAGATAAAAAGTACTCCAGAAGTTATAGCTAGTGAGTGGGATAAAATTAAAGTGGAGTTTAAAAATAGAGTAGAAATAAAAGAACAAGAGATCTGGTTAAGAAGTAATAGAATTATTTAGAGGGGCTGACAAAAGTTAAAGTATTACAAAATAAGGAGAACCTACCAAAAACAAGAAGAGGCACAATTGCAAAGTGCAAAAGAGAAAATAAAGGAGTGATTGCCTTCCCTTTCTGGAATTGATATTAGAATATTGACAAAGGGGAAGAGAGAGGGGATCCTAAATGAAAGACCTGCACTGCTTGCATTTTTAATTGCATCTAGAACAGAAGCTGATCTTAAAAACTGGATAATCAGTAGGACATATAAAATATTGCACAATAACTATAGGAATCAATCAGAAGAGGTCAGAAAATATTGGGAAGAGAGATTTGATATGTAATTCACAAATAAACAATGGGAGGACACATGTATGTCTCCCAAATATGTAACAAAGTCTAGAATATTTAAGATTTTTGCCTGGAAGTGTTTGCATAGATACTTTTATACTCCAAGTAGGCTCCAAAGAATTTTTCCTCAGGTAGATGGCAAATGTTGGAAGTGTGATGAAGAAGAAAGAGGTAACTTGGAACATATGTTTTAGGACTGTAATGAGTTGGCAAACTTTAAAAATTCCCTACTTCGTTACGTTATCAGGAATACTGGGTGAGCAAATAAGTGTAACTAAGGAAATGATTTTTTTGAGCTGTGATACAGGATCTGAATTGCCTAGACTCAGTAAGGCCTTGTTACGTTTAATTCTGGCAGCTGCCAAAAAAGCAATTACTAGAAAATGGAAATAAATCTAAACCAATTATACTTGAAATAATTGATATTATAACAGAGATAAAAGAACAGGAAGTGAGATCTTTAGAAAAGGGTAGGGGAAATTACATGGAAAAGCATGGAGTGGAAGCAATACATGCAGAAAAATGTTTTGTAGGAAGAATGAGGCTTAAGAGATGGCAGGAAATGAATAATTTATGTAATGTTGCTTAGATTATACATCACATATATTACTATAGAGCCTATAATGTTTGTAATTGGGAAATTGTTAATACAGTTTGAATATTTTTATATAAATGTAAGTTTGCCTATGTCACAAGTGATAATTCGGTAAAGGTGTTAAAATAATGGCAGATTTGTGATAGCAAGGTGTTATTGGCAGAGGAGGATTATGCTGGCATATATTATATTCCATTTAAAACTGTTATTATGGAACTTGTAAGAAGAATTTTGGGAAAATAAGTTTTAACAGGAAATGTTTATGAGTGGGGACTATAACCTAATTTGCAATAGTAAGGATATTTCAGGGAGACCTTGAAGGGAACATATAACAAGACAGGGTTGGTTTCTGAATAAATATAAGAAAATGTGAATTTATTTGTAGGCACTCAGACAGAATTTAAATGTTACTCACCAAGATTCAAACAACTGGACTAGGATCTTAGAGGAGCATATGTATTTAATTGAAAACTGTGAGATATATCTAATAACTGCATTAGATCATGCATCAATAAAAAGCAAGATAAACATGCAAGGTAATGATGTAAACATGAGACACTGGCACTTTCCTACTTATTTGTTAAAAGGAGAGGAATTTAAGGAATGGATAGTATGTACAATTCAACAGTTATTAATTTATAACTAGCAAGTGGAATAAAATGAAAACAGACTTTAAAAGCATCGTCAAAATAAAAGAGAAAGGGTTATGGGAAAGAAGTAATAGGAATTATTTACATGGGGTTGACAAAGGTTAAAATATTGCAGAAAATGGGGAATCTCATTGAACACGAAGAGGAGCAACTGCAGGGTGCTAAAGGAAAAATAAAGGAATACTTGTACAATATGTATGAGTTTAGAAAGGTTGCTGTTAATTAGCTATTTTTATAACAACTGAAAACTGCAAAAAATTTTAGCACAATGATTATGCAATGGAAAGAAGAAAGACTTGTACCCAAGCTTAACAAAGTTATGACAAGAAAAATTCCCTGAAATCTTCTAGCAGTATTAAGAGATATTTTGACATTTTATGAACATTTGTATAAAGCAGATGAATTGGTAAACCAAGAAAAACAGTTTTCCCAAGCTTAGAGGAAGTTGAAGCTCAGCTAGTAATAGCTAAGAGAGGAAAAGCTAAAATAAAAACTGTAATGTGTAATCAATCAACAGAGAGGTCTCCAGTGACAGATAGTATTCCTGTGGAAATCTGGAAGTTGGGAAGGAAGACAGTGGTAAAGATTTGGAAGGTTTTGTTCGGCAATATTAAAAAAAAAAAAAAAAAGATGTGTGTGTGTGTGTGGGGGGGGGGGTACCAGTATCTTGCAAGAAAACTTGGCTGTTTTTACCGAAAGAAAATAAAGGCTCTTCAAATCTAGCTTCATATCAGGGGTGTTGCCAGGAATTTACCAAATGTACACACTGGTGACATATTGCAAGCCCATAAAATGTATAGGTCGTACCATTGCACTGAATTGCACTTTTACAACAATAATGTACACTCCATAAATGAGTTGGCACTATAATACATTATCTGTTTCACCAGATCATACAGACTGCATTTTGAATACAGTACTGAACCACACTGAGTCTCTGTAGAACAGCCAGAAATTATTACTCACAAGGCAATTCTACGACAAGTCTCTGTGCATACTTCTCAAGTGTCCAGATTTTCGTAGAATGTCCAGATTTTTGGGTCATATTTTTGGCCTGTTCCTCATAAAATTTGTGTGTTTTTTTTGACAAATCACTGGGATGATCTGAGGACTCAAGTCACTAAATAATGACATACACGTGAGTTTCAGACTTCAAATCCTTCAGAAAATGTATGTTAAAACATACCCTGTTATTCTTGTAACTTTCTAAGTTTATAAGAGCAATATTTAAAATATGTCCCTATTTTTTGGCCTTTGACCCCCCCCCATTTTGTAAGGTTTTGTCCAGATTTCTTGCACTTCTGTCTAGCCTAATTAATAAGTAAAGGTATCTCATCCAAGTCAAAATAAGTTATTTCCTCAATACTCCACCCTGATCAGGCCTATATATACTTTAATACCCCTTTTTGTATGCAGACGATTGCAAGTTGGGAGCTATTATTAACTCCCCGAGTGATGTTGAAATCCTACAGAAAGGCCTCACTGAGACCAACGACTGGTGTCAGAACCATGGCCTTAAGCTCAATGCCAAAAAAGGTGTCATCATCCCTCTTGGGAAAAACCAGGTTCCCTTGAACTGCAACATCGATGGTAGTCCACTGAACACAAAAAGTGTTATAAGAGATCTGGGAACACAGGTTGACAGCAACCTCTCTTTTGACCACCACATTGCCACTCTGGTCAGAAAGTCCTTCTATGTGGCACATCTCATTACTAAGGGTTTTGCATCCAGGAAGAAAGAGGTCATTGTCTCCTTCTACTCTTCCCTCATTAGGCTAATAATTGAGTACAATGCCCCATTTGGCATGTACTTCACTAGACACCTGCAATAACTGGAGAGGCCACAAAAGTACCTCACAAAGAGGATCCTAGGCCTTAAACACTTGTCCTATATGGACAGACTCAAAAAACTCCAACTATTCTCTGTCTCATATCTCTGCTTGACTTACAAAGCTATGTCTGATCCAGCTCTGTTAGAAATGCTATAGATAAAGAAATCCCAATCCCTCCACACCACACGCTCCAGAGACCTCAACCTCATTACCACAATCACCAGAACATGCTGGAGGGACAGGTTCATAATCCAGAGACTGCCCATGTTATGGAATAGACTTCCCATACATGTCAAGCACCTCACTGGCCCTCTTCAAGAGAAATCTTAATGAGTGGATGGGTAATAGAAAGTTCACCCAGGGAATCACTCCAGTGGCTCTACTCGACAGAGGCACTAGGAACTAAGGTCAAGTGGCACAATGTCAGGGTACTCCTATGGGCTAGGCTTGTAAAGGCTCCAGGGCCATTAGCCTAGTACACACCTATGAACCTATAATCTATCCAAACATCACACAGCTGCAACAACCCCTGAGATTCCTAACTAAAAAGGTCACCAAACTAAAGACTCTCAGTTACCAAGACAGTCTTGAAATATTATCCCTATACTCTGTTACTAATAGAGTGTTATGTGGGGATTTATACCTAGCAATCTGTGAATTAATGATTCAATCCTCCTTGATGTTTAACACCTCCACAAAAGAAATAGTTCCACAAACACTCAAACTAAAGAACTGAATCTCCATCAACAAAGAAATAAGACATGCTAAAGGTATTATTTAATGCTTCCCCATCTATAGAATAAGTTACAAAAAAAAAAAAAAACAGAATGATATCCATGTTTACTTTATGGCAAACCTTGATAGCTAGATGGCTTCCTATAAATTCATCCTCTTCCTGACTTGTTTTTCCCTCCTTGAGGTAGGAGGTACCATATGATGGTGGGTACTGACCAGGACTAACTCTGCCTTGTAAACTCTATGAATCTGTGAATTTACAAATGTGTGCAGTGGCCATAAATGTTTTTTTCTGATTATACTAATAACACATGACCTATAACTGTGCAGTCTAAGCACATGTGGTTAGTTGCTAAAGCAACTGATCACAGTGCCTTCCCCACAATCTCTTGTCAAGTAGTTATTTGTCAGAGACTGCTCCAAACTGTACAGATGTACTCTTCATAGGATCATAGAAAGTTACTAGGCTAATGGCCCTGGGGGCCCTACAAGCCTAGCCAAGAGTTTATCCCCAAAAAAGAAGCCTCAGTTTGCACCTGTCACCCCTGTCAAGTGAGGGACAAAGGTGGAACCCCTGGGGCAAATTTATGGTTTCCCATCCACTCATCAAGATTGTGTTTGAAGAGGGCCAGTGAGGTACTCTGCTTGACATGTATGGGAAGTCTATTCCAGAGATGGGGCAGCCTCTGGGAGAAGAACCTATCTCTCCAGCAGGTTTTGTTGATGTTGCATATTAGATTTAGCCCTATCGAGTGGGTAATGCACGAAGAGTTAGACTTATGGATATGGAGCATCTCTAGTAGGGTAGGGTCTGAAATTGCCTTGTAGGTGAAACACAAATCACCTCTGAGCAATCTATATGATACCGAGCAGAGTGATAGTGATTTAAGCCTGTCCTCATAGGATAGGTGTTGGAGGAAATGGAGTCTCTTTGTGAGGTATTTCTGTGGCTTTTCCAGTTGGCGCAGGTGTTTGGAGAGGTACATACCAAATGGGGCATTATACTCAATCATAGGTCTAATAAGGGAGGAGTACAGAGAGGTAATAACCTCCTTTTTTCTGGAAGCAATCCCTTTACTAATAAGATGAATCAAGTGAAAGGCTTTTCTGACCACAGCCGCCACTTGATTGTCGAATGTGAGATTGTTGTCAACCTGAGTACCCAGGTCTCTCACCACAGGTTGTGTGCTTAGGGGGTTGCCGTTGATGTGGTAATCAGTAGGTGCTGTATTTTTGCTGAATGATACAATAATACATTTTTTTGCCTTTAACACAAGGCCATGACTTTGGCACCAGTTATTTGTAGCTGTGAGACCCTCTTGCAGTATGTTAACATCAATTGGGGAGTCAATGACAGCACTGAACTTATAGTCATCTGCAGACTTGGTCAGCTATAGGCCCTTTGTCTTTGCTGTACCTCTGAGAAGTATATGCCAAACAGTAGGCGGTCCCAGGACAGATCCCTGGGGAACACCACTAGTGACAGGTCTACTGTCAGAGGTGGTGTGGCCTATTTTGACCTTGCGGGTCATATCTGTGAGCCAGTTGGCCACCCATCTGACTAGATAGGGATTAACACCAAGTTGTGTTAGCTTTTCAATAATGTGGGGGATTGTGTCAAAGGCCTTGGACAGGTAAAGGTAAGCTGTATGTACTGACTTTCCCTTATCCAGGGCCTTCGTAACAGTCTCAAAGAAATCAACTAAGTTCAGTAGGCAATATCTCTGATCTGCCCCTGATGAAGCTGAACTGGGTGGGGTCGAGTGTTTGGAGATTGCCTATGTCCTTGTTTATGAGATCCATAATAACACGCTACATAACTTTACAGATCAGATTTGTCAAGCTGATGGGGCGATAGTTTCCAGGTCAGTAGTGGCACCACCTTTGTGCAAAGGGATGACAATGGCAGTTCTCCACTCTGCTGGAATGAAGCCTGTAGTTAGGCTGTGGTTGAATAGGATGCTCAATGGCGAAGCTAGTTCTTGCTGGAGATGGTGCAGAATATAGCCTGGGATACTATCAGGTCCCATGGAAGCTGTGTTCTTTGCCTTGGATAGGGCCTTTAACACTTGCTCTACAGACATGTGAGGTGTGGGACAAGTATCGGGGATGTCAACTGGGCCTTTGGGGGGGAGATAATGGGGTGAGGTTTGCACTGAACCTATCAGCTAGCAGGTTGGCTAAGTCAGCAGGATCAGTGTAAGTGGTGTCATTAAGTACTAGTTCAGAACAAACTTGGGCTTTGCCATGGAGGTTCCTAACATAACCGAAGAAGGACTTGTGGTTTTCCTTTGTTTTGCAGGCTACTTTCAACTCATAATTGGCTTTGGAGGTTTTAACTAGTGATCTAATTTGTTTGTTGAGGCAGAGGAGGGAGTTTTTTCGATATGGAATTTGTTCCTTTTTACCCTTGGACAATGGTTTCTTCCTTTTGTTGAAAGCCTGTTGATAGAGGATGTCCACCAGACAGGTTTCTGTTTCCTTGAGGAACATATTTTAGTTCTGTTGGGTATGGCTGAGTCTATGCAGTTGTGCAGGTGCTTGTATACTGCACTGGCGTACTGCTCAGCATAGTTGTGTGCATCATCTGAGGGGGGCGGTGATATGAAGCTACAGATACCCTCCCGTAGGAGGTTGTAGTTAGCTTTTAAGAAGTTTTTTAGTCTGGTTATGGCTGGGCAGGGGTTGGGTGGGATAGAAACTTCGAATGAGACAAACTGATGATCTGATCTCACCAGGGAAGAACATACTATGGGAGTGGTGCAGCGGTCACCCATGTTGGTGAGAACCAAGTCCAGTATGTTATCTCTCCTTGTGGGGGATAAGACCAGCTGATCTAGTGAATTAGAACTGATGACGTCAAGGAATCGTTGGGTGAGTGCATTAGTGCAGGAATAGTTCACGCAGTCTATGGTGGGGTAGTTGAAGTCATCAAGGATCAGGGTGTTAGGGGGTACCTTGATGGAGTCAAGTAGGTCCAGGTAGGAGGTGTGGGTTTTCTCTTTGCAAATAAATATTTTTATTTATTTATGTATGTATGTATTTATTTGAATTGTATCAGGAAGCCAGATAAAACTCTGAGGAGTGGTAAGAGTAAAAACTGCTCACAGCAAAATGTACATTTTTAAATTTATTTTTACTACAAACAATGTGTGTATGGGGGGGGCTATATACCTCTCGACTTCCTTGTACAAGAATTCTGGGCATAACCAAAAAGAATTGGGGGTAAGGGGGGTAAGGAACAATTTTAAATATTACTCTAATTCACCCCAAACGTTAATAGAACATCATGTTTTACATCGATGTTGATTTTCTGAACAGTAAGAAGTATGAAACTCTAATGTCTGGCATTATTAGGCAAAATCAGAGGTGTTCTGCAAACTCAGGGACAGATGATGGGTATTCTTCCATGTACACCTCTCAACTTGTTTGTTTAGTAATTCTGGACATAGCAAAAATAATGAAGGAACAAAATCAGCGACAATTTTTAAATATTATTCTAATTTACTTGAAATGTTAATAGAGTAACAGATTTTGCATTAACATATACTTTCTGAGTAATAAGTATGGAACTCTATCTGGCATTACTTGTTTGTAACCCTCACTGATTTACCCAAACATTTACAAGAAAATCAAAACTCTTATGAGGAACAAGAGAAAAATATGAGAAAAAAATCAGGAACATTTTGAAAAATCAGGAACAGTTGAACGGTATATGCTCTGCAGGGACTGTAGCACATGGGTGCACAAACACACAAACACACACACATACACACACACACAAATATGTACACACACATATTTTATTTAATCTTTTTTGACCAGATTAGTCCCACTAGGCTAGTAGCCTCTTTACAGGGGAGACCCAAGGTGATATTTATACTACTAGGGAAGATTTGGCCAAGACATCAGTGAAATTCCCCTTCCCATCACTGTTGTCCATTTTGGAGGAGCACTTCCGGTTTCCATTCCAGACACAGAGGCAGCTCAGAGAAACAGTGAGGCAGACGGAAAGAGAAGTAGTGAAAGAAATGAAGTAGGCAGCAAATATCGAGACCAGATAATGTGTGCAGGATTCTGAGGAAATGTTTCAAAGAAACCTGTTTGATAGGGATGACTCAGCAAATTATGGATATATAATTACAACCCTCCAATCAGGAGGGTTGTGGGATGATTTATTTAAAAAATGGTGGTGCAGATTGAGCCAGAAAATAAAGGAGATGTTTCCTGGGGGACATTATGGAGAAAATACAAAAGGAGGATGCAGAGACTATCCTGAAGAATAGTGGTGAGATGGAAAAGAATATGCAGAGAAAGTAAAAGAAGGCAAAAGTGAAGTAGCAGAAAAGAAGGCATAAGAGAATGAAAAACGGAAGTATGTGGTAAGAATTCAAAGTAAAGAAGACAAAGAAATGAACAGGTATGAAGTGTGGGACGAATTAACAGCTCCTCTGGGTGTAAAAGCACATGAGGTAAGAGCATTTATTCTTATTAACAAAGAGACATTTTGTAACATTATATTTGAGACTGTTTTTCAATGTAAAATTTTCTTGGAGAATATGAATAAAAAAGAAAGACTGCTACCCATGGAATCTTTATGTGATAAAAGCAATTAACAGGGAAACATAAAGAAGATTCATGTACAATTTCAAGCAGAGGTAGAAAGAGAGACTTTGAAAGGACATTTGAAAGCTTTATGTAAAGAAGTATTGGACATTGCAAAGGTTTTGACAAAAGGGGTTATGGACTGGTGGCTGGGATTGTAATATTATGTAAAAAATAGAAAAAGGAAACAAAATATATACACACACACACACACACACACACACACACACACACACACACACATACATGCATATATATATATATATATATATATATATATATATATATATATATATATATATATATATATATGGGTCTATATTAGAACATCGAAGTTTCAAAACTTTTAATGTTCTAAATTGGAACCCTATTCAGTGAAAGCTGAAAATATCAAAGCAAGAGAAAAAATTATTTTTTTTCCTAGGGAAAGAATTCAGTTGTCCGTTTCTGTTGCTTTGGTATTTCCAGCGCTGTGGTGGAAAGTTACGGGTCGGGTTCAGGTAAGTGTGCGACTGAGTGCGGGTTAGGTTAGTTAGGGTTAGGGTGCGGGTTAGGTATGTGTGCGATTGTGTGGAAGTGAGGGTTAGGGTGGGTTAGGTGAGTTAGGGTAAGCGCGCGGGTCAGGTAAGTGTGCGATTGTGTGGACGTGAGGGTTAGGGCAGGGTAGGTGAGTTAGGGTTAGGGTGCAGGTGAGGTAAGTGTGCAATAGTGACGGACCTTAGGGTTAGGGTTTGGGTTAAGGTAAGTAGATAGTTAGTGGTGTGTGTATAGTTTAGTGTAGGGTTAGGTATAAGATTTTAGGTGTATGTGTGTGGATTGCTGTTTGTTTGGTGTGCTTGTGTTGTGTGCATGTGTTTTGGAACAGAAATTTTTTTCCCTAGGAAAAAATTCGCTGTTCTGTATGTTCGATGTTTTCAGCTTTCAATTGAAGTTTTGAAACTTCGATGTTCTAATATAGACCCTATATATATATATGTATACCAAGCATGATAAATGTGGAGGGGACTGGGGTGTTGTAAAATACTGGGGACAACTCCAAAACATGCTTTTTTGTGTGTGTAAAAGAAGTTCATTTGATAAGTAATTGTGACAAAAGAAAATGTTACATTTGTGGGGAAATGGGACATGATGCAAAAATCTGAATTGAAATGTTATAAATGTAACAAAATTGGGCATTTATGGATGGATTGCAAAAATGAAAATAGCAGTAAAGAAAAACAGAAGAACATTAACAAAGAGAAGACATTTTAGAAGTAGTAGAATAAGAAGAAAAATTGGATGAGAAAAAAATTAAAGAGGACATAGAAGAAGGTTCAGAAATAAGTAATGAAGAAGACATAAACTGGGAGGTAGAAAAAGGGAAAAAAGAATTGTTTTGGTAAAAGAGTCCATGCCTCTCAACTATACAGATCTTCACAGAATGTCCAGATTTTTTACTCATATTTTTGGGGTTTTCTGGTAAATCACTGGCAAATTGTTGAGGGCTGAAGTCATAAAATAATGACAGACAGTTGAGTTTCAGACTTCATACCCTTCAGAAAATTCATGCTATTGCAAAACCGGTTATTCTACCCACTTTCTAAGTTTGTAAGACCAATATTTAAAAAGTGTCCCTATTTGTGGGCCTTTGCCCCCCCCCCCCCATTATTTATGGCTTTGTCCAGATTTCTTGCTCTAAGAGGTTGAAAGGTATGTGAAAGACAGAAAAAGAAAACTTAAAGGGATAAGTACAAAAGGAAAAAAAGAAAGTAAATGAAAGAAAAAGAATATATACAACTAAAGTCTGGGTCTTGGTGTAATAGTTAAGGTGTTTGACTCACAGACACAAGGTAGAATGTTTGATTCTCACCTTGGGGAGGAAATTGATTAGGCTTAGGATGGCCTATTAAGAAAGCTAGCCCTGTAATTAGCTATGAATTTATGAAACCATGAACCTAAGGAAAAGGGAAAGTTAAACTTTTAGAGTGATTTCTGTAAATGTGAATAGTATTAAGAATATAGTAAGAAGAATAGGAATTTTGGAGTTGTGTAATACATGGGATATAGATGTAATTATAATAGAAGACACAAGATCTTTAACAAATGAAAGACTACAAACAGAGAAACTATGTGGAGGAAAGATAATCGGGAATTTAAAAAATGACATATGTTCTGGAATAGCCACATGCTGTAGAAATAGCAGTAATGATATTACATGTAACTTTAGGAAAAATGGGAAGATTAACCATTGTAGATTTAAAATGGAAAGAACAAGTCTACAGAAGTACAACCTTGTATAGTTATAGTAACTGTAAAGGAAGGGAAGCTTATTTAATCCGATTTTAGACTATGTCGTGATAGATATGAATATTATAATAACAGGACACTTTAATTTTGAGTTAAGAGACGTGTAAAAAGAAAGGAAAAGATATAAGAAAAAATGTTAGAAGTTATAAGAATTTTGGGAGAAAAATGTATGTACTTACAAAAGAGTATGTATAGAACTGAAATAGATTATTTTATACTATCAGAAGGTTTAGTTATAGGAGAAGGGTAGGCAGTTGAAACAGGATTTTCTGATTATCTTGCAATATGGCTAGAGATAAAAGAAAAAGAATATATTAAAATAGGCAAATGAATTAAAAAGGATAAATGAGAATGCATGAAATGAAGAGGGAAATAGATTAGTAATATAGTTATGGAAAGATCATATTACTATGAGAATATGTTATAAATTGGGCTGAATGGTGGGTGGTGGTATTTAAGGAAAAAGGTAAAAAAAAGTTTTTACAGTGGCAATATGATATGAGAAAAGTAAAAAAAAAGAAAATATAAAGGAACATATAATGATGCATTTGGAAAATTTAGAACATAATATAGAAAGTCCTTTAACAAAGGAAAAATAATTATATGAAAGAAATCAAGAAAAAATACAAGAATTATTATATAAGCTAAAATATTTTTACAAGGAAAAAGAGAAGTATCAAGTTACTTAAGCAGATTAGTAAAGGAAGATGGCAGTGTAATGAGAGAAATAAAAATGTAAAAGGAGAAACAGAACTCAAGAAAAGATTATGAATAGTATACTACGATATGTACAAGAAATGTTTAAAGAAAAAAGAAGGTAAAGAAAAAAAAACATGGAAAGTAAAAAAAGTTAACAGAAAAAGAAAATAAAGAGCTGGAAAAGGAGATTTGTTTAAATGAGCTAGATAAATTATTAGAACAAGTAAATATAGATTTGGTTGGAGGCCCAGATGGAATAAGGTATAGAATGTACAAAATTTAAGGGATTGGCAAAAATAATATTTTTAAAAGATTTTGAATGAATGGTTAAATTAAGGTTTATGTATAAAGAATTGTGTAGTGGAATGCCTAAATTCATGTAGAAGAAGGAAGACAGAAGAGAATTAAAAAACTGGAGACCAATAGTATCGAACAATAATGATTATAAGATCTTTATGAAAATAATACAAAAGAGATTTGAAACTAAAATGGGAAATATTATGGAAGATAGCATATATAGTGTAAAGGGCAAGGGTTAAAAGAAGAAGCAAAAATCATGATAGGAGACCCTAATAAGGCATTTGATGAAATCTTATGGGTAATAATGGAAGAATATCATAAGCGAGGAATTTAGGAAATTATGTATGTCAGCAAATATTGATAATAAAGTAAAAATACTTGTAAAAGGCTGGTTAAGCCAAGAGGTACATATGAAGAGTGCTGTAAGACAGGGATGTCCAATGAGTTGTATACTCTTTGCATTAGTTATGAATGTGATAGTATGTGATATAAATTACAAAATGAGGAGGTGGGATATGTAACGCCTGAAAGGTTAAGAATTCCAGTTTTGTTAACATATGCAGATGACATTATAATAATTGCAAAAACTAAATTTGAATAAAATAAGTAACCATTTGCACAAATTAGTGTTTAGAGATGATAGGGGTGCCTTTAAATAAAGAGAAAAGTAAAGGTTTAGGTGATGTAGTAAAGATAGGGAGTATATATTTTACAATGAATGACATTTCTGTGTTAGGTATACAATTTGGGAATAAAGATGTAAGTAGAATTCAATGGGAAAAAAGAATAGAATAAATAAAGCAAAACATATTTTCAGGAAACACACATCCATTATCATTCAGAATAAAGGTTTATTTGATAAATTCAGTACTAATGGGAAAAATAGCACACTTAGCAGGTATATTTATGTTGCCAACGGTATTTGAAAAGGAATTATTGCAGATAATTTTTCATTTATATGAGTTCTAGATTAAACCCAGTATAAAGAGGAGTTTTGTATGTAGATAAAGAAGAAGCAAGTTAATGGTTAATTAACTAACCCAGTGGTATATGCTACTTCATTAAAATTGTACAAAGTGTTAAAGTGGATAAATGAAAAGATGAGAGATTAATAGTAAAACTGTATAAACAAAAGTGTGATAAATTTGTGGGTATGGTAAAAAAGAGTAAAAAAGAAAAAGACCATATAAATGAAGAAATAAAATTACCAAGAAAAAATATTTTTGCAGAAAATAAAAATCAGTGATGTAGAAAAAATATAAAAGTATGGTATAACAATGTAATGATAAAACACTACTAATTAAAACCATTGTAAAATCTAATAGATTAAAAGAATAAAGCTATAAAAGTAAGAAGCAAATTGTGTAATCAAAAAGTACAATGTCTAGATTTTTTGTGGAGACTGGTAATAGATAAATTGCTAGTAAAAGGAAATATGCCATACAAAAAGAAAAGTGATAGAATATGTTTACATTGTCAAGAGGAAGAAACTACAGAACATGTGTTTTTTAAATGTAAAAGAGTAAAAAAGTTATGGGGAAACTATGTAAAGAAATGTTTTTCAAGATATTAAAGAAGTGGATTAAATGACCATGGATATAATTAAATATAGATATTATAACAATAAATAAAAGGTTATTTTATGTTTTATGGGTTATATGGAATAAAAGAATAAAATAAATTATGTTTAATGGTAAATGGATTTTAGCAACAATGTTAAGTAAAATCAGATGCTGGTTATGGAAAATTGAGAGGGGGACTAATATGGATGAAAATTTAGAATGATTGTTTAGGAAATTATGAATGTGTGTTTGCATATATGTAGATATTTGTTTAGGAAATTATGAATGTGTGTTTATATATATGTAAATATTTGTGAATATATAAATATTTTGTAAATAAGATATATGTTTGTATTTAAATAAAGGGCCTCTACTTTTTGGAGCTGATGGTTCCAGGAGGCTCCAACAGTAGAAAGGAAGAGGCCTAATGTAAGCAGCAGCACGGAGTAGAAAAAAGCTATGGGGAGTTTGTAGGTAGAAAGGGAAAATTTGGAGAAAATATGTTTAATATAGAGATTCAGAATGTAAATAAGATTCATGTGTGGTGGATATTACAAGTGAGCAGCATTTAGCTGTCTCCATGGAGAAGGAAGCAAGTGAGTCTGTTGAAGTATTGCAGATAGAGCTCACACCAAGAGGGCTTGCAGGTTATGTTCTGTTAAAGATAATGAAGGAGGATGATCCAGGTGACAGCTCTGCCATCTCATGGGGTGAGATGGCAGATAAATTATTCATAGGTGCTGAGGATGGAAAAGGAACTAAGTGATGTGGCAGCACATAATACATCAGTAAAAGAATATTCAGCAGTACTGAAAATAAAAGGGGAAAGCAGCAACAAATTGAGAAGATGACTGGTTCTGTGGCAGCAAATAACTTAGTAACTAAAACTTATGCAGCAGTGACAGCAGGAAAAAAAGGAGAGCAGCAACAAACTGCAAGTCAAACTGTTTTAAAAAAGAAGAGAAGACCAACTGTGAGAATAAGAACAAAACAATGACACTGTAATAGACAGATATTATGCATGGGACAATTTTGGTAATTGTTCTGGGTTTTAAAGCTGAATAAATTCAGTCTTTTTATACATAATGGGACAGTGACTTTTTGTGACTTAACATTTGAACATGATGAAAGAAACTTGGCTAAGAGATACTCTTTTCAGAAAGCATTCAAGGGTTTTCCCAAAGTAGACAATGTTCTCTGAAAGCATTCAGGGGCTTTTCCAAGGTAGTTAATGTTCTCTGAAAACATTTAGGGGTTTTCCCAGCTTGGAGAGCTATAAATACAAAACAAAGCCAATCAGCACTTAGTAGAAGCACAGGCTGCACCATGCGTCTTAGCATTGATGACCTTTCTTTTAGGTTAACTCAAGTCTGTGAGTGTGGCTGTCAGTCTGTGAACTTTGTTCCTATTAGGAAGTTAAATCTTCATGTGTGTTGGTATTAAGTTAATAGGTTTTAGGGGGTATTAGGGGCATGTTTGTTTTTTTTTTTTGCTTGAGGGCTTTCAATAAAACAAAAGGTTTTATAAGATGCAACATAGGCTCATATGGATATGACAAGAAACAACTGTATAAAAGTTCAACCTCCCAAAGAGTGTATGCCTGCAACACAAAAGCTGGAGCTAGACATTTTTCAAAAAAGGTATTATACATAAAAAGGTGGGAATAATATATTTTAAATACAATGGTCTTTAAATGTAAATGGCCTCACAGATAAATACAAACAAGAAAGAGTTGGGAACTATATTAAAACATGTAGAGTGCAAATAGTTATGTTACAGGAGACACACTTAGAAAGAAATGAACATGAGAATTTGATAAATATTTTTTTCAAGATGGTTATTCATCAGAATACCTGGGACAAAAGAAAAGATGAGTACTTATATTAATTGCAAGAGGAGCTCCAATAGTGATAGAAGAAGACAAATAAGATAATAATGGCAGGGTTGTAGTGCTAAGGGGCTACTGGCAAGGTAGGAGGATTACACTGGTGTGTATTTGCATTCTACCTAAAACTGCTGTAAGTGAGCTTAAGGAAATTCTGGGAAAAATAATCACTTTTTAGCAAGGAATATTACTTATAGGCAAGGACTGGAACTTGAAGTGCAGCAGCAAGGATATGTCTGGGGGACCCAGAAGGGAAAATATAACAAAGGGCAGTAGAGTTTTGAAGAAATGTAGGAAAATATTTGGCATGGAAGATGTAAATTCAGTAATAGGAGTTTGGAGAGAATTTACATATTATTTCCCAAGATATAAAAATTGGGTTAGTTTAGACAGAATTTCTATTTCACATGAGCATGTGCATTTAATTGAAGGTCTTGATACCTGCCCAATAACTATTTCAGATCATGCACCAATAATAGCTAAAATAAAAACACAGTGTAATGAAATAAAAATGAGACACCAGCCCTTTTGCACCTATCTGTTGAAAAGAGAGGAATTCAAGGAATGGGTAGTGGAGATTATTCAGGAGCTGTTAGAGGGGATAGAAATTTCTTCTGAAAATATATCTAGGGAATGAGATAAAATTACAGCGGAGTTTAAAAATAGGGTGGAAACAAAAGAAAGGGAGCTATGGTTAAGAAGTAACAAGAAATATTTAGAGGGACTGACAAATGTGAAATTATTGCAGAATGGGGGAATCCCAAAGAACAAGAAGGGGATCAAATGCAAAACGCTAGGCAGAAAATAAGGGATTACTTTGATAATACGCATCATCTTTAGAAAAGTTGCTGTTAAGCAACTGTTTTAATAATAACACTAGAGCACAAAAACTTTTAGCACAACTCAGGCAACAGAAAGTAGAAAGAGCTGTCACCAAACTTAGGGAGCTTATAACAAAGAAGATAACAAGAGATCCTTTAGAGATATTAGAAATATTTCGGAAATTCTATGAGAGTCTCTATAAAGCAGAGAAATATGAAAATGAAGAAAAGATACAAATGGATATGTTTATGGAAAAATTAAATATGCCAAGGTTAGAGGTAGATGAGGCTCAGTTACTAACAGTTAGGATAGGAGGCGATGAGATAAAAACTGTGATATATAACCAATCTACAGGAAACTCCACAGGAATAGATGGCATTCCTGTGGAATTTGGAAGCTGGGAGAAAAAAACTGATAAAGATCTGGAAGGTTTTGTTTAACAATATCTTAAGAGGAGGAGAAGTACCACCATCCTGAAAGAAGCCAGTGGTAGTTATAATACCTAAAGAGGGTAAGGATCCATCAGATCCAGCTTCATACAGGTCCATTTCAATACTAACCATGATTATAAAGTGCTCATGTCTATAACAGCTAAACAAATAGCAAAAATAATGCCAGAACTGATAGATATGGATCAATGTAGTTTTGTGGAGGGGAGGTAAACATTTGACAACATTATATAGAATATTGATGATCCAGAGGGAAGTAGAATGTAAGAAAATACCATTGTTGTTGGTGGGTCTTGATGCAGAGAAAGCATTTGACAGAGTAAGCTGGGACATTATGAGCAGGGCAATGGAAGTATTTGCATTTCCTGGAAAAGATCGATTAGGAGAATGTATGAGGGGATTGGAGATGAAAATTAAAGTGGGTGGGGTCCTCCCTGATAACTTATGCTTGAGAAGAGGAACCAGGAAGGGGTGTCCTCTTTCCCCTTTATTATTTGCATTATATTAGAATCATTGGCAAAGAAAATAAGGGACTCAGAAATTCAAGGATATAATTGGTATGGTAATCAAGAAAAGCTGGCTTTATTTGCAGATGATATTATTTTGTACCTAACAAAACCATAAAAAGACAATATTGTGTTGTGGAACATTTTGAGACAGTTTCAAATCTTTTTGAGAGATACAAAATTAATGAAGCTAAAACAAAGGCAATAGTGGTAAATTATGTTCCCTTACATGAACTGGTTCAGGAATGCCCATATTTATGGGGACATGATAAAATGAAATATTTAGGAGTATGGATTAAACATTATTCTAGTGTGGCAGCTAAGTATATGTGGGAAGAGACTAAACAAAAGATAATACAAAAAACTAAGAAAATGGAAGATTTGTTATATGGATATAGATAATAAGATACAAGCAGTTAAAATGTTTTTAGTCCCTTTAGTCTTATACACAGGTCAGGCATATTTTTATCAACCAGTGGAGAAGTTGTGGGTAGCAGTTAATAAACAGCTGAAGGGCTTTATCTGGGAGGAGAAGATAGCAAGAGTCAAGTGGGATAAACTGATTCTTCCAGTAGAACAAGGCAGATTGAGCTTATACAATCTGAAGGAGTATTTCAGAGGTACACAGTTAAGACTCCTATACATAGTACAAGCAGAAAACTATAATTCAAAGTGGAAAGGGATGATGATGAAACATGGGGGGGGGAGCTCAAGAAGCAAGGAGTGACTAGGACTGTGGATGCAGGCCTTTAAGGAGAACAACAATAAAAATGCACAATATTATATCCATAAAGTAGCAGAAAGTATTCTAAGAACTAAACCAACATGAGAATGGAGAAAGGAGATTCTGCCAATAGAGATAACTGTAATTAGGGATATTGACAATAGGCAAGAGGGAGCCGGAACTTATAGGAGAAAACTGGCAAAGGAACCAAAGTACTTTGACCAAATAACTAGAGAGGGAAAGATGACAGAATGGGAAGATGCCAATAATTTATTTGGATTGCAGATTAAAGAGTGCCTTCCCTATCAGGGATTGATAGCAAAGAGAAAGAAATAGGTGGGTCCTAAATGAAAGGCCAGTACTGGTAGAGTTTCTAATAGAATCTAGAACAGAAGCTGTCATTAAAAAAGTAATAATTAGTACAGCATATAAAATATTGCACAATAACTATAAGAATCAATCAGAGGAGATTAGAAAGGATTAAGAAGAGAGACTGGATAAGCAATTCACAAAGAAACAATGGGAGGATATATGTATGTCTAGCAAATATGAAACAAAATCTAGAAGAGTTGGGATTTTTGCCTGGAAATGCTTACATAGATATTTTCATACCCCAAGTAGACTCCAGAGAATTTTTTCTCAGGCAGACAGTAAATGTTGGAGGTGTGAAGGGGAAGAAAGAGGTAATTGGGAACATAATTTTCTGGCACCGAGGTGAGTTGGTGGACCCTAAGGATTCCATGCGGGATGCACTGTTGGAGATGCAAGGTAGGCAGATTGGTCTGACAATGGAGATGATTTTTCTGAGTTATAACACAGAATCGGAATTACCTAGACATGGCAAGGCCTTGCTGTGTCTAATAATGGTGACTGCCAAAAAAGCAATTACTAGAAAATGGAATTCAAAATCTAAACCAGCTATACTGCAAGTAGTGAATATAGTAAGGAACACTTTTGGATGGATTGTCAAGAACAATCAGCAAATAATGAAAAAGAAGGGAAAGGGGAAGAAAACATACAGGAGGAAGAACAACAAGAGGATGAGGAGAATGTAATATGGGTGAAAAAGAAATTGTAGAAGAAAAAATATAGAGGGGAAAATGAGGAAAGAGAGTGCATGCAGGAAGAGAGGTGAGGAGAAGGGGTTGATATTAATAATTAATTTGAAATTCCAGCCAGTGAAAAAATCTTATTCTGAGGACAAAGGATTGTTTGTACATAGACACAAGAAAAAATCTTATTTTGAGGATAAAGGATTGTTTGTACATAGACACAAGAAAAATATTCACTTGGGAAGAGTAAAATGTGAAAACAAAAATTTGAAAATATTCCCCTAAACTTAAAAAGAAGGAAAAGCAACAGCTTCAGAGTACTTTCAGTAAATGTGAACAGTATTATTAACACTGGAAAATGGATAGAAATACTGGAATGGTGTACTAAATGCGATGTGGATGTTATTCTGTTAGAGAATGTAAGATTCCTGACAAGTGAAGAAAGAATGAAATAGAAAAAATTGTAGGGCAGAAACATAATATGGAATTTAGGAAGTGAACATTGTTCTGGAATGGCTGTGTTGCATAAAAGAACAGTAAAAATACTAGAAGTAGTAATAGTAAGATGGATGGGAAGTTTAACTGTTAAGGATATGAGGGGAAGAGAGCATGTTTATAGAATTATAGCATAGTATGGATATATAACTTGCAAGGAAAGAGAGAATCTGTTTCATCAAATATTGGACTACGTGGTGGTTAACAAGAAAATTATAATTGCAGGTGACTTTAATTGTGATTTAAGGGGAAATGTAGAAAAGAAAGGGAAATATGTAAAAATACAAGTGATAAAATGTGGTAAATCATGCTATGTTAACAGTATGAGTTCTGAGTTTTTAACAGATTCACAGGTTGTGTAATGGTTATGACAGCAGTGTTTTATTTATTTACTATAAGTTTTAATATGTTATGCTGATTGTATTTAACAAAATGTAGTTTTGTTTTAAGCTTGGATCCAAGTTATTTTAAAACATGTTTTTATTACAAGTGCACTATGAAAATGGGGAGTAAGTGTTGCTATGTTTCATTGCCTCATTTTTTAATTGCTTAATTGCCTTTTAACTAGATTGGTTAGCTGGTTCTTAAATAGTTGTGTGCAGGAATTGTTTTCAGGAACTGAGGAAGGCACATGCCAAAAGTGCTTATCCAGTTCTTGGTTTTGCTGTATTAAAGTTCCAGTTTTATGTCTATGGTGTTACGCTCCTTTTTTGTTTTCTTCTAATTTGTGTACTGGAGTGTTCCTTGGTGGTGCTACTGTGTTTTGTTACTGTAAATCAACTGTATGGAGCAAATTTCCATGGACTAATAGAAGGGGGGCACTTGAATCTGAAAATTATTATTTTGTAATATCAGAAGGTTTGGGGATAACAGATGGTTTTATAGTTGCAACATTTTTTTCAACCATTTAGCAATATGGATGGAAGTAATTGAAGAAAAGGAGCATATTAAATTAGGAAAGGGAATAAAAAAATAAATGGCAGATTATGGTATGAAATTAGGAAGTGGAAAGTATTGCGTTTATGGAAGGATCATATAACCATGACTGACATCTATAAAAACTGTTCTGAATGGTGGATAGAATTTAAAGGAAAGTATACATTTTTAATGGCAGGATGATATAAGAAAGGAAGATACAGTGAAGTATGGGAAATGTACAGAAATATATTAGAGAATTTAGTGAATAATACAGTTATAGTATTATGATTTGCAAAAAGAAATGTATAAAAGAAATAAAAAATAAGGCATTACTGTTTAGGCAATAATATTATTTACAAAGGAGAAGGAGGGAGGTATCTGCATATTTGGGTAAAATAGTAAAAGAGGATATTAGTATAATTAGGGAAATTAAAAATGTAAAAGGAGACATAAAAACAACGCAAGTGCAAATTATGAGTATTGTAGTATAGCATGTGGAAAATACATATCAGAGCAAAAATAATGAAAATAGGAGAGGATGGAAAGTAAAAAAAAATCCAGAACAAATTAAGGAAAATTTAAAAAAATAAATTATTATCAATGAATTGGATGATGTACTTAGGAAAATAAATGTTGATTCAATGTCAGGCCCAGATGGCATAGGGTACAGTATGTACAAGAAATTAGTGGACTGGCAATGATGTACTGTAAAAGTTCTGAATGAATGGTTGAAGGATAGGTTAGTTTATGAATAATTATGTAATGGGGTATTACAATTTACATGGAAGAAAAGGAGGGCAGACAACAAGAGGATGGGAAGAGGGTGATATAGGTGAAAAATAAATTGTAAAAGAAGAAAACAGTAGAGAGGGGAAAATGAGGAAAGAGAGTGCATGCAAGAAGAGAGGCCAGGGAAAGGGATTAATACTAATAATTACTTTGAAATTCCAGCCAGTGAAAAATCTTATTCTGAGGGCAAAGTATTGTTTGTACATAGACACAAGAAAAAATATTATTCTGAGGATAAAGGATTGTTTGTACATAGATACAAGAAAAATATTCAGTTGGGGAAGAGTAAACATGTGAAAACAAAAATTTGAAAATATTCCCCTAAACTTAAAAAGAAGGAAAAGCAACAGTTTTAGAGTACTTTCAGTAAACGTGAACAGTATTATTAACACTGGAAAATGGATAGAGATACTGGAATGGTATACTAAATGTGATGTGGATATTATTCTGTTAGAGGATGTAAGATTCCTGACAAGTGAAGAAAGAATGCAAATAGAAAATTTGTAGAGTAGAAATATATTACTGAACGTAGGAAGTAAACATTGCTCTGGAGTGGCTGTGTTGTGTAAAGGAACAGTGAAAATACTAGAAGTAATGTTAAGATGGATGGGAAGGATAACTGTTAAGGATGTAAGGGGAAGAGAACATGTTTATAGAATTATACCATAGTATGGATATATAACTTGCAAGGAAAGAGAAAATCTATTTCATCAACTATTGGACTATGTGGGGGTTAACAAGAAAATTATAATTGCAGGTGACTTTAATTGTGATTTAAGGGAAAATGTAAAAAAGAAAGGGAAATATGTAAAAAATACAACAAGTGATAAAGTGTGGTAAATCAACTGTATGGAACACATTTCCATGGACTAATAGATGGGGGGCACTTGAATCTGAAAATTATTATTTTGTAATATCAGAAGGTTTGGGGATAACATATAGTTGCAACATTTTTTTGACCATTTAGCAATATGGATGGAAGTAATGGAAGAAAATAAGCATATTAAATTAGGAAAGGGAATAAAAGAATAAATGACAGATTATGGTATGAAATTAGGAAGTGGAAAGTATTGCAGTTATGGAAGGATTATATAACCATGAAACACATCTATAAAAACTGGTCTGAATAGTGGATAGAATTTAAAGAAAAAAAAAAAAAATATATATATATATATATATATATATTTTTTTTTAATGGCAGGATGATATAAGAAAGGAAGAGACAGTGAAGTATGGGAAATGTATTGAAATATGTTAAAGAATTTAGTGAATAATACAGTTATAGTATTATGATTTGGAAAAGGAAATGTATAAAATAAATAAAGAAAAAAGGCATTACTCTTCAGGCAATAATATTATTTACAAAGGAGAAGGAAGGAAGTATCTGCATATTTGGGTAAAATAGTAAAAGAAGATATTAGTATAATTAGGGAAATTAAAAATGTAAAAGGAGACATAAAAAGAACGCAAGAGCAAATTATGAGTATTGTAGTATAGCATGTGGGAAATACATATCAGAGCAAAATTAATGAAAATAAGAGAGGATGGAATGTAAAATAAATCCAGATCAAATTAAGGAAAATTTTGAAAAATAAATTATTATTAGTGAATTGGATGATGTACTTAGGAAAATAAATGCTGATTCAGTGTCAGGCCCAGATGGTATAGAGTACAGAATATACAAGAAATTAGTGGACTGGCAGTGATGTACTGTAAATGTTCTGAATGAATGGTTGAAGGACGGGTTTGTTAATGAAGAGTTAAGTAGTGGGGTATTAAAATTTACATGGAACAAAAATGAGAAAAATGAAATAAAAAAATGGAGACCCATCAAACTAAATAACAGAGAATATAACATTTTTAGGAGAATAATATGGAGGAGAATAGAAGGAAGGATGTGAGGTATTATGGAAGAAATGATATACAGTATAAAAGGGAAGGGATGTTGAGAATTGTTATTAGTTGTGAGAGAAATTGTGGATGATATAAGTAAATGGGAAGATGTGAAACTTATGGCAGGTGACATTAACATGACATTTGATACAATAGGACACGATTCTTTGTGGGATGTTATGAAGAAGTATGGAATATGTAATAGAATCAGAAGAGTATGTACATCAGCATATAAAAATAAAGGGTAAGAGTGTTAGTGAATGGGTGGCCGAGTAAAGAAATATGCATAAAGTGTGGTATAAGACTAGGATGTCCAATGACTGGAATATTATTTTCACTGGTAATGAATGTGATAGTGAGTGAAATACCTCATAAAATGAAATATGCTATATACATTTATGATGCAAAATGAGGTGATGATTCCAGGAGTTTTGGCACATGTCGATGTTACAGTTGTTGTTCCTAAGAACAAAATATGGATGAGGGAAATGTTGGTTTGCCTGAATGTATGTTTAAAGAAAATCACCTTGAATAAAGACAAAAGTAAGGATGTGGGTGATGTGGTAAAAATTGGGGACGTGTATTTTTCAATGAATGACATGTCTTTGCCTAGGATAAAATTTGAGAAAAAATATGTAGTTCTGATGCAATGGGAGGATCTGATAAAATAAATGAAAGAAATATGTCTTGTCTGGAAGACATATAGATTATCATTCAGGAAAATGATTTATCTGGTGAATTCTATATAAAGGGAAAAATAGCATATATGTCAAACATTTATATAATCCCATAAAGTATGAAAAATAAATTGTGAAGTTGGTGTTTTCTTCCATGTGGGGTTCAGTATTAAACCCAGTGAAAAGAGGTGTGTTGTATATGAGTGAAGATGAAGGGGGTTGGAATTGCTAAATCCAGTTGTTTATTCTGCTTCTTTAAACTTGTATAAAGTATTAATGTAGGTAAAGGAAGAGAATGAGAAATTAGTAGTGAGAATGTTTAATATAAGTACAAATATTTCTGGGAGATACTGAGAATAAGTAAAAGGGAAAATGAATAGGTAATTGAAGAAATAAGAAATTAAAAACTATTAAGAAAAAATACAAACATGGAAAATAAAAATTGATGATAATGAAAAAGATAGAAGAATATGGTATAATAATATGATGAAACAATATTATTACGTAAATGCATGAGAAATGTACCAAAAGCAATTAAAGCTATGAAAGTCAAGAAGTAGTAGTGCACCAAGATAATAGAGTGTCAGGATTTCCTATGGAGATTAGTAATAAATAAGTTATCAATAGGGGAATATGCCATATAAAAAGATATAAGAGTGTGTTTATTTTGTGGGGAGAAAGGAACAACAGATTTTTCCCCTTCTAGACCCCACAGATACATTCTCATTGTTGCAAATCAAACTGTAGTCCCCACATATAAGTAATAATTCTTACTGAAACTTGATTATTTATCTCAGTTTTTTTGCACTCCAAAATAACTGTTTTTGGTGTAATATAAATATATAAATCAATAAATCATAACTATTGCTAATTCCCCCTTAGAACTCCTAACAAATACCCAGGCATCTTTCAACATATTAGAGACATGGCTTACTAATAATCAGCTCATCCTCAACCCCAAGAAAACAAAATTACTACTCTTTCTTCCTAAATCTGCAGAGATGATACAGAATGAAGGATGGCTACAGTAAGATCGTGCCCAAGCACCAGTGATTGCACAAGATTGACTAGAATGGCAACAGCAGCCACTGCACTTAAACATGGTGGAAATCCCTTTGCAACAGAATCAAGTGCTGAACAATGATAAGCTAATGGATGATAGCTGTATCCATGTTTCTGTGCAAGCATCTCCCTGTGCAAATCCATTTCTTTCATGACAAAATAAAAAGACAGTCTTTCTATAATCTGTTAACCCTAAAGCTGGGTAGTAGCTACAGCTTGCTTTAAATTCTGAAATGAATTTTCCTCTTTACTATCCCAAGGGAAGGGGCTCTGGTGTATCCTATTTTAAAAGATTTGTCAAAGATTTAGCAATTTCTGCATAGTTAGAAATCCACTGTCTGCAATATGCTGTCATACCTAAGAAAGATCTAAGCTAACGCTGACTAGTTGGATGTGGGGCTTTAGCTATTGCCTCAATATGAGATGGTAACATCTGCTGCTACATTGAGATATCAGATGACTAACATAACGCACCTGAGATGTCCATACTTGTAACTTTTCTCTTGACACCTTATGTCCTTTTTCTGCAAGAACAGTTAAAAGATGTATCCTGCTGACACTGCTGAAAAGAATCAGATTCTATTAGTAAATCATCTACATATTGCACTAACACAGATCAACCTGGAAATGTCACATCTTCCAAATCATTTTTAGAATTTGAGAAAATAATGACAGAGATTTAATGTATCCTTGTGGTAACCATGTCCATGTATACTGCTGTCACTTATAAGTAAAGGCCAACAGAAGCTGACATTAAGGGTGGATAGGTATAGAAAAGAATACTGAACACAGATCTATCAAGAATACTGAACACAGATCTATCACAGAAAAATATTTTGCTGTAGATGGTAGGCAACTCAGTATTGTTGCTGGATTTGGAACTACAGAAAAAGTTGGTAATACTGCATTATTTACAGCCCTCAGATCTTGCACAAACCTACAAGTATCCTTTCCTGACATCTTTACGGGGACACTAGAGTGGCGCGGTGGTTCAGCAGTTTGCACTGCTACCTCACAGCTAGAGGCTGTCCAGTTTGATTCTTGGCTGGGGTGTCTTCTGTGCGGAGTCTGCATGTTCTCCCTGTGTTCTTGTGGGTTTCCTCTGTGTGCTCCAGTTTCCTTCCACATTCTAAAGACATGCATCTGAAGCCTTTCTCCCTGGGCCTCCACTGAAAACAGGTTCTGTCCTAGTCAGACTTTCCCAGTAAACAAATGAATATTAAAAAATATGAGTATTACAAGGGATTTTAGCTGGCACTGTTATTCCTTGTTGTATGAAGGTATCAAGGACTGAATTACAGGTTTGATTCCCTGTACTACTTCTGGTTTCAGTGGATATGGCAGAACTCTAGGGAGAGGTTTAGATGGATTTGGTTTTATTTTTACTGGTTACTGGTTCTGCAGATTTTAATATACCTACGTCATTAGCATTTTTAGCCCTTAACTTAGCAGGTACCTGCTGCAGCAGTTTTTCAGCTGTCTGTATGCCTTCAACAAGCTGTTCCTCAGCTTCTGCTAACACTGCTAATACTCCCCCCTCTGATTCTGTTGGAACATCAAATACATCCCTTCTCTTGTACAGTAAATAGTACAACCCAGTTTGCATAATAGGTCTGTCCTTAGCAAATTTACCTGTGCGGTAGTACTCAAAAGAAAAGAATGCCTTTCTTCAATTGGTCCTAAAGAAATTGGTATAGTTTCTGAAACAGGATACATAACAGTAGCTTTTGTTACTCCAACTGCCTTTACTTTATGTATTGGTACTGGTATCTGACTATCTGAGGTAACTTTTAATACAGATCTATTGGCTCCAGTGTCCACCAGGAAAGGAAGAATTTTCTTTGAATTTATTTCTACCTTAACATAGGGTCCCTTTTGATCAATTCACAGGAGAGGATTAAGATTTATTTCTGTTTTATTATTCTGACATAGTTAGTACAGTGATCCCTGACTCATTTCAATTTGAAGAGGTGGTGGAGGAAATGTAACATTGTTATAATTTGGTTGCCATTACGTCCAGGTATCTTGGACTCTCTGCATTTGCTTATGTGGGCATTCTCCTCTCCAATGCCATAATTCTCCACAATTGAAGCCAGATCCATCAGATAAGGCAGAAGGGACACTGCCACCTCATTGTTGCCAACCAGCTACACCTTGTTCCCCTCCACCAGCACTTTTACTATATCCTCTAGCAATTCCTCTCCCCCTTCCCCTGCCTCTGCTTCACCCCCTTGAGACTTCTGTCTTATTTGCAAAGTTAACAGCTTATCCTCAGTATCCTTTCTGTGTTTGTCCTGATACTCAGTACAATGATTTGCAGCACTTAGTAAGGACTTCAAGTCCTTTCCCTGCCAGTCTGTAAGCACTTGATTTATTTGATTTTGTACAGGGGCTTGCAAACCTTGCACAAAAGCAGCTGCAATCGCTGGCTTATCTTGTTCTTCTGGATCTGGTATTCCTGAATGTCTAGCAAGCACTGCTTTAAGATGCCTCAACTAATCTGAAGGGGCTTCCCCTTTATTTTGCTTACACACACAGAAAAGAAAAAATAGCTATATCAATTCACACACCATTCAGGGAGGAAATGATAGGGATTCTTCTGCTGTGCAATGACAGAGGAAAGGTTTCAATCAGCCTTTTCCCACAACACCCCCTTGCTTTTGTCCCATCATGAGCTCAAAATTTACAGCTCTAGCATTACAATCAGGATAGCAGGGTGGATAGGTACTGTGTACAGAACTGACCACTCTTTTAGATCCTTTGAGGGGGCTTTCCCACAGTCAAACCTTCTGTCCCAACATTGCTATGGGCTCATAAACTTGATTACCAGCACACTTATACCTATGTCCCAATATGCAATAAGCTCATAGGTTCATAGGTAGGTACTAGGCTATCGGCCCAAGGGCCTACGTAAGCCTAGCCAACAAGGTTCCCTGGGTTACGCCACACAAGAAAGTTATTTTCCTGTGCCACTGTCAAGCAGAGACACAGAAGTGATCCCCGGGGTGTATTTCCTATTTCCCATCCACTCATCAAGATTTTTCTTGAAGAGTGCTAATGAAGAACTTTGCTTGACATAGATGGGTAGCCTGTTCCAGAGTATGGGAAGTCTCTGAGACAGGAATCTATCCCTCCAGCATGTCCTCTTTATTGTGGTGACAAGGTTTAGGTCCCTAGAGCATGTAGCTCGGAGAGATTGGGATTTCTTTAGGTGTAGCATGCCCAACAGCTCTGGGTTTGACATAGCTTTATATATTAGGCAGAGATCACCTCAGAGTAGATGAAATGCTACGGAATAAAGCTGGAGTTTTTTGAGGCGGTCAATACAGGGCATTTGTTTGAGGCCAGTAATCCTCTTTGTGAGGTACTTCTGTGGCCTTTCCAGCTGCTGCAGATGTCTTGTGAGGTACATTCCAAAAGGGGCATTGTACTCAATAATGGGTCTAATGAATGTCGAGTAGAGGGGAACAATGACCTCTTTTTTCCTGGATGAGAACCCTTTTATGATGAGGTGTGCCATGTAGAAGGACTTCCTGACTACTGTGGCGATGTGACTATCAAAGGAGAGACTACTGTCCACCTGGGTCCCAAGGTCTCTTATCACACATTCGGTGTTAAGTAGATTGCTGCCTATGTCATAGTTCATGGGTACAGAGTTTTTACCAAAGCGGATGACACTGCACTTTTTGGCATTGAGCTTGGGGCCATGGCTCTGGCACCAGGCATCTGTCTCAGCGAGGCCCTTCTGTAGGATGTCCACATCATTTGGGGACTTGACTATGGCTCCTAGTTTGCAGTCATCTGTGAATTTCATTAGCCAGAGGCCTTCTGTGTTAGCCTGTACTTCAGAGAAGTAGATACCAAACAGGAGAGGTCCCAGGACGGAACCCTGTGGTACTCCACTTGTCACTGCTTTGAGGTCAGATTTGGAGTCTGCAACTTTTACAGTGTCGGTTCTGTCAGTGAGCCAGTTGGCAACTCATCTTGTGATGTAGGGATTTATACCTAGTTTAGTGAGTTTAGCTATAATTCCAGAATGGGGGATTGTGTCGAAAGCCTTGGCAAGCTCAAGATAGGCTGTGTGAACCACCTTACCCTCATCTACGGCTTTGGTGACTGCCTCAAAAAAGTTGATCAGGTTCAGGAGGCATGATTTGCCTTTCACAAACCCGAACTGGGTAGGATCCAGAGTTTGGAGGTTACCAGTGTCTTTGTTTATGAGTTCCATGATGATATGTTCCATAGACTTGCAGACCAGGCTCATGAGGCTAATGGGTCGATAGTTCCCAGGATCAGTGGTGGCTCCCCCTTTGTGGAGGGGGATAACTGTTGGTGTGCACCATTCAGTGGGCACAAGGCCTGATGCAAGGCTATTACTGAACATGGTGCTTAAGTGGGGAGCCAGTTTGTTTTGAAGTTCATGTAAAACGCAGCCTGGGATGTTGTCTGGTCCCATGGATGCTGTGTTTTTGGCTTTAGAGAGTACAGCTTTTACCTGCGTAGTTGTGATTACAGGGACTCTGCATTCTTCCTGTATAGATATGGGCCCTTTAGGGGGTGAGGGGAGGGTAAAGTTAGCACTGAACCTATCTGCCAGGATGTTGGCAATATCAGTTGGTCCTGTAATGTTCATGACATTGTGCTGTAACTCAGAGCAGATCTGGATGTTGCCATCAAGATTCTTGACATAGCTATAGAATGTTTTGTGGTTGTCCTTAGAATTACTGGCAATTTTGTTTTCGTAGCTAGCTTTGGAGGATCTTATAAGGGATCTCAGTTCTTATTGAGGCTGACCAGGGAGCACCTCCACTCATGGGATTTTACTCTCTTTTGCAACAGCTTCTTCCTTCTGTTGTACAGTTTGTTTATGGCAGGGGACCACCAGATTGGCTTCCTTTTTTTTGGAGGATAGCATCTTGGTTCTGTTTGGGATAGCACGATCCATGGACTCGTGTAAGTGCTTACAGAGTGCATTTGTGTAGGATTCAGCAGTTGTAACTGTATTGACCATCTGCATGGGTGTCACAAAGTTCAACACTTCTGTCTTAAGAAGCATGAAGTTGGCTTTGGAGAAATTTTTTACTGAGGTTTCCTTAATGGGGGGTGGGGGCGGGATGTGAATATCAAGGGTGATTAGCTTATGGATGGATTGGACCAACGAGGAGTTGACTTTGGATGTGGAACACTGGTCACTCATGTTGGTAATGACTAGGTCTAGGATATTGTTGCCCCTGGTGGGGGTGTGGATAAGTTGATCCATGGCATTGGAGTTTATGAATTCCAGAAAGCATTGCACTAAGGAGTTGGTACACGAGTTTTCCCAGTTAATGGTGGGGTAGTTGAAGTCGCCCATTATTAGGGTGTTTGGTTGAACCCTAATATTTTCCAGTACATCAAGAAAAGAGGAGTGGGAATCCTGGGGCATGGTGGGGGATCTGTAGCAAGCTACAATTTGGATTGCAGTTTTGCCCAGAGTTAGTTGCACTTGGATAACCTCAGCTGCATTATACTGAGCAACTAGCCTGGAGGTGTGGATATCCTTAATGAATATGGACACACCTCTGCCTTTGGTGTTTCGGTCCAGGTTACATGGCCGAAAAGTGTGGTATGAGTTATAGTCTGATAGTGCAGGGGTGCTCTCTTGAACCAGGTCTTAGTCACTGCACAGATATCAATGTTCTCCATTTTAAGGAGTGCTTCAAGTGAGTGCATTTTGAGATTTAGACTTCTAGCATTGAGTAGCATTACCCTCAGTTCATGAATTTGGTTTACTCACACACAGACAGACACACACACACACACACACACACACACACACACACACACACACACACACACACACACACACACACGCGCGTCCCAGTATGCTATAGGCTTATGAACTTGATTTAACTTTAACTTTAGCCTCTTTCTCTCTCTCTCTCTCTCTCTCTCTTTCTTTTCATTCATACATTAAACAGCACAAAACATCTTTCATGCCTCTTACCTTTTAGTCTTGAGGGTACTGTCCTCGACACAAGGCACCTCCTTGTGTTAATTTTCTCTTTTGTTGCATGCAAATGCACATTAATAAACTTCTCTTTATTTCCTCTTAGGTTCTCCCACTATTACTTTACATATACCTAACAAGCAAACTCAGTCATTCAACAAAACAGTTATTCACTCATTCCACTCTTTTAACTATAATTATCTAAAAGAGAAAACATATCTTCCACAAATCCATTTTTCCCATTTAGTCTAGCATGTTTGCACAGCCTGAATAGTTAGGTGTCTGAATCTCTGACTATTCCATACAAAGCAGTTTGGAATTCATAGAAGAACTTTCTGTGCTGGACCCTTGTAATTTATTCCACACTGCCCTGCAGAAATACTAGAGTTCAGAATCTGAGTTTTAAGGCACAGACATCCTTGTAAAGACTCATCCCCAAGCCTGACAAGGCCAGGGCAATGTTAATTAATCTGGTTCCCATGGATACCTGACACAATTTACTAATTTTTCAAACACAAACATGAAATAATATTCCTTAACTCCTTCAGCACTTACTTTGCCTTCAGCTATCTGTCAGTGCAAACAGAGAGAATGCAGTTGTAAGACACCTGAAATATAAATCTACTACTTGTGTGAAACTATATCTTGCATAATCATGCATCTGTTTTTCATTTTTCTTTTGACATAAACATATGACTCATTTGTGAAGAAACTACAAGTTAATATGTATTTTGTGAAGAATAAACTTGAGACATAATAATCTTCCAAAACACAGTGTTTTTTTTTTTTTTAGAGCTTTCAATAAAACTATAAGTTTTGTAAGATGTGACATAGGCTCAAATGGAGAGGACAGGAAACAACTGTATAAAATATTAGCCTGCCAAGCAGTATATGCATGTAACACAAAAGCTGGAAGTAGACATTTAACAAAAAAAAGCCATTATACATAAAAGGTGGAAATAATACCTTTTCATGAAAATAATGCTTTGTGTAATATCTTTAAACATCAATGGTCTCAGAGACAAATACAAAAAAGAGTAGTGAACTATACTAAAAATGTAGAATGCAAATAGCTATGCTACAGGAGACATACTTGGAAAGAACTGAACATGTGAATTTGGTAAAGAAAGTTTTTTAGGATGGTTATTCAGCGGAATACCTGGGGCAAAGGAAAACAGGAGCATTTATATTAATAGCAAAAGGAGCTCCAATAGTAACAGAAGATGATAAAATAGATGTTGTGTCTTTCGGCTTTTCCCGGTTAGGGGTCACCACAGCAGAACTCCAGTCCGCTAATGATTGGTAGTTGACTTTTACATGCCGAGTTACCAGCCCTGATGCACAACCTTCAAAGAAGGTATGCCCATTCACGCATGTCTCCACGCAGAAGACGCTCTAGCTGAGAATCAAACCGGACAGTGTCTTACTGTGAGGCAACAACGCTACCGCAGCAAAATAAATAATAATGGTAGATTTTTAGTACTAAGGGGGTACTGTCAAGGCAGGAGGATTACACTGGCATGTATTTATATTCCATCTAAAACTGCTATAATAGAGCTTAAGAAAATTCTAGGAGAAATAATCAGCTTTCAGCAAGGAATATTACTTAGAGGTGGGGACTGGAATATGATCTGCAACAATGAAGATGTGTCTGAGGAGCCCAGAAGGGAAAACATAACAAAGGAGGGCAAATTTTAGAAGAGATTTATGAAAATATTTGGTATGGAAGATATGAATTCAGTAGTAGGAATATGGCGTGAATTTGTATATTATTGCCCACGATACAAAAACTGGGCTAGGATAGACAGAATTTACATTTCACAGGAACATATGCATTTAATTGAAGGTTTTGATACACACCCAATAACTATTTCAGATCATGCACCAAAAATACTTAAATAAAAACACAGAGTAATGAAATAAAAATGAGACATTGGCGCTTTCCCACCTATCTGTTGAAAAGAGAGGAATTTAAGGAATGGGTAGTGGAAATTATTCAGGAGCTATTAGGGAAGATAGAAATTTCTTCTGAAAATATAGCTAGGGAGTGGGATGAGACTAAAGTTGAGTTTAAAAATAGGATGGAAATAAAAGAAAGGGATATGGTTAAGAAGTAACAAGAATTATTTAGAGGGACTAACAAATGTTAAAATATTGCAAAATAGGGGGAATTCCACAGAACAAGAAGAGAGGCAACTGCAGAATGCTAAACAGAAAATAAGGGATTACCTTGATAATATGCATGAGTTTAGAAAGATTGCTGTTAAGCAACAGTTTTTGATAACTCTAGAGCACAAAAAGTAATGTGCAGTATTAAACCAGATCAGGATCTATCATGCACTATCGCAAATAAACTAAAAATCTCAGCACAGGTGGAAAAACTTAGAAGATATGCAGATAAATATAAAGGAAAAGTACAAAATAAGCAATTTATTGATGACCCAAAAAAGTTTTATAGAGAATTGGGAAATAAAGTAAAAGGAACTGAAATACCACCAAAAAAAGAAAAATTAGATACATTTTGGAGAAGTACCTATGAAAATCCTGCGGAACATAACAAAGATGCTAAATGGACAGAAGAAGTATAAGAAAGAATAAGAAGTTTAAAGGTATAGGATATGAAATGGGATGAAGTAATAGCCAGAGAGAATGAAACAAAGTTAAGAAAAGCCTCTAATTGCAAAACCCTAGGCTCAGATGTAGTACCTAACTTCTAGTCAAAAGTATTAACATCTTTGCACGAAGATTTAGCCACGAGTAAGAACTATTTATTGGGCGGCACAGTGGTGCAGCGGTTAACGTTGTCGCCTCACAGCAAGAGGTTCTCCGGTTTGATTCTCGGCTGGGGTGCCTTCTCTGTGGAGTTTGCATGTTCTCCCTGTGTTCGCGTGGGTTTCCTCCGGGTACTCCGGTTTCCTCCCACATTCCAAAGACATGCATTTGGAGCATTTCTCCCCGGGCCTCCACTGAAAACAGGCTCTGTGGAACCTAGTCGGACATTCCCGGTCAACAAATGTTAAATAAATAAATAAAATAAAGAAATTTATATGCACACCCCGAACAGACACCAACCTGGCTAGCAGCAGGAAAAAACATTTGTCTACTTAAGAGTGAACCTGCAAGCTATCCCAAAAATTATAGACCAATAACTTGCCTTCCAACGATGTTTATACTATACACTGGAATTGATGCTGACAGAGTTTATACTCATTTAGAAGAAAACTCAATTATGGTAATAGAACAAGATGGCAATAAAAGAAAGTCATATGGAACAAAGGATCATTTGTTGTTAAATAAAGTCATAGTGGAGAACTGTAAAAAGGGGAAGAATTTAAGTAAGGCATGGATTGACTACAAAAAAGGATTTGATAGTATCCCACATTCATGGATGAAAGAATGCTTAAAAATGTATAAGATACACCCTACACTGATAGACTACATTACAGTGACCACGAAACAGTGGCAGACCACTTTGTAATTAAGCCATGATAAAGGACAAATTATTATTTCAGGGATAAAATTTCAAAGGGGGATATTCCAGGGTGACTCTCTGTCACCACTGCTATTCTGCCTTGCCTTTAGCCCATTAAGCTGTCTACTTAACAGCTTAGGCCATGGCTATAATTTGACTCCTAGAAAACAACAAAGTGTAAAGACTTTTCATCTTCTCTTTGCCAGTGATTTAAAACTGTATAGCTCATCAGATGAGGAACTGAAAGCATAACTCCAAGTTGTTATAACTTTTTCAGATGATATAAGCATATCATTTGGTCTTGATAAATGTGCAAAAACAACCTTTAAAGCAGGGAAACTGCAGCACCAAGAAAACATCAGTTTGCGACAAGAATGTAATATAAAAGAACTTGAGCAGGAGGGAGTGTATAAATATTTGGGAATTGATGAAGGATCAACAAAAAACATGAACAAATGCAAATAAAACTTATTAAGGAATACTTTAGAAGACTTAAATTAATTCTGAAAACAGCGTTGACATCTGGAAAAAAAATCTGTGCTATAAACCAATTTGCTCTTCCTGTCCTAACTTACAGTTTTGGAGTGATTGACTGGCCCCAAAACATGTTGGATAGATTAGATAGGAAAACAAGAAGGATGCTTCATGCTCAGCAAATGATTTATAAAAATTAGTCCATACCAAGATTATATATTCCCATTCCAAAGGAGGAATGGGCCTCCTTGAAACTGATTACATGTATAGATCGGCAATCGTAGGACTCCACACGTATCTGCTGACCTCACAAGACCCAAATGTAGTGGAAGTTTTGAAGCATGAGGAGAATAAATCTAAGATGACTTCCCTGTTTAGTCTAGCAGAAGCATACTGGCATCAAGCAGGAATGAAAATCAAACCACAAGTAGATAAAAGTCAGGCAACAGCTGAATGTACCAAAAAACAAAAGAAAGAATATAAGGTGAAAGACCGGATTAGAAGGCAAGAAATGTGAAAAATGCATAAATATAGTTGCAAGTATAGAAAACTTCTGGAAGATCCTCATGTTGATCAGGAACAAACACAGGAGTGCTTAAGGAGAGGCAAAGTCAAACCAAGAGATGAAAGGTTAATATTGATGGCACAAGATAGTGGGCTACATACACGTTGGTTTACAAAGTCGATTGAACATGTGGGAGAAACAGACAAATGTAGGTTTTGTAAAACAGAATTGGAAACATTTGCAGACCTCGTTGCTGGTTGTGACATACTAAAGGCAGAAGGACTGTATACTGAAAGGCATAATAATGTAGCAAGACTGTTGCACTGGGGATTGTGCAAAATTATGGTACTGAAGTGGCTGAAAAACACTGGAAACATGAGCCACAGTGCATCACAGAAAATGCTAAAGTCTACATCACATGGGATCATCCATTACCAACAGTTCAAAAGATAAGATACTAGAAAACCGGATGTAGTGGTCCGTGAAAAGAAGACAAAAGTAGCACTGATTATTGAAATCGCCACACCCAATGACTATAGTGTCTTGTGTATACAGAAACACAAAGTCATAAAATATCAGGATATGCAGCCAGAAATGAAAGCAATGTGGAAGAAAGATACCCAGACAGTTCCAATATTAGTAGAAACAATGGGTCTTATAAAAAAAATCTATAGCCATATTTAGATATGTTGCCAGTACATGTAACTCCATACGAATTGCAGAAGGAGTCATTACTGGGCACATTGTGGGTGCTGGGAAGAGCACTTCTAGCTGACATCAAAGATAGAAACAATGCTAATTTCATGAACTTTAATCATACTTTGACTTAGGAATGGGGTCCATTCCCATCATGATATTAGAAACCCCAAAAATTTGGAGAAATTAAAAGGGAGAAAACATATATATATATATATATATATATATATATATATATATATATATATATATATATATATATATATATATATATATATATATATATATATATATATATATATATATATATATATATATATATATATATATATATACATATATATATACACATACCTACTATATATAGATATAGATATATATATATATATATATATATATATATATATATACACACACACACACACACACACACACACACACACGTAAACTCAAACTTGCCAGGAAGCTAATTTTCACAGAGCTCACCCTTCAACTTTGCTGCTTAAAAGCACTCAGTGGCACTTGTAGGCAGTGGAAAGGAGATCTATGAGTTTATGAATTGGATCAATCTTCTGAAGTATGCAAGGCAATATGCACTCATCTCATACTTTGCAAGCTGTGAATACTGGTCCATGTTTTATTGACGTGATAGACTAAAGATCTGCTGTAGAATAAAACAACTTTAAAGATGACAATGTACCAAGAGGAGACATTGTTGTTCTTCCTGGAAAGGAATGTTGGATATTTCTTCTTATAGTACCTCCAACGTAACCAAGAAACTGTTGAAATATACACATAAACTGCTGCCAATGTAGTATAAGCTGATAATAGAGATACTGACTGATAGTTGTTAATTCAGATAGAATCAGTTTCCCACAACTGATCGTGCCCTCCTCCACCAAAGTACTTCAGTGTGCACAGGTATACAGGTATTTCAACGGAATGACTTAAACTCAGTTGTTATTGCAAAGGAAGAATATAAACTGCATGTTCTGGCTAATTGCAAACCTACAATATCTCACATTGCTTGAAAAATATTTTCTTTCTTATTTTGTGTTTCAGAGTTTAAGCATAAAATAGTATTGCCCCCTCAAAAGAAAGAAAGAAAGAAAAGATACCTTGGATATTTCTGATTAACAGCAGCATGGAGCAGGCCGCGCTGGAGCATTTAACAATGATAATAATGGGAAGTTGCAACAAAAAATATTTATTTATTGAAAACAGCTGTAAATGAAATTGCAGCAGATATATTGCCCAGAAATAGTAATACTAACCTATAAGACAGCTTGTTGAATATATTTATAAGAATGTATAAGAGAAGAGGAGTAGTTAGTTGGAAAACATTCTGCAAACTTTCATATAAGAAGATACAGCAGACCACCCTTTTCAAACTAAGATGTTTATACATTGTAGTTCGCCATTTGCTGGTAAGACTGTTGGGAACAGCTGTCCTCAACCATAGATACTTGTTGTTGAGTCTTTCGGCTTTTCCCGGTTAGGGGTCGCCACAGCGGAACTCCGGTCCGCTAATGATTGGCAGAAGATTTTTACGTGCAGAGTTGCCAGCCCTGACGCACAACCTTCAACGAAGGTACGCCCATTCATGCATGTCTCCACACAGAAGACGCTCTAGCTGAGAATCGAACAGGACAATGTCTTACTGTGAGGCGACAACACTACCGCAGCACCACCACCGCAGTATCCACCATAGATACTAATGGTATGCACCAATAAAAAGGTCTGACTTTATGAGGAACATCAGAAAATTTAGGAGGAGCAATTGAAAATATGAAGGCAAAAATCATAGCACTATGCCTAAATCATAGCAATTAAGAGGTATGTTCCTATCATCTTATGATTCCCTCTAACCATGTAAGGGATGGTATTAATTTAAGGTCTTCTACTTGATACATTATCATTTTGTCACATCAAATGAGTGGATCTCATACACACATCACAAAAATGATGGTGTATTTGCATGAGGCTTCCATGCTGTGGGTTTCAGTCATGCTGACCCAGAAAAAAAAACACTGTGGTACTGGCCTGGCCAGACACCTCTCTAATGACCCCAGCATGTGGCCCAAGATGCTGAAGCTGTAGCTGGCACCCACACACTTGTCTCAGCCTAGACTTAGCAGATCCTCAGCCTAGGTCATGTGCCATGCCTCGTCTAAGGGCTTATTCCACCCAGCTCAGTATTTCATGAGCATTCTTACCAAGACAGTCCTGAAAATACCTAAGGTGTTGGTGGTTCCTTCTAAGAAAAGAAGGATTGATCCTGTCATGGAAGACAATTCAGATACTCCAGAAGGGCAGAAGGCTGATAGTTTACAGGTGGTAATATACTTGTGGGGCTTAGGGGAGTGTTGAGTATGTCTGATTACTGTTGCAGGACAGTGGTCACTTAGGTCGTTAGGAAGGGTCTGGGGGTTATGGTAGTTTTTGGGGTGGGAAACCAGAATCCAGTAAAGGAGGGAGCTTGGGAGGTGTGATTTGCTGATATGAGTAGGGGAGGTGATTAGTTGCTCAAATCCATGTAAGTTAATAAAGGAGGTTGAGTTGGGAGCTTGGAGTGTGAGCCAATCAATATTTACATCGCCCATCATGATGGTTTCATTTTGGATATTGTGTGCGAGGTGGGATAGGATGTTTCCTAGTATGGTTATATTGTCACCTGGGGGGATATAGATTGATGCAATAGTAATGGTAGTGAAATTATTGAGTTTAAGGTTAGCTAGCTGCAGCAGTTCAGCAGAGGGGAAGGAGGGAGTAGGTTTTTCTGGACTCACTAGAGTAAGGCGGTTGGAGTACAGAATAGCTACTCCACAACCCTTTTTCTTTTACCTATCAAGCCTGTGTATGTTGTAGCCAGGAGGAATGAGATCCCTGTCCAGGTTATGAGGTTTAAGCCAAGTTTCAGTTAATGTAACAATGTCTGGTGAGTAGTTAGTTAGCCAGGCATGGAATTCATGGACCTTGTTAACTATGCTTCTTAGGTTTATGGAGTAGAAAGTTATCTGTCTTCTGGGGATATGGAGATGGGTAGAATTTAGTGAGTTTAAATTATTTATCAGTGTGGGGGACTGGGGGCCAGGGTTGAGGTGGATATCGCCTGACAGGAGTAGTCGTTTAGAGAAGAATGGTAGTTTGATTAGAGGGGGCTTTCTTATATATTTAGAGTGGGTTTCTAGTAAGGGAGATAGTCTTATTTTGGGAAGAGGGATGGTAAGAGGGAAAATGTAAAGGCAGATAGTGAGATGTTGTAGGGATTTAGTATTGATGTTAGTTTTATCATTTGTGTGAAGGAAGTGAGGGGAGGGTAGCTGTGAGTGATAGGAGGTGAGAGAGTAAAGGATCAGTAATACTGATATTAGGAGTATGGATTGTATTTTGATATACATTCCCTATATTGGAGAAGGCTGAGTGGGAGAGAAAAGCAAGTGAGGGTAGGCTATGACGTGAGGTAGGGGTAAGAGTAGATAGATCACGAGAGGGTTTGTGGATGAGTAGTGCAGGAAGAGGGGGATGAGGTTAATGGTGTTGGATGAATGGGGGTGGGACTTTAGGAAGGGGAGGTAACTACAGGTGGTTGGAGGGTGTGGTTAAATCAGGAAGTGGATAGGGTGTAGTTTAAGTGGACAGGTATAAAGGAGATGATATGGGGGGAGGGTGGGGGTGGGAGGAGAGTGAACGGAGCAGGGCTCCGACAGAAACAGAGGAAAAGCCCCTAAAAAACAATCAGTGAGTATAATACAAAACTGTAGGGCAAGGTATTTATCCAATTTAGGGAGGAAGGTAACAGTCCTATCCTTGCTAGCCTGAATTTACAAGGGGTGAGATATAATCTGCTGCAAGTTTAGAGAATCAGTGATTAAAAATACATCACACTAGATAACTATTGATGCAGATATTAGGGATAGGATAACTTACTAATTAAAGGTGGGCCAGGGGTAGGGAGGCTAAACAAATGTGATATTGTGCTCACTACAGCTGCCCTGTACCAGCAATAGGCTTTAGGTTCATAGGTTGGTACTAGGCTATCGGCCCTAGGGCCTATGCAAGCCTAGCCATAACAATTCCCTGGATATTTCTTCCCACAATATTTACTTCTCCAGGCCCCTGTCTAGCAGGGTGACTGACATAATTCCTGGGGTGAATTTCCTATCTCCCATCCAATCATCAAGGTTCCTTTTGAAGAGGGCCAAAGAAGCACTCTGCTTGATATGTATGGGCAGTCTATTCCAGAGTATGGGGAGTCTCTGGGTCAGGAACCTATCCCTCCAGCATGTTTTGTTCATTGTGATGACAAGGTTTAGATCCCTGGAGCGTGTGGCTCTGAGGGATTGGGATTTCTTTAAGTAGAGCATGTCCAACAGCTCAGGTTTTGACATGGCCTTGTATGTTAAGCAGAGATTGCCTCTGAGTAGACGATATGCCACAGAGTATAGCTGGAGTTTTTTTAGATGGTCAGTATATGGCATCTGCTTTAGGCCTGTGATTCTTTTAGTGAGGTATTTCTGTGGCCTTTCAAGCTGTTGCAGATGTCTTGTGAGGTACATACCAAATGGGGCATTATACTCTATAATGGGTCTAATGAGGGATGAGTACAGTGGGACAATGAACTCCTTTTTTCTGGATGAAAAGCCCTTAGTGATGAGGTGTGCCACATAAAATGATTTCCTGACTGTTGTGGCAATGTGGTTATCAAAAGTGAGACCACTGTCCACCTGTGTCCCTAAGTCTCTCATCACACTTTCGATGTTTAGTGTCCTGCCACCTATGTGGTAATTCATGGGTACATGTTTTTTTCCAAAGGGGATAACTATACATTTCTTGGCATTAAGCTTGAGCCCATGGCTCTGGCACCAGGCATCTGTTTCTGTAAGGCCCTTTTGTAGAATATCCACATCATTTGGGGATTCAATAATGGCTCCCAGTTTGCAGTCATCTGCAAACTTTGTTAGCCAGAGTCCCTTAGTGTTGGCCTGTACTTCAGAGAAGTAGATGCCAAACAAGAGTGGTCCCAGGACTGAACACTGAGGTACTTCACTTGTCACTTGTCTGGAGATGGATTTGGAGTCAGCTACATTTACTGTCTGGGTTCTGTCAGTAAGCCAGTTAGCAACCCATCGAGTGACGTAGGGATTTATGCCCAGCTTAGTAAGTTTATCTATGATTCCAGAGTGGGGGATGGTGTCAAAGGCCTTGGCGAGGTCCAGATAGGCTGTGTGGACTGCCTTATCCTCATCCACAGCTCTGGAGACTGATTCGAAGAAGTCAATCAGATTCAGGAGACAATATCGGCCCTTCACAAACCCAAACTGGGTGGGGTCTAGTGTCTGAAGGTTGCCAATGTCTTTGTTTATAAGTTCCACGATAATGCGTTCCATGCCCTTGCAAATCAGGCTTGTCAGACTGATGGGACGGTAGTTCCCGGGATCCAAGGTGGATCCTCCCTTGTGGAGCGGGATAACTGTACCTGTGTGCCACTCAGTGGGCACGAAGCCTGAGGTGAGGCTATGATTAAACATGACACTTAGGTGAGGTGCCAGTTCATTTTGTAGTTCATGTAGTACACAGCCTGGGATGTCATCTGGTCCCATGGATGCTGTATTCTTAGCTTTGGAGAGTGCGGTTTCTACCTGTGTGGCCGTGATTATCGGAATTTGGCAATCTTTTGGTATTGAGAAGGGTCCTTTAGGGGGTGAGAGTGGGGTGACGTTGGCACTAAATCGATCTGCCAGGATATTGGCAATACCCTTGGGATCAGTATATTTAATGCCATTCTGTTGTAACTCAGAGCAGATATGAGCATTGCCATTTAGGTTTTGACATAACTATAGAATGCCTTGTGGTTGTCTTTGGAATCTTTGGCAATTTTATTTTCATAACTAGCTTGTGAGGATTTTATGAGGGATCTCAGCTTCTTACTGAGGCTGGTGAGGGACTTTTTTGCATACTGGAATTTTCCTCCTTTTTGCAACAGTTTCTTCCTTCTGTTGTATAGTTTGTTTATAGCAGGGGACCACCAGATTGGCTTCCTTTTTTTGGAGAAGAGCATCTTGGTTCTATTTGGGATGGCACAATTCTTGCACGAGTGCATGTGCTCATACAGTGCCTTAGTGTAGGATTCTGCAGTTGAACTTCCAGATCCCATCTGCGTGGGTGTTGTGAAGTTTGTCACTTCTGACTTCAGTAGCTTGAAGTTGGCTTTGGAGAAGTTTTTTAAGGAGGTTTCCTTACTGGGGGGTGGGGGTGGGATGTGGATGTCAAGGGTGATTTGCTTATGGTCAGACCTGACCAATGAGGGGGTGACCACTGGTGTGGAGCATCTATCTCCCATGTTGGTAATGACCAGGTCTAAGATATTGGAGCCCTTGGTGGGACAATGGATTAGTTGATCCAGAGCGTTGGAATTTATGAATTCCAAGAACCGTTGGGAAAAGGAGTTGGTACCTGAGTAGTTTTCCCAATTAATGGCAGGGTAGTTGAAATCACCCAGTATTAGGGTGTTTGGTTGTATCTTAATATTTTCCAGTATGTTTAGAAAGGTGTAGTGAGAATCTTGGGGCATGGATGAGGATCTGTAGAAAGCTACAATTTGGATTGCAGTATTACCTAGTGTTAGTTGCACCTGGAGAATTTCAGATGCATTGTGTTGGGCAACTAGCCTGAAGGTGTGAATATCCTTGGTGAATATGGACACTCCTCCACCTTTAGCGTTTCGGTCCTGGTTTTGTGGCCGAAAAGTGTGGTAAGAATTGTAGCCTGGTATTGCAGGGGTGCTCTCTGGAGCCTTGAACCAGGTCTCAGTTACTGCACAGATATCAATGTTCTCCATTTTTAGGAGTGCCTCAAGAGAGTGCATTTTGAGGTTTAGACTTCTAGCATTGAGTAGCATTACCTTCAGATTTTGCCTGCTCCTATTTGTTACAGTGGTGGTTTTATCTTTGAACCTTGCCTAAAAAAGGCACTATAGGGGTGGCAAGAGCTTTAGCCAGTAACCTGAATCCCAGTTTAGGTAACATTGACTTTTACAGTAGATTAGGAAGAATAAGTATTATCCATACGTTGTAGTTTTAGATAGGATGGTGATGTTGTCCGCATGACTCTTTGGCCGTACTCTTAAATGGCTCCTTTTTTCCCTGACTGGCACTACAAGTGGGTTAACCAAGGGGTCGAGGGGTAGTTGTAATTTTAGATAGGATGGTGATGTTGTCCGTATGACTCTTTGGCCGTTCTCTTAAATGGCTCATTTTTTCCCCGACTGGCACTACAAGTGGTTTAACCAAGGGGTCGAGGGGTAGTTGTAGTTTTAGATAGGATGGCGATGTTGTCCGTATGACTCTTTGGTTTCCAGATACAGAGCCAGATGAGCTGGCCTATCTAGGTGAGATGGTTCCTCCTTCCTTTTGTGAACCATATACTGAGAACACCATATCCTGTGCTTCACCACCAGAGGATCTCTCATTTAGAGATACCCTTCATAGGATGAAGGAAGAATTCCAAAAGGATGTCAAGGTGTACTCCTGGGCCCAGCTGAGATACAGAACTTTCACTGGCCTGCCAGAGTCAAAACTAACTGCTGTACCTCTGGGCAACGATGTTCTGCAAGATGTAGTCATCAGGCATCATTGGAGCCCAACTGGTCATGTAGGGTCCAGGATTTTTGCAAGTTCTTTCACAGGAATGTTTTGACTGACCCAGAGGTGGTGTCCCTAGTCTCCATCAAGGGGCTATCTTTGGCTCACTCCAAGAACTCCACTGCCAGTGACAGAGAAAGTAGGATTTTTTATGACTTTAGGAAAAAATCATCCACATCTGCTACTCTGACCTTCAGGTTTTTGAACTGCCAGGCACACAACCTTAAGTTCCAATAATCCCTGACAAGCTGCAAGCTAAGTCAGAGAGGATCAATGATAAGAACCTGAAGCAGAATATGCTTGGTTTATGCACCCTCTCTACCCAGGTAGGTGAGTCCTCCAAAAAAGTGTCTATGATGCACTCGATGCAGCATGCATGGCAGCAGCTAAAGAGTCAGAGTTTCCGAGGTTGGTTGAGCACAGACCCTGCCATATCACATGACATTGGAGCTCCTTAATGCCCCTTTAGACAAGGACTTCTTCTTCATTTCTTCCCTGTACACAGACATGGATAAAAGTGAATGTTCAGCCTCAGTCATTTGAGACAAGTATTGGGCAGCAGTTGCACGACTGCCTGTATAAAGTGGGTCAAATTAGTTGGTTTTGATAATGGGAGACCTGAATGCTCATATAAGGATAGACAAAACAGGATATGAGGACTGCCTGGGTCAACACTGATGGGACAACAGAAATAATAAAGTAATGGCCATTTTAGACTTCTGGCAAATTGCTTAATGTTGGCCAACATGTGGTTTGTCAAGGAAGACAGTCACAGGATCACATACAAGAGTGGTTAGTATGCAATTCAGGTAGACTTCCTCCTGCTAAGAAAAAGGCAGTGCAGTCAAATCAGAGATTGCAAAGCTAGTCACAATGAAATGGTTAGCCCCCAGCATAAACCACTGGAGACCACAATCATCTGCAGGCAGTACTCAGAGAAGATTCTAATGTCAACAGTGACTAAGCTGAAGAATTGGAAGTTGACCGGAGTGAAAGCACAGGAGTTCAAGGAAATACCAAGGCTCTAGTACCTCAGGAAGAAAAGGATATAGGCGGAACCAAAGAAGAATCTCAGTATCTCAAACAGCATGTATGAAGGTGATAGCACAGATATGCTGTTCATTCTGGAATAGAAATAAAGTATTAAGGAAAGCTGGTGATGAGATAAACAAGTCCAAGAAAATATCAAAAGAAAAAGTGTATAGGATGTGAGAAGTAAAAACAACAGATCAGGCTAAGAAAGAATGCTGTTAAAGTAATAAAAAGGCTAAGAGAACAGCCACAATGCCAAAGAAAAGAGCATCAGACAAACTCTAATAGCTTCTGGAAAATTAATTGTCAGATGGCACAATGAAGCTCTACCAAGTTGCAAGGCAACAACTGAAATATAAAGAAGACAGTCAACAGATGCCATTTGTATGGGATGTCGGCAACAATCTGATCACTAGACCAGAGAACATCAAAGGCAGATAGAGGAGTATTTCAAGAAGCTTCTGAACAAAGAAAAACCCACAGAAGCTGCATTGTCCCATGCACAGCCTACAATGAAAACAGAAGCAGTCACCTTAGAAGTTCAAGGTGCACTAAGGAAAATGAAACTAGAGAAAGCAGCAGGCTCAGATGAAGTCAGGGCAGATATGAACAAGATGTTGGGTGAGTTAGAAATTACTTCTGTGGATACTCATTGTGATGTGGTGTAACATTATTGAGAATAATCATTCTAGTGCCAGTATGTACAAGAACAAAGAGGATACTCACAACTGAGGGTAGTACAAAAGTATCAAAATGCTGTCACATTGCACAAAAGTGCTGGAGAGGGTGACTGACAAAGTAATACCCAGACTAATTGTAGAAAATAAGATGGGAGATCACTAGTTTGGATTCAGACCAGGATTCAGTACAGCTGATCTCTTTGTTTGGAGTGAGACAAGTAATGGAACAGAAACTGAAGATGAGCAAGGAGTCCAACTAGCCAATTTCTAGACTTGGAGAAAGCATATGACAAAGTCCCAAGAACACTGATTTAGGCAGTCCTGCAGGGTTTCCAGTTCCTGGAAACAGTGGTAGAATTAGTGCCAGCTGTGTACAAGCACCCAACAACAAAAGTATGAACAGTGTTCAGACTCACAGAAGGGCTAACAGTGGGAGTGGGTGTACATCAAGGTTCAATTCTGAGCCCATTCCTCCTCTTACTTTTGATGGACTGCATTTGCTAATAGGTTGGAGGGAGCAGTTCATGAAATCTGCTGTATGCAGCTGTTGTAGCACTAAAGGCAGACTCTGTACAGGAACTTCAACAAATTATAGGAGACTAGAATGCAAAACTAAAGGTACATTGGATGGCACTGAGTACAGACAAGATAGTAGTCATGACAGCAAGTGGGGAAAAAGGATGAAAATTGTGATAAAAGGGAAAATAGTGGAACAGGTTAACAGCAAGTATCTGAAATGTGGCTGAGGAGAATGGAAGTCTGAATAATGACGTCAAAGCTAGAATTAAAGGGGCTGCAGCCGAATGGCGCAAAGTGCCAGGGGCAGTGTGTGAGAGAAGAATGCCAAAGAAGCTGAAATGTAAAGTGTACAGAACAATGTTGGGGCTGGTTATTCTCTATCACACCTGAACAGTGAAGGCAGAGCAGATGAAGAAGCTTAAGGTCATGGATATGAAGTTATTGAAACAAGTAGTAGGATGCACACTCATCTCACAAAAATGAGGGCATAAGAACAGAAGTTGAAGTAGCCCCAGTTTCAGAAAAACATTAAGGAGACTAGATTATGGTGGTCTAGTCACATGTGCAGGAGAGCAGAAGACAATCCAGACAATAAGATTTAGGACAGACAAGAAGGCAAGTGGAAATGAGGACATTCAGGAAAGAGATTGATTGATTGATCAATTTGTTTATTTATTAGCATGCATTTACCAAGATAGTCCAAATGAGCACAAATCCCCTTTTCAATGGAAGCCAAGGGAGAAAAGCTCCACAAAAAATATGTACATTGACTTTACAAATGGTTACAGTAAGAAAGAGGAGTACATGTCTAACATAAATACTACAAACAACTATCAGTTAATTGTTAGAAGACAAAAAGAGCATGCTCCACAATGAGTAGGTAAGTATTAAATCAAAAGACAAAATAAATAATATATCTTACACATTAAGAACAGCTCTGAAGAGTTATTGTAGTGCAGAAATACCTTATGTCTATTGTACATGTCACAGATGTGGCTAAAGGTCTTACATAATCAGCAAAGGAGAAAACAATAAGATGAGCATCAACCGACAACAGTAAATAAGTAGAGCAACTACAGTACAGGGTCCATTAGTAACACCACCTTCTAGCTTTAGGCTTATACACAGTGTTCGTAGATGAGTGATTTGGCTGCTGTAGGTGGGGTAAGAGGGATGCATGGAGCAATTTATAAAGTACGGAAGAATGGTGGTAGGTAGATGATGGGCAATTGAGTTGTAAGAGAAGAGTAGATGTGTGGGATAGAAGGTTTAATGGGAAGGGTAACAGAACAGGCATGGGAGGGGTGGTTATAGAGGATTCACAGGCAAAGGGCAAGTAGGCAGAAGATTATTTTGTGTGGATGGATATTTGTGGTATTAGGAGGATGAAGATTAGTGCGTATTAAGGAGCTGGAATATTACCCTGGTGAATGACATGAATATGACCATGTTTCTATCAGATGTTGTTTAAATGTTAAGAGGTTATGGGTCTGTTTTAGGTTATGTGGGATGGAGTTCCAGGTTTTAGATACAGAGGAGGAGTTGAGGGATTCATCTGCAGAGTTATTAGATTTTATGACTAGTAATAGGTGTTTGTGGAGTGGAGGATTCTATTTGAAGTGTAATGATAAATTATGTTGCAGATGCTGGGGCATTTTTTTGAACAGCAGATTAGGTTGTGTGCATTGAATGAGTGAAGGTTGAGGTATGTTGCAGTTTAGTCCACTGACGTTGCCATGGAGCTAAGCAGTGATATGTTTTATATGGGATATTTGCAGCACATTGCTATTTTATTGTAGCATTGTTTGAGTAGGTAGGATTGGATGGTCAGCAGATTTATAAAACTGGGAGCACCGTATAGAAGGATGGGAGTAGGTAAGTTGTAGCAATTGTTTTCCTAGTGTAATCTGTAAAGTAGGGCTTTTCCTATAGAGGACACTAAGTTTTTGACCTTTTTTACTACTTGTTTTAGAAGAAAGTTAAATTTCAATTTTTTGTCAGTTATGGTCTCTTAATAGTTTTGTTTGGGCTACAAGTTCAATTTGGTATAGTCAAAAGTGGTTATGCTAAAGAGATTCATCTGCTGACAGGAGTAAACAGAGCTAGTTTAGATTTTTAGGGGGTTGGGAGCAACTGTGAGTCATGGAGCCAAATTAAAAATAGATAGTAGGGATCCATGGGTTATCTGTTTTAGATTTTCCAGATTACCTGTTGTAGATTTTTTCAGTTTCTTGGCAGAGCAGATTGCATGAGAAAAGACCTCAGCACTTGGATATGATTACTGAAGAAGGAAGGAGAGTGTCTCTGAATCAAGATAGGTGATGGCAGTTGATGAGATACCCTGACCTCATGTAAAAATGGGAAAAAGGAGTCTGATGATAATTATGTTGCAATTTCTGAGGCATGTGAAACTTGTGATGTACATGATGAAGCTTAGGTATTGTAGACTGGATCTTGGCACCAAATGCCTTCCATTGTGTTGCTTGCATCTCTTTTAGCAGAGATTATTAAAGTAGTCAGATTACAAGAAACCATTTCCAGACCTCAAAAAGGGGTGGTTAATGTATTTACTTTGCAACACTATTGAGGCTAAGTTACTGGCCAGTTGAGGGCTATAGTCAGACTTCCACTTTTAAAGAAATTTCTAAGAGGAGTAAGACTTACCACATTATGTGTATGATGTCTTCCTAGCTGATAACATAAAAAGGCATAGCATTAACAAATGTTTCTTATAAGAATATTTTAAGCATGTTTAGTGAACATACTTTAAAATTTAGACTACTTTAACATTTATTTAAGAGGAAACATAAGGGTGATCTAACTTTGGCTACAGATTTAGCTGGACATAAATGGATCAATTATTTCAGAGCAGATTATATGCCAGGTTTAAACACAGAGTTAAACCAATATTAAAGGAGAAACAATGTATACTATAATGTTTAATATTTATTTATCCTGGGCTGTGCGACAATAACATGTTGGATGAAATTTAAATCATGCGACTTTCAAATTTCTCTTGGTTTTTAGAATTTATTTATATGTATAATTTTTAGCACATTTTAAAAGAGTCCTGTGTCTTGAAGGCTTGGCCATATTAAATTATCTTTTCCATCTTCTCCATCTTGGTGTTTGGAGCACTTAGTTTGCCTGTTATTGAATTAACACTTACCTATAGTACTTGACACATTTGCTGTTAGTAGGTGTGTTTTTACAAACACCTTTGCTTTTCCTTATTCAGCGCATATAATTTGCACTTATTTGCATGTATGTGTAGCGACACTCTTTGCTGATAACTACTTCACAGCTACAAAGCCCTAGACTGTGAATACCACTCTAAGAAGTATGAAACTGTAATGACCGTCTTTATTGACTGACTGTAATCCTCAGTGATTTTCCAAGAAATCAAAAATTTTAGAAGGGACAGGGCAAAATGCAAGAATGTGCTACAAAATCAGAGCCAGTTAAGAGGTATTCTTATCAAAGTTAAAATTCATAACAATTTGTATCTCTGCAGAAATATAAGTGAATCAAAAAGATTGAATATGATCTTTGATCTCTTGCTAGTAGCACATTATTTATAACAATAATTTCTAGACATCTATGTATATCAGCCAGAAGAGGGCAACACACCATTTTAATTTACAATTACTCTTCCCTATATAAAAACATGAACATTTATCATGTGTGGCAAGATAACATTTCAGTGTAACACACAGCAGAGCACTTAGAAATAAGTTAATTTTCCATAGTATGGAGTGTAAAATAAATATCTGACTCAGTCATATCATAAATTTGTGAGTTATGGCATGGTTTCATCAAACAATGTACATTATAATGTTTACTATTTATTGGTCCTGGGCTGTGCAACAGTTACATGCTGAGGACTGCTGTGGACTCTGCCACTGTCCTCAGCACATTCATGTGAACCACAGACTGCGTTCATAAGTAGCCAAGAAAGATTTACATGCATAAGTGGCTGTACATGTTTGTGTAAAATGAGATTCATTGACATAAATGTAAAATGGCCTAATTTGCATATAAAACGTATGAATGGACCCGAATTTAAGTGAAATAGTTTAACATTGCTCTATTAACTTGCAATTACTCAAGTTATGAGGCAAATAACTTAGAAAATACACACCTCTTAAAGTAGGAATAAATAATAGAAATATTGTAAATTAATATGAAACACTTCAAATGATTAACAAGTTCACTTCCAGAAATGTTTATTTTACTGATTTGATGACCATACTACAATAGGTTTAGAGAATAGTGTACGGCTGTCATTTGTAAATGGGACGTCATTACAGCAGCTGTGGAAATGAATGGTGATCACTGAAAAAAACATTTACTTTTGTGTCATTTAGTGATTGTGCATACATATGGTTGAAATGCAGTGCTCTAACTGTAAAGTACTGAAGTGGTAAGGATGTATTGTTGACAAAAGTATACAGGTGTCTTTATTTGGAGATTTCTGAGTGTCAGTGAAGAATGAAAAATTACAGTATTATGAATGCATGACAATGGTAGGGGTAGAAAAAGGATTAATCTGTTAACCAAGTGATTGCTTTACTTTTCTGAATATATTTATAATATTGCAGACATTAGCATAATGCAACTTTATGTGGCTGGACTGAGATTTCACATGTGTATAATTATGCGATTTGTGTTACCTACGTTTTTATAGGATGATGGTAGGCACACTTTCATTGCTCTGTTCTTTGACTGATGATAATATCTAAAGTTTGTTTTTTTGTGCATGATTGTGGCATATTTTTTCATGTGCGATAATAATGCAAAACAAAGGATCAAGTCAGATAAAGAACAACTTCAATCATTATGAAAATTTCATCCTCATGGCAGCCCTTAGGATATATGGCAGATGTCTGTCTTGTAAAGGGTGGGCTAAACAAGCCGATAGGATGAAAGTCTGAAATCAAGTTGGCTGGACATTAATGCAGTCAGTGGAAGAAACTGCATATTAGCAAAGTGCAAGAAGAGGGCAAATGATATGGTAGAATATACTAGAAGCAAGGTGAGGCAGAATGCCATTGCATGTACCAGTACTGGAGGGGGAGGACTTCAAACAATTATCCCTTTAACACTAGCTGAGGGAAACCTCCTCTCCATCTGTGCAGACGACTATGACTGGAATAATTAGAGATGCTGTGGATAGTAACTATCACAAACATCTGCAGCAGCAACACTCATCTGCTCAGGAACATACAGTTGAGTAAGTAAACTTACCATAACAGTAGATGTTCAGATGATCACTGCATTAGCTATATGGTTTATATCCTGCCAAGAATATAACAGCTGGCAAGCTTCCAGAGCTTCAGGGCACCTTCCATGCATCCAAACTATCAATCAGCTCAAGCTGAATGGACTAAAAAGACAGGTTTGAGTGCCAAGCCTTCAGATCTTTCCTGTCAGTGAAGACGTTGTTTCTATGAGGCTTTTGAGGATTGATGGTTGCCTTGTGCTGTTCATTTGCTGGGCAGAATACGTTTCCTTTGGGGGAAAAACTTCCATTAAAAAAATGGTTTTGTTTGATAACACATTCCTATTCAGGAAAGTTATTTTAAAGCTAGGAGGTTTGTGTTTTAACAGACTGTCATGAGACTGTACTGTACTTTTAAATGAGAGAGCTATTTTCCAGTCAGTTTAAAAGTCGTTTAAAGTATTTAAAAAAAATGATGTGAAGAAATTGTGTTTATTTTAATTTTTGGGGCTGGGTAAGTGCTTTAAAGTGCTTTTACTATGTTTTTCTGTGAAAAGTAACTTATTACTGGCTTTTGCTGCTTGTTCCATGGGAAAAGTCACCATTTTGGCTTGACCATGGAACAAACTATCAGTCCCACAGTTGGTCCTTCTTTCAGCCACAAAATGAAAAAGTTAAGCAAACCACCTTTACCACCACAGCAGGCTAGCAATTTGCCTCATCCACAGGTGAGTAACATTGCTATGACCATTAGTTTTTCCTCAGACCACTCATTTTTTTACCATGCATCCCTTTGGTGTGGCACCTACAGTCACTATGGACTGGAGGTTAGCTAAATCCTCTGCAGCTGTTTGGCATTCCCTCAGGGGACAAGGGGAGCCACTTTTATTGGTCCTGGGAGAGGGAACAGGGAAGAATTCCCTGTTCTGTCAGAATGTTGTTCCCATCCCATGGGAAGCTGCTGATGAAAATTAATAACATTGTTTGCCCCATTTTTCCTGTCAAAAGAAACAGAAAACCAAACCTGTATCTACTCCTCCTCAAATCTCTTTGGACAGGAGTTATTTACTGAGTCTGGCTCAGGGTTTAATTAAGGCTAGTGATCCTTCTTGTAAACTGGTTTCCGGTAAAAAAAAAGGGATACTTTTTTTCTAGAGAGATTCAAGATTCTGAATCTGGACAGAAAGACGATGGGACAGATGTAGTTTTTTCTCCTCAGATTTATGATTCAGAATTAGAGGAGAACTCAGTTTCTGTTTGCCCCTATGGAGGTTTCTCTTTCTCTGAAATTATTTCCAGAATGTGCCAGTGCTTTAAGTGGAATAACACTGAGGTTTCTCAGTCTCTGAGATAATACTCTGAGCTGTTACAGAAGGACTTTCCAGAACCTTCACCTATTCCTCCAGTTCTGTCAGCTTTGGAAGATGTCTGTGTGTTACTGACTGCAATGTTCTTAATAACCCCTAAAAAGGCAGATAGGATGTGTAAAGTTCCTCAGTCTTTTAAGTTTTTATACACTGTTCCCAAACCTGACCCAGTAGCTACCTACAGCTTTAGTTAATTGTACTACTGCTAAACATTTAGTTAAGTCCAATGTTTCTCTTTCTGATAAGGATAGGTAGATTATTGCTAGTATGTGAAAACAGTACCCTTCTGCAACTTTGATTTTCCAAAATTTTAATTGTCAGGCTCATATGTTAACAATTGTTCTGATTAATCTTGAACGTATGATGAATGTTTTGTCTACAGTTTCTTCATGTCAGGAAAAATCTACTTTAAATAATTTAGTTTATTCTGTTGTACAAGTCACTACTCATTGTTTACAGTGTGTATTTGGCACACTTGATACTCCTTCCAAAGCTATGGCTAGTGGTACTGTTTTAAGATGTTCCTGACTGCATTCTTAGAGCCTCCTAGATGTTAAAAATGAGATTCCAAATTTTTTCCTTTGGATAGAGATTTAGTTTTTGCCTCCTCTGCTGTAGAGCTGATTAAAAATGTGAGGAAAGGGGTAAGATGATACAGGGAATCTCTTAAGATTTTTCAGCTCTCCTTTTCCAAATAAACAATCTCAACAAAATGCAGGTAAACACATATTTATGTACAAATGGCAAAGGTTCCAAACATAATTCTGGAACCACTCCACACCAAAGGCAGTCCAACAAGTCAGAATGACTATTTAAGGGACCTAGTCCTCCCTGCCAACCTGGCACCCCTTTTTCCCTTCCAGAAAGTCTGAATCTCTACTTTCCTTTTTGACAACAGATAGTTTCAGACAAATGGGATCTGAAGATCATTCATCAAGGTTATAGATGACAGTGTGAGGAAATTCCTCCTTTCTGGGGGTAATCCCTTATCCACCAGACCAGGCTCTTTTATTTCCACCTATCCTTCATCACATGCTGTCTAAAGGAGTGACAGAACCAGCTCCTCTTTTCCAGGTGGGAAAAAGGTTTTTATTCAAGGATGTTTTTAGTGGCAAAGAAAGGAAATGCTTGGAAAGCAGTTCTGGATCTTTCCTTTTTAAACCTGTCTGTGATACTTCCCAAGTTCAAAATGCTGTTACTTCACAACCTGTTACCTCTTTTTCCTAATTCAAGTTTTCTGGTAATACTAGATTTAAAAAAATGTTTACCATCCCATCTCTATTTATCTAGACGTCAGGCATTTCATAAGGTTTTGTGTCTCTGGATCACATTATCAGTTCTCTTCCCTACCTTTTGGACTATACACTGCACCGAAAGTGTTCACAAAGGGGCTATCTCCAGTTATAGGTCATTGCAGGCTACAGGGTATGATCTCTTACACAAGCTGGGATTCCAAGAGAAAATTCAGAAGTCTTTTTTGACTCCTTAACACAGGATTGTGCTCCTGGGGTGTCAGCTACATGCCTCAGTTAAAAGAACTTTTCTTTCCCAAGAAAAAATAGATCTATATCTAGATCTGTTTCTAATGGTTTCCACTCAGACTTCAGCCACTGTGAGGGAATACCTCAGGATTTTGGATCTCACGGCATCTATGGTTTTCATGATACCCCTGAGAAGACTCCACATGAAAAGTATCTAAAGTCTCTTTGGTAAGTCCCGACATCTTCTGTTCTTTCAAATCCCAGTGTCTGGTTTTGTCCGAAGAGAAATCACTTTCTGGTGTTAGCAAATATCTTTAGATCCAGGTCCACCCTTCTACCTCCCTGTTCCAAAGCAGTTAGTCACCACAAACACTTCTGACTTTGCTTGGAGGGCATATTCAGGAGGGATAAAAGTGCTAGTTGTGTGTGGCACACCAAGGACAGATGCAAGCACAAAAATATAAAAGGGATGGTTGCCCCAATCAAGGCACTCAACTTTCTGAATCATCTTTGGTCCACATGATCTCTTCAAGTTGTCATAGACAATGCCACAGCCATGTGGCACATCAACAAGCAAGGATGGAACAGGTCATATCCCCTTTGTAGACTAGCCATGTTAGGTTGGGATATCACTTTACAGCACAATCTCACTCTACAAGCATCCTACATCAAGTCAGAGCAAAAATGTATAGCAAACAAGCTGAGCAGGACAAGGGTGAACCCTCATTAAAGGAAACTAAATCAGGAGTCTTCCAAGCCTTTCCTCAGGCTGCCAGATAAATCACCTTCAATAGCCATTCTGCTGCTGATATCCACATGTATTGGTGTAGTAGAACTGTTTTTTATGTTGCTGACCCTGTCAAAATTATTTGAAAACATTACTAATAAAGAAATAGCATATAATATTGCATACTTATTAAAGAGGTATGGAACACATTTACTAACTGCCTTCATTGTAATTCTGCATAGATATGGAAGGTTCACCTAATGTGTTTAATGTAATCATTCCATGCCTAATACAATCATTCCTGGGATGCATGGCTAGGCTTAAAAAGGCCCTAGTAATTGTTAGCCTAGTACACACCTATGAACCTACATCAGCATTCAGTTCTGTATATAAATATATCTTACTGTTTTTAAAACCATCATGTTCATCATATTGCTCACTGCTGCAGTAGCTCTAACAAAAAAATTAAGATTCCGGGGGGGGGGTTCTTGGAGGCCTCCTATGCAAAACTCCTATCAAAAACATTTTAAAATGAGAATACATTGAAAAAGGAGGATCCATGAACAGACATGCAGAAATTGTTGATAAATGAACCTTGATGGAGGAGTAATAAAGGCCAGAGAATACTAACTCATACAAATATTGTAAAACCAGAGAACAACTAGCCCTGAATGGTTCCTGGTTATGTTGTTGGAAACATCAAGAAAAACTTTTCCATTTGATAATGTATGATTTTCTAGTATCAGGCTTTCTTGTCTCCATTAGTGCCTGCTGCACGCCCTCTAAACAGGTACCAAAAGGGAATTAAAACACTATTATCTAGACAGTAAGTAAAGTGGACCGGGGTCGGGATGTAACAGGTACCTCAGTTATTGTATAAGTAGATCCATTCTGTGATGAATCTTGTAGTAATTGCCCTGACCATTTCCAAAAAAAGGAGAACCATTGTTGCCTGGGCCAGAAGGAAGTCATCACAATGATCTTATGGGATTCCTTCTGAATATTCAGAGGTACCTTGGATATTAGTGGAAAGGGTGGCAATGGTTAGAGTCCTCTAGGGCATATGTGGGTATTTCCATAACTACATGGAAATGTACAGAATAAGAAAAATGCCATGATCACACTGATGCATAGTATGGTGGCACACCTAGCACCCATGCCCTCCTCCATTTGTACACTAGTTAGGACTTACTAGACCCAAGCAGGAGTCAGTCTTGCAAGGGGAAGAGAATAGGGTACTGTCTGGACACATGTGACAGATCACATGAGATTACAAGTGCTTCTCAAGAAAGTACTGCAATTAGGGGATCAAGAACAACAGATTTCACGCTGACCATGTCAGTGTTAATCTACACCTATTAACTTAAAACTGGTAAAGTCCTGTGGTAATAGTAGAAGCCCAAAACCAAACAAAAACTATTAAAGGCTCAGTTAGGATGACTCCAACTATTAGCTTGGCAAAAATTTAAAATAACTACTATCCTAAAAAGTTCACCTACACCTAGCAGAACCTCTCATTCAAGATCCTGATCATGGTCCTGCAGCACTGTTAGATCAGTGTGTCTGGAGGTTCAACTGCATCAAATAAGTCACAACATTGGGCCAACTCATCATCCTGCTATTATGACAGCCCCTCCTCAAAATCACTTGCATCATCATATAGCCTATCTTTATGAAATATGCATAACTCATTTGGACTTGACCTTCTTTGAAAAAAGTGTGGCTTTTCTGTTACTTACAATGTAACATTCACAAACACAGGTGAATGTTTAACTCAAAGGGGAATAAATTACTTAAAAAAGGGACTTCGAACATTTTTTAACTGTATGCATTTCCTTCTTGTAATGGCCCTGCTTAAAACCACATTGAACTATCGAAAGAAATGTCTATTCCATAACATAAGACTGCAGTTATTAACACCATTAATACTGTATGTGCTGACATTGCTACAGCTGGCAGTCACCTACAAATTCAATCTAGTAATACACAAGTTTTCAGGGAAACACTAATAAGAAAATTAGACTAAAATGAGTATAATGCCATGTAAACAAACACTGCTCCCACTTCACCCTTACCACTGTACCAATGATACTTTTTGTCTGTCTCTGATGCCACAGATTATTTTGTATGACAAAATAAAATAACCTGATGTGCAGTACATCAACAGACAACATACTTCAAATTGAGAAAACATTGCATAATATAAAAAAAAATATGATAAATTTTTATTCAAATGCAAGTTACGAACTCATGTTAAATACTGAATTGATTTTACTAACTGAACCACTTCAGGACATTCAGTACATGCATACTTAGATAACCCCCCCTCACTAGAATTTATTGTTTAAAGCAGTTAAAATCTGATTACTACTTATATGATGCCTTTTGAGATCACTGAACACTCATACGTGACTTTTACAAACAATACTATGAGTAACTGTTTTGAAATAAAAAAGCTATATAAAGATGAGAAGGAATGTCAGATGAACAATGACAATAGACTATGCATCACATAGCATAGCCCACAGATATCACTGAATGCATCATTTATACTTGATGTGCTCTTTACAAGGAAGGAAACATTAACTGGAATGTCATGGCCCATAATTCTGGACTACACGCTGCCCCTTTACCTGCACAGATGTATGCAGTGCACGAGCCTGCTACATGGGGTCCTTTATAACTGCTGCCAGCTGGCCATCTTTAGTCACAGTGGGACTGAAACTAGGAGCTGCAGTGACAGCATGGGTTATGTCACCACCAGACTTCTGGATGATCAGTGTTTATTTATTACTATAATGTGTTAAGTGGGGCAGAGAATTGAGTTGCAGTGACAGCATGAGTCACATCACCACCAGACTGGTGCATGATCATTATTTATTTATATAATTTGTTAACGGAGGTAGAACACTGATTCCACTGGACCAATTTCAATCCCACCTCAGAATGTGAACACACATGAAGTGGAAAAAAAGAAAAATAATTTATCCAATAAAAAGAGCATGTTGTTGTCTTTCGGCTTTTCCCAGTTAGGGGTCGTCACAGTGGAACTCCGGTCCACTAATGATTGTCAGTAGATTTTGATGAATGCCGAGGTGCCAGCTCGACGTTCAACCTTCAACGAAGGCACGCCCATTTACGCATGTCTTTGAATGCCCACCCAACCGCGGGGAGGACATGCAGACTCCACACAGAGGCCACTCCCCGCATTCCAGCCGAGAATCGAATGGCAGAACCTCTTGCTGTGAGGCAACAACGCTACCGCTGCACCACCGCGGATGAAACCAATAAAAAGAGCATAACAAAAGCAAAGGTATAGTTAATATACAATTGTAAAATGATTTAAGAAGGTAGTCAACAGGAACCAGTATGTACAATATTTACATCAGTTAGAATAGTGCCATGTTAGGCGTTACAGAAGAGGTGCTAAAATGAAAATGATAGGCAGCATGTGTTGGAGATTAGGGATGCAAGGTTATGTCACCTGAAGTACAGCATTTACAAGCAGCTTGTGCTGTGAAATGTTCTTTAAATTATGCCCAAAAGAAGGAGGAGTAGGACAGATATTTAAGATTTGACAGAAGATCCATCTAAAGCTTGGGTCCAACAGGTGACAGGGAGTGGTTAAAGCACTGCAGTCTTGTTTTTAGGTGCTTGCTAGAAAGGCACTGAGTGGCTATAAGACCTAAGATTATATGAGGGAGGCTAAGTAAACCTAGAGAGAGAGAGAGAGAAAAAAGGGTGCCAAAAAAAAAGAAAAAGTGGTTTAGTATTCAGCAATACATTTTACTCTGAAAAAGGAAAAGAATATTTTTCCACTTAGCAGTAAGATGAACACTGGGCATCCTACCATGTAGGAAAACAGCTAGAGTGCCAAATATGAGAATTGTGCACACTGCCAGGATGCTGGGCAGACATTTGTGATGCACCCTCATGCATCCCACACTACCTGGCAACTGATGAAATGGTAGCCCTTCCTATTGTGGTACCGCTCACCCCAAGGACCAGAAGGGGCCCTAATTGCAACATGGATGCAATCTATTGTACAGTGTACCTCAGGGAAATGTGCCATCCCATAAAAGACACACATAGTCCTGGCTCAGTCCTCAGGTAACACCAGGAAATAGATGTACTGATCCATATATTCCAAGAGTAGATCCAAGAATTGTTGCAATATTCTTGAGGCAGAAGCCTGTGAGATAGCTAGCCTGTACTCTGTCTCTGGAAGGTTCCTGTGGCAAGTATAGTGAAGTCTATACATACCTTAGTAGCCACAGGAATAGGAAGTCTATGCATTCCTCCACTATCACTGTGGAGCTCATATCTATGCTTGCTTGGCTAGTCAGCACCCCTTGGAGCAAACGGCTTTGGCTTAGCTAAGACAAGCAGCTCACAACAGGAAATTTAAATTTCAGCAGCAAGTGATAACATCTTCATAGATTGCAGTCTAGATAACACAGGCAAGACTCCTTTTTACATAATGTATCTGTGGAAGGCATGGAAAAGTGGGAAAATTTCACTATGAATCGCAGATAGGCAAGTGAATGCTTCATTAGCATATGCCATTTTACGTCATTCCTAATTTTTGTCTCATCATGACTTCATTTACTTACATACATACATACAAATAGTTCAAGCACGGGCATTAATGCCCTTCTAGCTTGCCAATATACCAAAATGCTTGTTCCCATAAATGTCCAGGCTGTTCTTAAAAATATCTAAACTAGTACTTGCTTTAATGTAATTTGGTAGTCTATTCCATGCATCAGCTACTCTGTCAGAGAACCAATTAGTGAACTTTTCATTCACATAGCCTTTTTTTAATTTCTCCAAATCTTTTGGGTTTCTAATACCATGATGGAATGGACCCCAGTCCTAATTCAAAGTATGATTAAAGTTTATGAAATTAGTATTGTTTCAATCTTTAATGTCAGCCAGATGTGCTCTTCGCAGCACCCGCAGTGTGTCTAGTAACATCTCCTTCTGCAATTCATATGGAGTTAACAAGTATCAGTAACATATCTAAATATGATTGTAGATTATTTTTATAAGACCTGTTACTCCTACTACTATTGGAACTGTCTGGGTATCTTTCTTCCACATTGCTCTCATTTCTGCCTGCAAATCCTGATATTTTATGACTTTGTGTCTCTCTGTATGCAAGACACTGTAGTCAGTGGGTGTAGCGATTTCAATGATCAGTGCTACTTTTGTCTTCTTTTCATGGACTACTATATCTGGTTTTCTAGCATCTATCTTTTGAACTCTACATAGGTCGTCTGATGATTCTCTAGTACTTTCTGATAACCCCAAACATTCCCAGAGGTAGTTGTCTCTAAATTCCCTATATACCTGAATAAGATCTCCTCTTAGATATTTGTAAGAGACACTGTACAAGTTCAGATATTTTGGTCTTTCATAATAACTTTAGGCTTATATGCTGCCATCATGCATTACTGTTAAGTGGCCTCTATGAATCACTGCTTTGCTGTGCTCATTCGAGAACACAGCAGATAGCCTTAAAGTGTTCATGTAATAACTATGAATTCCACTTTTATTATTAAAAAATGCATGTTGATGCAAAACCTATTGTTCTTGTTAATTGTAATTGAAGTAAAGGAATATTTAAAAATTGTCACCCCCCCCCCCACTATTTTTGGCTTTGTCCAGAATTCTTGAACAAAGAAATTGAGAGGTATACCTCTAACCATTAACTCATAAGCTCCAACTTTTAAAAATCAAAGCAGACGGTCAGAAAAGTAGTACTCTCTTTCTTTTCAGAACGGAATACCTTCCTCATACCTGTCAACTGTCCCTGATTCTGACTCAAATTTTAGCTCTGTCCCTTTTAAGCACTCCTAAAACTTTTGTAGAAATGGTGGTGAATTACACTTAAGTAATGACAATAATTCGAGTTATACACTTCTTTACTTTAGAATATGTATTTTAATTCACATTATCTTATCTGTCAATGCCTTAAGTTAATAGCACTGATATTTTACAAGTGTCTCTGATTGTTTCTGGATTTATCCCTGATTCGTTGAGAGCTAGATACCACTCAGTTATCAAAAGGTAGTGATTTGCACAGTCTTAGTTCTCATATGCTTAAAGGGGTCTATGTTTATGAAGAAAAACAGTAAATCCAGGAGGAGTATAACTAAATACATCCACCCATCCACAGACACTTTTCTCATTTTTGCACGAGGATGGGGTGTCACTTCAACAGTGACAATCATATAGTACCGAGGTTCACAACACCAGGTGGCTAGCCCTACTGTTCTTCCATACCACAGACTCACACACACACCTATAACTAATTTATGTCTTTGGAACGTGGGAGGAAACTGAAGCCCCCAGAGAAAATCCACCTAATCACAAGGAGGGCAAGCAGACTCCACACAGAAGGCAACCCTGCCAAGAATTAAACCAGAGATCCTCTTGTTGTGAGGTGAAAACACTATCCATTGCACCAACACTAAACCTGAGGACAAAATAGCTCTGGACAGCTAAAACAATGACATGCTTAATCGTGAGTTACTAGGGTTGCAACCTTTTCAGATGACCAACCTGGGATATTTTTTGAGGAGATGTGAGATTTTGCAGGACAGACTCAACCAGCAGAAAATGCAAAGGACTGAATATCCCTTTTTTGCAAAAATAAAAGCTTACTGCTGAATATATATTCATATATTCCATATTCATCAAGGAAACCTACACCTTCAGGTTAGTGGCGCAGAATGATACCTCTGAGATCATCCATGTGCAACTAACATCAGGCAAATCTGCAATGCAAATTATGGCCTGCTACAGATCACCCTCCATGACCCAGGACCACCACTCCACTTTTCTGGAGACACTGGAAAACATGAAGGTCCTACTGAACACCCTGATATTGGGCAATTTCAATTACCCTACCGTTAACTGGGAAAACTACTCAAGTACAAACTCCCAGGTCCAGCGCTTTCTGGAATTTATCAACTCAAATGCCCTGGATCAGCTGGTAAACTCTCCTACCAGAAGTGAAAACATATTGGACCTGGTCATCACCAACATGGGCGACAGGTGTTCTGCACCGGAGGTCAACTCGTTACTGGTTAGATCAGACCATAAACTAATCACTCTGGATGTCCACACCACACTACCACCCCCAACCAAGGAAACCACAGTGAAAAATTTTGTATAGCAAATTTTACCTTACTTAAGACAGAGGTGGTAAGTTTCACAGCCCACACGCTAAAGGATTACAATGTCCAAGATGCAGGAACCTTTACAAATGCACTCTAAGAGCACCTACAAGGATGCATGGATCGTGCCATCCCTAGCAAAACCAAGACTCACTCTCCTAAGAGAAGGAAACCAGTCTGGTGGACCCCTGCCATAAACAGGCTATACAATAGAAGGAGGAAACTAGTTCAGAAAAAAAAAGCAAATCCCAAGAAGGAAAGACATCCCTGATCAGTATCAGTAAGAAACTAAGGTCCCTCATAAAATCATCCAAGGCTAACTTCGAAAGAAAAATAGCCAAGGATTCGAAAGATAACCACAAAGCCTTCTTTAGCTATGTCAAGAATCTTAAGTGGCAACTCGCAGATATGCTCTGAGCTAGTGCAAAATAGCACAAAATATACTGAACCTACTGATATTGCCAACATCCTGGCAGATAGATTCAGTGCAAACTTCACCCCCCCTCACCCCCAAAAGGGCCCACAACAATACCGGAAAAATGTAGTGTCCCGGAAATCACAGACGCACAGGTGAAAACAGCCCTTTCAAAAGCACAGCGTCAATGAGGCCAGATGGTGTCCCAGGCTGTGTCTTGCACGAACTACAGAATGAACTAACCCCCCACCTAAACACACTGTTCAACCTCAGCCTCTCCACATGCTATGTGCCCATAGAATGGCACACAGCAACGGTTATTCCGCTCCACAAAGGAGGGGCCACAACTGACCCTGGTAACTATCACCCCATAAGCCTGACTAGCCTGGTCTGCAAGGCTATGGAGCGCATCATCATGGAACTCATTAACAAAGACATTGGGAACCTCCAAACACTTGACATGACCCAGTTCGGCTTTGTTAAGGGCAGATCATGCCTACTTAACCTGGTTGACTTCTTTGAGACAGTCATCAAGGCCATAGATGAGGGGAAGGTGGTTCACACAGCCTACCTTGACCTCACCAAGGCTTTTGACACCATTCGCCACTCGGAAATTATAGAAAATCTCACCAGCCTGAACATAAACCCCTACGTCACGAGATGGGTTGCCAACTGGCTTACAGAAAGAACTCACACGGTAAGAATAGTGGGCTCCAGGTCTGACTCTAAACCAGTCACAAGTGGTGTCCCACAAGGCTTGGTCCTGGAACCCCTACTGTTCGGCATATACTTCTCAGAAGTACAGGCAAACACAGGAGGACTATGGCTAACCAAGTTCGTTGATGACTGCAAACTGGGAGCCATAATTGACTCTCCAGCTGACACGGACATTCTCCAAAAGGGCCTTACTGACACAGACACCTGGTGTCAAAGTCATGGTCTCAAGCTAAATGCCAAAAAATGCATAGTCATCCAGTTTGGGAAAAACAAAACACCCATGAATTACCACATAGGTGGCAGCCCCCTTAATACAGAAGAGGTAATAAGAGATCTGGGGACCCAGGTAGATAGTAATATCTCTCCTTTCACAATCATATTGCCAAAGTAGTTAGGAAACCCTTCTATGTAGCCCATCTAATTACTAAAGGGTTCGCATCTAGAAATAAAGAGGTTATAGTGCCCCTCTACTCGTTATTCATCACGCCCATCATAGAGTACAATGCCCCATTTGGGATGTACCTCACAAGGCACTTCCAACAGCTGGAAAGACCACAAAAATGCCTCACCAAGATTACTGGACTCAAACATGTGTCCTATGCGGCCCGACTGGAAAAGCTCTGGCTGTACTCAGTGGCATATTGCTGACTCAGAGGTGATCTCTGCCTGACTTACAAAGAAAGCCATGTCCAACTCAGAATTGATGGACATGCTCCACCTAAAGAAATCCCTGTCACTGAGAGCCACTCGCTCTAGTGAGCTAAACCTCACCACAACAATAAATAGAACATGCTGTAGGGATAGATTCCTGTCACAGAGACTCCCTATGCTTTGGAACAAATTTCCTAACTACATTAGGCAGAGCCCCTCACTAACACTCTTCAAGAGAAACCTTGACAAGTGGATGGGTAACAAAAAATACACCCCTGGGATCACTTCATTGGCTCTTCTTGACAGAGGCTCAGTTAATTAATCAATGGAGCAGCGAAAGCTGACACACTCTGGCTAGGCTTATAAATACCCTCGGGCTAGGCTTATAAATACCCTTGGGCTAGGCTTATAAATACCCTCGGGCAAATAGCCTATTATACCATGACCCACCATTAATATTCCAAAACGTGCACGCTGATTGGCCAACGTGCACGTTGTAAATCGACTTATACTAATGGAAAAAGGTCCGGTCGCCCGGACTTTTTCCATTAGTATAAGTCTCTTTTAAAACACTGTCTCGCTATGTTAAAAGAGTTTAACATAGCGACACAGGTTTAAAAAAAGCAACAGAGATCTCCGTTGCTTTTTTTAAAGCTGTCTCGCTATGTTAAACTCCTTTAACATAGCGAAACAGTAAAAAGCAACGGAGATCTTGCGTTCTCCGTTGCTTTTTAAATCTCGCTATGTTAAATGGGTTTAACATAGCGAGACAGTTTTAAAATAAGCAACGGACATCTCCGCTGCTTATTTTAAAGCTGTCTCGCTGTGTTAAACCCATTTAACATAGCAAACAGGTTTAAAGCAACGGAAAAGCAAGATCTCCATTGCTTTTATTGGGAATGGTTTAACATAGCGAGACAGCTTTAAAATAAGCAACGGACATCTCCGTTGCTTATTTTAAAGCTGTCTCGCTGTGTTAAACCCATTTAACATAGCGAAACAGTAAAAAGCAATGGAGATCTTGCTTTCTCCGTTGCTTTTGGCCACAGCTCTGATGTACTGCGTAGGCATGCGCAGTACATCAGAACTGCCGCGGATACCAGACAGCTGCGGAAGGGCAGCAAAGAGGCATTATACAATGCCATTATTTAAGAAAAGTAATTATTTCTTTTCTTAAATAATGTCATAGTATAATAGCAATAATCCACTTCTGGGTGTGGGTAATGCGGGATTTACCCACGGTTGTCTTTGTTTGGTCCCGAGGGCGCGTGGGTTATTGCTATAATACCTACCTATATTTGCATTGCCTGTGCTGTTCCATATAATATTTATGTATTTCAGCTGAAAATAATTGTTTTACACAACTACTAAGAGAAGCTTATATTTTTTTCTCATAAAATCTTAGATCCATACCTCTCAACTTTTCGCAGAATATGTAGATTTGTGCCTCATATTGTTGGTCTTTTCCACTCTAAATTTGTGATTTTTTTGCTGGTGGGGTGGGGGATTTTGTGGCAAATCACTGAGGACTGAATTCACTAAATAATGGCAGGTACTTCTGCTTCGGACTATCGTTCAGAAAACGTTATGGTAACACAAGACCTTTCACTGTGGCAACTAAGTTTATAAGATCTCAAGAGGTATGCTTAGGATAGTTGCCGTTTTTATTTCTTTTTTGCAAGACAAGTGTCCAAAAAGAGACGAGCAGTACCAGTGACCACTTTAAGCCATTACGGTGGCTCGCTTTGATTAGCAAGTAAACCGTGTCATTCGCGCACAGTCCCTATTTAGTTCAAATCCATGAAAAATGCATTTTTGCCATCCAAAATATGTCTGCTTCCTTCTACACTTTTGGAGGGGAATTTCCATTATAGGATAACAGCTTGAAGTATAAACTAGTCTCAAAACCAGAGAGATATTCTGTATAATCCCCGTACTGTTATGTATACTAATCCAACACTCTTTTTGCACCTAAAAATACAAGAATGAGAAGTGATGCGTTGCTGAACTGTTGCATAATATGAGTTGCGCATCATAAATCTGTGCCTGTACTCTTTCGTTACTAACTGGAATTTTTAACGGCGCAGGACTGGCTGGCTCTAGAACCGAAACTACTGAAACAGTTTTCCAGTTTGGCATCAAAGTTAAATATATGTGCATTTCGAGAAAGAGGGCTCTCCCAAAGACGTTACACGTTGTTTGTGTGATTTTATTTGCTGCGCAGGCTGAAACCTACCTGACGCTGCAGGTAGTTATAGTTTTGTTTTCGCCTTCCCTGGACTCGGTTCGTGTTTTTATTCCGTACGTAAAACATAATGGTGTTTGTACTTAACTGTCGTTTCTTTGTTATACTTCTCAACTGCGCCTGTACTTACTTATCTCGTATTTTTGCTTAGTCCCTCGTTAACTTGTTCGATTTGTTGGTAAATTGCCGAGGTTTATAGTTAGTAATTAACAATAGCTACAGCACATTTTATGGTATTCTTGTTAGGAACATGTGTGTTGTTGCAAAACCTATTGACTCTTCATGTGCATTGCAGTAATGTTTAAATTGTTCTTCGTTTTGGAACGTTTTCCTCCAAGTATATTTTGTCTTTGCCCCTGATTCTCGAAAAAAAAATGTTTAAATATTTGATTGTAGTTCTTGCAAAATGATTGGGGGTGGGGCAGGGGCTGGAGCCGTAGCTTTCAGTTGCCCCCCCCCCCCCAAAAGATATTATTGTTCATGTTTGTTGTTTATCGGCATGTTTTTCAACTGTCTAGATAGAATTTAGCAGAATGTCTAGATTTTTTGCTTCATATTTTTGGTCTGTTCTGCATAAAAAAAATTTTGGCCCGTCATTAAGGATTAAAGTCACTAAATAATGACAGGCAGGAGTTTCACGCCAAATTGAGTGTTAATGCAGAACACGTTATTCTGTAAGCTTTGTAAGTTTATAAGAGCAAATCGAGTTTGGACCTTTGTCCCCAATCCCCCGTTATTTTTGCTGGTTATAATGGAGAATACTGAAATCAAAAAAATGTCTCTGGGACCGTGATTTAAAATGTTATGACATCAGTACACGTGTACAACTATACGTTTATTGCAACACTTCGAACATCACGCAAAGACACTATTTCAGTCCAGTGTTCTCCATTATCACCTCTTGCCTTTGTCCATAATTTTTATTATAAAAGGTTGAGAGGTATGCTGTCAATTGGCCCTGATTTTTTTCTCATATTTTTTGCCCTATCTGTCCCTTGTAAGATTTTTGATTTCTAGTAAGGCACTGAGGATACAGTCTGTCAGTATAGCCAGACTGAGTTTCATGCATCTTTTTGTTCACAAAATCCATGCTGATGCAAAAACTTGTTGCCCTATTAACTTTTTAAGTCATTTAAGAATAATATTTAAAATAAGTCTTTGAATTTGGGCTTGTGTTCCTTCCCCTACCCATTAATTTTGTCTCTGCCCCGTGAGTAAAGCAGTTTTTATTCTTTTGTCTGGGAATGGGTGACCAGTGAAAGTGATGGCCTTGTCAGTTGTCTGTAAGCTTTCTTTCTAGTGCTTCATTTTCTGTATTTTCATTTGCACATACACAAACGGCTACTTTTGCTTCAAAGTAATATACATTTTTAAAGAGCATGGTTACACTATGTTACAGAGAACATATATTGTAAATTGAGTATGTAAACTAGATTAAGTTGCCAATGAGCAGTTAATGGGATCAGCAAAATGATTCAGTCATTTGCGCATTTATATGTGATACATGGCACCAGGCATTGTCCTCCTGTTGTGTAGTAAATACTGAAGTAGAGTGACAGACAGCTGTTCTGTTATGTAATAGTAAATTTGAGACTGAGGTTATGAGTATTGCTCTGTCTTTACAGTGGAATCTGAATGATAGGTCTCATCACTCATTTTGCTGGCCTGCCTCACTGTGTTCAGGAGGTGTTAGGAAGTTAATAGGGGGTGGGGTGGTATGTTTGGGCACTCATAGTTGTTGCCCGGCCATGTGTTTAGCAATATTGTCCTTAACTGTGAAAAAGTCCTTTCACATGTGGTTTATTCCTTCCAAATTATCTTTGGTTATTTTTTTCCTGTTTTCTTTATTACTCAACATGTGTAATTATTACAGTCTGTATCTATACAAATATGTATATTCTTGTCTACCTGTAATATTTGGAGTGTACTGATTACACCCCAATATTTTTTTTTAAACAAAGGACATCTTTATTGAATTTTCACTTATGTCAAAGGCAAACATACAGTTATATAAACGAAAACAAACCATAGTGACATTTTTAGTTGCAAACATTCTACATCACATAAAGTCATGTCACAAACATTACATAGCTCATTTTTTCCTTCCCTTAAACCTCATTCATCCATCAAAACATTATTATGCATGTGTTGTCCCCACAATTCACATTTTTTCTATGTAATTTACTCCTGCCAGATACCATTCCCAGTTCTTTTGTCTCTTGTTACTATATTCACTATTTCTAATATGGTTGGTTTAGACTTTGATTTCCATTTTCAAGTAATTGCTTTTTTGGCAGCCGCCAGAATTAAACTCAGCAAGGCCCTATTTTGTCTAGTCAGATGAAATCCTGTATTACAGCTCAAAAAAATCATTGCATTAGTATTTCTGAAAGAGTAGTTTGCAGGGAATTTTTTAAGTCTGCCAACTAATTACACTCCCCAAAAATATGTTCCAAATTACCTTTTTCTTCCCCATCACACTTGCAACATTTGCAGTCTACCCGAGTTAAAAACAATTTGGAGTTTGCTTGGGATATAAAAATACCTATGCAAACACTTCAAGCAAAAATCCTAAATCTTCTAGACTTTGTTACATATTTGGGAACCATACATCTAATCTTCCATTGATTTATTTTGTGAATTGCTTATTCAACCCCCCCCAATCCTTTCTAATCTCCTTTGATTAATTCTTATATATATACTACAGTATTTTATATGCCCTTCTGATTACCCTTTTTTAACAACAGTTTCTGTTCTAGATTTAACTAAAAACTCTACCAGTGCTGGTCTTTCACTTAATCTCCGTATACCCTGCTCTTTGCTTTTTGTTTCTCTGATATCAGTCCTTGATAGGGAAAGCAGTCTCTAGTCTGCAGTCCAAATGTATTCTTGGCCTTTTCCCATTCTGTTCCGTTTCCCCATCATTATTTGCTCCCAGTACCTTGTTTACTTTGGCAGTTTTCTCCAGTAAATTCCAGACCCTCTTGTCTATCCCCTGTACCCCTAATTGCAGTCATTCTTACGATTGCACCTGGAGATTGAGAGAGGAATGACTTGTTATAGTGTGGTTCATGAGTAAGAACATATCTATATCAAGTTTGCTCTGGTTCTTGTGGATGCAGTTAATTGTTGCAAGTTCCCACAGTTTTGTGTTGGAAACTAGTGAACCGCTTTAAAAGCTGTATCACACTTTTTGTTGCCAAACTGATTACAACATGGACCAAAATGCACCTCTAATCAACCAACAGCTTTCAAAGCTGTTGAGACACTGCACAACTGCACAATCAACTGGAAACAATGTACACCTTTAATCAAACAACAGCTTTAAAAGAAACACTGTCTTACAAAGAATTATGATTGGATCTCCAGTTAGATTTGACATTGAGAGTTTTGTCTCAGTCTTCTTTAGGACTGACCAGCTGGACATAGCAGAACACCTAACACTTTCCTAGGCTACCCTACCCTTTCCCCTTTTCCAGTAATTCTCTCTGCCTAAGGACCTCTCTCATGATCTGTTTAGCTGCATCTAAAATCTGTTGCACTTTCAAAACACCCAGAGACTTTCACTTTTGCCTTCAGCATTTTGAGCTAACCATTTTAGGTTTGGTATCTGCTATTTTTTTTGACTTGCAGATTATTCTGTTGTATTTATTTATTTTTCCTTCCCTATTATATCGTTATGTATTGCATTAAGGTTTTCTCTTCCCTCATCTGTTGGCTAGTAACACTTCTGTAGTTGTAGATGAAAAACTAGTGTCATTCTTTCTGGAAATTTGCAGGGCTCAGATTTTGCCTCAAGATAAACGCCATGAATATGTTAAGTGTCTTGGGAGAGTTACACTTTTCTGAAGACTGCAGTATTTGTGCTGTAAGTCCTCCACTTTAAAAGAATGTAAAAACAGATTGGAACTATAGAAGCTCATAGCCACCTATAGTCTTGGATTTTGTGTGTGTTTTCCCCATTTGCACTTGTCTTTCCACAGTTCCAATGACTGCTGTTATGGTATTAGAAGTTCAACATGCATCCATCTTGTATTACTCTTGCAATGCCCACCTGCATTTTAATTACAGGAATTATTGTCCTCAGCTCCTTACAAACATTCCAGTTTCTCTCCTCCACCTTCTGCATGTCTGACTACTTGTATATTCTCCCGAGTCTTGGATATCATTCCTTCTCCTTTTTCTTCTGTGACTGCTCTCAGGGTACTACCTCTTGCCTTTTCTACCATCTTCTCTTTCCATTTCACCTTTTTCACTGCTTTAATTTGTTCATGATTTAACTGAGTCATTTGTGTGTGTGTGTGTGTGTGTGTGTGTGTGTGTGTGTGTATGCATATATGTTTGTGTCTTTTGGCTTTTCCTGGTCAGGGGGGCCTCCGGTCCGCTAATGATGGGTAGTTGAGTTATCAGTACCGGCTTGCCAGGCCTGATGCACAACCTTCAACCGAAGGTACGCCCATCCACGCATGTCTCCACGCAGAAGACGCTCTAGCTGAGATCAAAACTGGGACAGTGTACTGTGAGGCGACAACAACGCCAGCACCACCACCACATGGTACTTTTTATATATATATATATATATATATATATATATATATATATATATATATATACACACACACACACACACACACACACACATTTTCTTTTTATTTTGCATAATCCCAAGCCGTCCTGTTTCTAAATGTTCCAATTTGCTTTCCTTTCCTTTCCATCCCTCTGCAGTCACCATAACCCCCTTACCTACATTGTATCATTGTTTGGTAACCTGGCTTTTATTCAAAGTGGGCTTTTGTCAAATGCATGCTATTTGAATCCATATTGAAGGGAGGAGTGCATTAGTAGAGTGCCAACAGCTGTCAGGTTGCAGAGTACCAGGTGCGCTCTTTTCACTTTATTTTATTTTGAAAGAGTATGAGTAAATTGTATTTCAGTGTGTTGGCTACAGTTTCATTGTTCATAGTAGTTCCTCTAATCTTAGCTTTTCTGATACCATTCAGTGTTCCAGATACATTTCTTTGACTAAATTTAAATTGAAAGTAGAAACAATGGCACCTAAAATTCAGTTTAATAGTCATATAAGTTATACAGATACTTGGAGTTGCTTACCTTTCCTTCTGTGTAAAACGTAAGAGCACAAATGATCCAGCATTTAAAAGAAAAACATGATTTTGATACTGTACTTCTAAAATTTGATTCAGACTGACAGATGAGATTATAGACATACAAAATGCAAGGCCTTACTACTGGGTTTAGTCTTGTTCTCTTAAAAATTAAAGATGGATAACGTATGATGTAATGTGTGGTCCTATCTCGCCACATTCTTAACTGACGGGTTCGGAGCCAAGAATCGGCTCCGACTCTGCCACTATTTACTAGCTCGAAGTCTCTGGCTGGGCCCTAGTATCCCAAGATGCACCCCGCCCAAACCCCCAGATCTCGTTTGCCGCTCGTAGTGCACAGACGTGGTCTCGAGCTTGGCTGTGGCTAAGTACCTTATTTAAACTTTTTTTTTAGCTTATTTTTCTACACTTTCTGTCAAAAGCTGTTCTTACAGCTACGTTGAGTGTATCCTGTGTTTTGCGACTAGTTCAGTTAATTTTTTGTTTTTGTGGATTCCTTGTGTTTGGTGGGCTAGGCCCATTTAATTTAGAGGGCCTTAGCCTCTCCTGTGTCTGTTACGTCTGTAGGGGCGTTTAAGTTAGAGACCCTTCCTTCAACTAGCTTAGTTTAAGTTTTTTTGTGGCATCCTTGTGTTTGATGGGCTAGGCCCGTTTAAGTTAGTGGGCCTTAGCCCTCTCCTGTGTCTGTCAACTCTGTTGGGACTTTTAAGTTAGAGTCCCTTCCTCCTGCCTTCCTTATCTTGTGTGTGGTTTATTGTGAATTACCATGTCAGGCAAAGATCAGAAGGAGCATTAGCCTTCTGGTTTTAAAAAGTGCGCCAAATGTTCTTATAAGATGTCTTTAACAGATGGCCATGCCATCTGTGTGTATTGTTTGGCGCCATTCATTTGCAAGAATCTTGTAGTGTTTCACTCCTTTAGTTCTAGAGTCTTGCAAGAGAGGAAAAATAAATTGATTCTCAGGGGCCTTGTCAAACCTGCCTTTGAAGAAGCTTTGGAGTCTGCCTCCCCTAGTGGGAAATCTAAATCTAAACCAAAAAAAGAGATCTCCGGCTCCATCTAGTTCCTCGGAGCCATCGGAGAAGATATTAAGACAGCTCCACCTTCCTCGGCTCCATTGGCTTTGGAGCCTAGGGAAGGAATTCCTGTGTCTGAGTCGGCTTCCTCGGCTCCATTGTTATCGGTGCCACAGGAGGTTTCTGTGGCACTGGAGCCAGCTTCGGCTCCGATTCTCTTGGAGCCGATTCGGAGCCCTTCTGCTAGTCTAAACCTGGATTCTCTGGGTAAGATATCTCGACCACCTTCTGTGTCCTCCAAGTTTTCCAGGTTGTCGGATTCGGATGTGGATAGAGTGGTGCAGAGGCTCCTTCAGGCACTGATGTTAGCCAGGTTATTTTCCGCTCCAGCCCAGTTGGCTCCAGAGCCTTCCCTCTTGTCGTTTCCAATTATTCCTCCTCCGGGCACCTCTGTGTTGTTGGAGCTGAGGTGTTCTGCGTCATGTGAGGTCCTGGGGTCTGCGCCGATACCCCCGTTAGGCCTTTCGGCTCCGACCTCGGCTCTAACCTTTTCGACTCCATCTTCTGGTTGTGGCACCCGGGTTTCCTCGGTCGGACCCGAGGGGGATACATCGGGGCTTCATCCCTTGGCTCCAAGTCTCCCTCTTGGTGCCTCGGCTAAGGGAACCCCGACTCCGATTGTGGTTTCGGAGACGAGTCGGTCCTCTGATTCCGGTGGACCCGCATTCGAGGCCATGAGGAGCGCACTGGCCAGGTCTTCAGTGACTTCACTCGAATCAGCTACTGCTTCCTTTGACACTGGGGCTGGAGCCTCTGACGCCAGAGGGGCTCGAAGGCCTGAGGATACTTCCATATGCGGCCCCCAGCTTTCTGAGGGTCCTTCAGATTCGTCGCCTGAGGAGGCCTCCCAGAAAGAAGTCGTGCAAGAGGAAGCACGTTGACTCCCTGAATGAGTCCATCACTTCTGATACCGACCTCGATGACGCAGACAGGTCCCCCAAGTTGTCCTCCGATGATGTCTCATTCTCCGATATTCTGGAGATTTTAAGGCAGAGAGGCGACTGGCCTTCCAAATCCCCATCTGAGGACGAGTCGGTCCTCCTCAAAGCCTTCAGAGCCCGACCTTCCGCCTCCTGGGTGTCACCGCCCTTCGAATTGTTAGACCTTATTTGTCGAAGGGTTTGGGAACACCCTGACTCCGTGGAACCGGTGCCCAGCCGCCCAAACAAGTTTCTGTCTGCACCCCCGGAGAAAGAGTTCCTAACTAAAGGAATTCCTGTAAATGCCATGGTGGTGGTGTCTGCCACTCAGCAAGAAGTTGCAGAAGCTTCTGCTTCCGTTCATCCTCCTAACAAGGAGTCCAGGAGTATGGATCGGTATGGGAAGCGTACCCTGTCTTCAGCGACCTTTACTTTGCGGTCGTTGAACTATCTTTGCCACTTTACTAGGCTCCAAAGAGATCTCCTTAAGGAATTGGGAGATACCCTGGCGGGTAATTTGCCTGAGGCGGTGAATCAGACGGTCAACGCCCAGTTGTCTACCCTTTCCTCTATTGTCAATTCATCCATGAGACTCATATCCTATGCAGCCAAAGGAGCGGGTAGGGCAGCTAGCTCAGGCGTAGCCCTCAGGAGGCAAGCCTGGATGCGCCTGTGTCACTTCGCCGATGCCTTCAAGTCTTCCTTCACTGACGCCCCCTTTGATGGGTCCTCCCTCTTTGGACCCAAAGTGAAAGACACTCTCAACAGATGTGAGCAGGAGGGTAAGACTTTGTCGTAGGGGCCCATTCCTTGCCTCCCTCTAGGCCTTATCCCAAGGCACGGAGGGGAGGCAAGATGTGGTTCAGGAAGTCTCAGAAGTCTTTCCCCGTTGAGCATGGTGACCCCCCCCCTCCAGGGGCAGAGGAGGGGGGAATTACTCTGGAAGGCGCCGCCCTAGAGGCGGAGGAGGCCCCTGCAACTCAGGAGACCGTGAATCGTTTCGTGGATCCTCCTACCAACGTCCCTGAGGGACTGCCCGACTGTGCTACTCCGGAGCCAGTCGGGGGCCATTTTTCGAGGCATCCTCTAGCCTGGGAAAGTATCACTCCGGATCAATGGGTGCTCCGAATAATTACCGGAGGTTACACCATTCCCTTTCTTACACCCCCTCCCCTATCCAGAAAAATCCCAGACGTTCCACCCAGTCAAAGAGGTCAAGCAGCGCTAGAGGTATCAAAACTGCTGGAAAAAGGAGTCATCCAACCAGTCCTCTCAGACCAGATCGGATCAGGAATTTACTCAAGATTATTTTTGGTGCCAGAAAGGACAGGGGACCTGAGGCCCATTCTGGACCTCAGCCGTTTAAACCGATTTGTACTGAAGTCCATGTTCCGAATGGTCACTCTTCAGTCCATTTTTCCTTTATTGGAAAAAGGAGTATGGATGCGCTCCATAGATCTCAGGGATGCTTATTGCCACATCAAGATAAACAAGGCATCCATGAGTCACCTACGCTTCCGGCTGGGAGCCAGTCACTACCAGTTTCGTGCTCTGCCTTTTGGTCTCACCACAGCCCCCAGGGTGTTTACCAAATGCTTAGCAGTGGTGACAGCCCACTTGCGACGTCAAGGATTCCAGGTTTTTCCTTATCTGGACGACTGGCTTCTCACCGCCCCCTCCAGGCATCTAGTCGTTTGAGCCACGAAGGCTACCATCACACTGGGCCAATACTTAGGGATTACCTTCAACTGGGAAAAATCTGTGTTGCGGCCATCACAGCGTGTTGCATTTATCGGCGCAGAGCTAGACTCCGTCCAAGTGAGAACCTTTCTTCCAACAGAAAGAATCAAAGTGCTACAGGCTCAGGTGTTAGCCTTACTACTCCTCAAGAAAGTCCAAGTCAGACTTGCTCTTCAACTACTAAGGTCCATGGCGGCTACCATCATGCTAGTACCGCTAGCCAGGCTACATATGCGGATCCTCCAGTGGCTGGTCTCGGTCCAGTGGTCCTTTCAGGAGTTTTCTTATCCCATTCTCATCACGGAACAATGCCGACAAGACCTACATTGGTGGCTTCAGTCATCCAGTCTAGACATAGGGAGACCACTGACCCCCCCCTGTCTCCTACCACCACTGTGACCACGGACGCTTCCCAGATAGGTTGGGGTGGCCATTATCTGGGCAGAACGGTCCAAGGCACATGGCAAGATCACAAGGTACACTTGCACATCAATGTCCTGGAAATGAGAGCAGTGCTTCTAGCATTGCAAGCACTTCAGAGCTCTCTTCCCAAGGGGACGATTGCTATTCTTTCCGACAGCATGTCAGTCGTCTGGTACCTAAACAAGCAGGGTGGAACCAGGTCCTATCCCCTTTGCAGAGAGGCCATGAGAGTGTGGAACTGGGTGGTGTCTTCTCAACACTTTCTAGTGGCAACGCACATTCCGGGGAAGTCCAATGTGATAGCAGACGGGCTAAGCAGAGCTATTCTGATGCCTCACGAGTGGTCCTTGAACAACCGAGTTGCAACTCAGATCTTCTCCAGGTGTGGTCAACCTTGCTGCGATCTGTTGCCAGCCCCCTCAATGCCAAGTGCAGCAGGTACTTCACTCTGATCCCCTCCCCCTGGGGGAGTCACCCAGGGACGCCCTAGCCCACGATTGGCCCCCAGGTCTGCTCTATGCCTTCCCTCCGTTCCCTCTATTATCAAGAGTGATTCAGAAGGCAGCTTCCTTGGGAAGCAAGATGATTCTGATCGCACCATACTGGCCTCGTCAAATTTGGTTCCCCTTTTTTCAGAAGTATACAGTGGGCGACCCTTGGACTCTGGAACCAGTACCAGACCTATTGACTCATCAGTCGGGTCAGTTCCATCCATCCCTACGAACCCTCAGGTTGACAGCTTGGCTGCTCCACTTCCATCCTTAGTTAGACTACATTCCTTTTCACCTGAGGTGTTGCATATTCTGTTGTCCTCCCACAAGTCATCTACCAGAAAACTATACTCTAGCAAATGGAAAAGATTTGCTATCTGGGCTGAAGCACACAATCTAGATCCCTTCACAGCCCCCTTGTCGGCGGTATTAGATTTTTTGGCTATGCTCTTCAAACAGGGTTCCGCTACCTCCACTATTAAGGTACAGCTGGCGGCCATTTCTAACTTTCACGTCTCACATGAGCCTTCCCTTATGGGCCATAAACTTTGTAAAGCCTTCCTGAAAGGAGCCTGGTTACTCCGTCCACCATTGTCACAACCAATTTCACCATGGGATTTAAGCTTTGTGCTTCAAACCTTAACTTCTACCCCCTTTGAACCGGCTGACACTTGTGAATTAAAATATTTATCTTGGAAGACAGCCTTTCTGGTCACCATTACTTCAGCCAAGAGGGTATCGGAGCTTCAGGTCCTTTCCATAAAGCTCCCGTATTTGGTCTTCCATAAGGATAGGGCTGCATTGAGACTCAACCCCTCCTACCTTCCTAAGGTATCTTCTACCTTTTGTCTTCACCAATCCATTGAGTTACCAGTTTTCTTTCCAAACTTTTCAAATGAAGCGGAATTCAAATTCCACCAGTTGGATGTTCATAGATAACTAAGGTTTTATTTGCACAGGACACAACCCCACAGGAAATCGGATCAATTGTTTGTGTCCTTCTCAGAGAACAGGAATGGTAGCCCTGTGACTAAAGGTACTATTGCTAAATGGATCAAGGATTGTATCTCCTTTTATTTATGCATCAACAGGCAGAGATTTACCTTTCCCAGTTAAGGCTCATTCTGCCAGGGCCATGGCTGCATCAGTAGCTTATCATGCTAGGCTCTCCTTGAATGCCATCTTTGCTGCGGCCACCTGGTCCTCTCCGCACACCTTTGTTTCTCATTACAAGCCTGATTTGGTGTCGAGACTGGGCTTCCTTTGGTTCCACGGTGCTCTGGAGTATTGTCAGTGAGCCTCCCAGAATGTAGGTGCTAGGGACGCTGTCCCGTCAGTTAAGAATGTGGCGAGATAGGACCACATTACATCAATTAGTTATGTACTCACCGTAACGTCAAATGTATGTGGTCCATCTCGCCTACATTCTTACATACCCGCCCACCGTCCCCCGACCTGTTGGACTTGGAGGAGATTATGTTCTTAGACCCTTCTGAGGATGTTATTTTTTTCTCTCTTTCTCCTTGTGTTATTTCTAGGAGGTTGTGTATGTCACTCTGTTATATTGTTGGCAAACAAAATCTGGGGGTTTAGGTGTGGTGCATCTTGGGATACTAGGGTTAGCTCAGCCAATCAGAGACTTCGAGCTAGTAAATAGCAGCCGAGACGGAGCCGATTCTCGGCTCCGAACCCGTCAGTTAAGAATGTAGGTGAGATGGACCACATACATCTGACGTTATGGCGAGTACATAACTAATTGTTTTATTATGTCAGTTTTCCTGTTTGTTGCTTTATCTTACAATTGCCAAACATTAGTCCCGTTCACTAGCTTTGTGCTCATTTCTTGAGAAGATGTACTACCTCCTTCCCGTGTTTTGACTTCTTGACACAAATGTCAGCTTCCCCATTTTCATTCCTTTTACTTCCCTTCTACTTTTCCCATGGTAATTCATTAGCCCATGTATTCTCTGTAGTGAGTGGTTGTGTACATAGTGCATTTAAATCCATCCAACTGTGCTGTTCCCTCTCAAAAATTCCCTAAATGCTCATTGATGATTTATATTTTTACATAAAAGAAACCACAAATTTGTCTTCCCTACCTCAAATCGCAGACTACTACCACCTACATCCCTCATCTTTAGTCCCCATCAGTGCTGCTTCCTCCTAAAACTGTGATATGTTACTGTCCCTCCCCTTTATTCATTTCTCTCTCTCTCATAACACTGAATCCTTTTCCCTTAATTTCTTCTGTTCTTTCTTTGTAGCTTATGCTCTTGAATTATCACCACTTCTTGTCTCCTGGTCTGCCCAGCAGGTTACTCATTGGTTGTTCATGCCCCATGTGTGTGCAGTCCAGAGCACCTGACACAGTACTTCTTTCCTAGTAATCTGTACCTTTCTTACCAGACCTAGGCCCCACCCTTGATTACTGCTGTCCCACCTAGACTGCAGTTTTTCTGTGGTGTTCACCCTTTGCCTTGTCCTTACCCAGCAGCTGTAGATCACCCTCTTTCATCAAGTATGCCAGTCAGTCTCATTAACAACTGTCCATCACCTCTCATCCCAATTACATAGCCTTCCACTGTGGGTTCTTATTCCTCCCATCTCCACCATTCCTTCTTTTTGGTACTAACTCTTTACCAAACCAGCTAGTGCCAACTTTTTTTCCTTTTCTTTTGACTTCCCACTTCTCCCTGATTCTCCTTTTTTACCGTATCTCCTCTTTAGTTTTGTTTTTCTGTGCTTTATATCCAGTCCTTTTCTTTTCCTTACCTTTTACTTTCTCCTCCTGTATTGGTCCCTGTCCTGTATTAATCTAATAACAATGATCCATCGTGAAATGCTGTTTTATACTCCCTTACACTTATTCTGCCTGGTACTCATCCTAATTACCCCGTACCCAATGCACCTTTGTCCTCTGGGGGAAAAATGTGCATCTCATTTTAGAGGATCCAGGACAGTTTTTTAATCCTCTCTGTTGACCTTTGTAGCAGCAGATTAGTTTCCTGAAGATGTCGTTCTTGGTATCCATTACATCACTGTCATTTATATTCATATAAACTAGTAGCGTATCATTTATTGTCCTTGTAAGTATTACGATATACCTGTCCGATTCCCCACACCTGCTTGGCTTCATTCCCTACTCCATATTCGTGAGTAGCTTTTTTGCTTAACTGAAAAAGTCCCATGCAGGGTATCTTTCAGTTTAATTAAACTATATTATCATGCCAAAAACTTCTTCCCTGCTTCCCTCCAAGTAAATTTTGTGCCTTTTGTCTTTACTTTCTAAAGTTCTCATGCCTGTTATTGAGCTGAGTGTCCCAGCTTAAAATTAAATCATGAAAAGTTAATTATTTCTCCTCTGCAAAGTGGAAAACAAAGCCCCAAACTGCATGTCAGTACTTGCAAATTTCTAACCTCTTCCCTTTGCTTCAGTTCACAGTTTCATTATCCATGTTGCTTGTATGGCAAATCAGCATCATTTTGTAGGTGTCCATTTTCTTATACATTAAATCTTTAAATACTTCCAAGCATAACAAAATCTGTTTTTAAAATAATTAAATAAACTTGATATGCCTACAATCATTTGCATGTAACACCTTCTCCAGCACACACTGCTTACTTGTCTTCCTTTTAATTGCTCCATATGTTCATAGGTTTATACTTGGCTAATGACCACCAGGGTCTTTATAAGCCTAGTTGTGCAACACAACCCAGTTTTTTTCCCCCAGTACCTTGGACACCTCTGTGGAGGGGGTATGTTAGTAAGGAGGTTGCCAAGGGTTATGTGGGGGGGGGGGTTAATTTACTTACTGTCGACCTCTGTCCATCAGAGACATGGGGGCCAGACCAGGGGTGAATTTGCAATTTCCCATCTAATGATCAAGGTTTTGTTTGAATAGGGTCAAGGATGAACCCTGCTTCACATGGATGAGCAGCTTATTCCATAGTTGGGGGATCCTTTAAGATACACATCTGTCTCTCCAGGATGTTCTGTTTGTATTGCAGGTAGTTTAGGTCGTTGGATCTAGTGTTTCTGGTACTGTTTGTTTTGTGGATGTGCAAGAGGTCCATCAAAGCTGGATGCGAGGATGCCTTGTATGCCAGTCATAGACCACCTCCTCAGTAACCTGTAGGAGACTGAGTACAGAGATAGGGCCTTAAGGCTGTCTGTGTAGGGAAGGGTATTCATTCCCTGGGGTTCTCCTGGTGAGGAACCTTTGAGGGCAGTCCAGTTGTTGTAATTGCCTAGTTAGATACATGTCAAAGGGGGCTGAGTAGAGTGGTACTGTAACTTCCCTGGACCTGGATGTCATATCCTTGCTTATGAGTTGGGCAGTACAGAATGATTTTCATAGTGTCCTTGCTACTTGTTCGTCAAAGACCAGGTTACTGTTTAACATATGTTTCCAAATCCCTGTTTACTGGGTTAGTTCTTAAGTGTATTTTATCGATGGTGTAAATTTGTGTTAGACCCCCTTGTAGGATGCAAGTGTCATGGGGTAATCAGTGATAGCTCCAAGTTTACAAATCATCTGCTAACTTGGTGAGCCAGAGGCCTTTAACATTAGCCTTAACTTCTGAAAAGTAGATTCCAAACAGTAGCAAACCCAACATGGAGTCCTGGGGTACTCTGCTGATGACAGTCTCCTGGTGGAGGTGGTCTCATCGATCCTGACTACTTTGGTCCTATCTGTAAGCCCGCCAGCAATCCAAAACGTTATATAGGGATTTATGCCTAGTTCTGAGAGTTTGATACAATATCTTGCTCAGGTGTTATTGGCAAATGCCTTGGCCAGGTCAAGGTAAGTGGTATGCACTGTTTTCATGGTTTTGTATGTATATAGTAGGATAATGACCACTAGGGCCTTTACAAGGCTAGCCTTGCAACCCAACCCAGTTGTGTCCCCGTGTATCATGAATGTTTATTAGGAGAGGTTATGTTAGTTGGAAAGTTTCTAGTGATTAGTTTAGGCATTACTGTCTGCCTCTGTCTGTCTGAGACATGGGTGCCAAAGCTGGGATGAATTTCAGCTTTCTCATCAACTGGTCAAGGTTACACTTAAATAGGGTCAGGGATGGACTCTGCTCCACATAGTTGGGGAGCCTGTTCCACAGCATGGGGGTCCTCTGAGACATGTATCTGTCTTGCCAACATGTCTTATTTCTGTCACAAGCAAAATTTGTCATTTGATCTAGTAGTTCTGATGATGTTCATTTTGCAGAGGCAAAAGGTCCATCTGAACTGGATCCAGGGATGCCTTGTATGCCAGGCATAGATCACAACTCAGTAACCTGTAGGAGACAGAATATAGAGCTAATGCTTTTAAGGTGCTCTGTGTAGGAGAGTATGTTTTATAGCCTGGATCCTCCTGGCAAGGAACCTTTGTGGGTGTTTTGCTTTTGCATACGTCTTGACAGGTACATGCCGAAGGGGGCATTATACTCAAATGATGGGTCTGATAAGGACAGAATAATGTGGTACTATGACTTCCTTGGACCTGGATGCCATGGCCTTACTTATAAGTTGGGCAACATAGAATAGTTTTTCTTACTGCTTTGGCCACATGTAGGTCAAAGGCCAGATTATGGTCTCCATATGTTCCTAGATCCCTGACTACCGAGTCAGCTCTTAGGGGTAGCTTATCAATGGGGAAATTAACCTGGATGTCAGTTTTCCCAAAAGGCACTGTAATGTATTACCTGGCACAGAAATTTTATCTATGACTTGAGCCAGTCATTTATCTGTGTTAGGCCCTCTTTAAGATGTTTGTGTCATGGAGGGAATCTGTGATATCTCCCAGTTTGCAGTCATCTGTGAACTTGGCCAGTTAGAGACCCTTGACATTAACCTTTACCTCCGAGAAGTAGATGCCAGTGGTGACTGGTTTCCTAGTGGAGGTGGTCTCACCAATACTGACTTCCTAGGTCCTGTCTATGTGAGTCATCTGGCAGTCCAGCAAGTTATGTAGGGATTTATGACCAGTTTGGTGAGCTTGTCAACTATACCCATGTGTGGTATTGTATTGAACGGCTTAACCAGATCCATGTAGGTAATATGCACCATTTTCTCCTCACTCATTGCCTTGGTGACCTCAAAGAAGTCTACCAAGTTTAGTAGGCATGACCTCCCCTTGACCAAGCCAAACTGAGTTGGGTCCATGTCTGAAGGCTGCCAGTGTCCTTGTGTGTTTGTTTTTTTTTTTTTTTAATAACACTTTTATTGAATTATCGCTTGTGCCACAGGCAAACTTGCATTTATATAAAAATAATCAAACCATGTTAACAAGTTCACACTTGCATATATTATAGGCAAAATACATGATGTATAATCTAAGCAACATTGCATAAATTATTAAATCCCTGGCTTGTCTTAAACCTTGTACCTTATTCCTCCTCCAAAACATTTTTCTGCATGTATTGTTTCCACAATTTCCAATTTTTCTATGCAATTTACTCCTACCCTTTTCTAAAGATCCCTGTTCATCCTTTGTTTTTAAGCAAGAAACATCTTTATTAAGTTATCACACATGACCTAGGCGATCATACATTTATTTAAATGAAAACAAACCATAGTTATATAATTTTATTTGCAAGCATTATACATCATACTGACATAATTTTAGTTGCAAACATTATACATCACTCGTAATCCATCCAGTCATTGTCAGTCAAACATTATGTAACTCATTCAAATCCTGCCTTCTTTAAACCCTGTTCCTCCTCTGTATGTATTGTTCCCACAATTCCCCTTTTTTTCTATGTAATTTGCTCCTACCCATTTCTATAAAGATCCCAATTCCAGTTTTTATTTCTATTGTTATATTTTCTACTTGTAGTAAAGTTGGCTTAGACTTTGATTTCCATTTTCTAGTATTTGCTTTTTTGGCACCCACCATAATTAAACTCAGCAAGGCCTTACTGTGTCTAGGTAATTCTGATTTTCTGTCATAGCTCAAAAAATCATTTCCTTAGTTGCACCAATTTGTTCAGACAGAGAAATCTACAGGGAATCTTTAAAGTCTGCCAACTCGTTACACTCCCAGAAAATGTTTCCAATTACCCCTTTCTTCCCCATCATATCTTCAACATTTGCTGTCTATTTGAGGAAAATTATTTGGGGTCTACTTGGGGTATAAAAATACCTATGTAAATGCTTCTAAGCAAAGATCCTAAATCTTTTAGGCTTTGTTGCATATTTTGGAGATGTACATATATGCCCCCATTGTTTCTTCGTGAATTTTGTATCCAATCTCTTGTCCCAATCCTTTCTGATCTCCTCTGATTGATTCTTACAGTTACCATGCAATATTTTGTATGCCCTACTAATTATAATTATTATTAAACTTCTACTCCTTCAGGAAGCAATAGACTACTTCAACTCTACCTTCCTATCTGTACTAAATTCTCAGGCCCCTAGCAGAAATGTGTGTGAAATCTAACTATGCCCCTTGCTTAACAAAAGAAACACAGTCTCTACTTAAATCTAGAGACAAGGCCTGGGCAATCTGGAACAAATCAAAGTCCCAATCCACTCTACAAACCTATTGGGAACTTAGAAATAAAACAAAGCAACACATTAAACAAGACATAATAATAAATTACTACTCAGAATTCCAATCAAAGCACCGCAATAACCCACAAAAATTTTGGACCGCTATAAACAATGTAATTCTACTGTCTTAGCACTGTCCAACAATCAAACCCCCTCGCCTATCAGAACTACCACTGCCTCTTCCAATATTAAATCCACCTTCTCCCTGCAACCTGTAGCTACAGAGATGATTAAAAAACTGCTTAAAAAGCTAAAACCCATCACATTAGCTGCAGACAACTTGCCTGCAGATTTCCTAAAACTAACAGCAGATAGAATAGCCTATCCTGTATCAGTTCTTGTCAATAGGTCCATAGCAGAACAATTCCCTCCCATTTGGAAACCCTCTCATGTTATAACTCTACATAAAGGTGGCTCTTCAACAGATCTCTCTAACTACCACCCATTCGCAATATTACAACCACTGTCTAAAATACTAGATAGGGTATTCACATACAAGTTACTGATTACCTGCATGCTAACAAACTTATAACCAACACTCTGTTTCGATTATTTCATAGTACATCCACTGCTCTAATGTCATTCACCAATACTGTCGGCTATCACAGGAACAACAGTAAATATGTATCCTCTCTCTTCCTTGACCTATCAAAAGCTTTTGATGTGGTTTCTCATAATAAACCTAAACATTCTCTCTGAACTAAACTTTTGTCGATCTGCCCTTGCCTGGTTCCAGGATTACCTTACTGGATGCCAGCAAGAGTATCTTGGCAACAGATGTTATCACCCCTTCTACCAGTGACTCTAGGTGTCCCCCAAGGCTCAATCTTAGGCCCACTGCTACTCTCAATTTTTCCAAATAACCTCCACATTTCAACTCCACAAGCCTCTCGTATCCAATATGCAAATGATTTAACAGTGATATGTGCTGCTTCCTCAGTTCATGAACTTCAAAATATAACACAACAATCCTTTCCAGCAGTTGAGACCTGGCTTACAAACTCACAGCTAATTTTAATCCCCCAAAAAGCCAAACTTATGATTTTCCTACCTACTAAATCAGCCTCTCCCACTAACACTTTCAACACTGTATCACTAAATAACACCATTTCCCCATTGCCACACACCAAACGTTTAGGAGTCGAAATTGACTGCAACTTAAAATTTGATATTCGGATTTCCCAAACAGTAAAAGAAGTTTGCAAAAAACTCTAACATTGTAGAGGAACAAACACTACTTTAATGAAGATTCTAAAGCTGCCATTGCCCAATCTCACTTAATCTCCACACTGCTGTACACCGCTCCCATACTCACAAATCTAAAAAAAAATCAGAGCTAGCAAAACTTGAATCCTGTGATAACAAAATTGCCAGATATGCTACAAATGTACAAGCTAGAGCCCACCATTTTATAGCACTCGAGCAACTCTACTGGCTAGAGGCTCCCCCTTTCACTACACTGCAACCAGTTAGCCATGGCTCTTAAAATTCTCTCTGAACCTGAGTAAACACCTTCCCTACAAATATTACTTCAGCCATATCCCACTAACAGAACCCTATGCTTCACTAACGCCACATAAAAATCAAGTCAACCAGAAATCAAGCTGGAGATTCTCTTTTTTCAAATTGTATAGGAAAAATCTGGACTGCACTACTAGACAACATTATAACTGCTGCATCTCTAGCTTAGTTTAAAACACCACTAAAAACCTACTTATTCAACAAATGACTTTGTCCTTGCCCTACTCCAGACTAACTTCTTACTGTGATTATTACCTTTGCTTCTTTATTACCTTTGCTTCACTCACTATTTCCCTCTCTAGTCTATTACCTATGCCTCTTAGCATACTGACATTCACAGCACTATACCATTCCAGAGCTGATGACATATTAGACTAGACATGTCAGTTTCTTTTTGTAAAGTATAATCAGAAAGTGTGTAATGTCATATTGGTCTCTCTAATTACACAGAAATGTATAATGATGCATCTTTCTGCTTATTGTTTAATCTTTTGATTCCTACTGATCTCGGTTAAAAGTTATTGTGTATTATCTAAACTTAGTAATCTATTAATTAGCCTTTATGTATAACTGCTTGTCCAAACTGTGTGTGAGCTAGTATCTTAATTTCTTTGAACTACGTATACTACTGATGTACTGTACTTCTGATGTTCACTGTGGAGCTTTTCTCCCCGGGTCTCGGCTGAAAAAGGACGCAAGTCGAGTCGGACTTTCCTAGTAAACAAATGTAAAATAAAATAAATAACTATTTCTTTTTAACAGCAGCTTCTGTTCTAGATTCTACTAAAAACTCTACCAGTGCTGTATTTTCACTTAGGATAATGCTATTTCCTTCTCTAATTAATTGTTTCCAATACTTTGGTTCTTTTGCAAGTTTTCTTCAATAAATTCCAGCCCCTGCTTGCCTATCATCTGTATTCCTAATTGCAGTCATCCCTATTGGCAGAATCTCCTTTCTTGATTCCTGTGATTGTTTAGTTCTTATAATACTTTCTGTTACTATATTCTGTATGGTTATTGTTATTCTCCTTAAGTATCTGCATCCAAAATCTCAGTCTCTCCTTATTACTTGAGCTTCACCCTGTTTCATCATCATCCCTTTCCACTTTGAATTATAGGTTTCTGCTTGTGCTATGTATAGGGGCCTTAACTGTCTAGCTCTGAAATACCCCTTCAAATCGGGTAATTCAAACTGCTTTGTTCATTTGGAAGAATCAGCTTATCCCACTTGACTCTTGCTGACACTTCCCCTCCCAGATAAAATCCTTCAGCTGTTTATTAATTGCTATCCACAACTTCTCCTGTGGTTGATAAAAATATGCCTCACCTGTGTATAAAGCTAAAGGGACTAAAACATTTTAACTCCTTGTATCTTGCTATCCATGTCCATATAACAGAGCTTCCAATTTCTCAGTTTTTGTATTCTTTTAGTTTCTTCCCACATATCCTTAGCTGCCTCATCAGAATCCTTTTTAATCCATACTCCTAAGTAGTTAACTTTATCATGTTCCCATAAACCTGGATTGTGCTGAACCAATTTGTGTATGGGTACATAATTTAGAACTATTGATTTTGTTTTAGATTTATTAATTTTGTATCCTGAAAACCTTTGAAACTGCCTCAAAATGTTCCACAACACTGAAATATCCTTTTCTGGTTTTATCAGGTTTAAAATATCATCTGCAAATAGAGCCAGCTGTTATCTACCATACCAATTATATCCTTGAATGTCTGAGTCTCTTATTTTCTTTGCCAGTAGTTCTAAATATAGTGCAAATAACAAAGGAGAAAGAGGACAACCCTGCATGGTTCCTCTGCTCAAACAGAAATTATCAGAGAGGAGCCCATCCACTTTAATTTTTCTGATCCCTCATATATCCTCCTAATCAACCTTGTAATTTTATGCGGGAATGCAAAGCTTCCATTGCCCTGCTCATAAACTCCAAGCTTACTCTGTCAAATGCTTTATCTGCATTAAGATCCAACAACAACAGTGATATTTTCTTACATTCATCTTCCCTCTGGATCATCAGTATTCTGTTAATGTTGTCAAATGTTTGCCTACCAAACACAAAAACCACAATGATCCATATTTATCAATTTTGGCATCACTTTTGCCATTCTTTTAGCCCGTATAGACAAAATCACTTTATAATCATGGTTTAGGATTGAAATGGGTCTTTATGAAGCTAGATCTGATGGATCTTTACCCTCTTTAGGTATTACAGCCACCATCGCTTTCTTTCAGGATATTGATGCGTCTCCTCCTCTTAAAATGCTGTTAAACAAAACCCTCCAGATCTTTCAGTTTTTCCCCGTAGCTTCCAGACTTCCACAGGAATGACATCTATTCCTGGAGACTCTCCTGTGGATTGGTTATTCATCCCCATTATTATCTCGTCTCTTCCTATCCTGTTAGTAATTGAGCCATATTTACCTCCTTGGCATATTTAATTCTTCCATAAAAAATTCCACTTGTACCTTTTCTTGATTTCCATATTTCTCTGCTTTATACAGGCTTTCATAAAATTACTGTAATATTTCTAGTACCTGTACAGGATAGATTATCTTCCTTGTTATAGGCTCCATAAGCTTGGTGACAGCCCTTTCTATTTTCTGTTACCTGAGTTCTTGTACTAAAAGCTTTTGTACTCTGGCGCTGTTATCAAAAAGTAGTTGCTTAACAGCAGTTTTTCTAAACTCATGCATATTATAGAGGTAATCCTTTATTTTCTGCTTAGCATTCTGCAATTAGTCTTCCTCTTGTTCTGTGAGATTCCCCACGTTCTGCAATACTTTTAACATTTTGTCAGTCCCTCTAAATAATTCTTGTTACTTCTTAACCATATCTCTCTCTTATTTTCCATCCTGTTTTTAAACTCAACTTTAATTTTATCCCACTCCCTAGCTGTATTTTCAGAAGAAATTTCTAACTTCTCTAACAACTCCTGCATAATTTCCACTACCCATTCCTTAAATTCCTTGTTTTCAAAATATAGGTGGGAAAGCACCAGTATCTCATTTTTATTTCATTACCCTGTGTTTTTATTTTAGTTATTATTGGCTTGTGATCTGAAATAGTTATTGGATGCGTATCAAAACTTTTGTTCCTGTGAAATGCAAGTTCTGATCCTATGTCACATCCTAGAAAACTTTTTTCGTTTTATTGAAAGCCCTCAAAAAAGTACACCCCTAAAACCTATTAACTTGATACTAACACACAAAATAATGTACATCTTCCAATACTGAAAATTTACCCTCCCAATAGGAACAGTTGTCCCAAACTGACAGCCATACTGACAGATTTGGGTTAATGTAAAAGGAAGGTTACCCATGCTAATGACACGTGGTACAGCCAGTGCTTCTACTAAGTGCTGTCTGGTTTTTGTATTGTCTTTTTTATTGCTGTCCGATAATAGAAAAATACTTGAATGTTTTCAGAAAACATTATCCTAGCCATTGAAAGAAAGCCATTAAAAGAAATGTATTCTGTTTTTATTGCTCTTAATCAGATTGTCTCCATGGGGACATGAGAACCAGGTACAGAGTTGCTTGTATAAGCATTTATTTATTTATTTGCTACAGGAAAGCTTTATTATATTCAATGTTGTTTTTTATTTATTTGCTTTCTCTTAAAACTTGTTACTTAGCTCAAGCCAGAGGCCTTAATCCAGTCATTCCTTTATGCAAGAATGAGAACAAGCGCATCAGTTTTTCTTCTGTTATACTCTTTTGACCAGACTTTAATTTTTTCTTAAATTGCAGTAAATGCATTTCTTAAAACTGAACAAGGAAAAAGAAAACAAAAGAAGGGGAAAAACAGGGAATCTGTTTACTTTCATATCCCCACTACCCTTGAAAATTGAGAAAACTGCAGATTGTATCATGCACTATAAAATATTACTGTTAAGAACAAACTTTTGTTTTAATTCAGTTAACTCTCTCCATCCTCATCCCCTCTCCTAAGTGTTCCTCCACACATTAATGACTTGAAGTAGGGCATATACTTTAGAGTCCCCTATAAGTTTACCAAAGTCAAAGTCCAACATTTCCAGTTTCTCTTGTTCTGTCATGTTTCACAAATATAACTAATGCTTTGTAATCCTACATTTGTCAATTTCTGACTTGCTGGCTTTAGTCTTGTTTGTCTCCATCTCCAAAATCCAGTCTCTGCTTCATTTCCAGTCTTCTCTTGGTTCTGCTAGTCTACTCTTGTGCCCCCCTCTCTCTCAAGCATTTTACATTAAAACATTGGAAAAGATTTCACTGGCACAGTCTGTGGTCTTTATTACCAGAAGAACAAGAAGAGGAATTTCCTTCTGTTTCACAGCTCACTTTTTGTTGGACAAATTTTCGTATTTCCTCCTTGGCATGTTCTGCATCAAAAATTATTTTGTTTGTGTAGGAAAGAATATTCTGAAGATTGCTGGGTACAGCAGTTTGAATCCCATGACTGCTTCTCTATATTCCAGGATTAGTGGACCAAATTTACTCCTCATCTGACTGGTGTACTGTGAGTAATAATTTTCCACAAACACTGTACTATATCCCACTTTTAGTATTTTGTCCTCCTGCCACACTTGTCAGAATCAACTCCTTCTACTGGTCGTATTATATCTTTACTATTAAAAATCCAGGTTGCTTTCTCACGGCCAGGTTTAGAGCATGCACACAATGTGCCCTTTCAGTTAATAACTCCTGCTGTGGAATAGCAGTCCAGCTGCTTATTTGAGCTTTCATAAAATTAATACAGTCTGTTCCTTCCAGCTTCTCTGGTACAGCAGAAAATTTCAGGTTTTGCCTACTTGCTCTGTCCTGTAATTATATTATTTTTTGCAACATTTCTTCTTGATCAGTCTTATTCAGACAACCTTTTCTTTTCATCTTCTGATTTTTGCATTTTTACCACCTCATCTGAATATTTGTTTAAAGCTTTTTCCAGCCTTTTGTTATTTGGGTTGATGTAGTCCATCGGTGTTTTGTTTATTTTAATCAGCTCTGAGTACTTTTGACCTCCTAGGTTATTGGAAGTCATATCTTGCACCAGAGCTGGAGCTTGCACAGCCGTTTGCTGAACAGTTGCAGAATTCTTCACAGTCAGTGTTTTTCCTCAACTTTTGTGATATGATTTTCTTTTAGATTCTCTGAATTTCTTTTTTGCCAGCATCCAGGCAGTGCACTTACTAGCCAGTTACTGAAATTTACCCCAAAATACACGTTTACTGGCTCTCTTCTGAGTTTTTGACTTCACACCAGAGAGAGCTGAAATTTAGCTGTTACCCATTGTGCAGCCATCTTGGAACTCCCATTGCCTATGTCTTTGTTGATCATCTCCATGATAATTCATTCCATGGCTTTGCATGTTAGACTAGTAGGCCTGTTTCTGCAAGCCGGGCACTGTCATCAATTCCCCGAGTGATGTGGACATCCTCCAAGAGGGTCTCACCCAAACAAATGACTGGTGCCAGAAACATGGCCTCAAGCTGAATATCAAAAAATGCATCATCATCCCAATTGGGGAGAGTGACGTCCCCACAAATTATCACATAAATAACTTCCTAAGCATGCAATCAGTTGTGAGGGATTTAGGCACCCAGGTTGATAGCAACCTGACTTTTGACCACCATTTTGCTTCCATTGTAAGGAAAGCTCTCTACATGGCCCACCTCATAAGTAAGGGCATCTCATCCAGGTACAAGGAGTTCATAACATCCCTGCATCTTCCCTTATAAGGCCCATTATTGAGTATAATGCCCTGTTTGGCATGTACCTTGCAAAGCACATGCTGGAGAGACCATAGAGGTTACTCACCAGGAGAATCCAAGATCTTAAAAATCAACCATACACAGGCTAAAAGCCCTGTCCCTTTACTCAGTTTCATACAGACTCCTCAGAGGTGACCTCTGTCTGGCATACAAGGCTATCTCGGATCCTGCCTTGATGGGACTGTTGCATTCCCGCAAGTCAAGCTCCACTCAAGTAACCCACACGCATGGCCTCATCCTGGTTTGTGACATCAGTAGGACTTCGCGGGACAGATTTGTGCCCCAGAGACTCCCCCATCTGTGGAATAGACTCCCTCTCCATGTCAAGCAGAGTACCCCTTTACCCCTTTTTAAGCGCAACCTGGATAACTGGATGGAAAATGCATCCCTGGGATTCCACCTGTGTCCCTGCTGAATGCTGATTTGTCTACACATGGGCTAACTCTTGGCTAGGCTTATAAGAGCCTCTGGGTCAATAGCCTAGTAACTTTCTATGATCCTATGGAGTCAGTTGATGGTCCAGACCTCTGAAGTGGGATAACCATTGCAGTCCTCCATTGTCATGGTACAAAGTCTGGTTTGAGGTTATAGTTGAAAAGTGACTCAAGTGCTCCTGATAGGCGATGTTTCAAGCTATTTAGAAGACATGCCAAGATATTGACAGGGCCATTGAGGCTGTGTGTTTTGCCTTGGTGAGCGCCACCAGGACTTTTCCTTAGTTAATAGTTGGGGAGGATTATGCTAGTAGGTATTTCATAGGGGAGTGGGGGTATAGTTTGAGCTGAATTTGTCAGCCAGCAAATTTGCAGTTGTTGCTCTGCTCAGTGAAGGCAGCACCACTGACCACCAGTTCGGCACACTGATGTGTGCTGCCTTTCATGTTTTGCACATGGCTGTAGAAGGCCTTGTAGCTGTATTTAGCCTGTAAGGCTATCTTAACATAGTAATTGGCATTGTTAGACTTAATTAGTCCTCTTGGTATCCTGTTTAATTTAATTGAGAACTTCTATCATTTTGGGAATTGATCTTCCTGATTTTTAGCCTTGACTTTTTTTTCGTTTTGTTATATACCCTATGAAATTAGGTTTCCACACACCTCCCACATGTATAGGCACATTTGGTATAATAGTTTAGGTCCTGGACTCCCATGCAAAAGGAATATGTTTGGATATGGACCTCCAAGACAATGCATGTATGTAGTTTGCAAGTTTTCTGTGTTTCAGGTTACTCCCACCTCTGTTCTGGTGTTTCCACCTCAAACTCACCCAAAATTGAATGCAGTTGTGAGCAGCAGCAGACCCCAGGTGGTGCTTATCAGGGAAGTCTGTCTCACTGAGGATGATTTGCAACCTTTGATTCTACCCCAAGTGCTATTTTCTTACTAGAGGAAAGTTTACCCAAGCTGCGTATGTGCTTCTTTTGTATGTGACTGTTTATCTTGCTAAACTATGTGATGTTCATCATATTGATAACTGCTGCAGTAGCCTAAGCTATATGGTTTATATCCTGCACAGGATATAACAGCCAGCCAGCACCCAAAATATTAGTCAGCTCAAGCTGAAATGAATAAAAGGCAGGTTTGGGTGACAAGCCCTTCTGAGGTTTCCTGTTGCCAAAGAGAATGCTGCTGTGTGGGCTTTTGACTATCATGGTCAGCTTGAGCTGTTCTGTTACGGGGCTGATACATTGCCTTTGAGAAAACAAACTTTTACATATTATTTTTAATGTTTAAACTTACTTTCCTGTTTATAAAAGCATATTTTATGCCAGTAATATGTATTTATTGACTGACCTGAGGCTTTACTGTACTTTTAAACATGAGAACACTTCTGTTTCTGTCAGTTTAAAAATTAATTTAAAAATTCTAATAACTGTTTTCTGTGGAGAAGCTCTGTTTAATTATTTTTGGGGCTGGTAAAGTGCATTATACTGCTTTTTACTGGGGGAAAAAGTTCTACCATCAGTCCTCCTTTTGGACACAAGAAGAAAAAGTAAACTAAACAGACTTTGCCACCACAGTAGGCTAGCAGTTTGCCTCATATGCAGGTGGGGGACTCTGCTGTGGTCAAAGCTGGTTCCTAAGACCACAAATCTTTCTCCCCAGATCATTCTGGTGTTGTCCATACAACCGCATATTGACTGAGGATTAACCATGTCTTTTGGCTGTTGGGGTCTACTTAAGGAGCAAGGAGGAGGAGCCACTCTTCTTGAGAGAAGGGGCAGGGAAGTTGCCCATGCTTAGCCAGGATATTGTGCTCATCCCTGGGGAAGCTGTTGTTGACGTTAATAATCCTATTTGCCCAAACTTTCTTGCTGAAAAGAAGCAGAAAGCTAAATGTGCATCTTCTCCTTTATCAGTTTCACTGAACAAGTGTAGTCCATAAGTTTGGATCAGGGTTTTGTACAAGCTGTTGACTCTTCTTATCAGGTGGTTTCTGGTAAAAGAAACAGAGGGATTCTTCTTTTCCTGAAGAGAGTCAATAAATTGAATCTGGAGAGGAATGTGATGAAACAGGTATAGGTTTATGTCCTTACATTCACTGCTCCAGTATTCTAAACTATATGGGATTCCCTGCTGTGGAAGCCAGAGTCTGGCCAGTCTTCCAAAGACTTCTGAATTTAAAGGGTATGCCGAACATCCTCATATGTTCACTTCATAACGTAGGGCATAAAGGTGAAGTTCAGGCTTACCAAAAACAGAACTACTTCACCGCCAGTCTGAATATATCCTTTTACACCATCTGTTTACCTACATCCATTTTTCTGCCAGTTGAAAGCATTTTCACTCTCCAGGAACTTCCTATGCCTGTCTGCTGTTTTTGCAAGATAAGTCCCCCATTGGGGATTTTTTTTTCTTGTTTTTGGTGTTCCTTGAGGCTAATGTTATCAAGGAAGAGTAAATGCCAGTGTGGGAGACAGATTCCCCATAAAGACCGCCACGATAAGTGTCTTTTTTTGCTTGGGTGTTTCTCATGACCATGCATCTTGTTCAGTTTGTCAGGTGTTTGCTCCGAAAACCCTTCGCAGTAGACTTTCTTCCTTTTCCTTGTATCCTGAGAACCAGCATCTTGGGCTACTCCCCAAAGATACTATGGAAGGAATTTCCCCCTCCGAGGGTCAGCCGTTAGGGAGGAAGGTGAAAAAGGTATGACCAGAATCTTCCGCTGTCCACCTTGTGACAGGTGTTTCTCCTGAGGTCATTATGAACCCAGAGCCTCACCCGGCTGTGTTGTCGGATTTCTCTGCTGCAGCAGTGTTTGAGACCGGTGAGGATCCGACTAGCAGCACATCTGAAGAGGCTTTGCAGGCATCAGTCTTTTTCTGAGAGGGCCTAGGGAGTTCCACGATTTCTAGTTAGGGAAGAAGTTCCTGCTCTCAACTGTCGTCCTGGATCTGAGACGTCTAAAGATGTTCCCTTAAAAAAGAAACAAATTAAACATTTTTCTTCTGCTTCTAGGGATCCATAAAGTGAGTGGCAGGCTTTTACTTAGGAGTTATTTTCTACCTTAATGTCCTTAAAGCCTCCTCATGGCATTTCTGTTCCTGCTTCTTCTCTACTCCTCCTCTTAAAAGGCCTAGAGATCAGGATTCTTCTGAGGATGAGTCTGATTCTGCTGATGAATCCCTAACTTATTTTACTCAAATTCCTTCCCCTTTGGACTATGGGTCAGAGGAGGAGGAGAAATCTATTAGTCCTGATGTTCCTTTGGAGGAAATTTTCTTTGGGGGACACACTCATTAGGATGACGGATTTTTTTTTTTTTTTTTTTTGTAAAGTGGGATTGTATTCTGGTCTCTGATATCCATAAGAGGTACTGTGAGTTGTTGCAGTTGGACTCTCTTAAACTTGTGGCTATTCCTCCTGTCTTGGCTGCTTTACTGGATGCTTCCTCCAATGCCTCTCAGGTGCCCGATTCTCTTCCTCCTGCTCCCAAGAAGTCTGATAGGTTTTATATTGTACATTGTATAAATGTCCTGCTGCTGACATTTTGGTAGTGTCCATAGCCTCTGATAAGTCATCTCAATTGCTTTATTTGCCCAAGTCATTAACTTCTGACAAGGACAGCAGAACTGTGGACAGGCTGGGCATAAAGTTTTACACTTCTGCCACCCAAGCTTTTCTGGTTATTAATTATCAGACCCATATGTCTAGGTATGTGTTGGCTCTTCTTTCATAGGTTGGTACTAGGCTATCGGCCCTAGGGCCTATACAAGCCTAGCCATAACAATTCCCTGGATATTTCTTCCCACAATATTTACTTCTCTGGACCCCTGTGTAGCAGGGCGACTGACATGATCCCCGGGGTGAATTTCCGATCTCCCAATCATCAAGGTTCCTTTTGAAGAGGGCCAAGGAAGTGCTCTGCTTGACATGTATGGGCAGTCTATATAGGTTCATAGGTTGGTACTAGGCTATCGGCCATAGGGCCTATACAAGCCTAGCCATAACCATTCATTTCCCATGCCTATCAACTTTTCTGATTTTCCAGACTCTGAGGGTAAAACATCTGTTCTTTCCTTGTTAGGGACTTCTCTCAAGTTGTTCGGCATTCTATTAAATGTAATTATGATGCGGCAGTTGCTTCATCTAGGGCTTCTGTTTTTGTTTCAGTTGTGAGGAGGTATTCTTGGCTTATGCTTTAACCTCTACCTGATGATATTAAAACTAAGTTGATGGATGCTCCTTTGGATTCTAAACTTTTGTTTGGGAAAGTTCCTGCTGGTTTAAGTCCCTTCAGGATATGAGTAAGGCTTTATGGGAATTTAAACGTGTGTTTCTCCTGTGCCTAAATTTCACAGAAACTACACCTCTAAGCCTGCCTTTGTTCGCAGGCAACACCCATCCTTCTACTAAAGGTAAGAAGAGTGGCAAATGGACTCCTCCTTCTAAAACTACTCAATTTTTGGGGACTCCGAAGTCTTTCTTTTTGGACAAACCAGGTGCTGTGTGACTATCTGTCCCTTCCCAGCCACATTCCTCTTTCTCTTTGCCTTTCTCTGTTCTCTTCCGGTTAGGCTTCAGATCACTCAGGATTTTTGGGTTTGTTGGTCATTCATCAAGGTTACTTCATGGTGTGGAAATTCTATCCTCTGTTTATGGGTATTCCTATGCCTCCTTGGGAACATCTTCGCTTTTTCCCAGAGGCTCTTCAAGATCGATCTCTCAGGGTACTATTCAAAAGGTGTGCCAAAGGGGAAAGGGTTCTACTCCCGACTGTTTCTAGTGCCTAGAAAAGAGGGCAGTTGGAGACCTAATCTAGACCTGTCTCATCTAAAGGCATTTCTAAAGGTATTTTCCTTTTGGATGTTGTCCCTTCAGATTGTGTTTCTTCTCTTGCTCCCTCAGGCCTGTATGATGTCTCTGTATCTCAAGGATGCTTATCTCCATATTCCGATACATTCTTTTTTCAGGAAGTTTTTGCGTTTCTCTATTGCTTCCTGGATTTTTCAGTTTTCTATTTTGCTATTGGACCTTTCTACTGCCCCAAGGGTGTTCACCAAATGCCTTGCTCCTGTGATTGCCTTTTGTAGACTTCAAGGAGTCCAAATATTTATTTAATTGGACAACCTTTCGATTTCTGGCATCCTCTCCAGAGACCCTTTTGTAAAATCTTCATTTTGCCGTATCCGTTCTTCAGAGCCCTGGGGTTCACTATAAATTTTAATAAGTCTTCTCTGACTCCTTCTCAGGATCATGTTTTCTGGGTTGCAGGATTCAGACAGTGCCAATGCTTGCATCACAGCCCCCTCTAAAGGCCTTAAGTTCCTTTTCTTTCTTTCACACACTTCTTCCTGTGGCTTCCATTACCGCCAGGGAGTTTCTGAGAGCTCTGGGTTTCATGACATCCACCATTCCAATGCTCCTCCTGGCCAAACTTCATATGAGAAAGTTTCAGTGGTTTCCGAAGTCAGTGTGGCTTCAACATGCTCATCCTCTAGAATTTGTAGTTCCTCTTCTTCCTTGCCTCAGGAACTTCTCTGGTGGATTCAGCAGCTGTCCCTGAATCTAGGGATCCCTTTTCATCCCCCTCTTTCCTCTCGGGAATTGTTCACAGATGCGTCAAACATGAGATGGGGTGGGGGTGACTTTTGGCTCTCTAAAGGTACTGGGGGTGTGGTTGCCTAGTCAGCAGGAGGAGCGCAACAATGTCAGAGATGTGAGCTCTTCAGGCTTTTCAGTCTCTCTTCTCCAGGGCCTGTCATGGTGTTCACAGATAATACCACAGTGGTGTGGTACATCAACAAGCAGGGAGGAAAGAGATCTTATCTTTGTTGGTTGGCACTTCTGGTATGGGATCTTAGTGTCAAGTGACTCTTCAGGCAGTTTATATCCCTTCAGATCAGATCAGAACATTGTGGCAGACGCTCTGAGCTGGTCCTTAACTCAGTCCCACAAATGGATGCTTCACAGGGATGTGTTTCTGGACATTCTCCATCAGTGGGGTACTCCTCAAGTGGATCCTTTTGGCCTCCCCTTTGAAAAGACTCTTCCTCTGTTTTGTGCCAGAGCCTCAGGTCTTCTGATATGGAAGCTGGACGCCCTCTTATTCTCTTGGAAGGGGCTGTTTCTTTATGCATTCCCTCAACTTCCTCTCATTCTGAAAGTCCTGTTCAAAATTCAACAGGATGCTCCCAAAATTTTGTTGGTGACTCCCTTTTGGCCACTACAGCACTGGTTCCCTCCTCTACTGCATCTAGCCAAGGGCAGTAATCACAAGTTATCTCACAGGGTGGATTTAATCACACAAGACAAGGGGATCTGTTATCCAACCCACCTGCCCATGCTTTAGCTGACACTGTGGGTGATAGGATTTTGGATTTTGATTCCTCATACACACCTTTTTTCTGAGGACATGCTGCAAATTCTGCAGGAGGCCAGGAAACTTAAGACTAGGAAATCCTAGTTATCCAAATGGAAGAGATTTTCTTTTTGGTGTCTCTTGTAACCTGGACCCACTTACCGTGGATGCTCCTTTGGTTCTCTCATTTGTGTGAGTTGCTCAATGCTGGTTTGTATTCTTCTAAAGTCCACCTATCAACTGTCTCTGCTTATCTGCCTTTTTCTCCTCCTTTAGCTGCTAGATTTGAGGTGAAACAATTTCTTAAAGGCGTCCTTAATATTAGACCTCCCAGGAAGCCTGTTTCTCCTCCTTGTGATCTTAATTTTGTTTTGGAGAAGTTGACTCAGGCTCCCTTTGAGCCTGCTGCTTCAGCTTCCTTGCAGTTTTGTTCCTGGAAGACTGATGTTCTTCGTGTTTCATTGTTGCAGTCATTACATTTGGGTTATCTGCTTGCAGTAGCCCTCAGTCGGCCTGATTAACAAAGTCTTGGGTCCTGTGTCAGATGCTGTCCCTTCTTTCATGACGTCAGGTAGTCTGGTATAAAGCATGCAGCCGACGTCATTATGTCAGTCTTTCTTGCCATGCGGTGCCCGAAGTAGAAGCAGTTCGCAAGTGCCGGTCGGCCGACTCCTGAAATTTTCGTTTTCTAGTTTCAAGACCGAAGTCTTCAACTAAAGCTAAGTACCCCATTGAGGAAACCTTTTCTTGCTCCTTACCGATGTCAGTAAAAGTTAATAATCGCATTACTTGTGGAAAGCAAATACCTCACAAAGATTTTCATTTGTACTTGCTTGGGCCCTGACCATGACGTCCCTTGCTGTCGGTTTGTGCTTTATTTAATCAGCGCACTATCTGTCGTTGGTATATTTTCGCCTCTAAATATTTCGGTTCTCAGTTTAATTATCCAGAAATGTCGGTTAGCCATCTGACTACCGGGATTCTGAAAAAACACAAAGATAAAGACAGAGACAGGCCGCCTAGGTCCAAAGCTGCCGACGACACTTCTCCTAAGCCAGTCGCCAGTTTGCCGGTACTCAGTGAGGCGCTTTCGCAGCCCCTGATGCCCACTACTGATTCACAGGCCTCTACTGAGACCCATTCTGAGTCCGGTATGCCACGAGATGCTTCAACTGTGGAACCTGCGGATGTCTCTACCTTGGATGGGTCCGGAGCCGCTGTGCAGGCACCGGCTTCTGAGGGTGTATTCAGGCCTATGGACTTGCATATTAAACCGATGCCGCCTTCTTCCATTTAGGCCTAAACCTCGAACCTTGCCTAAGAAACTGCCCAGGCTGCATGCCCAGACCTCTATGCCTAAAAAATAAAGGCTAAGAATGCCTAAAGATCTTATAACTTTAATAAGGGGAAGCCACCCCCCCCTTCTAAGAGACCTAGGACTGAAGTTGTTTATGAATCTTCTGACCAGGCTTATGATTTTTCTGATTCTTCTGATGATCTGGATTTGCCCTTGTCTACTTATGAGGATTCTGATGCAGAGGACTCTATTCCCTCTGCTTCCTTTCCAGAGGATTTTTCTTTTGGTAAAACCTTACTTACTCTAAGGGAGCATTTCCACTGGGAAAGCCAGGATTTTTCTGATTCAAAAAAGAGGCTTAGGGATTTCTTACTCCTGCCTCAGCATAGGCCTTAAGCTATACCTCTAAATTAGACATTGTTGATGCCTTTTCGGAATCTAATTTGGCCCCCGATTCTTTCCCTCCTGCTGCCAGAAAACCTGACTGATATTACAGGGTTCCTGATTCACACAAGTTTCTTTTTAAAAATCCTATTGCGGATCAAGAGACTATTTCACAGGGATTCAAGGGCATTAAGGCTTCTAGTGCTAAAAATCCTACCTCTTTTGATAGACTCCAGGGCGCTGGATAGATGGGGTAAGAAGGTTTACACTTCTGCAACCTTGACCATTAGGGCTTTAAACTGCCAGTTTCATTTGTTAAAGTATCAACAACATGTTACTGGGTTGCTTAAACAGAAAATGAAGATGATTCCTGACTGTGCTGAAAATAAAAAATTACAGGATTTAATGTATTCTGCTGAACAGGTTGGTAAACCTACTTTGCAATGTTGATTTGATTCATTAGAGGCCTCTTGCAGGGCTGCTGTTGCTGGATCTGTGCTCAGAAGTTATGCTTGGCTTAAGGAGCAATCTTTGCCCGATCATGTTAAAGTTAAACTGTTAGATGCTCCCTTAAATCAGGACCGCCTGTTTGGCAACAAAGCTGAGGAAGTTCTTAAAAAGATTGAAAATAAAGCTAAATCTATGCAAACGGTTAAAGATTTCTTGCAAGTTCAGCCTCCTAGATTTAGTAGGCATTGTCCTTCTAAGAATTGGTCCTTTCCAGCCCCTTCCAGGTCTTCTCAAGCCAAACCCAGACACAGCAGAAACCCCAGAATTCGGTCCCAGGGGACTCGCAAGACTAAGCAGTGGGGGATGTCCGCACCCAAATCTGGTAGTAGTAAGACTCTCCCTTATGGAAAACTGTCTCAATGACCTGCCTTTAAAACTTCCAAGCACTTCCCAACTGAATGCTCCTTTAGGCAGAAAGATTGGTCTGCAGGCCAAAAACTGGGAACTCATTACCCAAGACTTTTCAGGCTTGTTGGCTTTTGGTGAAGCACCCACCAAGAGGAGAAAACGCTGAGAAGAAGGGAGCCACTTTTGAGATTTTAAGTATTTTTTCTCTGTTTATTTGCTAAGTCTTTCTGCATAGTTGCCTAGTTTGAGCATTTTCTGGCTTGTTAAACTTGATTTCTGCATTAGTAGCTGTATTTAGAGCACAACCAAAAGCTGTTTACTGAATTTCCCATTTTGCACTTAATTTTAAAATCGTTTTTTCTCAGAACTTGCATATTTTCTGTCTTTGACCTAGCACTCTCGTGTGGGGTCATTTACTGCACTGTTATAACTTGATATTACTTGTGAACCTCTGCTATCTCTGAAAAAACAAAAACAAAAAAAAAATCTTGCTTTTTTCCCACTTTTCTGAGAATTAAAAATGTTCAGTTACAGGCTTGTTGTTCCTGAACTGTTTGTAAGTTTCTGTGAGGCCATTTTTGCTTGGGCTAAAGGAAAGTCTCTCTGTTGATCAGTGGCAGTGAAAAACATTGAGCAGCTTGGTTACTGACTTGAAACTGTAGTTTTATTGACCAGCAGGGGTCATTTCCAAAACTCCTTCATCTTTCTCTCTTAAAACCTAGTTGCCTTGTGGGTTTGGCGTCTTTTCAGGCTTGTTGGCTGTTGGTGAAGCACCCACCAAGAGGAGAAAACTGAGGGAAGAAGGATGCCACTTTTGAGATTTTAAGTATTTTTCTCTGTTTATTTGCTAAGTTTTTCTGCATAGTTGCCTAGTTTGAGCATTTTCTGGCTTGTTAAACTTGATTTCTGCATTAGTAGCTGTATTTAGAGCACAACCAAAAGCTGTTTACTGAATTTCCTGTTTGCACTTAATTTTAAAATCGTTTTTTCTCAAAACTTGCATATTTTCTGTCTTTGACCTAGCACTCTTGTGTGGGGTCATTTACTGCACTGTTATAACTTGATATTACTTGTGAACCTCTGCTATCTCTGAAAAAAAAAACAAAAAAAAAAATCTTGCTTTTTTCCCACTTTTCTGAGATTTAAAAAAGTTCAGTTACAGGCTTGCTGTTCTTGAACTGTTTGTAAGTTTCTGTGAGGCCATTTTTGCTTGGGCTAAAGGAAAGTCTCTCTGTTGATCAGTGGCAGTGAAAAACATTGAGCAGCTTGGTTACTGACTTGAAACTGTAGTTTTATTGACCAGCAGGGGTAATTTCCAAAACTCCTTCATCTTTCTCTCTTAAAACCTAGTTGCCTTGTGGGTTTGGCGTCTTTTCAGGTTTGTTGGCTGTTGGTGAAGCACCCACCAAGAGGAGAAAACGCTGAGGGAAGAAGGGAGCCACTTTTGAGATTTTAAGTATTTTTTCTCTGTTTATTTGCTAAGTTTTTCTGCATAGTTGCCTAGTTTGAGCATTTTCTGGCTTGTTAAACTTGATTTCTGCATTAGTAGCTGTATTTAGAGCACAACCAAAAGCTGTTTACTGAATTTCCTGTTTGCACTTAATTTTAAAATCGTTTTTCTCAAAACTTGCATATTTTCTGTCTTTGACCTAGCACTCTTGTGTGGGGTCATTTACTGCACTGTTATAACTTGATATTACTTGTGAACCTCTGCTATCTCTGAAAAAACAAAAACAAAAAATCTTGCTTTTTTCCCACTTTTCTGAGATTTAAAAAAGTTCAGTTACAGGCTTGCTGTTCTTGAACTGTTTGTAAGTTTCTGTGAGGCCATTTTTGCTTGGGCTAAAGGAAAGTCTCTCTGTTGATCAGTGGCAGTGAAAAACATTGAGCAGCTTCCCTGCCCCCCGTGGGAGTGGTTACTGACTTGAAACTTTAGTTTTATTGGCCGTATTGGGTCAATTCCTGGCTCTTTCCAGCCCCTGCTATCAAGCACGCTAAAGCGTGCTTTAGTGCGGAGTTGCCACTAGAGCAGCATCGGGCAGCGCCGGTTTAACAAGGTTAAACTTTTTCTGGCTCCATAAAGTCTGTTCTTCATTTTTCCCCTTAGAACTGCTCTACTAGTAATCTAAACAGTATATCCCTTGACTAAAAAGCGCAGCACTTGTTCCTAAAAAGCTTTTTTTGTTTTTTCTCCAAAAAAAAAAAAAAAAAGCTCAGCACTTGTCTTAAAAGCATCTTCTTTTCAGGCTTAGCACTTCTGTATTATACAAAGTCCCTCACTAGCGAACCCCCCCCCCCCAGGAGTACCCACTTCCTTACTAAGTCCTCTCTTATTCAGTTATACCCTTAACTTCTTAATTTCTCTAGCATGTCGAAGGGCCAGATGCTGGCGTCCTCTCCTGTCCAGTTGGTGAATCTGGGAATATTGAGGCAATGTTACAATTGCCTCATGTACACAGACAACCCTCTCCTCCTCCCACATAACACAAATACTTGCGAGAGATGCAGCTATTTAGCCAAACTGGAGGCTGAGCTCTCTCAACTCAGGACTGGCAAGACCAGACAGGAGGAGAAGGCAACTACACACACCACAAAACCAGTCTCACACAAAGCTATCACAACAATGAATCAATCACATAAACACACAAAGACATACTCGGAGGCTCTGAGCAAAAATTTACCTAAACAGCAGTGGCCTCCAACACCAAAGCAACCACCACCTCATGACTCACCACAGGCAACACATAAACCACAAAATCAGTGTGCAAAGCAGTCACAGCCCTTAAGGCCAAATACAACACCAAACATACTTGTCATAGGTGACTCTATAGTCAGACACACTGACGTCCCACTCACCAGGCTGAACAAGGAGAGGGTCACAGTAAGCTGCCTATCGGGCGCTAGAATCCGCCACATAACACAAGCACTCGGGTCACTCCACAGCAAGTACAAATATGACACAGTCATTGTCCATGCTGGTGTGAACGACCTGAGACGTACCTCCCTGGACTACATGAAAAGAGACATAGAGGAGCTCTCTGATTATGTAGCCCAGGCAGGTATGACCCTGACCCTGAGCAGCATCCTTCCTTCACCAAGAATGATGCCACAACATAGAGACAGGATGATCAGCTGTAACAATTGGCTTAATTTCTGGTGTCATTCAAAGGGGATCCAGTGTCTGACTGCCTGGGATGACATGCTTGACAAGCCACGCTGCTTTGCAAGGGACGGCTTGCACCTGTCACCCCTGGGATTCCGGATATTGGCTAAGGCTCTTGCCACCCCCATAGTGCCTTTTTTAGGCAAGGCCCAAATTCTAAACCTACCACCCTAGAAAACAAAAATGGGAAGAAACTAAGGGCAATGCTGCTCAATGCCAGAAGTCTAAATCTCAAAATGCACGCACTCGAGGCCCTTCTCAGTATGGAGAACATTGATGTCTGTGCTGTGACTGAAACCTGGTTCAAGGTTCCTGAGAGCACCCCGGCACTATCAGGTTTTAGCTCATATCATGCGTTCCGGCCCCAAAACCCGGACCACACCACAAAAGGAGGGGGTGTATCCATATTCATCAAGGATACCCACACCTCCAGGTTGGTGGCAACGCACGAAGCATCGGAAACCATCCAGGTGCAACTAACCATAGGCAAAACTGCTCTACAATTTGTAGCATGCTACAGGCCACCCTCTCAAACTCAGGAACCCCACACAGCCTTCCTGAAGACACTGGAGGGTATAAATGTATCTCCAAACACCATTATATTGGGTGACTTCAACTACCCGAATATAGACTGGGAACATTACTCAAGCCCAAACTTTCTAGCCCAAAGGTTCCTGGAGTTCATAAATTCAAATGCCATGGAACAACTAGTCACCATTCCCACAAGAGGAGAAAATATACTAGATCTCATCATCACAAACATGGGGACAAAATGCATATCCCTCATTGTTGAGATCAGATCATAAACTAATCTCACTGGATATCCACATCCCGCCCCCACCTCAAACAAAAAAGACCACAGTGAAGAACTTCTCTAAAGCAAACTTCACACTACTCAAGACTGGTGTGGTATCCTTCAAGGCCCCCGAGCCAGTGGAAACCACAACGCAAGCTGCGGAAGCCCTTACAAATGCCTTCTACGAACACCTCCAGGACTGCATGGATCAGGCAATCCCTAATAAAACCAAGACTCTTTCCACCAAGGGCAAACGTCCAGTCTGGTGGACCCCAGCCATAAACAAACTTTACAATAAGAGGAGAAAGCTGTTACATGATAGAGCAAAATCCATAAAAGAGAAGACACCTTTGATCATTATTAGTAAAAAAATACGAGCACTCATAAAATCATCCAAGGCCAACTTTGAGAGAAAAATTGCCATAGATTCAAAAGACAATCATAAGGCCTTCTTCAGCTATGTTAGAAACCTGGGTGGAAACTCCCAGATATGCTCAGAATTAGTCCAAAATGATACAAAAATCACTGAACCCACAGACATTGCCAACATACTGGCAGACAGGTTCAGTGCAAACTTCACCCCCCCTCTCTCCCCCAAAAGGAGAGAGAACTATCCCAGCGGAGTGCAGCCTCCCAGACATCTCCAATGCGCAGGTGAAAGCTGCTCTCTCTAAAGCTAAAAACACAGCATCAATGGGACCGGATGGTGTCCCCGGCTGTGTGCTACACTAACTCAATGAGGAGCTAAACCCGCACATAAGACAGCTGTTTAATCTTAGCCTTACCACAGGATACGTGCCCAAGGAGTGGCGTACGGCAACTGTGGTCCCACTCCACAAAGGCGGTGCCTCTACGGACCCTGGTAATTACCGCCCCATAAGCTTAACAAGCCTGGTATGCAAAGCTATGGAGAGGATCATAATGGAACTCATAAACAAAGACATAGGGGACTTACAGACATTGGACCCGACCCAGTTTGGCTTTGTCAAGGGCAGATCATGCCTTTTGAACTTGGTCGACTTCTTCGAAACAGTCACCAAGGCCATTGATGAGGGAAAGGCAGTCCATACAGCCTACCTTGACCTTGCAAAGCTTTGACACAATACCCCACTCGGGTATTATAGAGAAACTTACCAGCTTAAATGGAAACCCATATGTCACAAGATGGATTGCAAACTGGCTAAAGGACAGAACCCATAGGGTTAGAGTAGCTGGCGCCATGTCAGACTCCAAGCCGGTCACAAGTGGTGTCCCACAGGGCTCAGTCCTTGGCCCCCTGTTGTTCGGCATCTACTTCTCAGTAGTACAGGCAAACATAGGAGGACTATGGCTGACAAAGTTTGCAGATGACTGCAAACTGGGAGCCATAGTGGAAAGTACATCGGACACAGATATTCTTCAGAGGGGTCTCACGGAAACTGATAGCTGGTGCCAGAGCCATGGCCTGAAACTAAATGCCAAAAAATGTATAGTCATACCCTTCGGGGAAAAACAAGGTAACCCCAAGCTACCATATAGGTGGCAATCCACTAAGCACAGAAGATGTTATCAGGGACTTGGGGACCCAGGTTGACAGTGGCCTTTCTTTTGACACTCACATTGCTAAAGTGGTTAGAAAAACCTTCTACATTGCCCACCTGATCATGAAGGGATTCACATCCAGATCAAGTGAGGTCATTGTTCCCCTGTACTCTTCACTTATCAGACCAATGATCGAGTACAATGCCCCATTCGGGATGTATCTCACCCGACACCTGCAGCAATTGGAGAGACCCCAAAAGTTCCTCACCAAAAGGATAAAGGGACTCCAAAATCTGTCATATGCTGCCAGACTGAAGAAACTCCAGCTCTATTCAGTCGCATACCGTCTGCTCAGAGGTGACCTGTGCCTGACATACAAGGCAATGTCCAACCCGGAATTAATGGACATGCTCCACCTCAAAAAATCCAAATCTACCAGATTCACTAGAGCAAGCGACTTAAACCTTAGCACGGATATAAATAGGACATGCTGGAGGGATAGATTTGTCACCCAGAGACTCCCTATGTTGTGGAATAAAATCCCGGTCCATGTGAGGCAGAGCACCTCGCTGGCTATGTTCAAGAGAAATCTTGACCGGTGGATGGGAGATTGTAGGTTTAACCCGGGAATCATCTCTGTGTCACTGCTGGACAGAGGCACAACAAACTAATGGGCACAGTATTTTTTAACATAAGGGGTAGCGTAAGCCACAAAACTCTGGGCTAGGCTTATAAATGCCTTAGGGCAGATAGCCTAGTATAAACCTATGAACAAATGGGTTTTAAATATTGTGTCCCAAGGATACAGATTTCATTTCCACACGTTGCCAACACCAAGCGGGTGGCCAGATCTACCCCCAAATCAGTGGGCAGAGGCCTGAAATCAAGTACTTTCTTAAGCATGGGGGCTATTCAGTTGGTACCAGAAAAGGGACAAGATTTTTATTCAAGACTTTTCCTGGTACCCAGAAAAGGCAATACATGGTGTCCTATCCTGGATCTTTCTACTCTAAACACCTTTCTGGTGTTTCCAAAATTCAAAATGCTGACTCTTCACCAGCTGCTTCCTATGCTAGGCAAAGATGCATGGTTGGCAACACTAGACTTAACAGAAGCATGCTTGCACATTCCTATCAGGGAGTCTTGCAGAAGATACCTACGCTTCAAAGCAGGCCACTCTGCACTGCCCTTTGTGAATACCCTGGGCGCAGTAGATAAGCCAAAGTGCCTAGCTCCAGTCATTGCATTTTGCAGGCAAAGAAATATTCAAATATACCCATACCTGGACGATTGTCTAATTCGGGCAGAAAGCCAGGACATGCCTTTGAATCATCTGGCCTTTGTTTAAAGGGTGCTGACTTGTCTGGAGAACACTATAAACAAAAAGAAATCACATCTGGTACCCTGTCAACAAATTACATTCCTGGGAACAAGCTTGAATACAACTTCCCAGATGGCTTTCCTCACCCAGAAAAACTGATTAGTTTAACAACCTATTTCAAACAAGTGGCCACAATAACCCAGCTATCTGCAAGGCAAATACTGCAAGCCTTGGGGTTCATGGCCTCCTGCATTCTTCTAATTCCATATGCAAGGCTGCATATGAGGAAACTACAGTGGTATCTCAAAAGCCTATGGTGTCAACATTCACAGGATCTAGAAGCAATGATTCCTATCATACCTTGCTTACCCCTAGAGTTCCTTTGGTGGGCAGAGGCCTGCCACCAAAACAGGGGACTACCATTCACACTACCCCTTGCCGCCCAAACCTTAACAACAGACGCATCAGACTATGCATGGGGGGGCTCACCTGACAGGGAAGTGCATTCAGGGCAAATGGAACCCAAGTCAAATGCACCTGCACATAAATCAAAAGGAAATGTTAGCTATACAGAATGCTCTGACAGCCTTCAAGGACCACATTCTTCCCGGACAACTAATGACAAAGACGGACAACACCACTGTCATGTGATACATAAACAAGCAGGGGGGTACACATTCTTACCCCCTCTGCAGACTAGCTATGGCATTGTGGAACACAGCCTTGAGCTACCAAGTGGATCTACAAGCTCAATTCCTGCCGGGAAAACTAAATACACTGGCAGATGGACAAAGCAGAAACCTCATGGACCCACACTAGTGGAAACTGGAACCAAAGGATTTTCAACATGTTGACAAGCAAGCAAGTGGAGGAGCCCAGATATAGACCTGTTTGCCTCCCCGCAGAACTATCAATTGGACAAATTTTGCACAAGGATTCCCCACAAGCTAGCTTGGAAAGTGGATGCTGTATCCTTCAGCTGGAAAAACCTATCGGTTTATGCCTTTCCTCCTCTGCCTCTGCTCTCCAAGGTACTACTGAAGATCAAACAGGACAAGCCAAGGACGATTTTAATTGCACCAGACTGGCCACGCCAACACTGGTATCCCCTCTTGTGCAGTGTCACGCTTGGCCCCATGGCACCTGCCTCAGACTCCGTCCCTGTTGTCTCAGCAGGAGAACCAGATTCTGCATCCTCAGCTGCAAACCCTGAACCTAGCAGCCTGGCTAGTTACCTAATTTCTCCTTTACCATCCCTCAGTAAATCAGTGATTGATATCATTTTAGAGGCAAGGAGGCCTTAGTACTAGAAAATCTTACGCTGCAAAATGGAAAAGATTTTTGTGCCTGGAATCAATCTCAAGGGATGAGCACAGCAGTGCCCAATTTACCTCAGATTCTACAATACTTGACTGAGATGGCTTCATAAGGGGTTGTCCTTTTCCTCCATCAAAATTCATGCCTTCGCCCAGCTCATTACAGCACAGATCCTCCTCTCTCTTCTCTCACCCACTGCTCAAGCAGTTCCTCAGAGGGGCCAAAAATTTAAGGCCAACCTGTAGAGCTCCAACTCCAGCCTGAGACCTTAACTTTGTCTTGGAGAAACTCGCTCTTCTTCCTTTTGGGCCAGCTGCTACTGCAGATTTAAAATGCCTTTCTTGGAAAACAGCTTTCCTTTTAGCAATCACTTCTGCAAGAAGGGTATCTGAATTAAAGGCCCTTATGGCAGTGGAGCCTTTCATCATCTTTCATGAGGACAGGGTGTCCCTCAGAACCAATCCCTCCTTCATGCCCAAGGTGGTATCCAGTGTGGCTCTTATCAGTCCATTTATTTGCCTACCTTCTTCCTAATCCACAGAACAAAGGGGAACGGATACTGCATTCCTTTGATGTGCACAGACAACTTAAATTCTACTTGGACAGGACTAAACCTCAAAGGAAATCTGAACAACTGCTGGTGGCATTTGCTGCAGGGACAGATGGGAAAGCTATTTCAAAGCAAACCATCTCAAAATGGATAGGCCACTGCATTCATTTCTGCTGTAAGCACCATGGAAAACCTACCCCACAGGGCATCGGACCCCATTCAGACAGGGCTGCATCTACCTCTACAGCCTTTCTCAGGGGTGTCCCTACCAAGGGACATCCTAGAAGCTGCTACCTGGAGTTCTGCACATAATTTCACCAAGCATTATCATTTGCCAATTTTCTCTAAATCCAGAGCTGGCTTTGCCACTGTAGTCTTTGCAGGGCCTTATAGCTGGTCCTAATTCTATCTAAATTCCCCCAACCTTAGCTTTCGGAATCTACCCAAATATAATGACTGCAACAGTGAAACACGAACATAGTACAGTTGTGTACACTTACCATAAATGTAGATGTTCAAGTGTATTCACTGTTGCAGTCCTGGTTACCCTCCCTCCAGCCCCCTTTCTTCTTTTGGCTATACCTCTACTCTCCCTTACTATGCTCAAAAAGATTTTTGGTGTATTTGCTTTTTTGTTGGAAGTGTATCTTTTTAATTATAGATTTAATTGCTTCCCAGTAGGGGGCACCTGACATCTGGGGCAAGAAAAACTGATGTAATGACGTCGGCTGCATGTTTTATACCCCTGACGACCTGACGTCATGGAAGAAGGGACAGCATCCGACGCAGGACCCAAGACTTTAATCAGGCCGACTGAGGGCTACTGCAAGCGGATAACCCAAATGTAATGACTGCAACAGTGAATACACTCTAACATCTACGTTTATGATAAGTGTACACAACTGTACTTTAAAGAGTTAGTGCTTACTTCTGCCAGATGGGTGTCTGACTTGCAGGCCCTTATGGCTTGTCCTCTTTTTTTTTTCTTTTTTCTTTTAGATTTTTCATGAGGACAGAGCGTCCTTGCACAGTAACTCTTTTATGCTGAAGGTGGTTAATGAGCAATCTCTTAATTGGTTTATTAATCTGCTTACTTTTTTCCTCTGTCCACAAACTGACAATGAGAGGGTGCTGCATACTTTGGACATACATAGGCAACTTAGCCTTGGTCATATCCAAATAAACTCGATCAGAAAATCTGATTGGTTGTTTCTTTTCATCCTAGAAATGTGGGGGTTGCTGTATCCAAGCAGACTATTTATTTCTTCTTGGATTTCTAAGATTATTTCCTTTTGTTACACTTTTCATGGCAAGAGCCTTCCTTTTTCAATTAAGACTCATTCTGCTAGAGCTGTGTCGTTTTCTGGTGCTTTTTCCAAAGGCTTGGATACTAATTCTATTCTTGAAGTAGCTACCTGGACTTTTGTGCATACCTTTACATAGCACTACAAGTTGGATGGTATCTCTAGAGCTTAGGCTGGTTTTGCTAGTTCAATTCATGTGTTTTTAGGGGATTCTTCTGCCCCTTCCTCCTTCCTAGTTTCCCCTTGAGCTTTGGCACTCTACCATATAGTTAAGAATACTGCAGCAGGCTGAACAAGGAGAGGGTCACAGTAAGCTGCCTATCGGGCGCTAGAATCCGCCACATAACACAAGCACTCGGGTCACTCCATGGCAAGTACAAATATGACACAGTCATTGTCCATGCTGGTGTGAACGACCTGAGACGTACCTCCCTGGACTACATGAAAAGAGACGTAGAGGAGCTCTCTGATTATGTAGCCCAGGCAGGTATGACCCTAACCCTGAGCAGTATCCTTCCTTCACCAAGAATGATGCCACAATATAGAGACAAGATGATCAGCTTTAACAATTGGCTTAATGTCTGGTGTCATTCAAAGGGGATCCAGTGTCTGTCTGCCTGGGATGACATGCTTGACAAGCCACGCTGCTTCGCAAGGGACGGCTTGCACCTGTCACCCTGGGATTCCGGATATTGGCTAAGGCTCTTGCCACCCCCATAGTGCCTTTTTAGGCAAGGCTCAAATTCTAAACCTACCACCCTAGAAAACAAAAATGGGAAGAAACTGAGGGTAATGCTGCTCAATGCCAGAAGTCTAAATCTCAAAATGCACGCCTCGAGGCCCTTCTCAGTATGGAGAACATCGATGTCTGTGCTGTAACTGAAACCTGGTTCAAGGCTCCTGAGAGCACCCGGCACTATTAGGTTTTACCTCATATCATGCGTTCGGCCCCAAAACCCGGACCACACCACAAAAGGAGGGTGTATCCATATTCATAAAGGATACCCACACCTCCAGGTTGGTGGCAATGCACAAGCTCGGAAACCATCCAGGTGCAACTAACCATAGGCAAAACTGCTCTACAAATTGTAGCATGCTACAGGCCACCCTCTCAAACTCAGGAACCCCACACAGCCTTCCTGAAGACACTGGAGGGTATAAATGTATCTCCAAACACCATCATATTGGGTGACTTCAACTACCGAATATAGACTGGGAACATTACTCAAGCCCTAACTTTCTAGCCCAACGGTTCCTGGAGTTCATAAATTCAAATGCCATGGAACAGCTAGTCACTGTTCCCACGAGAGGAGAAAATATACTAGATGTCATTGTCACAAACATGGGGACAAAATGCTCCACACCGAAGTATATCCTCATTGGTGAGATCTGATCATAAACTAATCTCACTGGAAATCCACATCCGCCCCACCCCAAACAAAAAGACCATAGTGAAGAACTTCTCTAAAGCAAACTTCACACTACTCAAGACTAGTGTGGTATCCTTCAAGGTCCCTGAGCCAGAGGAAACCACAACCCAAGCTGCGGAAGCCCTTACAAATGCCTTCTATGAACACCTCCAGGACTGCATGGATCAGGCAATCCCAAATAAAACCAAGACTCTTTCCACAAAGGGCAAACGTCCAGTCTGGTGGACCCCAGCCATTAACAAACTTTACAATAAGAGGAGAAAGCTATTACATGATAGAATAAAATCCATAAAAGGGAAGTCACCCCTGATCATTATTAGTAAAAAATTACGAGCACTCATAAAATCAACTAAGGCCAATTTTGAGAGAAAAATTGCCATGGATTCAAAGGACAATCATAAGGCCTTTTTCAGCTATGTTAGGAACCTGGGTGGAAACTCCCAGATATGCTCAGAATTAGTCCAAAATGATACAAAATCACTGAACCCACAGACATTGCCAACATACTGGCAGACAGGTTCAGTGCAAACTTCACCCCCTCTCCCCTAAAGGAGAGATAACTATCCCAGCCGAGTGTAGCCTCCCGGACATCTCAAATGCGCAGGTGAAAGCTGCTCTCTCTAAAGCTAAAAGCACAGCATCAATGGGACCGGATGGTGTCCCCGGCTGTGTGCTACACGAGCTAAATGAGGAATTAACCCCGCACATAAGGCGGCTGTTTAATCTCAGCCTTACCACAGGATACGTGCCCAAGGAGTGGCGTACGGCAACTGTGGTCCCACTCCACAAAGGCGGCACCTCTACGGACCCTGGTAATTACGCCCCATAAGCTTAACAAGTCTAGTCTGCAAAGCTATGGAGAGGATCATAATGGAGCTCATAAACAAAGATATAGGGACTTGCAGACATTGGACCCGACCCAGTTTGGCTTTGTCAAGGGAAGATCATGCCTTTTGAACTTGGTCGACTTCTTCAAACAGTCACCAAGGCCATTGATGAGGAAAGGCAGTCCATACAGCCTACCTTGACCTTGCAAAGGCTTTCGACACAATACCCCACTCGGGTATTGTAGAAAAACTTACCAGCTTAAATGTAAACCCATATGTCACAAGATGGGTTGCAAACTGGCTTAAGGACAGAACCCACAGGGTTAGAGTTGCTGGCTGTGTCAGACTCCAAGCAGGTCACAAGTGGTGTCCCACAGGGCTCGGTCCTTGGCCCCCTATTGTTTGGCATCTACTTCTCAGAAGTACAGGCCAGCATGGGAGGACTTTGGCTGACAAAGTTTGCAGACGACTGCAAACTGGGCGCCATAGTGGAAAGTGCATCGGACACGGATATCCTTCAGAAGGGACTCATGGAAACAGATAGCTGGTGCCAGAGCCATGGCCTGAAGTTAAACGCCAAAAAATGTATAGTCATACCCTTCGGGAAAAACAAGGTAACCCCAAGCTACCATATAGGTGGCAATCCACTAAGCACAGAAGAGGTTATCAGGGACCTGGGGACCCAGGTTGACAGTGGCCTTTCTTTTGACACTCACATTGCTAAAGTGGTTAGAAAGACCTTCTACATTGCCCACCTGATCATGAAGGGATTCACATCCAGATCTAGTGAGGTCATTGTTCCCCTGTACTCTTCACTTATCAGACCAATGATAGAGTACAATGCCCCATTCGGGATGTATCCCACCCGACATCTGCAGCAATTGGAGAGACCCCAAAGTTCCTCACCAAAAGGATAAAGGGACTCCAAAATCTGTCATATGCTGCCAGATTGAAGAAACTCCAGCTCTACTCAGTCGCATACCGTCTGCTCAGAGGTGACATGTGCCTGACATACAAGGCCATGTCCAACCCGAATTAATGGACATGCTCCACCTCAAAAATCCAAATCCACCAAAACCACTAGAGCAAGCGACTTAAACCTTAGCACGGATATAAATAGGACGTGCTGGAGAGATAGATTTATCACTCAGAGACTCCCTATGCTGTGGAATAAAATCCCGGTCCATGTGAGGCAGAGCACCTCGCTGACTCTGTTCAAGAGAAATCTAGATCTGTGGATGGGAGATCGTAGGTTTACCCCGGGAATCATCTCTGTGTCACTGCTGGACAGAGGCACAACAAACTAATGGGCACAATATTTTTTCATATAAGGGGTGGCGTAAGCCACAAAAATTTGGGCTAGGCTTATAAATGCCTTAGGGCAGATAGCCTAGTATAAACCTATGAACCTATGAATGTAAGGACATAGTACAGTTGTGTAAAATCTTACCATAATGGCAGATGTCCTTGTCTTCACTGCTGCAGTATTCTTAACTATGAGATACCCTAACACGGAAGCCCGATGTAGAAAAGACACAAGCCAGCAAGTGTATACATAGGAGTAGCATGCATGTACCACACATATTTAAGAGCGTGGTGAAGAATTGGTTTATTAGGACTACCCACATGAATACAGACAGCAAGCAATATTCTAACCAACTGCAAGAAATGTCTGCAGAATTTGAGATGCAAGGATACAGTCTAGGAATGTTGCAGCAAATACAAAATGAGGTTTTAGTGAAGAGGGAAAATGAAGCTAGGCCATATTTTTCAACTGGCCGTAGGGATGTATTATAAGTTATGTAACTACATATAATGGGAAATCAAATGCATTAAGAAATGCAATAGAAAGAAATTGGAACATTCTTATGACTATGCCTGAAATTAAGAAGATTGCAGGTGAAAGACCCTGCTTTACGTATAGAAATTGTTCAGATTTAAAATCCCGTTTGTTCCAAATTATGGTGTTTCATGTTTTTGTAAGAGAAAAAAGTAGGTACATACCCGTGTTATAGTTCTGCATGCTGCAAAGATATTGAAACAAATAATACATTTATACATCCGAATACAGGGAGGAAATGTATATTTATATTTAATAAATATGCTGCATGTAATACCTGCAATGTAGTATCTTTAGCAAACTATGTACTATGTCCAGCCTTTTATATATTCAAATGTAGTAGGAGGTTAAAAGAGAGGATTATTGAACACAAGTCTGAAATTAGGAGGAATGTAAATAGAAGTGCATTAGCTAAAGATATGGAAGAAAGGGGCCATGAACATAGTTTCGCTTTAGGGTTCTAGATGTTAGGTTTAACAGTAGCAAGGGTGGTGATTTAAACAATGATCTTCAAATATGCGAATATGGATAACGCTGCTAAATGCAAATTATAAATCAGGTTTAAATATAGCTTTTAGTATTAAACCTGTACTTGGAAGGAAACCGATGTGATTTTAGTATTCTATTTTATTTTACATTTGATGACTGGGAAAGTCCAACTGGACACAGGTCCATTTTCAGCGGAGGCCCGGGGAGAAAAGCTCCACTTAATACATTGCTACAATACAATTTATAAAATACATAACTGTATTCTTAAGGCATACAATTAAGCATTTAAAAACATATTTAACATTTCTTCATAGACATAAAAGTTAATAGCATCAGAATAGCATTTAACATTTCTTCATGGACTTTTAAATCAATACTGTCAAAATAGACCATTGTTTTGTAAGAATAAGTATTCAGAGGTTAGAAGCTTATAGGTGATCTTTGGCTTAATCCGTGTAACACTGTAATGTAGTGGATTAGCCTGGGGAGTCGCATGTACACAGCCAATTGTTAATATAGTGAGTTTTGAGTAATTTCTTAAATAGTGAAGCAGAGCTTATAGAAGTTATGTGATTTGGGAGTAAGTTCCAGATTTTTGCAGTTGTACAGCCAAAGGGAGTTTTACCTGCTTCATTCTTATGTTTGATGACATTTTATGAGATTTCAGTCTGAAATGCTCTAGAGAGAAGAGGAATGAAGGTCAGCAGGACTAAGACAGAATATATGTGTGTGAATGAGAGGGAGGACAGAGGAATGGTGAGGATGCAGGGAGTAGAGATGGCGAAGGTGAATGAGTTTAAGTACTTGGGATCAACAGTTCAGAGTAATGGCGAGTGTGGAAGAGAGGTGAAGAAGGGAGTACAGGCAGGATGGAGTGGGCGGAGAAGAGTGTCAGGAGTGATTTGTGACAGACAAGTACCAGTAAGAGTGAAAGGGAAGGTCTACAAGAGGCTAGTGAGACCAGCTATGTTATACAGGTTGGAGACAGTGGCATTGACAAAAAGGCAGGAGTCAGAGCTTGACGTGGCAGAGTTGAAGATGTTAAGATTTGCACTGGGTGTGACGAGGATGGACAGGATTAGGAATAACTATATTAGAGGGTCAGCCCAGGTTGGAAGGTTTGGAGACAAAGCCAGAGAGGCAAGATTACGTTGGTTTGGACATGTGCTGAGGAGGGATGCAGAGTATATTGGGGAAAAAGATGCCAAGGATGAAGCTGCCAGGTAACAAGAAGAGAGGAAGGCCTAAGATAAGGTTTATGGATGTGGTGTGAGAGAACATGCAAGCGGTTGGTGTGACAGAGCAAGATGCAGAGGACAGGAAGAAATGGAAACAGTTGATCTGCTGTGGCGACCCCTAACAGGAGCAGCCGAAAGAAGAAGATCTTAAGGCTCGGGTGGTGGTGTAGGGCTGTATTAGATCCTGTAGTGCAGGAGTTTTTTCAGAGAGGTAGTACAGTTTGTGGGCTGTGGAAGTTGAGTAGTAAGAAGTAGTTGGGGCAGCTCAAGCAAGTTGAGCTGTTTGAGGGAAAGACAGTGATGGGGATCTATTAGAGGCACCTGCAGCAAATTTGGCAATCTTGTTATAGCAAGATGCCATTTTGTTTTGTTCGCTGTGGCGAAGATTAGTTAGGATTGAGGAGGCATATACAGTAGGGTGGGTAATAGGTGCATTCTAGCAATAGTGGCTTTGGTATAATTGGTCATGAATTGCTTGTTCCGATACATTAGACCAAGCATTTTGTTTACTTTTTTGATTGTTTGGGCTATGTGTACGTCAAATTTGAGATTATTGATGATTACTCTGAGGAGTTTAGTGTGTGTTGTTGGGGTGATTGCGGTATTATCCTTGGAGTTTGTGGTGAAATCATTATTTATTGCAGGAGATTTTTTTTGGGATTGAGTAAAAGTTTAATGCTAGAAAACCATGCTTCAGCTAGAGTAAAGTTATGCTGTGTTATTGTTTGAAGTTTGCTTAAGGTTGGGGCAGCGCTTATGATAGTAGTGTCATCTGCATACTGCACTACAGAGGCAGAGGGAGAGGATGCAGCTATCTGATTTGTAAATATGGGGAATAGTAAAGGACCAAGTATGGAATCTTGTGGGACTCCTATGGATACAGGTAGAAGGGAGGATAGTTGGTCCTGCCAAAGAACTGCTTATTGGTGGCCTGATAAATAGCTGTTGAACCATGATATAGTGAGGGAGTTAATGTTAAATGTAGATAGAGTTTTGAGAAGCAGGCTGTGGCTGACCACATCAAAGGCTTTAGATAAGTCTAAGAATGCAGAGGAAACGAAAAGTCCGTTATTTCTATGGGTGTTGACAATGTTGGTATATGAGAGTAGAGCCGTGGTGATACTATGGGAGGGTCGAAAGCCATGCTGGGATGTAGATATAAGGTTATTTTTAGGAGGTATTGGATTAGTTGTGAATGTACTACACTTTCTAGTATTTTTGTCAAGGGAGATAAAATTGCAATTGAGTGGTGGTTTGTGAGCTCAAGGGAGTTGCCGCCTTTGTGAAGTGGAATAATATGAGTTATTTTCCACAGGTTAGGTACTTTGCATTCAGATATGTATCTATATATGAGTATAGATACCAGGTAGGATATGGTTTCAGCTGTTAAGTTGAAGGAAATCAGCAGGAAGTTTGTCAGCAGATAGCGTGGTAGGTTTTAGCTTTTTGAGGAGTTTGTTTTGTATGTGCTGGAGACGAGGAAAAGCTAGAGGGAGTCTGTTGTATAGTAGGGTTAGCAAGGCTGGAGAAAGGTGTAGGGCTGGTGGTGTTATTTAGGGTGTTAGGACTGTTTTCGGTAAAGAATTTGTTGAATTGTGTAGAGGTGTCCTCTTGGTCACTTGGAACTATGGGTGTGGGAGTGCCAGTTTTACCTGCGTGCAGTAATTTACTTATTGTGGCCCAGAATTTCTGAGGGTCGTGAGCGTGTTTTTCTTGTAAGGTTTTGTAGTAATTGGTTTTATCAAGTTTTATAAGTTGTTTGGACTTGTTCCGTAGTGCTAAATAGTTTTGTTTTGAGGTAGTGGTTTTAAGTTTATGATGTTGAGCCCGGGCTCTGTCTCTGTCCTTCATTATGGTTTTAGTGTCTTTTGTTAACCAAGGGGCGTAGTTTGTCTTAACTCTGATAGTTCGGGCTGGTGCATGACTGTTTAGGATTTTGAGAAAGGTTGAATTTAAAGTAGTCTACTGCTTTATCTAGGGGTAGGTGTTTTAGGAGAGTCCAGTTGCAGTATTTTAGTTCGTTGTTTAGGTCCTTGGCTTTGAAGTTCTTTTTGTTATGAACTATTCTAAGGATGGGTTGTTTAGTAAGGTGGGATTTATTCCTAATAAGGTAGGTAGGTTGGTTGGTGATTGCTCAAATTGTCTGGTAGGCAGCCTGATTGGATACTTCTGTCTGACCCCAACTTACCACACCAATCTAAGATGGATTGACGTTTTGGATTTCTTATCTACTCTTGTGGAGGTGTCTGATATGGGTAAACCCATGAAGATTAATATGGGTAGAGGGATTGAATTTGGTACAGTCGGACCAGTCAATGTTAAAATCTCCTAAGGTAATGGTCTCTTGTGGATGGGAGGTAGACATCCAATGTAACAGGTTCTCCATAGTGACAATGTTATTTCCTGGTGGGATGTAGGCACCTGCTATAACTATATGTTTGCTAGAGTTTAGTTTTAATTTAGCAAGAATGGGTTCAATATCATTGACTTCCTGGGAGTTGTAGCTAACCTGTTCTAATGTGAGATGATTTTGAAACCGTATGGCTACGCCTCCTCCTTTTTTCCCTGTCCTATCTTTCCGCATAATATAGCAAAGAGAAGTAGAGAGGAGGTTGTCCTTCTATAAAGAGGGTTTGGTTGGTTTAGGTTTGTATGGGGTGAAAAATTGGGTCCTGGGTTAGGGTGTATATCTCCACAGCAAGTGAGTTTTTGAGTTAGATATAGGTAGAGTTTTTAAGTAGTTTTTGTAGTATTTTATTTTGTTTTTAGGATTAGTAGGGGTTTACTTTGTTTTGTTGGTTTATTATTTATGTAGGAATGATGGATGATCTTATTGTATGGTCTTAAATTTTGTACGTTTTAATATACGTGACTTTGATTGGGCTGTGTCTTAAATGAATGTTTTAAAAGGAAATTGATTTCTATTAAAAGAAAATTGACTTTTACTTTAAGTAGGGGTTTCCTGAAAGCCTTGAGGATTTAATAAGCTACATTTGTTAGTTTGGACTCAGCATGTCCGTATTTAGGATCTTTGTTTTGGTTTCTGCTGCTGTATATCCCTTCGGTTCACCTCTGTGCTGGTTCTGTGCTTTGTCACTCCCCTAGATGTCTCTGTTCAAAGAGCTTTTCTTCTATAGAAAAAATTATATATGTGTGTATGTATGTATGTATGTATGTGTGTATATATATATATATATATATATATATATATATAGATCTGCTCCTGAGTTTTTACACTGACTTCTGCCTTAGCCTGGGAATTTCTCGGGATTCTGGGTCTCATGACATCTTCTCATGATTCCCTTAGCCAGACTCCACATGAAAAAGGTTCAGTGGTACCTAAAATTTGTATGCTTCCAACATCATCACACCCTGATTTTTTTTCAAATTCCAGTTTTGGGATTTGTGAAAATGGAACTGCTTTGACGGAAACTAGTTTTATCTGTAACCAGGTCTTCCATTCTCCCTTCTAGTTCCAGTACAGTATGTAACAACAGTTGCCCTCAGATTTGGAAGGGGTGTGTCTTTGGAGGCAAAAGTGCAGGGTCTTTGGAACAAAAAAGACAGATATAACATGCAAAACCAGAGGTGTTGGCAGCAATAAATGCACTTTATATCAATCATCTGTGGTTCCCAAGACCTGTACAAGCAGTCAAAGACAGCACCACAGTGATGCAGCACCTAAACAGGGGAGGTTCCATATCATACCCTCTGTGCATATTACCCGTGGTAGCCAGGAATATAGCAATTCAGTACAGTCTCACTCTAACCATCTGTCTTGCATTCTATCAGAGCAAATCTTTGTGGCTGACAAGCTGAGGAGGACTAGAACAGACCCCCATACATGGAAATTGAATCAGGTGGGCTTTCAAAATTTTATCTATTTATGGGAAACACTTCAGATAGCTCTATTCGCCTCCATTTATGGCAAACAACTGACAAAGTTCTGCTGCAAGACACCTTGCAAGCAGAACTGGGAAACACATTTGTTCTCATTTCCTTGGAAGGACATGTTTCTGTATGTCTTTCCACTGATATCCAGAGTTATTCTGAAGATTCAGAATGACTTCCTAAAGATCAGTTTTGACTTCCCTCTGGCTCAGGCAACAGTGTTTTTCCATTCTTTTGGAAATGGCCAATGGTAATTACCACAAGCTTCCTCACAGATTAGACCTACTCGCACAAGTCAGGGGGTTAGTCGATACACTCCAACTTAAAACAACTTAATATGACTACCCAGATGATAAAATTTTAATACCTTTTAGGCACCTATTTTCTGAGGATGTGTAGCGGGTATTAAAATAGGCAAAGGAAATTGATACTAGAAAGACATATATTAGCAAGTGGAAAAAAATGTTCTAGTTTGTACTATGTTAAGAACCAAAACCCTTTTAAGGCTAACATTTCTCTGGTACTACAATGTTTGTGTTGGTCACTATCCTTTATCCTTTCTCATATCTGTATCGAAGTTAATCTTCTGGCCATTTCAGCATGTCTGCTCATAGATTCCCCCACTTGCAATGCACAACCATTTTAAGATTTTTTTTAAAGGGATTCTGTGTACCTATCCACCTAGAAGGCAGGTGGGCTCTTCCTTGGGATCTTAACTTTGTTTTGGAAAAGTTACCAATTGCTCCATTTCATCCAGCTCATCCGGCTAATTTGAGGTTCTTAAAATAGAAAACAGTGGTGCTGGTTGCTCTCATTTCTGCAAAAAGAGTGTCCGAGTTGGAAGCTGTTACGATGAGTCACCCTTATCTCATTTTTTTTACAAAGATAAGGTTTCTTTGAGAACAATTCCTTCATGTATGCCAAAAGTGATATCAAAGTTTACTTTGAGTCAAGCTATCAATCTCTCTTGTCTTCTTTCCAGAACCTAAAAATGAGAGAGAGAGAGAATTCTTCATACTCTGGATATCCACAGACAACTCATGTACTATCTTGACAAAGTAAAACATTCAAAACTTCTAATAATTTAATCACTTATTTTCTTATGATGGTAAGAAACAAGGACAACCAGTGTTAAAATAGACAGTTTCTCAAAAGTTGCCCCATTCTATTTCATTTTGTTACTCCCACGGTAACAAGTCATTTCCATGTAGGGTCAAAGCACATTCTACTGTGGCTTTGACTTCGTCACTGGCTTTTTGGAAAGGGGTGGATTCTAGAAGTATTCTAGAGAGCTTAGTCCTAAGTGTACACTTTAACAAAGCAGTGCAAACTAGACTCCTTTTCCATGTTTAGAGACGGCTTTGCTAGGACCACTCTCCAGGGGGATCCTGGATCCTCATTCTTCCTCTTCCCAAATTTTCTAAGCATTGGTTTTCTGCTCATACAGCTAATACTACTGCAGCAGTGATCTAAGGGTGAACACAATACGGTTGTGCAAGTAAACCTACAGTGAGAGTAGATGTTTGAATAGATCACTGCTGAGTCCCTCTACCCCCCCTTATTTTTTTTTTTTTTGCCATGTAGAGGACACTGATTTTTATTTACACAGCATTGACCTTTCTCAAGGCTCTAGCCTGCCTTTTTCATTTGGCATGAAAGCTGTGACAGGCTTTGCACTTAAACCACTGATTTTTTTTTTCTCTGCTTAGCACAAACTTGTAATGGTCTGGGTGCATGGAAGCTGCTGTTAAGCTTTGGAAGCTGACTGGCTGTTATATCCTAGGTGGGATATAACCTGAAATGGCGGGTTCTTAAGTCCTAGGCAGGATGTAACCCATACAGCTAAGGCTACTGCAGCAGTGAAATATTCAAACATCTACTGTTAAGATACATTTACTTACACAGATGTACTTTCTGGGGTTATGTTGATCCATTCTAGAGCAGTAACGCTAGCATAATCACAAGTCACATAGGGAGAGATCAGGTGGTGTGATTAAGGGGGAAGGAACCTTCTCCACGTGAATGAAGACATGTTGAATCCAGACTCTCACCTCCAAAGGGGAAAGGGTAGGCTGATTAGCTCTTTCCCGAGCCAGAGAACAAATGGAATGTAGCCCTGATGCACTGGCTGGGGGAGCAAATGAGCTGGGTTTTTCCCAAGATGAGGAATGAATGGGTCAGGAGACTGCAAGTTGAGAAGAATTTGTGGCTGGAGGTGTGAGGTTAAAACATCTGGATACATTTTCATTGACCTCTTTCCGTTCCAAAGACAGGACATCCAGGTGATGACAGTCCATTATGTCTGATGTCAGAGAGCTTCAGGCTTGTAGAAGCATTCAGTGTTACTTATTAGCATGCTTGTGTGACAGGTATTAAGCCCACAGTGATGTGGTTTTATAGGAGGAAGTTGTGTTGTCATTAGGGACCTCACTGAATGACCTGAAGGAATGAAAAGTAATGCTTATGCCTGAGAACTTCAAAATAGGCTTTTATATAAGTATATGTATTTTATATCTAACCATTCTTATTTAGTTGCGGTCATGGCATTTTACATTGTGGTTTTGAATGAACTGCGACAAATGCATGTGTTATTTAGATGGGGTTAAGATAACCTGTGAAGAATGACAGGCATTAAGTAGTTTTGTTTTCAGATAGTGGCGTCTTTTTAAAGAACAGTGACATCATTTTGTGAAGTTATGGCTGAGCTTGCTAACGAGTGTGGGGCTGTGGTTATTTTGAATGCTGCTGGTTATGAATATGAATCTCCTTGCAATTTCTAGTTTTGTTTTTATGATCATCTTGCAGTGACTGTTCCATCATTTTTAACCATTCTTCAATGAAGTTATATACTTCCGGCATATTTAAAACTTGGCACATATTACTTGTCAACAGAATATCCCCAGAAACAGTTATTTTATCTTTTGTCTAGAATACCTACGTGCCTTTTGCAACTGCATGATCACCCCATTGCCTCTAAGATAATCTGTTGCGGCCTTTATTTTGACTTCTTTAGGTCAGGCTTAAAGATGCACTTTGTAAAGAAATGGTCACTAACTTTTCCAGGGTCAGAAATTAGCAGCTAGTCAAAATGACATAGTTATACTGCATACTGTGTTGAACAGTATGACATTATCCAACCTTTTAGGACATGATGGGATTTTCTAAAGTCCTTTAAGTGCAGGAAAAACACTTAGCACAATAATTTCACCTCGTATTGTGTCCCAGTAAAGAAATAAAATATTGACCTTCATTCATTGTTCAAGCTGGTACCATGACAGGGAATTCATTGTGTCTGCCTGCCTGGGGGCGGATTATGTGACTCTTCAGATTACTTTGCATCTTATTGATACACCTTTTTACCTGGGTGGGGTGGGATTTAGGAACTGAATAGGACATTATCTGCTCCATAATGTTTTTTTTTTTGAACTTTCCCAAATTTAGATTACAGCAAAATTGACAGAAAATTAAGTCAAACATATACAGGTGAAGGTAGCATTACTAAATGTAAGCCACATATCTCGGGCACAGTGGCTCTTCTGGGCCATGCTTTCACTGATTAAATAGGGAGGAAGTCTTTGTTAGCTGCTTATATGCAGAGAAGCTTGGTGATGTTTATTGAAATGTAAACAAAAATCCTTTATTGGATTGTATGTAAAATCATCTTGGGACACCCAAATGGGGTGAAATAAAAGCACATTTACAGCTCAGACTGTAAATATTTAAGTATAGCTGCGGTGGTGATGCTGCGGTAGCGTTGTCGCCTCACAGTAAGACATTGTCCTGTTCGATTCTCGGCTAGACAGTCTTCTGTGTGGAGACATGCGTGAATGGGCGTACCTTCATTGAAGGTTGTGTGTCAGAGCTGGCAACTCTGCATGTAAAAATCTACTGCCAATCATTAGCAGACCGGAGTTCCGCTGTGGTGACCCCTTACCGGGAAAAGCCGAAAGACACAACAACAACTGTAAATATTTAAGTATATCTGCAGGGTGAGTACAGTATTCAAACCTATCTCTAGGTTGATAATGTCATTCTAACTAAAGTAAACAAACCCAGCCATATCTACTTCCCCGTGATGTATAATGGAAAGTACAGTAAAGGCCGACAGAGTGCAACTTAACAGTACAACATTCCAAAACACTACATCCAACCGCAAAACATGCAAATTAATAGAATAGAAACACTCAAAAACAGCAAAAAAAAAAAGTAAACTAATCAAGCATATAAGAATCTAAAAGGCACACAATTACCCAATCAACAACATCCTCACCTAAATTGGTTTTCTGTCTCCTACAGACTCCTATGAGGGAGTCTGTGCCTGGCCTGCAAAGCTGAAAATTACCCAATTCTGTTTGATCTACTACATAGGTTCATGGGTGCTTACTAGGCTATTGACCTGTGAGGAGCTTTAAAAGTCTCCCATGGTAGTTTTTATCCCTTACATTTTGTGTATGAATAACCCAGATGTAGGCAGAGCAAAGATGTTAGGGCACTTACTTGTCCCTTATTTACTACATATCTGCAAAACTACTGGTAATTCAAATCCATGACCAGTGGCCCAAGAACTATAGTGCAACGGAAGTAGGACCAGCTTGTATAATAGATGTCTCTTTCAAAGAATTACCCACCTATGGAGCAGACATTTACTTTCTATAAAGTAAAACATGTCCCTCACTATTTTCAAACCTAACTTAGATAAATGGATGAAAAACTATAGATTTAGTCCAGGTCTAACCCCCCCCCCCCAATCCAAACATACATGTGGGATTGCAGTGGCTAAGCATCAAAACGTTTAACTGGTCTACCGCCTAGTAGCAACCTATAAAACTACGAACCTATGGATCTAAACTCAGATGCCATAAAAATGGCATTCAGTAATGTAAAACAATAACAAGAAATTTAAAAATATGCTTAACGGATCAGCCTCAGAAACTGAAAAAGTATTTAAGTGTTTTTCATATTGTTAATTTATTGATATATTCATTAGTGCGAATCTTGGAATAGTGAAACTTAATGACCAAAAATGTGGACTTGCATGTACTAAGCCCAAAGTGTTTATTTCCTGGAATATAGTATATTTTCTCTGTGGTATAGTGATCTCAAGGTTGGTATATTTAAATTTGGGTGGGGGGGCTGTGGGGGCTTGATTCCCTGCAAAAAAAAAAAAAAACAAGTTTAAAGGAGATCAGGAATGTTTGACATTTACTGTACTCCTGTATTTTCAGCATTTTTTCATAATTCCTTGGCTCCCTCTTATGAGTCTTAGAATTAAAATAGGTGTGTGTGTGTGTGTGTGTGTGTGTGTGTGTGTGTGTGTGTGTGTGTGTATGTATATATATATATATATATATATATATATATATATATATATATATATATATATATATATAATGTATGTATATACACACACGTATCTTGTATTTCTCTCTCTCTGTGTATGTGTGTGTCTATATATATATATATATATATATATATATATATATATATATATATATATATATATATATATATAAAATGTATGTATATGGGATCACTACAAAATTTCGAAATCCCAAAATCTCGAGTTTCAGAATATCGAGATCTTGGAATATTGAAATTGTGCCCCCCCCCCCAAGAAAACACCACCCAACACACTAAAATATATATGCAAGCCCCCTGCACCCCCCCATGTGGGGGGCTGTGCTACCCCCTGCAACTTAAATATGCAAACTCTGAGATCGCACTACAGAGAGGACAATGGAAATTTCCTGATCTGCGCTGTATTCCGATCTCTGTTCAGGGTTTTGAAGTTTTGAAACTTCAAACATATGATCTTTGATCATATGAAATTCGAAGTTTTGAGCTTCGAAATTCTGAACAGAACCCATATATACACACACACATATGTATGCATGTGTGTATATTTCTATAAATATCTATATATGTAGTAAATTGTTTTATCATGGTGTGGATGGGAGGAGAAATGGCGTAAGCATTATCCTGAAGGAACAGTATGCTAACAGTGTTTTGGAGGTGAAAAGAGTGTCAGATAGAGTGATGTTTATGAAGCTGGAAATTGTTGGTGTAATTATGAATGTTGTTGGTGCCTATGCTCCACAAGTTGGGTGTACGATGGATGAGAAAGACATTTTTGGAGCGAGTTAGATGAAGTGGTGATGACTGTACCCAAGGGTGAGAGACTGGTGATTGGAGCAGATTTCAATGGGCATGTTGGTGAAGGGAACAGAGGGGATGAAGAAGTGATGGGTAGGTATGGTGTTAAGCAAAGGAATGCAGAAGGTCAGATGGTAGTGGATTTTGCGAAAAGGATGGACATGGCTGTGATGAATACATATTTTAAGAGGGAGGAGCATAGGGTGACATACAAGAGTGGAGGAAGATGCACACAGGTGGATTACATCTTGTGTAGAAGGGCCAATCTGCAGGAGATTGGAGACTGTAAAGTGGTGGCAGGGGAAAGTGTAGTTAGGCAGCATAGGATGGTGGTTTGTAGGATGACACTGGTGATCAAGAAGAGGAGGATGAGTGTGAGGGCAGCACCAAGGATCAAATGGTGGACATTGAAAAAGGGTAATTGTGAGGTGATGTTCAGGGAAGAGTTAAGACAGGCACTGGGTGGAAGTGAAGAGTTACCTAATAGCTGGGTAACTACTGCAGAGCTAGAAAGAGAAATGGCTAGAAAGGTGCTTGGTGTGACATCTAGAAAGAGGAAGGAGGACAAGGAGACCTGGTGGTGGAATGAAGAAGTACAGGAGAGCATGCAGAGAAAGAGGTTGGCGAAGAAGAAGTGGGATTGTCAAAGAGATGAAGAAAGTAGACAAGAGTATAAGGAGATGAAGTGCATGGCAAAGAGAGAGGTGGCAAAGGCTAAAGATAAGGCATATGAAGAGTTGTATGAAAGGTTGGACAATAAGGAGGGAGAAAAGGACCTGTACCAATTGGCTAGACAGAGGGACCGAGCTAGTAAAGATGTGCAGCAGGTAAGGGTGATAAAGGATAATGAGGGAAACGTACTCACAAGCAAGGAGAGTGTGTTGAGCAGATGGAAAGAGTACTTTGAGGGGTTGATGAATGAAGAGAATGAGGGGGAGAGAAGGTTGGATGATGTGCGGATAGTGAATCATGAAGTGCAGTGGATTAGCAAGGAGGAAGTAAGGATAGCTATGAAGAGGATGAAGAATGGAAAGGCTGTTGGTCCCGATGACATACCTGTGGAAGCATGGAGGTGTTTAGGTGAAATGGCAGTGGAGTTTTTAACTAGATTGTTTAATGAAATCTTGGAAAGTGAGAGGATGCCTGAGGAATGGAGAAAAAGTGTTTTGGTACCAATTTTTAAGAATAAGGGTGATGTGCAGAGCTGTAGTAACTACAGCGGGATTAAACTGATCAGTCACAGCATGACGTTATGGGAAAGAGTAGTGGAAGCTAGGTTAAGAAGGCAGGTGATGATTAGTGATCAGCAGTATGGTTTCATGCCAGGAAAGAGCACTACAGATGCGATGTTTGCGCTGAGAGTGTTGATGAAGTACAGAGAAGGTCAGAAGGAGTTGCATTGTGTCTTTGTGGATTTAGAGAAAGCATATGACAGGGTGCCTAGAGAGGAGTTGTGGTATTGTATGAGGAAGTCGGGAGTGTCAGAGAAGTATGTAAGAGTGGTACAGGATATGTACGAGGGTAGTGAGACAGCGGTGAGGTCTATGGTGGAGTGACAGATGCGTTTAAGGTGGAGATGGGATTACATCAAGGATCAGCATTGAGCCCTTTCTTATTTGCAATGGTGATGGACAGGTTGACAGACAAGATTAGACAGGAGTCCCCGTGGACTATGATGTTTGCAGATGACATTGTGATCTGTAGTGAGAGTAGGGAACAGGTGGAGGAGACCCTGGAGATGTGAAATATGCTCTAGAGAGAAGAGGAATGAAGGTCAGCAGGACTAAGACAGAATATATGTGTGTGAATGAGAGGGAGGATAGAGGAATGGTGAGGATGCAGGGTGTAGCGGTGGCGAAGGTGAATGAGTTTAAGTACTTGGGATCAACAGTTCATAGTAATGGTGAGTGCGGAAGAGAGGTGAAGAAGAGAGTACAGGCAGGATGGAGTGGGTGGAGAAGAGTGTCAGGAGTGATTTGTGACAGACGAGTACAAGTAAGAGTGAAAGGGAAGCTCTACAAGAGGGTAGTGAGACCAGCTATGTTATATGGGTTGGAGACGGTGGCACTGACAAAAAGGCAGGAGTCAGAGTTTGATGTGGCAGAGTTGAAGATGTTAAGATTTTCACTGGGTGTGACGAGGATGGACACGATTAGGAATAAGTATATTAGAGGGTCAGCCCAGGTTGGAAGGTTTGGAGACAAAGCCAGAGAGGCAAGATTATGTTGGTTTGGACATGTGCTGAGGAGGGATGCAGAGTATATTGGGAAAAAGATGCTAAGGATGAAGCTGCCAGGTAACAGGAAGAGATGAAGGCCTAAGATAAGGTTTATGGATGTGGTGAGAGAGGGCATGCAGGTGGTTGGTGTGACAGAGCAAGATGCAGAGGACAGGAAGAAATGGAAACAGTTGATCTGCTGTGGCGACCCCTAACAGGAGCAGCCGAAAGAAGTAGTAGTAGTATGTATGTATATTCTAATGTTACAAACAGAACTGCAGCTAGGTTATCTGGCTCCCTGTGCAGTTCCCTGATTTGGAACCCCCCCCCACTCTAAGCTGAGGTGCAAAAAAATTAAAAAGTCTTTCAAAAATGTCCTGTCTTGTAGCTGACCGGAAAAAAAATCTGCTATGAACCTGTAGCAGACTAATTGCTACAGATCTAACAAATGTGTTGCCATAGCTAAAATACCACACGTAAAATACTTCAGCTGTGACCGCAAATACAATATCTGCATGTGTAACTGAATGCCAGTACTGTGCCATTTGGCATCTGTTTGTCATGCTTCACCTAACATTTTGTACCCTGGGTAGTTGCCTCTTTTGCCTTGCCCTAGATGTGCCTCTGATTACAAAATACAGATAAAATATAGCAGTGCAACTAACACCAAATATTCAGAAACCTTGCTGCAGAAAAGCAGTGTCCTGTGTCCAAAGGTCAAGTTTCATTTTCTGACTTTTCACTTCCACTGTAATTCTGATTCTTCTGGTTAGCTCCTGTTCTTTTCTCTGTCAAGCGTTTTCCTATTTTCCTTTGGAACAGTGGAAAAGGTTTCACTGGCAAAGTCTCTCCATGCACTCTATAATCAAAAGAAGGAGAAGCAGAGTCCCATTTCACTTGCACTTAATGACTCTTTTGACAAAAAAAAAAAAAATTACATTTCCTTCTTAGCCTGTTCTGCATCAAAAATAATTTTGATCCTGCAGAAAAATATTTGGAAGACAGCTGGATACAGCAGCTTGAATCTCGCACTTGCCACTTGATATTTCCTGATTATTGGAATACATTTTGTTTCTCTTCTGCTTGGTGTGCAGTGAATAATCATTCTCCTCAAACACTTTTTCTCTAACTTTTAATACTTTGCCCTTTTGCCGCAGTTGTGGTCAGAATCAACTCTTTCTGTGGTAGATTTGCATCTTTACTAATACCGGTCTTGGCTGCTTTCTCATAGCCAGACGTGGAGCATACACACTGTATCCTCTTTCAGTAAACAGTTCTTGCTGTGGAATATCAGTCCAGTTTATTTGTACCTTCATAAAACTGATGTACTATGTTCCTTCTAGTTTCTCTGGTACAGCAGAAAGTCTCCCTACGTGTTCTGTCCTCTAATTCTACCATTCTTTTTGAAACCTCTGTTCTTGAGCAGCCTTGTACTCAGTCAGCATTTTCTTTATTCCGACCACTGATTTTTACAGTTTTATCAGCTCATCTGAATATCTGTGTAAAGCTTCTTCCAACTGTTTCCACCCTTTTGCTATTTGAGTTGATATACTTCCCTCTGTTCTTGAGCAGCCTTGTACTCAGTCAGCATTTTCTTTATTCCGGCCGCTGATTTTTTACAGTTTTATCAGCTCATCTGAATATCTGTGTAAAGTTTCTTCCAATTGTTTCCACCCTTTTGCTATTTGAGTTGATATACTTCTTCAGTGTTTCATTTATTTCAATCATCTGTGAGCACATTGATTTATTTTTTTTCTCTGGATTACTGGAAGCCATATTGTGCAGCAAAGCTGGAGCTTGAACTGCTTTTTGCTGAACAGCTGAAGGATTCTTCTCAGTCAGAGTTTTCTCTTCACCTTTTCTAGTTGATTTCCTTTCAGGCTCTTAGTTTCTTCCTTGCAGGCATCCAGGTAGTATACTTGCTAGCCAATAGTTCAGTTTTAACCAAGCTTACTCTGTCACTGGCTGTTGCCTGTTGGTTTCTATTTTCACATGGGGAGATCTGAAGTTCAGCTGTTGGTCAAGTGTACAGCCATCTTGGAAGTCTCCTAGGAAATATTTATTTTAGGTTGAGACATGAAATCTGAATTGCCTGGACATATGGTTTAATTCTGTTGGCTGCCAAAAAAGTAAGTACTAGAAAGTAGAAATCGGAACCTAAACAAATTGTATATGAAGTATTGAACGTTATAAAAGAACTGGGTGATGGATCTTTAGAAAAGGGAAGGAGCAAGTCTTGCCAACACCTTGCTATTCTTTTAGCTAGTATAGATATAAACACTTTATAGTCATGGTTTAAAACCGAAATGGGCATGTATGAGTCCAGGTCTGTCAGGTTGTACAGCCACCACAGCTTTCTTCCAAAATGCTGGTGCTTCCCCTCCTTTTTAAAATACAATTAAACAAAATCTTCCAGATATTTATCACTTTCTTCCCTCCTAACATTAAAACTTCCACAGAAATGCCATCTGTTCCTGCTGTTTTTTAATGTCTTATCTTAAGTATTAGTTGTGGAGCCTAATCTTCCTCTAATTGTGGCATAATTAAGCCTTCCATATAAATATTTCCATTTGTTCTTTTGCTTAGTTTTTACATTCCTCTGCTTTATACAAGTTTTCATAACATTTCGAAAATATCTCTAATACCTCAGTAGGCTTTCTGGTTGTTTTTGTTGACTTAGGCTACCTTTTACTTCCTGTTGCATAAGTTATGTTAAAAGTTTTTTTTTGCTATGATGTTATCAAACAATAGATGCTTAACAGCAATCTTTCTAAACTCATAATATTATCCAAATACTCCCGTATTTTCACTTAAGCACTCAGTAGTTGCTCCTGTTTATTTATATATATATATATATATATATATATATATATATATATATATATATATGGTTCTACCTGACATAATCGACACGCCAGAAGACCGACAACGCAGTCACCGAAACCACATAACCGACAGTGCAAAAATACGAAACCCCACATGCCCGACAACGAAATAACCGACGGTACACAAACACGAAACCTCATACACTGCACACACCACAATCACAACAATCAACAAACAAAACACATTCCCTGTCCAAAAACCACACACACAACACAAGCACACCAAAATCCCTACAAACCGACACTAAACCTCACATACACAACTATCTACAACCCTAACCCAAACCATAACTCTAAGGTCCATCACTATCGCATACTCAGCTAACCCGCGCCCTAACCCTAACTCATTTAACCCGCCCCTAACCCAAACACAATCACTACCACACACTTACCTAACCCGCGCACTGACCCTAACTCACTTAACCCACCCCTATCCCCACAGACCGTCAATATCCACACTTACCTTACTCGCACCCTAACGTCCGTCACTACCGCATACTTACACAGCCTTTTCCCATATCGGCATCCTCGGCGTCTGTGTTTTCATCCGTTGCGTCGGTCTTCTGAATTGTCGATCTTCTGGGGCTTGCGATTCGCTTGTCGGTCTTCTGGCGTGTCGACTAACTCAGGTAGACCCATATATATATATATATATATATATATATATATCTATGAGCATATTATGGATATTGCAAAAAAAAAAAAAGTTAAAACAAATGCATTGAGTAGGCACATTGACAAATGTAATCATAAATTTTTTACTTTTTAGTAATCCAACAGATTTGGGTGGCCACGGTGGTGCAGTGGTTAGCATTGTCGCCTCACAGCAAGAGGTTCTCCGGTTCGATCCTCGGCTGGGGTGCCTTCTGTGCGGAGTCTGCATGTCCTCCCTGTGGTCGTGTGGGTTTCCTCCGGTGTCCTCCCACATCCCAAAGACATGCTGCAGGTGGATTGGACACACTAAATTGGCCCTAGGTGTGAGTGCGTGTGCCTTCTGTGGAAGGTTGGGCGCCGGGCTGGCAATTCGACACTGTAAAACTCCACTGCCAATCATGAGCGGACAGGTGATCCGCTGTGGCGACCCCTAACCGGGAAAAAGCCGAAAGAAGTAATTCAACAGATTTATTTTGATGTACAAGCTCTTACTGTACCAGAAAAGTTAGAAGAATATGAATTATGTTGGCAAATAATTTTGAATGCAACACAGTTTCCAGGCTTGAACAAATGCACAAGTATTTCTAGTATTTTAAAAATGAAACGGTATGGCTGTTATATGTAAACTTAAACAGGTTGTGCCTTTAAATTTTAATAAATAAAAACGTAAAAATCATTGCTGAATCAGGTAAACGTTGCTATCCCAAAAGTTTAAATAACAAATTACTAAAAAATACAATGGGATAGAGCGAAGAAAGTAAAAAAGAAATGAAATAATCCCAAATGATGGTAGATGTCGCCAAGTATTTAAAACACCACAAATTTATTGATGTACATCGGATAAGCGCTTTCACTATAGTAGCTTCCTCATATCTTTCTCAAATCAAAAGTTCAATTATATATAGCAAATGGGAACAATTAACCTATCAAATAACAATCACATCTTAAAGGGAGAAGGAAAAAAACACTTTCAAACAAAAACTTGTATAAATAACATTTAAAATGTTTACAAAAATATATAGATAAAAATATATATATATAAAAAATAAATAAGGACATAATGTATATGCTTATGCATTTGCATGACATAATGTCGATTTCATTTCACATTCCTACATTGTCTCAACTTGGGTTTTATAGAGGCTTTTTCATTCAGCCCTGACCCCTTATCGGCTCTTAAAAGAACTATCCATTCACTTTCTTTGCTTTCCGTAAGGGTCCTGATATCACCTCCCCTCCTATTCGGGGTTAAAATCTCAAGAACCCTAAATAGAAACCTATGGGTATTCCCAAGTAGGGCTACATGTTTAGCCAATGCATTATGAGGTGAACCTTTCCTAATGTGGTATACGTGCTCTCGAATTCTAAGTGTGCGATTGGTCTTGCCCACATAAAAAGATGAGCAAGACTGGCACAACGCTAAGTACACCACATTAGAGCTCATGCAATCAGCATCTACATTAGTTCTAAATGTAGTCTGTAAATCAGGATGAATAAAACTAGTATTCATATCAATAAAAGAACAAAAATTACAGTGGCCACAATAGGAGGGGAGGTGATATCAGGACCCTTACGGAAAGCAAAGAAAGTGAATGGATAGTTCTTTTAAGAGCCGATAAGGGGTCAGGGCTGAATGAAAAAGCCTCTATAAAACCCAAGTTGAGAGAACCTAGGAATGTGAAATGAAATCTACATTATGTCATGCAAATGCATAAGCATATACATTATGTCCTTATTTATTTTTTATATATATATTTTTGTAAACATTTTAAATGTTATTTATACAAGTTTTTGTTTAAAAGTGTTTTTTTCCTTCTCCCTTTTAAGATGTGATTGTTACTTGATAGGTTAATTCTCATTTGCTATATATAATTGAACTTATGTTCATTTGATTTCAGAAGGATCTGAGGAAGCTACTATAGTGAAAGCGCTTATCCGATGTACATCAATAAATTTGTGGTGTTTTAAATACTTGGGGACATCTACCATCATTTGGGATTATTTCATTTCTATTTTACTTGCTTCACTCTATCCCATTGTATTTTTTAGTAATTTGCTATTTAAATTTTAATAGTTTTAATTGCTCATTAATGAGGGGAGTTTTTATGGAGTGTATTTAAGGGGTGACTTTTTGTATGAGAATTGTTCTGATGAAGTCTGGTCTTACGCAGATGAAAGCACTTAACCTTTAATAAATTTTGGCTGCACTGAGGTCTTCTGTCCTGGTGGTCCGTTTTTATTTGGTGCTCCTGTTCTTGTTCTTGGAGACTTCCTATTACTACTTAATCATATCTTTCTCTTATTTTTACCCTACTTGTAAACTCCATTTTCATTTTATACTACTACTGTCTTCTCCAGTCAGTCTTGAATAATTTCCACTAATCATTCCTGAAATTCCTCACTCTTTAACAGGTAGTTAGAAGGTGCCAGTGTCTCATTTTTGACTCTCTATCCTACATTGTTATCATAGTTTTTATTGGTGCATTATCCTAAATAGTTATTGGATGTGTGCATAAGCTTTCTATTACATTCACGTTACTGTGAAATATAATTTAATCCAGTCTGGCCCAGTTATTGTACAGTGTGGAGTAATATGTAAATTCTCTTGAGTTCCTACTGCTGAATTTACGTCTTCCATACTAAATATTTTCATAAACTTCTTCAGAAATCTACTCTTATGTGTTCCCTACTAGGTCCCCCTGATATATCCTTACTATTGCAAATCAAATTACAGTCTCCACCTGTAAGTAATATTCTCTGCTGAAAGCTGATTATTTTTTCCCAGAATTTCTTAAGATCCATAACAGTTTTTAGTGGAATGTAAATACATGCCAGTATAATTCTACTTCCTTGCCCATAATCCCTTACAAGTCTGCCATTATTGTCTTGTTGTCCTCTTCTAACACTATTGGAGCCCCTCTAGCAGTCGGTATTACTGCTTCCCTTTTCCTTGTCACTGATAGTCTGCTGAATATCCATCATGAAATCCTTTGTCAAATTCATATGCTCATTTATTTCCAGAGAGTCTCCTGCAGCATTGCTATTTGTACTTGGTTTTTCTTAATCTAATTCGATACTCTTTCCTTTTTGTCTATATTTATAAGGATTTACTAGGCTATGGATAAATTAGTTGTTTTGATAAAAAGCTATTGTTCCCACTTATAATACATTACATTTTAATGTGTATTTGTTTTACATGTACACACTCTAATATTTGCAGGCTGATCTTTTATACAGTTGTTTCTCATCTCCTTTTGAACTTGTCATATTTCTCAAGACTTTTTGATTTCATGAAAACCCTCAAACAAAAAAAAAAACTAAATGCATTTTCGGAATACCCTTCCCTTATTAACTTAGAACAAATACAAAAAACTATGTACATTTTCAACAAATGCAGTTTAACACTCCAGAAAGGAACAATTTCCCCAAATTGTCAGCTGCACTTGCATGCATAACCTAATCTAAAATTAAGGTTACCGATGCTAAAGCGCATGCTGCAGCCGTTGTTTGCACTTACACCGATTGCAGTTTGTTTTGTTCTTTTCGTATCTCTGTTGCCTTCCCTGATGTGAAAAACAGTTTTTGTATGCTTTCAGAAAAATTAACTTTTAACACTAAGAAAGTGCCCTGGCTACCCTTAAGTAAAATTAAACTGTAGCCTGTTCTATGAAATGCATTAAAGTATTAAGGCTGCTGGGCATTCTACTATCTTTTATACACCTCCTAATTTCAAACTTTATTTTTCATTGAATTGCTCATCGTTGTACCTTTAAATTTTGCATTTTCCTCAACAAAGAATGCTCAGAACTCTGGAAATTAATTGCTTGCACTTTTGGACAGCTAGTCTCCATGTGAAATTAATCAGCAATAATAAAAAAAAAAAACTGTTAACTTGCAAATGCATGAAGGAATCATTGTAAATTTTACTCTGAACAGAGTTTCCAGAGTTTCTCTGGCTAGCTGCCTTCAGCTGCAGACTTCTTGACTCTCACTGAGAGCAATTGCTAATGGGAAAAAAAAAAAACAAGCTAATATCTTTGCAGATAAAAGAAGCTTAGCATTTTTCATGGTTTTCAGCATCTTGCCATATTTTTCAAGTCTGTTTGCTTACAAAAAAATTGTTTATAGCCTAAGCCAAGGGAGTTAATGTAGACATCCACTCTTGTAAATGCAAGGAAAATTGCCATCGTAGTTCAACATATAATATAATCCATTGTACTTTTACACCCCTAACCCACCTCAGCAGCCGAGGATCACAGCATTGTATTTACTTATACAGCTAAAAAGGTACTTGTGTCATACAAGTCACTCAAAAGACTCCTGCCACATTTAAAATGCCCTTCCCTGTACAAAACTGCTTTACAATGTAACATACAATTTATATCATGAAATGTTTTATACAGAAACTAATAAGAGTTGTATTTAGTTACTTTTTTACTTTACTATCCCTCTAAACATTAAAGATATAATGTGGGGTATATGCTTTAAAGTCCACCCACAAGTTTAACAAAGTCAACAAAAATCTAATCTTTTCTCAGTCACTTTTATTTGCAAAGCCGTATTTCACAAATTTGATTGATGCTTTTATTTCAATGTTGCTGATCTTCTTCCTGATAATCACCATCTCCCAATGCCAGACCGTCGTTCAAGTTGGGCACTCCTGATTCTTCTAGTCAATTCCTGTGCATTTGTCAGTTTCTCCACCTTTTCCCTTAGAACATTGGAAAGGGTTTCACTGGAAAAATCTCTCTCTGAGCTTTGTCAGAGAGTTCTTTTCTGCTTGCTGATTCACTTTTTGTTGGATAAGCTTTTTTATTTTGTCCCTGGCCATTATGATAAAAGTGGGTGTATATTATATCATGGAAGATTTACATCATTGAATGTCATTTCATTGGAAATGCCGCTCATCGACCCTCCCCTCATGTGGGGGGGCTGCACCCCTCAAATCCCCTGCTAATTATATATACCAACTCCAAGATCACAGTACAGTGGGGAAAGGGCAAACTTCCTGATCCCCACTGTAATCCGATTTCTGTCAGAATGGTTTGATGAACAGTATATCTGATAAAATTACGTTTGATGTAAATATTCAATGAATTAATAGGGTCCCAATAAAAGCTGCTCTTCCCACGTATACATGACAGTTTGTGCATTTCCAACTTTTGTTTGCATCAAAAAATGTATTTGATCCTCCAAGACTAAATACTGTGAATACTGCTGGAAGTAGCCACTTGAATCTGACACCTGCCTCTCAACATTCCCTGATTGCTGGAATAAATTGGCTTCTATTCTGTTTGATGTACAGTGAATAATCCTTTCCCACAAACACTCTCATGTCTCCAATTTTTAATACTTTTCCCTTCTCCCACAGTTTTGTCGGGATCATTTTTTTCTGCTGGTATGATAGCATCTTACCAATTTATTTATTGGCTGCTTTCTCATGGCCAGGTTTAGAGCATACACTTAAGTGTGTCCTTTCAATTAATTAATCCTGCTGTGGAACTCAACTCCAGTTGCTTATTCCTGCTTTCATAAAATTAATACAGCCTGTTCCAGTTTCTCTGATACAGCAGCAACTCTCAGGTTATCTGTGTGTGGTCTGTCTTCCAACTCTACTATTTTTTGAAACTGCTTTTCTTGAGATGCCACATACTCGGCTAGCATTTTTTTCATTCCGACCTCTGATTTTTTACAGTTTTATCAGTTCAGCTGAATAGCTAGTTTTTCTATTTTTCCAGCCTTTTGCTATTCGAGTTGATGTATTCCTTTAATGTTTAATTTTATTTTAATAACCTCTTGAGTACATTTGATATATTTTTTTTTTACTCTAAATTACTCAAAGCCATCTCTTTAACCATAACTGAAGCATCAACTGTGTTGTGCTGAACAGCTGCAGGATCCTTCCCAGCCAATGTTTTCTTTTCTGGTTGATTTTCTTTCAGATTCTCCAAATTTATTATTTGCTGGCATCTAGGCAGTGTAGTTACTAGCCAGTAACTGAATTGTACCCAAATAAAAGTTTCAGTGGCACTCCTTTTTCTCAATTTCTGTTTTCACACTGGGAGAGATGAAATTAAGCTGTTGGTCAGTGTGCAGCCATCTTGGAGTATCCCCTGTTTAAAACCGTATCATACTGACAGGGCCTCAGGAGTATGCCATTATCAGAATATGAATCCAGTGCTTGGTGTAGGTATAAAAATCTAGAACCTTTTTGATGTTGCTAGTTTCAAGTGCAAGTATATGAATTGTTAAGACATTTGATATTGTTAAACGTAAGAAAAGCGCTCGACTGCTATTGCAATGTTTGTTGTTTTAAAGTACTGTTGCTAATGTACTTAGATTATAGGAAGGTTGTTGGAAAATAAGAAAAGCAAGTAAATTTATGATGGGTCATAATTCACTATATTTGAGATATGGATGCCAAGAAATTCACCTCGAGTGAAGTGACCCAATCCTAATTATTTGTAGTGCATGGAACTTTATCTGCCCCATGTTTTACCAGTTACAGAAAAAAAAGTATAGGAATACAAAAGTGTTTTACTGGCTTTGAAAGAATGTAAAGCACTTAGCACTGTCATACAGACAGCAACGCATCTCTTAGCTTCTTTAAGAATTTTGGGAAATCCAGAAATAATACAGTGTGAAGGGTCAAAGGATTGAAATCAGAGACTTTTATGTTTAATGCTGTTGGCTGCCAAAAGGTGATTACTAGAAAATTAAAATCAAAATCTAAATCAATTCTAACGGAAGTGCTGAATAGTGTAAAGGAGATAAAAGAACTAGAGGTAGGATCTTTTGAAAATGGAAGAAGCAAATTACATAGAAATAAATGGAACATGCAGAATAATATTAGAGGAGTGAAGTTTATGGAAAGACAGGAATGGAGTAATTTATGTGATGTTGGAATGAACAATTGCTAAAAACTGTATATTTGTACTGCATGAAAACTATTACTATGACTTGTTTTCTCATCTGTTAATGTATGTGTACCTATGTCACTGTCTAAAATGGAATTTAATGATTTTAAAAGTCAGAGGCATTTTTTAAATATTGGTCTTGTTCACTTAAAATGTTAATAGAGCAATGTGTTTTGTATCATTATACCTTTCCTGAAGAAGTATGAAACTTTAATGTCTGGCTTTATTGACTGACTGTAATCCTCTGTGATTAACCAGAACTTCAAAAAATGTATGAGGATCAGAGCAAAAATAGGAGACAAACTTATGGACAGTTGAGAGAGACAAAAACACAGGCAGAAACTGTTTTACCTTCTGCCTCTGTTCTTTGTCGGCCAGCAGTGTCTGCTATTAGTCTCTAGCATAAGACCTGATCATAACAGCTCTTTGGGTGGGAGGGCATAACGATTAAGTAGCCACCCCCCCCCCCCCCACAAGTGTTGTTAGGATTGACTATAGCTGTAGGGAAGGTGTTAAGTAGTTTATCTTTTTCTTTGGGCACATTATCTCGGTGCTCCATACACTACACTGCTGTTAGTCTTGTATATGTGAAATATGCCGGTTATCCCATTTATATAGAAATACTCTCGTTAACCAGTCAATACAGAGAACACTGAAGATGCGTTTTATAAGCCAGCAGTTTCCTGCCAGTCTATTTTAATTATGTTTAGGAACAGCTGTGAAACTGAAATAATGTAAATACAGAATGTATTGTCATGAACTCTCATGGAACTGCTGTTTACTCTCAGTTAGCGTCTTAAAAAAAATTGAACAGTATCAAATTATTGTATTACAGCTGTGTTATGAGTAACTATCTGTTGTCCTTGTTTGTGTGGCTCAGTGTCACTCGTTACCTTTTTATTAAAGCAGAAAGATTAACAAGCAGCAACCGAACAGGGTTTGCTTCTGTATTTGTTCACTTAAACCTCACCACACAGTCTGCTAATTGTGGATTGTTTATCCTTCAACATAGCTGCTGCCTTGGAGAGTTCTAATTTTGAATGTTGGGACATTCTGCAAACAAACTGTACCAGAAGGCATGTCTGCAGCCTAAGAGTGAGTTAGTATTAAGTGTCTGGAGTAGCAGCACAGTTTTGCTTGGATTAGAGGGCAATTAAAATATGCTTTTCTGCAGAAACATTTATAGTCAAAAGTGGAAGCATTTAAGTAATTTGCACTGATTTTTATGTATGAACGGATTTTGTAGTAATCACAGAAACAATAATTACTTTGTTTTAGTTATTAGTGTTCAAGTTTGAACTTGTAGGGCCCATCTGAAGATTTTTATTAAGAGCTCTTGCTGCTGAAATATAGATAGTAATTGTTGAAGGAGTACTGATTTTCAGTGTAGCAAGGTTTTGGTCCAAGGTGAGTATATCTGTTTAGATAGTCGGGGTACAGCCATTTGACATATGTCACCATGCCGTTGTTGAGTAGTTTTAATGAAGTCTGATTCTTCATGTCCTCAAGGATTTTTGCATACCAGGCATGTCTGTCAACAGATTTTTTTTTTCTTTAAATTTTTCAGGTAGAGCCGTTATGAGGTTTGTAATGGTTTACCGACATTTGTGTTTTGATGCCTCTAATATTTGTGTGAACTGTTCAGTCATTGGGAAGAATTCCAGGAATGGCCATTATAGTTGGCGAGAAAGATATTAGGAAAGTTAGTTAGGGCCAAGCTGGTATGGGTGAACTTCACTGCATTGTAGAGAAAATGAAATTTGTTTGTTTTAAATAAAATGTTTAGTTTTAGACAAGTCTCTTATGTGTTTCTGTGATTTGTAAAGTGCAACTGTGGTCTTTTTTACATGGTGGTCCTATAAAAATGAAATTGTTGCGTTATTGTGAGAGAGCAGCAAGGGTTGGGGGTAGTTGGAGATGGCTTAGAGTATTAATGTGAAGGTACCCTGTGGAAGTAATAGGTTTGTTCTAAAATTTGTATCATGTAAGGCATGTTTAGGAAGGCATGGGAGGTTAGCAAAGTGAAAGCTAAAGGTTACTATGTGTGCCTGAGTAACAATGGGCTGAATACAACTGGTCAATGCTTCAGCCTAATGATAAAACCTAAAATAAGTGCTTTTTTTTGCAGATGGCAGTCCTCTCCTGCACCCTTATAGTCCCTCATATCCTCTTGTGTATGTAAACCAGCTCCACGCTCATAGAACCATGGCAAAATAGAAAAAGTTAGTTATTGTTGGCGATGTAACAGAAGCACTGCCAGCAGTGATTTCCTATAAGACGAAATGCAGTCAGTACATTACACCTTATCTGGTTCTGAACAGTGAGTTAGAGACTTGCTTAAGTCATGCTTAACCACTTATAGGTACGTCAGACTGAATGCATACAAGTAAATATGCTTGAGATGTGTAGGTGAGAAAAAGTGATTGGGATTGGAGTTTGTGATTAAAACTAAGTAACTAGCCTGTAGATCAGACTAGGATATTATGCAGTATCATAGAACTTTGTATTATTATAGAGGGTAGAGAAAGTTATGGCAGGAAGCAGCCAATAATTGGGTTTAGTTTGGTTAGTGTACCACTGTTTATTGTGTAAAGAAGAATGGTTGTGGAGAAGAGCCCAGGCATGCATAATGGTGAGGGTAACAGTAATACGTTACAATAGGACAAGCTTCTGTATCTTTAGCTTTCTGTATAAAACACCAGGACCTGTCAGAACTGAAAACTGACATAGCTAAAAGAGGATTTTATGTTCCCACTGTGTGCGCACAGCTTTAGCTTCAAGCTTCTCCTTTATGTATTTAGCCTTCAAATGTTGGAAAATGTTTTTTCTCAGTCTGGCAGTATCTGTGTATTGCCTTTTTTCAGGTTACTAAAAAACTTTTCTTCCACAAGTGGATTAATTAATTTTTAGACCTTTTCAGAGTAATTTTTCTCCATCTCGCCCTCACAGAAGCCTTAATGATGGTCAGTTTATGCACAACGTGTTGCCCTTTTGACTGCCTAATTTCTCTTGGCAGAGGATATTTATCCCAAATCTGGCATACAGCTGTTATTATTATGGTCCTACACCCCCCCCCAATCAATATGGATTCTTGTGGATGGTCTGGAACCACATGTTAATGTCAGGCTTGTGTGCAGTGACTTCATGTTTTAATTGACAGGTAAAGTGTGGATACCTTTGTAATTTCTCATATCTGGTTTAAGCCTAATGTGGATAAAAAGGTTTTACTTCTAGCTATGTTGTTTAAAGAAGCAGTAGAAGTTTCTGTTCAAGGAACAACTCTGTTGAACATTTCACTAAGCTCAGCTTCCCATGAACTATTACAAAAATGGCATTATTATAAATATTCCAATTGATGCTTCCAAATCCATCCGAATTGCTGCTGTTTATGCCTCCCTTCCCAGTCTAAAATCCTCTCTGAGTAGAACACAGATGGGCTGACAACCAATATTAAGTTAAGGGCACCATCAGATCATTATCTACCTACCATGAATGCTGAGTCTTCTGGGAGAGTTAGTGTCCCTTAATTGGATACTATATTTACAGCCGCTTAGTGTCGCAGTTGGTGGTATCCTTTCTTAGTTATATAGTGATCATCTCTGCACATTTGCACTTTGTTCATGTAGTATTAATCCATAAAAAAACATCACTTTCAGGTCAAGAGCTTTAAGAATATTGTGCCTGCAGAAAAAAAATAATCTAATCACATTACCAGAATAGACTGATCCATTTTAAAGAAGCTTTCTGTCATTAATTATACACTTTTTATTTATTTAGCCACACAGTACATGACATTTGGGACAAAACAATTGCTTAAAAAGTGTAAGGGCCAGAAACACTGTTGCGCTCTGGATGATCTCTGAGCTTAGTGGCAATAAGATACCATGATAAAGCATAGGCTAGCTTCTTGGTAGATAAAACACCCAACGTCCTGAATCAATGGCTAACATGCAGCTCAGGGGCTGAATGCAGCTTTTCAGTATGACTTTGGTGCAGCCGTTTTGCTGATTTGCCGAGGTATACCTTTGTCTACCATTTAGTGATTTTGCCATGGAAGAACAGTGCAAAACTCTGAATGATGAGGAATTGATCAGTGTTAGTGAATGAGAATGTAGTTGTCTTTAAGGAGTGCATCCCCTTTTCCTTTAAGTTCTTTAATGAGATACATCTACACTTATTCCAACATTTTATTTCTTGCAAAGTCATATTAAATTGATTTTAAATTGTTTTTTATTTTAGAACTTGGTTATCCAAAAGCCTTCTCCATATCATATGCAAGTCTCTTAGGTTCATAGGTGTGTACTAGGCTAATGGCCCTGGGGCCTTTACAAGCCTAGCCATAGTATTACCCTGGCATAGTGCCACCCGACCTTAGTTCCCAGCGCCTCTGTCGAGTAGAGCCACTGGAGTTATCCCCGGGGTGAATTTTCTGTTTCCCATCCACTTGTCAAGATTTCTCTTGAAGAGGGTCAACGAGGTGCTCTGCTTGACATATATGGGAAGTCTGTTCCATATTATGAGCAGTCTCTGGGTTATGACCCTGTCCCTCCAGCATGTTCTGTTGATTGTGGTAATGAGGTTGAGGTCTCTGGAGCGTGTGGTGCGGAGGGATTGGGATTTCTTTAGATGTAGCATTTCTAACAGTGATAGGTCAGACGTGGCTTGGTAAGTCAAGCAGAGATCGTCTCTAAGTAGGCGATATGAGACCGAGAATAGTTGGAGATTTTTGAGTCTGTCCGTATAGGACAAGTGTTTAAGGCCTAGGATCCTCTTTGTGAGATACTTTTGCAGTCTCTCCAGTTGTTGCAGTTATCTAGTGAGGTACATACCAAATGGGGCATTGTACTCGATGACTAGCTTAATGAGGGAAGAGTAAAGGGAGACAATGACCTCTTTTTCTTCCTGGATGCAAAACCCTTAGTAATGAGATGTGCCACATAGAAGGACTTTCTGACCACAGTGGCAATGTAGTGGTCAAAAGAGAGGTTGCTGTCAACCTGTGTTCCCAGATCTCTTATAATGCCATCTGTGTTCAGTGGACTACCATCAATGTGGTAATTCATGGGAACCGGGTTTTTCCCAAAGGGGAAGATGACACATTTTTTTGGCATTGAGCTTAAGGCCATAGTTCTGACACCAGTCTTTGGTCTCAGTGAGGCCATTCTGTAGAATGTCAACATCACTTGAGTTAATAATAGCTCCCAACTTGCAATCGTTTGTGAACTTTGTCAGCCCAGAGTCCCTTTGTGTTGGCCTGGACTTCAGAGAAGTAGATACCAAACAGGAGAGGACCCAGGACTGAACCCTGTGGGACTTCACTCATGACTAGTCAGCAGTCTGACTTGGAGTCGGCTGCTTTCACACTGTGGTTTCTGTGAGCCAGTTTGTAACCCACCTAATGATATAGGGGTTGATACCAAGCTTGGTGAGTTTTTCTATGATTCCTGAGTGGGGGGGAATGGTATCAAAAGCCTTGGCCAGATCAAGGTAGGCTGTATATACCATCTTGTCTTCATCCACAGCTCTGGTGACTGATTCAAAGAAGTCGACCAAGTTGAGCATTTAATTTTTTTGAGGTGGGTGTGTGTGTGATCGAGGTGGGAGTATTGTGTTTCATAGTTTGCAGCCCTCAAGCTAGTATGGGGGGTCCATGCGGCTTACTTGCACAGAAAGATTGGCGAACACTGCATTAATTAGTTATAAGCAGCAGTAACAAAACTCATGTAAAACATCAGCAAAGCTTACAAAAGAAGTTTTTGTTTCCCCACTGGGTGCAGGCAGATGCCACATGTATTTATGGAGAGGCATTCATCATTTTATTACAACGGTCACCCAGCTTTCAGCTAGTATTTCTGTGGCCTATACATTTCAGTCTCCTCCCCTAACGTTCGTCATTGTAAATCTGAGTCCTTTTCAGAAGATTGTATTTTGCATTTGTATCCACTACAACTGAAGTAACTAATGAGACACCACGCTATGAGACTAGTGGCACAGTTTAAATTCTGTTATTTAGCTACATCTGATGGATTGCTCTTAAAGTTTGTCTGCCTAACTGCATTATTATTGGCATGACCTATAACCATGTTTATTAATCAGAGCATTAGTAAAGGTATTGTTCCTAAAACTTGGAGGGGGCTATTTATTGAGCATAAGTTATTTGGCCAGTTTCCTTACTTGGGTCTCTGACCAGAGTGCTTGAATCTGTGATCCATTAGTTAATTATTAACTTCTTAACAGGAGGATAGTTTTCTTTGTTAGAACACATCATGGCCTTCCTTATGCATAGGCTAACTAAGCGGCTACCTAGAGCATGTTTCTGCCCTTTATTAATTTATTATTTCCTTTAAGTAAAGAAATGGGCATGTTTCTTTAGGAGAAAAAAAAAATAAAAGGCAGAAAAGCATCCCTAGCTGAACAGTGTCACAGGGAAGAGGTGCTGACTTGCATAGCTTTGTGAATTAATTGAACAGGTGCATGTACCTGGCTAGTCAGTTCATGGAGCTTTCAGCCAGTGAATACTGAAAGTTGAAAAGAAAGCAGCAGCAGTAACAGCTAGGGGCATTTTGTGGTAAGTTTTTTTTTGTCAGTTTGCAGACAGTCCTTTCATCTGTTTAGATTTTGTAGAATGGCCTTATCACTTCATATTTTCTTCTTCCTCATAAATTTTATTTGTTTTCCAATAAATTGCTGAGGATTGCAGTCAGCAGTACCAGATGGCATGTGTAGTGGTTGTGACAGATTTGTTAGTTGGCATGGGTACTGTTTGGTGATGGTCTATGACCGCATCAGTGGTGTTTTTGATATAGCAACATTCCCAAGGTTGTGCATGGACAACAAATTTGAATATGTGACTTGTCAGTCTGTTGTGACGCTTTTGAACAATCATCATAGTGTGAGCCTTCATTTCTAATCAATAATCTTGTGATAGACGTGGCTTATCGGAGAAAGTGTTCATATGTGCATGCCTGTGTTAGAAATCAGTATAGCTTGTAATAAACTAGAATTTTGGTGGCATGCTTGTGCGAAAAAACAGTATAACTTGGTGTGAAAAAAGATAACCTGTGGACATGGCACACAGTACTGCCGGCCACATACTTAATTCTTCTGAGTAGAAAAAGGCAAGTTATTATCTTTCCAACATAAGGCACAAAATGCATCACAGAACATCCAGACACAGAGCTTCTTGGGGCCTGGTGGCACCCACACACAAGGTTGTATAAGTGGATTTTGACAGAAGCTTAATAGTGGCCTCTGCCCTGAAAACTTTTAGTCAGAGGTGTGCACAGAAGGTTATTGTAGCTTGTGTGGGGGTTGTGGACAATGTGATAATTATTTCTTTAACTTTTCTCTCAAACCTCAAAGGTGTGCGAAGGAGGGCATGTAGTTTGACTAGGGGCAATGTTCAGGTTAAAGACTGGAATATATTAATATGAGGATTATATTCTTCACTTTCCTCACAATCAGGCATCACATGCATTCACAGGTGGTTATTTTTTGAGGGGGTAGGGTTAGGGAAGCAAGCTGCTTAAATACATCTGACAGTAGCAGCTTTAAACTACATTACTTGTGTTCTGCTCGTTGTCAGTTTTGTTCCAGGCTGACATCAAACTAGTATACCAAATGCGTCTGTCTTATTTGGGGTAGGGGTGAAGAGGATTGTGTGTGTGTTTATATTTGGGACCAGCATGTTTTGTCAAAATGTTTTATGAAACATTGAAAAAGATGGTACAGCTGATTTGAAATTATTTGAAAATAACTGTTTTTTTTCGCTGTGTGGTTGCAGTACAGTGGGGATGGAGTAATTATGCCTTTTCCATACTCTAGTGTGATCTTGGAGTTGGAATATTTAATTAACGGGATCCAGGATGGCTGCCCCCCCCCCCCGCAAAAACACATTTTTTCGCTTTAATGATTTGTATTTGATCAGTAGAAGACTGACGTTAGTTTTCTTCTATGTAAGCTTATATTCTTATGTCTGTCTATCTATATCTTTATAGACACGCACATAAATAGACACAATGCCGACACCTCTTTGGTCAGCACCAAAGGCTGTATGTGTCTGGATCACATTATCAGTTCTCTCCATTTCCCTCTTGGCTAGTCACTGCTCCAGGAGTGTTCACATAGTGTCTAGCTCCTGTCATATCCCCTTGCAGGCTGTATGGTATCCACATTTTTCCATGTGTAGACAACTTGTTTATCTTTGCAGAGTCTTTTGAAAAAGTGTCTGGAATCTCTCACTTGGACGAGAGATCTCCTATGCAGGCTGGAATTAGTCAAAAAAGGCTTTTAATGTTTTTTTTTTTTAATAGCACTTTTGATTGTGTTCCTGGGATGTCTGCTGGACACCTTAGTATAAACTTAGCTTTTCTTCCACAAGGAAAAAAAAAAGATCTGTATTTAGACCTGTTGTGTGTGTGTGTGTGTGTGTGTGTGTGTGTGTGGGGGGGGGGGTCCACTCAGACTTCAGTTACTGTGAGGGAATACTTTCTAATTCTGTGTCTCTTGGTGGCATATATGATTCTCATGATACCTCTTGCAAGACTCCATATGAGAAAGTTACAGTGGTATTTGACATTTCTTTGGTCCCAGCACCAGCAACCATTATCTTTACAGATTCCAGTTCTGGGACTTGTGAGAATAGAAATCATTTGGTGGAGATGTCAAATATCTCTGAATCCAGACCTCCCCTGTCAGTCACCATAGGTACCTCAGACTTTGATTTGGGAGCAGTGTCAAGGGGGATAAAAGTGCAAGGTATCTGGGACAGCAAAGACCGATGCAAGCACTTCAATAAAAAATAGATGTTTGTCCTTATTAAGGCACTCAACTCTCTGGATCACCTCTGGTCCCCAGGACCACTTCCAAGTTGCTACAGACAATACCATAGGTTCATAGAGTAGTACTAAGCTAACTGCCCTTGCGAGCCATTTTAAGCCTAGCCAGTTATCCCTTGTGAGACTCAAACCTTGCACTTTGTGTTTGTAAGGCAAACACCTTAACCATTAGGCCACCCTCTCAACCAATGATGGAACCAGTGATGTGGTACATAAACAAGCAAGAGGGAACCAGATATTGCCCCCTAAGCAGTCTAGCCATGTTGACAAGGGATATACTTTTACAGCTCACTCAGCGGGTTTCCTTCATTCATTCAGGGCAAAACTGTGTGGCAGACAAGCTGAGAAGGACAAAGACAGACTCTCAAGAATAGAAACTTGATCAGAGTCTTCTAAAATTTGATCCATCTGTGTGGAGTTTCTTAAGTAGACCCCCATACAAGAATGCCTGAATGACAGATGCATTATACTTTCCTTAGACAGTTCTGTTCATGGATACTTTTCCACTGATATCCAGGGTACTTCTAAAGATTCAGAATGCATCTCCCAAGATCATTGTGACTCCCATTTGGCCTAGGCAACAGTGTCTACCCCCTTCTTTTGGAAATGGCCAGAAAGAAGCTTCCTCACATACTGGATCTACTCACACAAGTTCAGGGGTATTGATACATCCTGATCGCAATCATCTTCAACTGCCAGCCTGGATGATAGGGTCTTAGTAACTTTTAGGCAAAGCACCTGTTTGTTGAGGATGTGCATCAGGTGTATTAATGGAGACAATTAAGCCTGCTGCTAGAAAATCATATTTATAAGCTGTGTCATCCTCATGTTGGGCCAGTAATCAAGGAACCTGAATCCTCACCACTGATACTAGAGAGAGACGTGCACTTGGAATACAGATGGATACATTCAGTATTTCCAGATGTAGACCTCTCTGCATTAAGCACCGTTTCCCTTAAGAACACACAGGGAACACACTCAGTACAGGGTCTGAACCTCTCTGTCTCCCTTCCAGGTCTTCAATAAAACTCTCCACTGGTACAGCTGTAGGGTTAGGTCCTCAGCTGAGTGTCCAAGCCAAGACTGCCAGCACCCTCTCTGTAAACCCAGTGCTTGGTGTCCTTGCTTCAAGTAGCTCACACACACACACACACACACACACACACACACACACACACACACACACACACACACACACACACATGCCTGGAAAAGGCTGGCATAGATTTACCTGCTGTGTCTCCTTCTGCCCAGAGTATAATGTAGTTATCACCACCACCAGGCACTCCACAATCAGCTACTCTAAGGCCCCTAACAAAGGGGTGTCCAATTATACTGTCTAATATTAATACGAATACAAATGGTAGTAGTTGACCAAGACAGCAAGGCCTTCAGGAGTGGCCCCCACAGTGTCACCAGATAAATATAAGCACTGCCAAAGTTTAAATATTTTCTAAAAAGGACCAGCCACAATGAAAAGTTTAAATATATTTCATAATAAATAAAAGAACAATAAAATACTAAATGTATATTTATGGTAGATCAGTGTGTTCAAATCACAAGAGATATTGAAAATAACATTGATGGACAGACTCATACAAATAGAGAAAATCAATCTCTAAACTTAGCTTCAGTATATTCCTGACTGAATCTAAGAGAATTACTATTCCAAAATAACTTGATAGAGCAAGCAACAATAAAGTACGTGAGCAGTCTTTTTAGTCAGGTTCCCCAAAACAGAATACTCAGAAATTACTCCCTGTAAAATATAATATCCAAGATGGCTTGCAGAATGACCTCATCTGGTCACCTGACTGTAGGTGACACAGTATCCCCCTTTGAAGTTGAGACAGGAGTTTAGCATAGACAGCTACAGTACACACACAAATGTTTATACAATGCCTGGGCTTCCCCTCTTTTTACTGAGCTAATGAACAAATGCTTTTTCCAGACCCATTGTCTCTGGTCCTGTTCAGCACTGTGGGGTGCCATTGTAAAGGTTTAACAGCTCATTTACATTTCCCTTATTTTTCTTAGTAAGCTAGCTGGTTAACATCTGCTGTTCCAGTATCCCCTATTAAAACATGTTCATTTAATTCTGTTACAATAATACATGTACATTTCTTTTTATTCCAGCAGGGTGCACAGTTGATATATTTTAACACAGGCAAACCTCAAAAATACATTGTCAGCACAAGATCTGTACAGATCAGTTTGATATACAAATAACCTATAATTATTTAAAAATTCCAGGTAGCTATGCTGGCAGAAGTCATGCATCTACTGCCCTACGTCTCCTGGCATGGCTGGCAGTACCTCCTATCATCACACCGCTCCCCCCCCCCCTTGAAAACTGAAGCTAGTTTTTCAAGTGACCTTTAAGAAACATGGCTTGAGGAAAATAAGCCTGTTTGGGATTATATTACATCATACCCTGTGTTGAGATTCCATCTGCCTTGGCATTGCTGACCCCACTGCAGTGCTGCAGTATCGTGTCATATGCCTGCAACCCTAGGCTCTACCATAGTAACTTGAGATTTTGCTGGCTGGCTCCCTGTAGCCATAGATCACCCTCAGACTCCTCCTGCCTACTACTTCAAATACTTAGCAAAATGGCTTCCCTGTCATGGTAAGGTTTCATCATGTTAACATGGCACAATTTGTGCCTTTGCCTCCTGCCTAGCAGTTCCACTGTGCAGTTAACAACACTGACCTTCCTTACCACTTTGAAGGGTCCCTCCCAAGCTGCCTGCAGCTTATTGTGTCTGACAGGAATGAGCACCATCACCTGCTGTCCCACAGCATACTCTCTCTAGCTCAAGCGTTCCTGTCATACCAGACCTTTTTCTGCTGTTGGGCTTCTGCCAAGTTCTCCTGGGCCAAGCCCAAGAGCTCACCAAGATTTTTCCTGAGGTTTAGGACCTATGCCACAACAGACTCCTTGTGAGATGCACATTCACCCTCCCACTCCTCATGAAATAGATCTAAAGGTACCCTAACCCCATGCCCGTACAGCAACTCAAAGGGTGAAAAATCTGTGGATTCTTGGGATCCCTCTCTGTAAGCAAATGGATGAGACAAATATTTTTCCCACTCTCTCTTAAACGGGTCTGCAAATGCCCACAACATGGGTTTTAGTGTAGAGTTTAACCTGTCCACAAGACCATTAGTCTGGGGATGGTAGAGAGTTGTCTTTAGGTTCTTCACCCCACAGTACTCCCACAGGCAAGCCAGAAGGTCTGAAATGAAATTGGCACCTCTGTCAGTCGGTATTTCTTTTGGGAAACCTACCCTGCTGAAAATCTCTAGCAAAGCATTTGCCACCTCCTCTGCCTTGACGGAGGACAGAGCCACCACGTCAGGGTGTCTTAATAGCATAATCTACTACCACTAGGGTATATTTCTTCCCTGTGGAACTTGGGGTAGTTAAAGGTCCCACAGTATCCATAGTTACCATCTGAAATGGCTCCTCAATCACAGGCAAAAGCCATCAAAGGAGCTTTGACCTTGTCTCCTGCCATGCCTACTTTTTGGCACTGCTCACAGGTCCTGCAGTACCCTGTTACTTCCCTGGCAATCCCAATCCAAAAAAGGTTCTGCATAATACATCTCTTGCATGCTTTATGCCATATGTCCTGCAAAAGGAAAGTCATGGGTTATGGCTAGAAGTGCCAGACTAAGCTCTGGGCACTGCCAACTACTCGATTACTTCACCTTCTAGCCTTCTCTCAGGGGTCCACTCTCTGTACAGTAACCCTTTGTTCCACTATACAGACTCCCTTTTTCCTTGAGAATCAGGTGCCACACTCAAGCCTTGTAATGTAGGGTCTGAGAGCTGAGCCTGTCTGAACTCTATCTTTGTGACTTTTCCCAGCTCCCCTTCGACAGAAAATCTGGTATCTTCTGACAGCAGTGCTACACTGTCAGCCTGGGTACTACCACTCACCTCTGCCCTTGCAGTCACCCTGTCCAAGGGAACAGCAGTACCTACCAGCAGCCGTGGCTCATCTTTAGGCTGACTGCTACATGATAGCTCACTCCCTGAATTAGTCACATCAGCATTCCTGGCTTCAGGGGTGAGGTTTGTCTGGGTCTCCCCCAGGCTACCAGACCCACATACCTGTCTCCAAGTCTGACTGTGTGTCACTGCATGCACACAAGGTACTGCATAATAAAAATCATTACCTAGCAAGACATCTGTAGGGATATCCTCAAACATGTCTACTTGCTTGCTTCCTTTTCCACACTTGCAGTCAAGGTGAATCCTGGCCAAAGGCATTTGGAATGGGATCCCTCCTAAAGCTTTGACTGGAGTGGACTGCCCAAGCAAGTACTGCTCCTCTTTAACCACTGTAGGCTTTACAATGGTTATATCAGAGGTTGTCTCTCTCTTTGCAGTGGCCTGTTTTCCATCCACCGAGGTAGGATACAAACTCTTGTGATAGTTTGATACCTCTGTTGTCTCCATACAACTTACCACTGGCATTCTGTTACTCCCACTTGCAGGTTCCCTCACCTTTTGCTTCCAACCTTGCCTCCATGGACATCTGTATGATACATGGCCCTACTGGTTACATTTAAAACATTTAACCCATGATCCTTGCTGTGCACCTAACCCTAGTGGCTTCCCCCATTACTGGCAGACTCTGTTGGGGCAGTTTAGACTGCCCACCATGAGTTCCCTTATATCCATGTGCAGCAATGGGTATCCCTTTCCTGTGCAGCGATGCCTTGCTTGCCAAGTAGAAATCTACTTGTTTCAACAGCACATCTGCAGAGTTGCATTCCCTGTCTCCAACCAGATTCTCATGTCCTTAGTCAAAGTGCTAAGGGCATGTTCCCTCACCAAAAGGTCTGCCAACCCTTGAAAAGTGGTGACCTGACACCCACTCACCCATCTATGAAAATTAATGCTTAACTCAGCAATATAATCGCACACACTTTCATCTGCCTTGAGTTTATGCTTTCAAAACTTTTTTCTGTAAGGTTCAGGTGTTTAATTAAAACATCAAACATTTTAACTGTAGCTAGTTTAAGCAATCAGTATCAGACAATTTAGAAACCGCAGTTACAGCTTTACAATGGAGTAAGGGGGTCAGGAACCATACCCAGAGCCCTTGGTCAGCATTGTACTGTTTACGTACCCTTTCAACTATATGAATATAAAACTGTCACAATTATCATAAAACTGTCACAATTATCAAACTGTCACAATTATCATTCCCTGTAAATTATGATAAAAACAATGTGCACACTGCTGTCCAAAGGTTCTCACCAAGAAAACTGAATACAAAGGATAGTAAAACACAAGTTGGAACCACCACAGCTCTGAAATCCAGGATAAATTTTTTATTCTTCGAAACAAACAGATAAGCCCTTTCGCATGAACAACTCATGCTTATTTTATCCCGGATTTCAGAGCTGTGGTGGTTCCAACATGTGTTTTACTATCCTCTGTAAATTATGGAAGAAATTTACTGACCTTTATTGTTTCTGGGGTTAGGTTATTCCCTTCCCCATTACTGTCTCTTTGCCAGGGTCATGGAGGTATCTCCCACTCATGTTGATACTGCTTCTCCTTTTCTTTGACCTCCAAATGCCACAGTCTCTCATTGTCTTTGGCTTCTAAACACCACATTTTTCTTATTTTCTTCAGACTTCAAATGCCACAGTTTCTCTGATTCTAGTTCCAAATGTTTGGCCTCCAGTTAGTCTGTCTAGCTCCAGATGGATTTTTAAGTCTTCTGAGGAAAAGTTGAACTGTCCTGTTTCTGATAGCTGTACATCCCCTATGCCCGACTGGTTGTCTTCCTGGTTGCTGGTCTGTGCTGCAGCTGTGATTAAGGCTACAATCATTTCCCCTTTATTCAGGTCGGCATGCACCAGTCCTTTGGCTTGGCACATCTCGGCCAACTGGTTCCTTGTCGCTTGCCATAATCCTCTGCTGACATTTCTGCCTGCTCTCCTTGACTAAGCTAACAAAAAGTAAATAAATAAAACTATTGTGATATGAAACTCTGAATGTCTACTTTTGTAGCTGCTTGAGAGTACACCTTTTTTCGTGACAACTGCTTACATGCTACAGGAGTTCAATTAATATCCCACCACTGCCACCAATATGTGACATCCCCAAGCTAGGCCAGTAATTAAGGAGTCTGAATCCTCACCACTGACACTGAAGAGAGATGAGCACTTGGAATACAAATGGATATACTCAGTATTTCCAGATGCAGCTCTCTGTATCTGTACCAAGTACAATTTCCCTTAAGAGCACACAAGTAACACACTCAGCCCAGGGTCTGGATTCCTCTGTATTTGTCTCCCTCCATGTACCAACAATGTAATAAGCATATGTTCAGGGCTAGCATTTCTGTGGTTTTGCAGTGTTTGTGTGAGTTACTTTCCTATGGCCTGTCTTACTCCTCTGTCAAGGTTCATTTGTCAGCCATTTCAGATAGTCTGTCAATGGATCCTAGTCTTTCAGGGCATTCTCATGTCAAAATGTTTTTGAAAGGGGTATTGCATAAGAGACCCCTAAAAAACAGTATCTTATCCTTGGAATTTTAATTTTGCATTAGAAGCTAACAGTTGCTCATTCAAACCAGTTCATCTGGCTGACTTGAGGTTCTATACATGGAAAACGGTTTTACTAATTGCTCTGACCTCTGCAAGAAGATTATCCAAGTTGCAAGCTCCTATGGTGGGCCTACTTTATCTCATTTTACACAGAGACACTGTTTCTTTGAGAACTAATTTTCTTTTTATGCCTAAAGTGGTATCCAAGTTTATTTTAAGCCAATCTATTTGAACTCAAAAATAATGGAGAAAGGGTATATTTCTTTGCTCTAAAAATAAGTAAATGAAGCAGCCGTACAAAAAGAAATGCTTCTATGGTACAACGAGTGCGGGGGGGGGGTGAGGCGTGCGGTGCTGTAAAGTTAACTTGCCATTCACAATGTCACATCAGTTTAAATGTTGTGAGGTTACAGCAAAAGCACTTGAAGGGAGTTTTTTTTTTTTTTAATTGAAGTGAAGAACCATGGCAGTATTGGGGACATGATACTGCAAACCTTGGTGAATGACACAGTAAGTGTCAATGCTGTTTCTGAGATGATGCTGGCAGTGATCAACCAGATAGATTTCTACAGTATTATCTGGCTTTTTGGTTTGAGTGGATATCAGTGAGAGGACTGGCACTGTAAGGCAAGTGTTATTACTGTTTTTTTATTATTAATTATGCTGGCAGTAATTAAATAATTTATTTTGACAATATTAGTTTGACTTTGTGATTTGTTTGGAGAAACGTGATCCTGTGTGGAAATTTGTTTGTGTGGACTGTGGAGCATGTTATTACTGTTTTTATAATAGCATTGGCAGTGATAACCAGATATTTTTGATAACATTTCTTTGGCTTTATGATTTTTATGTGGCAAATGGAACATTCCTATTTTTAGTCTGGATTAAGCCTAGTCAGAATGTCCCTATTTTTGGAGGTAGATTATGAGATCAACATGCTTCTGGAAACAACAAAGGAGGAGAACGTACATCTTGCATCTCCTTTTTTTGAAGCAAAAATAATAAGTGACCTTGTATGGTAGAATTTTGTGATTAAAGTTCACTGAAGTCTACAGATTTTGCTATGCTTCTTTGATGTGCATATATTTTTCCATCATTTTTGTCAGTCTGATTTTTCATCCTGTTTGAGTAGTATCCCACATTTCTCCTGGAAGCAGAGGCAGTTGTATGCTATTTGGTAATCAAATCTAATGCTAATTAGGTGGTCCATATTTGTCTGGTTGTACCAGCATTCTGAAGGCCTTTATTCCTATTTTCAGTGTCTGTTGGTTGAGAGGTATGCTGTGGAGGTGAATTAATTTTGTATAGCCATCCGATGTCGTGGCTCTAACTGCTTGATGGGGGTTGTGGTTAGCTAGACCCTGTTGTAATTTTGTTTAGTTTAAACCGTCACTGTCTGGCTTTGTAGGACTAATGTGCATTTGTGACAAGTAAGATGTGCTGTGTGGATACTTGATATGCACAGACAGATTAGGCATAATTCTGTGGAGGAAAATGACTCGTTGCTTTCTGCTGCTTGCTTATTATATTGGCTTTGCAGGACTGAAGTGGCTATATTGGCTTTGCAGGACTGAAGTGGCTATGTGTCACCCGTTTGTTTGGAGCAAAGGTAAAATACATCAGAGTTATCCTCTTTTTTTTATCACAATCAGATTCATTGGTTCATAGGTAAGTAATAAGCCAGCTGTCCTTTCAGATCATTTTAAGCCTAGTCCATTTCCTCAAAGTGAGAATCCAATCCTGTATTTGTCTGTGAGCTAAACACCCCAGCCAGATGTCCGAGTTGCACATATAAGTTGCTGCTTGGTGGGGTTTGCACCACACCACACTCATCACATAGTCTCACTAAATCTTCACCACCAAAATCCACACATAGTAACATAAAAGCATTCGCGGAGGCTCTCAATAATAATCTGTCTAAGCAGCAGAGACCTCCAAAGCAGAAACGCAAGTAACCTCCATCCCTGAACACAACCCAAATGACACACAGCCCACAGACTCAGTGTGCCACTCAACCACAGCCAATAAGGCAAAACAACATACCTAACACACTAGCCATAGGTGACTCTATAGTCAGGCACACTGATGCCCCACTCACCAGGCTAAACAAGGAGAAGATTACTGTCAGCTGCCTGTCTGGTGCCAGGATCCGCCAAATAACCCACGCACTCAGGTCACTCCACAACAAATACAAATATGACTCTCTCATTGTCCATGTTGATGTGAATGACCTGAGACATACCTCCCTGGACTACATGAAAAGAGACCTGGAAGAGCTCTCCGATCTTGTAGCCCAGGCAGGTATGACCCTAGCCCTGAGTAGCATTCTGCCATCGCCCAGAATTATACCACAGTACAAGGACAAAATGATTGACTTCAACAGTTTGCTAAGCTTCTGGTGTCATTCTAAGGGGATCCAGTATCTGTCTGCTTGGGATGACATGGTCGACAGACCACGATGCTTTGCCACAGATGGCCTGCACCTGTCGCCCCTAGGATTCCGGATACTGGCTAAGACTCTTGCTGCCCCTATAGTGCCTTTTTTAGGCAGGGTTCAAATAACAAATTCACCACCATAACAGGAATAGACCAGCAAAACCTGAAGGTAATGCTACTCAATGCTGGAAGTCTAAATCTCAAAATGCACTCACTTGAGGCACTTCTTAAAATGGAGAACATCGATATCTGTGCAGTGACTGAGACCTGGTTCAAGGCTCCAGAGAGCAACTCTGCACTACCAGGCTATAACTCGTACCACACTTTTTGGCCATGTAACCTGGACCGAAACACCAAAGGCGGAGGTGTGTCCATATTCATTAAGGATATCCACACCTCCAGGCTAGTTGCTCAGCATAATGCATCCAAGTGCAACTAACTCTGGGCAAAACTGCAATCCAAATTGTAGCTTGCTACAGATCCCCCACCATGCCCCACGATTCCCACTCCTCTTTTCTTGATGTACTGGAAAATATTAGGGTTCAGTCAAACACCCTAATAATGGGCGACTTCAACTACCCACCATTAACTGGGAAAACTACTCGTGTACCAACTCCTTATCTCAAAGCTTTCTGGGATTCATAAACTCCAGTGCCCTAGATCAACTTATCCACACCCCCACCAGGGGCAACAATATCCTAGACCTAGTCCTTACCAACATGAGTGACTGGTGTTCCACACCTGAAGTCAACTCCTCGTTGGTCTGATCCGACCGTAAGCTGATCACTCTTGATATCCACATCCCGCCCCGCCCCCATTAAGGAAACCACAGTAAAAAAAATTTCTCCAAAGCCAACTTCATGCTTCTTAAGATAGAAGTGGTGAACTTCATGACACCCATGCAGATGGACAATACAGTTACAACTGCTGAATCCTATACAAATGCACTTTGTAAGAACTTACACGAGTGCATGGATCGTGCTATCCCAAACAGAACCAAGACGCTATCCTCCAAAAAAAGGAAGTCAATCTGGTGGTCCCTTGCCGTAAACAAACTGTGCAACAGAAGGACGAAACTGTTGCAAAAGAGAGTAAAATCTCATGAGTGGAGGAGCTCCCTGGTCAGCCTTAGTAAGAAGCCGAGATCTCTTATAAGATCCTCCAAAGCTAGCTACGAAAACAAAATAGTCACTAAATCGAGGGCAACCACAAAGCATTCTATAGCTATATCATGAATCTAGATGGCAACACCCAGATCTGCTCTGAGTTACAGCACAAAGGCACAAAAATTACAGAACCAACTGATATTGCCAACATCCTGGCAGATAGGTTCAGTGCTAACTTTACCCCCTCTCACTCCCTAAAGGGCCCATATCTATACAGGAAGAATGCAGAGTCCCTGTAATCACAACTATGCAGGTAAAAGCTGCACTCTCTCTAAAGCCAAAAACACAGCATCCATGGGACCGGACAACATCCCAGGCTGCGTTTTACACTAACTTCAGAATGAACTGGTTCCCCACTTATGCACCATGTTCAATAATAGCTTCACATCAGGCTTTGTGCCCACTGAATAGCGCACAGAAACAGTTATACCACTCCACAAAGGGGGAGCCACCACTGATCCTGGGAACTATCGCCCTATTAGCCTGACGAGCCTGGTCTGCAAGGCCATGGAACGTATCATCATGGAACTCATAAACAAAGACATTGGTAACCTCCAAACTCTGGATCCCACCAAGTTCGGGTTTGTGAAAGGCAGATCATGCCTCCTGAACCTGATCAACTTCTTTGAGGCAGTCACCAAAGCCGTGGATGAGGGTAAGGTGGTTCACATAGCCTATCTTGACCTCACCAAGGCTTTTGACACCATTTTCCCATTCTGGAATTATAGCTAAACTCCCTAAACTAGGTATAAATCCCTATGTCACAAGATGGGTTGCCAACTGGCTCACTGACGGAACCCACACTGTAAAAGTTGCAGACTCCAAATCTGACCTCAAAGCAGTCGCAAGTGGAGTACCACAGGGTTCCGTCCTGGGACCTCTCCTGTTAGCCTGTACTTCAGAGAAGTAGATACCAAACACAGAAGGCCTCTGGCTAACAAAGTTCGCAGATGACTGCAAACTTGGAGCCATAGTCAAGTCCCCAAATGATGTGGACATCCAACAGAAGGGCCTCACTGAGGCAGATGCCTGGTGTCAGAGCCATGTCCTCAAGCTCAAAGTCAAAAAGCGCAGTGTCATCCCCTTTGGTAAAAACTCTGTACCCATGAACTACCACATAGGTAGCAATCTACTTAACAACAAATGTGTGATAAGAGACCTTGGGACCCAGGTGGACAGTAGTCTTTCTTTGATAGTCACATCTCCACAGTAGTCGGGAAGCCCTTCTACGTGGCACACCTAATCATAAAAGGGTTCTCATCCAGGAAAGAAGAGGTCATTGTTCCCCTCTACTCGTCACTCATTAGACCCATTATAGAGTACAACGCCCCTTTTGGAATGTACCTCACAAGACATCTGCAGCAGCTGGAAAGGCCACAAGTACCTCACAAAGAGGATTACTGGCCTCAGATGCCCTACACTGACCTCCTCAAAAAAACTCCAGCTTTAGTCCGTAGCATATCGCCTACTCCGAGGTGATTTCTGCCTAACCTATAAAGCTATGTCAAACCCAGAGCTGTTGGACATGCTACACCTAAAGAAATCCCAATCCCTCCGAGCTACACGCTCTAGGGACCTAAACCTTGTCACCACAATAAACAGGACATGCTGGAGGGATAGATTCCTGTCCCAGAGATTTCCTATACTCTGGAACAAGCTACCCATCTATGTCAAGCAAAGTTCTTCATTAGCACTCTTCAAGAAAAATCTTGATGAGTGGATGGGAAATAGGAAATACACCCCGGGGATCACTTCTGTGTCTCTGCTGGACAGTGGCACAGGAAAATAACTTTCTTGGGTGGTGTAAGCTATGGAACTTTGCTGGCTAGGCTTACGTAGGACCTTGGGCTGGTAGGTTCATAGGTAGGTACTAGGCTATGAAAGTAACTGATCTTATTTCCATCTCTCAAAAAAAGTGGGGGGATAAATATATCACAGAATACCCAGACATTCAGACCTTCTGGGGGCTGGTGACTCCCACACACTAAGGCAGTATATGTAACTTTTTTTGACATGAATGTAGTGATTACTTCTTCTCTGAACCCCACCTAATCTAAAACCAGCCCTGCTCATAGTTTGACATGGAAGATTGCTGTACCTGTGTGGGAGGCTAGAAATAATGTCATTTCTTTAATAGTCATCCCAAACCTCAGAGGTCATTGTAACGTGTGTTGGGTTGGGGGAAATGTGTTTATTATTTCTTTAACTTTATTCACAAACTTCAGAGAGGTGCACAACGGGTCACTATAACTGGTGTATAAGCACTGTGCTGTCTCTAGAAGTAGCAAGTTGGAAGTGTTACTGAAATCCATTTTTGTACATTTTCCTCTCACTGAAGTATCTGATGCATATACAAGTGGCTGTCTTTTGGGGGAGAGCAAATAAGCATAGAGTCTGACATCAAAGAGTCCACAGTAGTTTGGGGGTAGAGGGTAAAGAGGTATGCTTTTATATAAATATGACAGCAGCAGCTTGAAATATGACTCTGGGCATTTCTGCCTTAATTTTAATCCAAATTTGACATGGGGGGGGGGGGGGGGGGGTTCCTGCACAAAATGACTACCTATTTTGATGTGGGAGGCTAGGGGGCAGATACTGTTCTCCGATATGATGCATGTATCTCCACAAGCATTTGTCTTCTCAGTTTTTATTAGAACTGATACTTTGTTAGCTTTAAGCATTAGCAGTTGAATACAACTTATTTCTTCCTAATAATAATAATAATAATAAAAAAGTAGGCTTGAATTTCTTTTCCACACTCAGGATTTTTGTTCAAGCCATCATTGTTTTAAAAGGTTGGAAAAAAGCTCTAAAACGCGCCTAATCTATAATCACATGGTGTTTGGATGCCTCACAGTTCCTAGTCCCTCCAGTTTAATTTAGTTATAGTATATTTTTTGTCAGTTAAAATGTGCTAAAGGATGCAGGAAAAAAAAAAACAAAGTTAAAGGATGAGACTAAATTTCTTTGTCAGAAAAAAACTATGTTCAAAGAATCCTTAGATGAAAAGGGTTGTTTTAAAAAAAAATCCTGAAATGTACCTCAGAGCATCTAGAGCCCCATAGCTTATACGGTTATTTGCAATGTAGTTATTACAGTGTAGTATTGATCGGTTAGGATGTGCTAAAAGGAGCATGGAAAAGTTGAAGGAGAAGGCTACATTTCTTTCATTGATCATGTTTTTAAAAAGTAACCACTAGATGAAAAAGGGTGTTTAAAAATGCACCTCAGAGCATTTAGTTCCCGATGACTTCTAGGGGTATTGTGGCCCACAGACCCCCAGCTTTTTACAGTTATTTTCACTGTGGTTATTACAATGTTGTCTTGGTCAGTTAGGAAATACTGAAAGGCTCAGAAAAAAAAAAGACAAAGTGGAAGAGTAAGGTGAAATTTCTTCTCTTCATCATAGGTTTTCTTCTGGCAATCACTGTGTGGCAAAAGGTTCTTCAAAAAACTCTAAAATGCACTTCACCACATTTAGAATGGCCATGGTCCCCAGACCCACGGCTTAATGCATTTGTTTCCTCCACAGTTATCAGAGTTTAGTCTTATTTAGATAGAAAATGAAGAGTAAGACGCAGTAAGAAAAAAAGAAAAACTTTAAATACATGCATTACCTGTTGCGGGGCAGCAGAGATTAAATGGTCAGCCAGGTAAAACCCACAAATAACATTTATTAAAAAGTTGAGCACTTTTTTCCAGTATTTGTAAGGAACTTCTTCAGAGCTAACAAAAACATACTAAACCTTGATTTAAATGCATAGTCACCTGACATAAAAATCAGTGAATCAATTACAACACCTCAGTGTTTTAATTGTAAAACAGGATTTAAAGAACAAGTTTCATTCAGCCCAGTGTAGGTTGTCGCATTTAATCTCAGGTGCCATTGTAATTCACACAGATTCAAATGTACATCAAAAATTCTACCCTGGGGGTCTTTCTTGGCTTGATCTATTGCTAAAAATCCAAATTGGTGTGAATTGTATAACACTATATGCTTATATAAAGCACTAGTAATTTTGTTCTTTCTAATATCGAAAATGTGCTCATATATGCGGTCTTTAAACTTTCTTGAAGTTTTGCTCACATAATAAGCTGGGCAAAATAAACACTGTGCCAAATAGACTACATTTTTAGATTTGCAGTTATACCGTCCATTAGTAGTATAGATGTGTGCCCCGAATCTTGAAGCTAACCCCAGTAATACTATGAGTACATTGTGAATAGGAGCCACATGTGCTAGTACCATATTTATCAGGTAGTACCTTTTTCTTCCTATTATTTTCCAGTCGGCTTTTTAACAAATGATTCCTTCTACAAGTAAAAAAGGGTCTCTCCCCAATTTTACTGATCAACATTGGATCTACAAGACATGCATTCCAACTTTTCTTGATGCATTCAATAATGGCACTACTGTCCAAAGAATAAGTGCAGATAAAAGAGATCCTATTAAACTCCGTTCTACATGTTTGTGTTGATGTTACAACCCCAGAGGGTTGGTTCAAAACGTGCGAATATACGCCCTGCATCCTCTTTGCTAACCACTTCCTCTTACTTCATTTAAAAAAAATCAACATATCAAGAGAGATATGTAAAAAAAAAAAAAAAAAAAAAATCATAGAAGCAAGAAAGACTTTGTATGAAAAAATGCAGATCCAGAAGGAAAATCACTGTAATCCTCAGATGGAGTGGGACTTGGTAGTAAAATACCACTAACTGTAGAAGTCCTACAGAGGTGAGGGTAACATTAGTAATGCTACTAACATTTCTAAAATATGATGCCATTACTAACTTTTCTAACAAATTGTGGGAGAAAGGTAAGGAACCTGAAGACTGGAAAAATGCAGATGTGATTCCCCTTCAAAAAGAGTGTGAGCAACATGGAAGCAGAAAACTATCAAACCCTCGGTTTTCCCTCATCATACAGTGTGATAGGATGACTTTTAAGGACTGAGTCCTAAAATATGTGAGGTTATTGGGGCACAGGACCTAAAGTGACATTTTACAGCTGGAAAGCATGTCAGACCAGTGTAATAAGAGTTTACACAAGTATTAACTGGCTGCCAAGGCTGTTTGTATAGGTGACTACATAAGACTTTAGCAAGGCATTGAATACATCATGACTCTGTAGGCTAGTGAACAAATTAGACAAGGATAGGTCCTAACTTACTATCATAGACACAAGATTTGCTCAGCAGTAGCAAATGGAAGGCAAAAGTAAATGTACTGATGTGAAAGGATGACAAGTGCGATACGATCAAAGTCAGTTACTGGGGTCATTTCTTTCCAAAGTGTTTTTATAGCAATGCTGCAGTAGGACTTAAAGGAAAGTGTGCCTTTTGCTGAGGGCAAAGTTATGCAACAGGGATGATACACTAGAAGGTGTAAAAAGGCTGACTATGGATGAGACAGCTGGAGGAAGGTTAACACATGATAGCTTGAATTCAGTGAACAAAGAAATACAGAATCCTGCATCTTGTGGAGCATATCATCAGAAAGCATTACATAGCTGGCGGTAGTACCAGCAATACTTGCCCTGCACCATGAGAGACTTTGGGTGTAATTACGTCATATAATCCGAAAGGGGAAGAAAATTGATGCTCAGTGATTGAAAGTAGTTCTATAAAAATATTTTATTCAAAAATGATTTATACAGTTTAGAGTGACTTAAGTACCATATGGTAAAATGTCACTGCTATAGTATTTACACAAGTAAGTGACTAGGGTTAGAGATGGGGAATAGATTGGGATTAGAAATGTATAGGATGTGGTACCCTGCGTAAAGTTTGTGGTAGCTTTGCTGTCTTAAGAAGTATGATGAATAATTATGTATGGCTGTGTTTTGTACATTGTCATGAATTTTATTTGTGTGGCCTCATTTATATTGTCCTTGACATTATGGCAGCACTGAGGATTGAGGCTATAAGCAGTTAAACTGCTTCCCAAAGTCCAGTGTTAGAGTCCCACAGCCTCCATTTGCCTACAGTGTGACCTTGAGTAAGTTGCTTAACCAGATAGTGCGCTGTGAATATTTGGGAAAATGGGCTGGTCTCCTCAGTGGTCGTTGTCCTAATGCCTAGTAGTAACTATCTATGATACATAGGAAGAGGTGGCAGTACCACCTGAAAACAAAAACGCTGTTACAGTGCAATCTTCTTACAGTGACCACATCTGTGAGGTGTTGTTTTGATTAATATAACAGATGGTCATTGAAACAAAACAAGTTGTTTACATTACTTTAATCCATGGAATCATATTAAAACTATGTAGAAACAATTTTAATGCATCTTTATTTGTTTAAGCAGTTTCAATAACTGTACTACATTAAGATTTAGAAGGCCAAATTTTGTTACTTAGTTTTAGTATATTGGTACTTGCTACATGCAATAACTCATATTGCATTAGCATTTGCTTCAAGAAGTTACTCCGTGCTCTCTCATACAGGATTAACTTTATAGAGACTTTTCACAGACACCACCGCAAAACTAAGACAGTTAAAAGGCTGAAACGTCATACCTCGCATCTCTCTCCACTTCTAGTTACAGTGAACATGGAAATCCAATGTCTGAGTTACAGGGCTACTAAATATAATTATAATGGAAAAAATATGATTGTGTGTTAATGGCAGTGTTTTGTGTTTGCAAAATGTCTGGCTACATTGGACAGATAGTGCAAAGTAACAGTGACTGTATTCATCTATTGTCAATTGGAAAGACACTGTCTGGGGTATTGTGTGTAATTCTAGCAAACTTATTTTATGAGCAGAGAGAAGGATTCAGGGGTAATCTCTATATGGTGTACCAAGCCTGGTACTGAGAACATTTCGTCTGTTAAGCTGATAGCCATGTGTGACAGAAACAGAATCAAGTGGATGTCGGTATCAGAGCTGTGTGACATTCTCTGAGATGAATGGTCTGCTTAGCTCTGTTCAATACACTGTGCTTTTTGACAGTGCATTGTTTGCATTTGTAGCTTCATGCAACACCAAGAGTTGGAATGTGGGGGACACAGAAGTACAGTGCACCCCATTTCTTGAAATGGGATGGGGTTATTATAGAGGGTGTTTAGCAGTGTAAGTTGTGTGCCCAGAATAATTCAGGGTGAAGAATGTGTCTATTGAGGTGGGAAGGAGTATTTGTAATATATGCCAGCACTTGTCCATATACCATAATAGTATGTTCCTCAGTCTTATGCCGGCACTTGCATGTATCATAATGAGACCTTCTGCAGTCGTATTCTGACACTTTCACTATATCCTAGTGGGACCTTTCTCCGTCTCATGCTGACGCAATATGTCGTAGTGGGACCTTCCTCGGTCTCATGCTGACACTTGCATGTATCATGGTGGGACATTCCACAGTCTTATGCTATAACTGCATCCCATTTGCATAACTTCCGATTTATCTACATAGTATGAAGAAATATTTTGTCCTTTTACATTATCATTACCATCTTGCCTGTAGTCAGCAAATGTTAGGTTACAAAACTGTTATTGTGACTTTTGCCAACTGTAATTCCAGATTCACAGTGACTCTGTCACAATGCTCATATTTACAATATCCCTATTAAATATAATGAAATAGTTTTTTTAATTAATTTCCAGTAGAAACTGTGATGTAAATCATCACCATTTCTAAGTAAATTAAAGATGTGAACCTCAGAACACCAGCTCCCCCCCTTTATGCAGGGCAGCCCCTATCTGGGCAGTCGTGTGCTGTCCAAAAGCATGAAAAATCAGAAATGTCTTGAAGTATTGGGACAAAACATTTCATTAAGTTTTCACTAATATTACCATAAAAAATTATTTTCTATCTGAAACAGCTTAATATTGCAGTACCCATCCATAGACGTGGTGCTGGATGCACTTATATTTTAGGTATGCATATCAGGGGTCACACGACAGTAATACAAAACATGCAGTCGTATTCATATATATAATGCAGTGAGCACCTGGAGATGTAGATAACAATACACTTTCCAGAAATGCAGTCAGCGAGTAAGGGTATGTGTTGATACTGTGATGCAGCCTGTGATTTTGATTAGTGCAAGAGCCAATTACCTACTTCACTTCTGGCTAGGTAAGTCGTACAACCATAGAGGTGTTCTGGCTCACTTATGAGAATAGGCAGCTCTGCCCAGGGCTTACTCTGTTGATCATACTTTGCAGTGGCTTGTACACAAGTTAATATGTAGTCTGGGGTGTATAGGAAAACCACATTTTATGCCCTGCTGTGTGGCTTGTACACACAGTACTCTGCGACTACACTGAGGGATCATAGCAGGACACCAGTGTGCACTATCCTGGATGAAAATTGCACATCCTGCCCCGAGTAGTTAAGTGCACAACAGGGCACAGTTGTGCACCATCCTAGATGACAAATGCACACAATGCTTTAAAAGCATATGGGGCACACAACAATGCACCACTGAACACCCTTCCTTACACCTGGTACAATAAGTAGTCTGTAGCTGTAATGAGGGAGTACAACAAGGCAGCCCTGTGCATTCTTCCATATGAAAACTGCAGATTGTGCCTTGTAAATACAAGGGGTGCACAAAAAGGAATCCTTATGTACTCTTCCGGACTTCTGTTATGCAAGGAACTCTGTGGCTTTACTGGGAGACCTCATAACACATAGTAGGGCACCACTGTGCACCCTTCTTGTACAGTTAGAGCACATTGTGCAGGGAAGCCAGGTGCAGCCTTCTGCCCTTGGCATCCTTGTACACATCAGCTGTTTGAGGGCACATAGTAGTTAACATCTTGGATATAGTTGTACACAGTGTGCACCCCAGCTGTGACTCAAAAAGGTATGATTACTATTGTCCTCAGTACCCATTTTTGTGTACTGTTACTCATTTGCTTCTCATTTTGACTTGATACAATGCATCTGAAATCACAATATTACAGAGTCATGCCACATTGTGGGCCTATATTGATCCATGCTACTGCCAGTATCGCCCACTGGTATTGTTGAAGTTCTAATTCAGCTTTCCTTCAGTAATAGTGGAAGCTGCTTACAGAGGACATAATAGGATGACTTCCCTGTGATGCATGGTTGTTTATTTTACTATACTGTGTGTGTGCTTCTGTATGCTGGTACTCATGGGATATGTTAGGATATGATGTTCCTATATCAATAGCTGCTTTTAGTGGGAGACATGAAAAAACACTGCTCTGCTGTCATGAATTCATTTCTTGGTGGGGTGGCTGCTTGCTCACAGTAAGTGCTACCATAGCAGTACAGTGGTGTCCTTTGATTGCACAGTTGTATAATTGTATTGCTGTAGAAATCCTCAGTATGCAGGCTTTCTGTCTCAGATTTGTGTTGCTAATTTATTCATGCCGTGTGGCTTATTTAGATGTCTGCTGCACAGCAGCTGTCTGCTTTATGCAAAGCTGCACATCACCTCTGCAGCCGTAATTTACTGTTGATTCTGAGATGGGAACTAGCTTTTTTTTCCTTGCTTTTCCTTGTGCACTAGCAGTGTATGTTGTATACAGTGTCCCTGAATTTTGCTCATAGATTGTATAGAACACTTGGGAAGAGAGTGACAAAAATAATGCGCTGTCCACACCTAAAACCTTGATAAAGGCTAAAAGAGCTTAATATGTAAATGACTGACAATTTAAGTACTTCATGTTTAGCAGTAAAATCTATGTTTGTAAAAATGTACAACAACAGGATTACATATTTAAAAGATATAGGATAGACAGTTCAGGGGGAAATAAGGAAGTATTTCTAAGTGAGAGTGGTATATATTGGAATAACCTATCCGAAACAGTAGTCAACAAACATAAATTAATGAGTAGACTTTAATTTATGATCGTGGGAAAATAGCCTGTTGGATAAATAGGATTTCTCATGTATCTAGTAGGTAGGGACTTGGATAGAGTAGGTGGCCTAAGTAGTCCTCATTTTCCATCAGCTTATGTGTTTCTATATATATATGATTTACAGAGTTCTACAACATTTACTAAGGGCATAGCAGTGGATCAGGATTTCCGAGATCATACTCCATGTTTCAGAAGGTTGTAGCTCAGTGAAGATGGTCTGTCTGTTTAGTCCATATGGTTGGGAAACGTGTGGTGGCATAACACATAAGTGATAGCAAACTGTCCTGGGTGTCTGGTGATTTGCTGACTATGGTAAACGGCTTAAATGTGTGCAGAGTTGCCAAAGAAGCTTGTGACTCACTCAGTAGTACAAGGATAAGTCTGGAATTATGTAACATCATAATGTTACGCAAACATTAGAAAATGACAGCCATGTCTTGCATGTTTGCAGGCCAGTAAAGAGCCGTGACTGCATTACAACAGCGTGGTTGGCAAGAGCAAGCATTTGTGAAATATTCAATTTAGAACTGTCTGTCTGTTGTAATGATCCCCACATTAAATGTGAAGCATACAGCAGTAGCCATGGCCAGACTACACAGTGTGAGGCCTTTTGGGAGTGTTTTTTGGGAAAACTCTAAAAAGATCTTGTCTGAAGTTGCTTTTAAAATGGCATCATCAATTTTGTGGTTTCTTCTGCTGTAGAAATGTAGCCTATTTTGATTTTGTTGTTTCACTGAGTATTGCAGAATTGGTAGTACATATACTCCAACAAGTAGATTATAGCAGATTTGTTTAAGGAGCACCAGCTGAACTGAAACTGCTGTAAAGAAAAATCCATCCAGTGCAACTGAATTTAAATGTTTGTGAGGGTGGAATAGATGTGCAAAATGCAGAAGGAACATGAGATATAAGATTATTTAGCAAAAGTCGTGAGAAATACTGAAATAACTGATGACACTCATCCACAGTCATTTGTTGTAGCTGTTGTACTAGTGGTTTAGGAGGCCTGTTACCCAAGAAATTAGCAACTAAATTAACATTACAGTCCCTGGTACACTACTGGAGGAGGAATAGCTGTAAAGCAGGGGTAAACAGTCTCTGTTGGGAAGAATGCCATGACTTTGTTCATGTGTTAGGCAAACAAACCACATACGGGGTTCGGAGAATGGAGTGATATTTGGTAATGCACATATATTTAAAGTCTTTGTTATTACTTTCAGTGAATAAAATCTTCTCAAGATTTGAAGGGAATACTTTCAGAAAAGTAAAAAAAGACACTGGTGCATCTGATCAGGTACTTCACTTTTTTAGTTACCAATCACATGTCGAGCAAAATTTATGTAAGTGTTGACCTTTAGCTCTGGTGTTGGACTTGCTATCCCCTGCTCTAAATGTATACAAGATAGCTGCCAAGATAGTACTGAGTGTAATATGGGTATCCCTTGTTGTCCATGTGCTGAGTAAATGGCAGCATCTGGAAGGGTGGAATTATTTCTGTGACACGTATGTAGGGGAACCAGAACCCATGTCAGTTGTCAGGAGGCATAAGACAGAAATTAATCCTCAGTATGACATCACTCTGTTAAGACACAAACACACAGCTATAGACAGTCCCTCATTTACTCACATATGACACACACCTAAGGGTTATGCAGAGCATTTCCATATCATTACTGCACATCTCTGGGATGTGGAAGAAAACCACATCACCTTGAAAAAGCCCACAGTGATACAGAGAGGACATGCATAGTGATGGAGTGGTCACTTCTGTGGAGGATGTGCAGTAGGCACATGTGGTGTTTCATCCTGCTTTCGCAGCAGCTCAGCCATGTCCCAACCCTATCCCCCTTGGGATCATGACTCCCAGTAGTAATGCTCCCAGGCTCCACCAGGGATCATCACAGGGAGACACCCATAGAACTACCCTCTCACCAGGCCCATCACTCTGTAATCAGGGCTTTATTCCTCTACTCCACCAGAATGTGACAAAAACATCTCTTTAGTTATAGCGGCATGAATACTCACTGTCCAACCAGCAAGTGCCTGCACTGAATTTGACGCCCGTCAACTGTGGTCTCCTTCCCTATAGCTCCAACTTCTTGGGACATTGGGGAACTTATTCAGTTTAGCAAGAGTATAAATATAAAGACACTTCCATCCAAAGATTTTTAAAACATCTCAACTTAGTGGCATGTTTAGTAGTTTCCCAAATCTTGATCCATTTTCTTTTTTTATCTGCACATTAAACTCTTTTTTTTCTCATAATCTCTGAATATGATTAGCTTATTTATTTATTTATTTATTTATTTATTTATTTATTTATTTACTGCTTGGTAACAAATGGACTGGTCCAGAGAAACTTTTCAGCAGTGGCTCAGGCTCCGAGACAATAAATGGAGCAAGTAAACTTAAGTTGTACACAAGTTTACGTAACTGCCACCTTTTTGGCATTTCATATACAGTTACTATATAGTTTTGTGAACTAGTATTTTATGTAATAAAATAGCCAGTTTACATTAGGATCTGATGCTATTCATGTCATTATTTTTATTTTTTTTTATTAATTTAACATTTGTTAACTGGGAAAGTCTGGCTTGGAATGAAGCCAACTTTTCAGAGGTGGCCCGGGGTGAAACACTCCAGACGTATGTCTTTGTAATGTGGGAGGAAACCCACACGAATGCAGGGAGGACATGCAGACGTCACACAGAAGGAACCCCAGCCGAGAATCTATGCACTGTCCATAATTACTGATCACGGACGGGTCTTGGATTTGAGACAGCAAAAGCTCAAGCCCCTCTACTTGCTTCCTACTACCCATGATCCCAGATCTCTTTTGCCATGGTCGTGAACTGTCAGTTCCTGAGCTCAAGCAAGCAATTGGAATAAGTATTCTGTCTGTAAGGGTTTTTTTTTACTTTCCATTTTCTCTTCCTCTAGAATCTTTAGCTTAAGTAGTGCCTTAGTGCATGTATTTAGTGTAGTTGCTCTAGGCTCTCCTCCCCTACGCTGTAGTTTTTGCTGGCGTTAGGCCCCTTTCCCACCCTTTTTCCCTTTCTCTCTCTCCACCTTATTTTGGTGCATGTGGAGTGTGTGGAGTGTGTGCGCGCGGAGTGTGTATAGTGTGTGTGTGTCATTGTGTGTGTGGAGTGCGTCTCTGTGTGTGGAGTGCGTCTCTGTGTGTGGAGTGCGTCTCTGTGTGTGTGTGGAGTGTGTGTGTGGAGTGTGTGTGTGCACGCGCGGAGTGTGTATAGTGTGTGTGTGTGAAGTGCGTCTCTGTGTGTGGAGTGTGTATAGTGTGTGTGCTTGTGTGCGTGTATAGTGTGTGCGCGTGTGTGTGGAGTGCGTGTGTGTCAATGTGTGTGTGGAGTGTGTGTGTGTGTGTGTGTGTGTGTGTGTGTGGAGTGTGTGTGTGTGTGTGTGTGGAGTGTGTGTGTGTGTGTGTGTGGAGTGTGTGTGTGTGTGTGTGTGTGTGTGTGTGCAGTGCGTGTGCTCGGAGTGTGTATAGTGTGTGTGTGTGTGTGCGCGTCTGTATAGTGTGTGTGTGTGTGTGCGCGTCTGTATAGTGTGTGTGTGTGTGTGTGTGTGTGCGCAGAATGTGTATAGTGTGTGTGCGGTGTGTGTGCTCGGAGTGTGTATAGTGTGTGTGTGCGCGCGCGTCTGTATAGTGTGTGTGTGCGCGCGCGTCTGTATAGTGTGTGTGTGTGCGCGCGTCTGTATAGTGTGTGTGCGTGTATAGTGTGTGCGTGGAGTGTGTGCGTGGAGTGCGTGCGTGTGCATGGAGTGCGTGCGTGTGCGTGGAGTGCGTGCGTGTGTGTGAAGTGCGTGCGTGTGTGTGGAGTGCGTGTGCGTGTATAGTGTGTGTGTGTGGAGTGTACAAGTATGACTGACAAGTCTTTGTCTTTTAGGCACAGCTCCTCGTGCGGTCGCAATTTGGCTTCCACTGACATGCATGAGGAGTGCATCTACTGTCTAGGAGAGCCCCATTAGGAGATTGAGTGTGACATCTGTGCCGGCTTCAATCCCTGGGCTATCCTAGGCTGTAGAAACAAACTTTTGTTGAGGGGGTTAGCTTCAGGGGGTTCTTTGGTCTCTGGGTCTCCCTCAGAGGATCCAAGAGGAAGTAATCTTCCTCTTGGGATCCCTCTTCCAAATGGCCCAGTCTCTCTGATCCAAATGTCCTGGATCAGAGTCCAGCCTATGGGGCTTTGGCTCTGGGCATTTCATCTCCCAGAGCCTTGGTTTCTACAGCTGGATCAGAGTCTTCCAATGCTAGCATGGTCTCAGATCCAACTGAGGGGATTAGGTCTCCTTCGGCTCCAACAACTTCATTGGATCTGACCAGGCCAGCTCAGATCCGTCTGCTCAGTCAGTGCCCCCAGCTCTCTCTGTTCCTTCTGCTCCATTGGATGCCATAGTGATTGATTCCACGGCCCGACCTAGGTCCTCGGCTCCAAAGAGGACCAGTAGGTCTTCCAGGGACTGTACACTTTCCACCCATTCGGGGCCCTCCTCTGTTTCCTCTAGGTCCACCAGAAGTTTACTTCCCTCTGATATGGACCAAATGATGAGCTTCCTCCTTCCACTGGCCATGCACCAGTGGGTCCCTCACCCACACCCTGCGTTCCCCCCCCCCCCTCCCGCCCAACTCCAGAGAGCTTGGTGCCCCAGGTTCAGGGTTTGTTGAAGGAGCATCAGTAAGTACCCCTACTCCCATGTCTTCTGGGTCCCTGGTAGGATCGATTCATTTTCCCTCTGGGTCAGATTTACCTCGTGCCCTGGATGTCTACCCGAGCCACTGGGGGATGGGTTCTGATTTGGAGTTATTGGATCATTCTCTTCCCTTGTTGGCTTTGGCCTTGGACAGCTCGGGACCGGTAAAGTCCAGTGGTGTGGGCACTGGCTGGGGCCCCCCTTCCACCCCACACAACCTCGACTGGTGGGGAGGGGGAGGAGAGGACTTCGTCCAGTCCCTCAGCCTTTTGGAAGATAGAGAGGACCGTGTCCGTTTGGTCGGCTTCCTCCTCTTCAGCTCTGAATGCTACATTATCTGGTTCTATATTGGGTGGCAAGTCCTCGTCTTTGGTCCAGTCAGCCACCCCGAGATTGCCTTCAGAGGGGAGTTATGCCCCTTGGTGTCGGTCCCCTCCTCCTCAGAGTCCCCCCCAGAGCACCCAGCTGAGGTGAGAGTGGTCCTACTAGAGTGTGTGTGAGCTTGAGAAGAGTTCATGCAGGAGGAGGCACCTTGACTCCCTTTGGGAGTTTTTGACAGATTTCAATGAAGGGGATGGGTCCCCCAGACTACTACCCAAGGGAGTGTCCTTCAGCAACATTCTAGAAATACTTAATCAGTGTTCCTGAAGGTGGTCGGGGTGGGCCCATCTGCTTCCTGGGTGTCCCCTCATGTGGACGAGTTGGTCCAGCTTGTGGCCAGCAGGCTATAGAATGAGGCGGGCAAAGTAGTGGAATGAGGCTGGCAAAGTAGAACCAGTGCCCAAGAGGGCAGACAAGTTTCTTAGCCCCCCCCCCCCGAAAGAGATGCCCTTCTGGATTAAAGGAGTACTGGTGGATGCTATTGTGGTTGCTGCATCCACCAAGGAGGAGCTCATGGAACAGAGCTCCTCGGTCCATCCCCCTAACAAGGATTCTAGGCCGATAGACAGGTTCAGGAAGTGCGTGTATGCCTCAGCCACGTTTGGACTGAGGACTGAAAACTACATGGCACATTTTACCCAGCTACAAAGGGATTTGGTGTCGGAGCTCTCCTCCTCTTCCCTTTCAGAGTTATGGCCTCCTGAGAGCTTGAAGATGGTGTCTCCAAAGCTCACTACTCTTATTTCCCTAGCCAATGCCTCTGTGAGGTTGATTTCTAACTCCGTCGAGGCGTTCTCTCAAGCGGAGGGTACAGGTATTGCCATCAAGTGCCATGCCTAGCTCTGCCTATGTGGATTTGAGGACAACTTCAAGGCGGCCTTCACTAATGCCCCTTTTGATGGGTCCACTCCCTTTGGTCCCTCAGTCAGACACTCTGACCCATAGTGAGCCGGAAGGTAAGACATTGTCGGTGGTCAGGATCAAGTTTATTACTACAGAAGCTTTGATTCCATAAGGTGCAGTCTTCCTTCCAGGATGCTCCACAGGAATCCTCCTCTTCCGGCCAGGGAAGGGGGGGGGGCAACAACAGGCGCCATCCTAGAGGCAGAGGGGGTCTGCAGAATCGAGGCTTCCAAGACCCTTTCTCGGAAAAGCCCCAGGAGTGTCCCTGAAGTGCTGCCCGACTGTCCTGCCCTGGAGACCGGAGTGCGGACCCTGGAGTTTTTTGGAAGTCATATCTCCCTGCCCAGCCAGCCTGGGCATCCATTACCTCAGACCGGTGGGTGCTAAACATTGTGTCCAGGGGTTATGTCATTCCCTTCGATCACCTCCACCTCAGAAGTCACTTGGAGATGTTCCACCCCACCAAAGGGAGTTGGCTCACATAGAGATCTGCGACCTCCTTCAAAAAAGAACCATCCAAATGGTCCCAACAGGACAGCAAGGATCCGGAATGTACCCTCGCTTCTTTTTAGTGTCAAAATGAATGGGTGACCTACATCTCATTTTGGACCTCGGCCAACTGAATCTGTCGGTCTAGAAGTCAAAGTTCTGGATGGTCACTGTTCAGTCCGATCTGCCATTTCTACGCAAGGATGATTGGATGTGTTCCATAGATCTCAGGGATGCATACTATCACATAAAAATAGACAGACATTCCAGGGGATTCCTCCACTTCCAGCTGGGGGCCAATCACTATCAGTTCAGGGCCCTGCCCTTCAGTCTCACCTCAAACCCCTGGGTGTTCACCAGATGTATGGCAGTGATTGCAGCCTATCTCTGGCTGCAAGCATTTCAGTCTTTCCATACCTGCACGATTGGCTCCTTATGGCTCCCACAAGGCAGCTTCTCTTTCAAGCCTTGGATTTCACCCTGAACCTTTTTCAAGACCTAGGCATTACAGTAAACTTTCCGAAGTCTCACCTCTCCTCTTGCCAAAGGCCAGAATTCATAGGGATGGTTCTCAACATGGTGTTGGAGACAGCAGCCCTTTCCCATCAGCAGAGTAGTCACCCGGTCCAGCAGCTGGTCTGCTCCATTTTAGGCAGGAGACATCCCAGCCCATATCATTCTACAGGTCCTAGGGTCGATGGCTGCAGCCATTCAATTGGTTCCTGCCAGGTTCCACATCGCGGGTACTCCAGTGGACTCTGGCAGTACAGTGGTTACCTACTCTTCACCCCATGTCTTCCATGATTCGAATCACCTGGGTCTGCAATCATCACTTGGCGTGGTGAATCCAGACCCAGGATCTCCTGTTGGGGGACCCTTTTGCCTTCCCCTCTGCCCCAAGCGTTTCTCGCAGTGACCACGGGTAGCGCCTCTCTGGGGTGGAGTATTTCCAAGGGAAGGATGATGGGGTCCAAGGTACAGTGGGTCTTCATCGAGAGGCAGTTGCACGTCCAGTGTCCTTAAAGATGAGAGTGGTCCTACTAACTCTTGCAAGCCTTCCAAGACATTCTTCCCCACTTCAGGATGGTAGCTATTCAGATGGATGGACAACATGGCTGTGGTCTGGTACATCCAACAAGCAAGGGGAGAACATGATCTTACCCACTGTACAGAGAAGCCATGAGAGTTTGGGAATAGGCTGATGGCCTCAGGCAGCTTTCTCCTTGCAAAAACATATCCCCTGGCCGAGACAAGTGTTCTAGCGGACAAGCTAAGCAGAAACATACTGAGTCCTCATGAGTGGTCCCTGAATCAATTGGTGGCAGATCTTCAGCAGATGGGGGTCCCGTGCTGCGACCTGTTTCGCGACTCTGGACAATCCCACAAGTGCAGCAAATGTTTTGCCTTGATTTCCCTCCAGGGGAATCCCCAGGGGATACTCCGATTCTACAATTGGCCTTCCCGAGGGTCTCCTTTATGCCCATCCTCCCGATCCCACACTTATCCCCAAAGTTCTGTAGAATGCCCAGCCCTAAAGACTCAACTGATCTTCATTGCCCCTATTGGCCCTCGACAGGCGTGGTTCTCCCTTCTCTGGTCTCATCTGAAATATCCACCTTGGATATTGGATCCAAGCTCAGATCTTCTCTCCCATCCAAGGGGAGCTTTCCCCTCTCAAGCTGAAGTTCTTGAGGCTGACAGCCTGGTTCCTCAGTTCTGGTGATAGTCAACCAAATGGAGTTGCCTTCCCGTGAAGGATACATTTATATTGGCACCACAGAAGCGTCGCACCAAGAAGAAGGTCTACCTCAGCAAATGGAAGAGGTTTTCTAGCTGGGCTCATCAATTTATTTTTTTTATTTAACATTTGTTGACCAGGGAATGTCCGACTAGGTTCCACAGAGCCTGTTTTCAGCCCGGAGGCCCGGGGAGAAATGCTCCAGATCAAGAGATACAGATCCCTTTCAGCCACGCTTTCTGCTATCTTGACTTTTTCTTTCTTGTCTTAAGCAAGGGCAAGCTTTTCAAGTTAAGCCAGACAGGTATTACAGGGTGCCTGAGGCTCATAAATATCTGTATAAGAGTCCAAGGGCTGACCCAGAAACTATTAGCCAGGGACCTATGTGTCAGGGCTTCTGTTGTAAAGAATCCAGTTCCTATGGATAAAGATGCTAGAGCTTTGGATAGATGGGGTAAGAAAGTGTATACCTCTTCCACTTTAGCAATGAGGGCTTTGAATTGCCAGTTTCATATGTTGAAGTATCAGAATTTTCTCCTTACTCAACTAAAGTCTAAAGTGGATGCTTTGGCAGAGGGCATAGAGTGTAAAGAATTACAGGATTTGGTACATGCCTCTGAACAGGTGGGTAAGCATTCTTTGCAGTGTGGTTTCGATGCTTTACAGGCTTCTTCCAGGGTGGCTGCCACTGGTTCAGTTATTCGCAGGCACGCCTGGCTTAAGGATCAGAATTTGTCAGATCATGTTAAAACTAGAATTTTGGATGCTCCTTTACAGTCTGAAGTTTTATTTGGTTCTCCTGTGGAGTCTGTATTGAAGAAAATGGAAGACAAGGCTAAGTCTATGCAGACTGTTAAAGATTTTTTGCAGGTGCAGCCTCCTAAGTGTAGCAGGAATTGGCCTACTAAGGGATGGGCTTATCCTTCTTCTGATTCACAGTCTAGGGGTAGATCTAGACGTGGTAGGGGCAGAGCTCAGAGTACTTTCAGGCCTAGAACATGGAGTTCACCTGCACAATCTACAGGTGAGAGCAGGGGCCAGTCCTTTCGTAAACAGGCCCAATGACCTGCATTTTCAGCTGCCAGATTCTGCCTGTCTGGCAGCTCCTTTGGGAGGAAAGTTGGCACTCTTCAAGCAAAACTGGCTTTTAGTCACCCAGGACAAATGGGTGTTGGACATTATAGACCGAGGCTACAAGTTTTATTTCCATACATTGCCTCCTTTCAAAGGCATGCCAGACGTTCCTCCTCAGCAAAGGGTAGAGGCTCACAAGCAGATTGCTTTACTTCTTCAAATGGGGGCTATACAGCAGGTCCCTCTGTCAGAAGTGGGCCTAGGATTTTATTCTCGCCTGTTTCTAGTACCAAAGAAAGGAAACACTTGGAGGCTGATTTTGGATTTATCTATCCTCAACACATACCTGGGCATTCCAAAATTCAAAATGTTGACGTTGCAACAACTTCTACCTCTGTTGGGCAAAGATCACTGGATGGTAACTCTAGATCTCAAAGAGGCTTATCTTCATGTTCCTATCAGGCCCAGTTGCAGGAGGTACCTGCGTGCTGGCTGGGACTTTACATTATCAGTTCTCTGCATTGCCCTTTGGCTTATCTATCGTTCTGCCCAGGGTGTTCACAAAGGTTCTGGCTCCAGTGATAGCCTTCTTACGGTTAAGAGGAATACAAATTTATCCTTATTTGGATGATTGCCTGATTCTTGCTCAAGACAAGGACGAACTTCATCATCTACAGTATGTGATGGCAGTGTTAAGGTACCTAGGGTATTCTGTGAACGAAACAAAGTCCAGTCTAGTACCCTCTCAGGAAATGTGCTTTCTGGGTGTGAGACTGAATACAGCTTCCCAGATGGCTTTTTTTGACCCCGGACAAGCAAAAGAACCTTACTCTTTACTTCCATCAATTGTCTCTACGGTCCAGGCTGACTGCAAGGACAGTCCTTCAAGCCTTGGGGTTCATGGCATCTTGTATTCTGGTGCTTCCCAATGCCAAACTGCATATGAGGAAGCTACAATGGTATCTCAAAATGAATGGACACAACACTGCCAAGATCTGGACACTGTCATTCAAATAATACCTTGCATTCAAAAGGAATTTTTGTGGTGGGCTCAGGAATGTCACCTAAACAAGGGACTCTCTGTGACCCGACCAGAGGCGAGTCAGATCTTAACGACAGATGCCTCGGACAAGGCTTGGGAGCACACCTCAATGGAAAATGGGTTCAAGACATGTGGCCTGCCAGACTTCAACATTTACATATCAACTTGAAGGAGATGTTAGCAGTCCAATTTGCATTGATGGCTTTCAAGGATTTACTTCACCCAGGGCAAGTGTTGATTCTAACAGACAACACAACTGTCATGTGGTACATCAACAAGCAAGGGGAACCCATTCATCTCTTTGCAGGCAAGCAATGATTTTGTGGAGACTGCTCTCAGTTTACACCTCAATCTTCAGGCAAGGTTTCTACCAGGAGCACAGAACTCCTTAGCAGATGTTTTGAGCAGACAGATAGTGGATCCCCACGAGTGGAAATTGGATCCTCATGTATTTCAAGATTGACAGTGATATGGGGAACTCCAGACATAGATCTGTTCGCTTCTCCACTAAATTTCCAGTTGCCAAAGTTTTGCACAAAATGTTTCATCCCACAGCTTGGAAAGTGGATGCTCTATCATTCAGTTGGAGCAATCTTCACGTCTATGCCTTTCCGCCTCTGCCTCTCCTCCCCAAGGTACTCTTGAAGGTCAGACAAGACAAGCCCTCCATGATTCTAATAGCTCCAGATTGGCCTCGACAGCACTGGTACCCTCTGCTGAGGAGTTTAGTACAGGAGCCTCCATGGCCTTTGCCTTCGATTCCCCACCTTTTGTCACAGGAGGGCAATCATTTCCTCAATGTCAGGATTCAGTCCCTGCATCTAACAGCCTGGCATATTCTGTTCTAGAACCAGCTTCCACAACAAGTTTTGAATGTTATTTTGGAGGCCAGAAGGCCTAGTACAAGGAAAGTTTATGCTGATAAATGGAGGAGATTTTTAATTTGGAGCAAAGCAAAGGGCTTTGATGTTTCCAGGCCTGATTTAAGTGTTTCTCTTCAATATCTTACAGAATTATTAGACAAGGATTTGTCTTTCTCCTCTATAAAAAGTTCATGCTGCAGCCATTTCTGCTCACTATGACTGTGACCCTCCACTATTCTCTCATCCTTTGTTTAAGCAATTTCTTAGAGGGGCAGAGAACATAAGACCCCCACGTAGAGCTCCTACTCCTTCCTGGGATCTCAATTTTGTGTTGGAGAAACTTACTTTACCTCCTTTTGAACCTGCAGCTACTACTGAGTTAAAGTTTTTGTCTTGGAAGACTGCTTTGTTGTTGGCCATTACGTCTGCTAGAAGGGTATCTGAATTACAGGCTCTAATGGCAGTTGAACCCTTCCTAATTTTTCATAAGGATAGGGTATCTCTGCGTACTAATCCTACTTTTATGCCTAAAGTGGTTTCAAATGTGGCCTTGAACCAATCAATTCATTTGCCTACTTTTTATGCAGATCCCCAAAATAAAGGGGAGAAAATTTTGCACACTTTGGATATTCACAGGCAGTTGTGTTATTATTTGAGCAGGATTAAAGGGTTCAGACAGTCTCAGCAGTTGTTTGTTTCTTTTGCTTTGGGTTCTCAGGGGATACCTGTTTCAAAACAAACTATTTCTAAGTGGATTGGCTTTTGTATTGCTTTTTGTTACTCTCATCATGGTAAGGAGATTCCGGCTGGAATCAGACCTCACTCCACTAGGGCTACTGCCACTTCTACAGCTTTTTTAAGGGGAGTAGCTACTAAAGATATTTTGGAAGCAGCTACTTGGAGTTCAGTGCATACTTTTTCTAAACATTACCACCTTCCTCTTTATTCCAAATCTAGGGCTGGATTTGCCACTGCAATCTTACAGGGCATTCTGGCAGCTCCCAATGCTTTATGATTTTGCCAGCCTCCCTTTACCTCTGCTTTGGGATTCTACCCATATGTAAGGACTGCAGCAATGTGAGATGAAGAACATAGTACAGTTTTGTACCTACCATAAATGTAGATGTTCAAGATCCACATTGCTGCAGTCCAATTCTACTCCCTCCTTCCCCTCTGTAGTTTGGAATGGTTGTATGGTTTGGGTGGTAGCTGTTATTGTATGTGTCTTTTGGGAAGTATTTTTTTGGCTGTGGCCTTTCTTTTAGGGCCTTCTGACATCTGGGGCAAGAAAAGACTGAGGATATGACGTCGGTCATGCGCTTTAATACCCTGACGCTCTGATGTCAGATCTGAGCGCCCATGACCGACGTCAGCCTAATACTTTGGTATTCGGGCCGACCGAGGACAGCGGACTACCCATATGTAAGGACTGCAGCAATGTGAATCTTCGAACATCTACATTTATGGTAGGTACAAAACTGTACTTTCTGGATGGTCACTGTTCAGTCCGATCTGCCATTTCTACGCAAGGATGATTGGATGTGTTCCATAGATCTCAAGGATGCATACTATCACATAAAAATAGACAGACATTCCAGGGGATTCCTCCACTTCCAGCTGGGGGCCAATCACTATCAGTTCAGGGCCCTGCCCTTCAGTCTCACCTCAAACCCCTGGGTGTTCACCAGATGTATGGCAGTGATTGCAGCCTATCTCTGGCTGCAAGCATTTCAGTCTTTCCATACCTGCACGATTGGCTCCTTATGGCTCCCACAAGGCAGCTTCTCTTTCAAGCCTTGGATTTCACCCTGAACCTTTTTCAAGACCTAGGCATTACAGTAAACTTTCCGAAGTCTCACCTCTCCTCTTGCCAAAGGCCAGAATTCATAGGGATGGTTCTCAACATGGTGTTGGAGACAGCAGCCCTTTCCCATGGCAGAGTAGTCACGGTCCAGCAGCTGGTCTGCTCCATTTTAGGCCGGAACCGCATCCCAGCCCATATCATTCTACAGGTCCTAGGGTCGATGGCTGCAGCCATTCAATTGGTTCCCCTTGCCAGGTTCCACATGCGGGTACTCCAGTGGACTCTGGCAGTACAGTGGTTACCTACTCTTCACCCCATGTCTTCCATGATTCGAATCACCTGGGTTTGCAATCATCACTTGACGTGGTGAATCCAGACCCAGGATCTCCTGTTGGGGGGGACCCTTTTGCCTTCGTCTGCCCCAAGCCGCAGTGACCACGGACGCCTCTCTGGGGTGGAGTATTTCCAGGGAAGGATGGTCCAAGGTACGTGGTCTTCATCAGAGGCAGTTGCACGTCAGTGTCCTTGAGATGAGAGTGGTCCTACTAACTTTGCAAGCCTTCCAAGACATTCTTCCCCTTGGGATGGTAGCTATTCAGATGGATGGACAACATGGCTGTGGTCTGGTACATCAACAAGCAAGGGGGAGAACATGATCTTACCCACTGTACAGAGAAGCCATGAGAGTTTGGGAATAGGCGATGGCCTCAGGCCGCTTTCTCCTTGCAAAACATATCCCTGGTGAGACAAGTGTTCTAGCGGACAAGCTAAGCAGAAACATACTGAGTCCTCATGAGTGGTCCCTGAATCAATTGGTGGCGGATCTTCAGCAGATGGGGGTCCCCATGCTGCGACCTGTTTGCGACTCTGGACAATCACAAGTGCAGCAAATGTTTTGCCTTGATTTCCCCCCTCCAGGGGAATCCCCCAGGGATACTCCGATTCACAATTGGCCGCCGGGTCTCCTTTATGCCCATCCTCCGATCCCCCTTATCCCCAAAGTTCTGTAGAATGCCCAGCGCCTAAAGACTCAACTGATCTTCATTGCCCCCTATTGGCCTCGACAGACGTGGTTCTCCCTTCTCTGGTCTCATCTGAAATATCCACCTTGGATATTGGATCCGGCTTCAGATCTTCTCTCCCATCCAGGGGAGCTTTCCCCTCTCAAGCTGAAGTTCTTGAGTCTGACAGCCTGGTTCCTCCAGTTCTGGTGATAGTCAGCCAAATGGAGTTGCCTTCCCGTGAAGGATATTATATTGGCACCACAGAAGCCGTCGACCAAGAAGGTCTACCTCAGCAAATGGAAGAGGTTTTCTAGCTGGGCTCATCAATTTATTTTTTTTTATTTAACATTTGTTGACCGGGAATGTCCGACTAGGTTCCACAGAGCCTGTTTTCAGCGGAGGCCCGGGGAGAAATGCTCCAGATCAAAGAGATACAGATCCCTTTTCAGCCACGCTTTCTGCTATCTTGACTTTTCTTTCTTGTCTTAAGCAAGGGGCAAGCTTTTCAACAGTAAAACTCCAAATGGCAGCTATATCCAACTTTCATCTGCATAGCAGTCCTGTGTTCTCTTCCAGATTGTCCAAAGCTTTTCTGAAAGGGGCATTCTTACTTCGGCCGTGAAACCCCCCACCCCCAATGGGATCTTGTTGCTGCAGTCTTTAACCTTTCCTCCTTTTGAACCTGCTGTGGCGTGATATCAAGCTTTTGTCTTGGAAGACTTGCTCTTTTTGTAGCAATCACCTCTGCCAAGAGAGTTTGAGTTGCAAGCCTGCTGTATCAAGGATAGGGTTTCCCTTAGAGCTAATCCTTCCTTTATTCCCAAGGTAGCTTCAGAACATAATCTAAACCAGTCTCTACAGCTTCTGATCTTTTTTTCCAATTTTTCTAACAAAGGCAAGTATCAACTGCATTGCCTGGGATGTGTGTACAGGTAACTACATTTCCACCTGAACAGAACTGCAGAATTTTGTAGATCAGACCAACTTTTTGTGGCATTCTCTCATTCTAGGAGAGGCAGGGCTATATCCAAAGTCTCCTTCTCTCATTGGATTGTTTCCTGCATAGGTCACATTTATCAACTTAATCACAAAGAAATTCCCAGACCTCTTAAAGCCCATTCTACTAGGGCAGTGGCTACGTCCCCGACATTCTGGGCCAGGACGTCATTGGATGACATTTGTGTGCGGCCACTTGGACAAATCCACATACTTCTGTTACACACGACAAGTTAGATTTGGTATCTAGGTGCAGGACATCCTTTGGTTCTTCTGTGCTCCGGCATGTCCTTCCTTGAGGCTTCCCAGGATTTTGGGTAGCTGGAGACTCTGACCCATCCGTGATCAATAGTGACACAGATAGCATCAGATAAAGAGCTATGTACTCACAATAACTTGGCATCTGTGCTATCCAGTGTCATTATTCATCACGTTCCCACCCTCCGTCCCCCTCCTTCTGGTGGCCAAGAGAATCTTAAGGGTGTTGTGTGGGCCGGTGGTCTATTTACTTGAGTTATCTAGGTCCCTGCTGAGGACAGTTCTCTAGCAAACTCAAACTGAGGATCATGGGTAGTAGAATGAAAGGAGAGGGGAGGAGCTTGAGCTCAGGAGCTGTCGCTCACTTTTGCCTGCTCTGATCCAAGGTCAGATCCAAAACCCATCTGTGATGATATATCATTCATGTGTGTGATTGTGTGTCTGTGTGTGTATATATGTATGCATATATATATATATATATATATATATATATATATATATGTGTGTGTGTGTGTGTATATATATATATATATATATATATATATATATATATATAGAATATACATATATATATATAAAATATACATATATAATATACATATACACGTGTGTATGTATGTATTTTTATATATATATATGTGTCTGTGTATATATATAAACAAAAACTTCAGCAGCAAAAATAAAAATTCAAAAACCACAAAGATAAACGAGACTGATGTTTGAGAGCGCTTTCGTTCTTTATTGTATAAGAACTTCTTCAGAAAATGAGTCCACAGTATTAGAAAAGAAATATAAACCGTAAGAGAAGGGCAATAAAATTAGTAACCACCAATAACAATTGTGTGTGTGTGTGTATGTATGCATGTATATATATAATATATATATAATTTGTGTGTGTATATATATATATATATATATATATGTATTTATCTGTGTGTGTATATATATATATATATATATATATATATATGTATATATATATATATGTATGTATATATGTATATATATATATATATATATATATATATATATATATATGTATATATATATGTGTGTGTGTGTGTGTGTGTGTATGTGTGTGTGTGTGTGTATGTATATATATATATATATATATATATATATATATATATATATATATATATATAAAATGTGTGTATGTGTGTGTGTATATATCGTTGAAGGTTGTGTGTCAGGGCTGGTAACTCGGCATGTAAAAATCAACTACCAATTATTAGCGGACCGAAGTTCCGCTGTGGCGACCCCTAACCGGGAAAAGCCGAAAGACTCAACATATAGATATATATATTACACACATATATTTATATATAGATACACACACCCATTTTATATATATATATGTATATATATATATATATATATATATATATATGTATAAGGTGTGTGTGTATATGTATATATTTATTTATATATATGTGTGTGTATATAGATATACATATATATTTTGTGTGTATATAGAATTTTATATATATATATATATATATATATATATATATATATATATATATATAATATATATATATATATATATATATATATATATATATATATATATATATGGGTCCCCTTCATGTGATCGAACGTTACTTTCATATGGCCGAGACTATATGATTGAACTTTTTAAAGTTCGAACGTTCCTAACAGAGATGTTCATAAAGCATGGAATAGTAAGACTTCCCTTTTGCACTGTAGTGCGATCTCAGAGTTGGTATATATAAATAGTAAGGGGTGTGAGGGGTGTAGAGGTGCTTGACCCTCTGCTAATGCCATTCAGGTAATTTTTTTTTTTTACTTAGATGTTTGAACTTTCAAAAGTTCGATTATCTGAAGTAGATATATTTATGTATTTATATATATAGATATATATATATATATATATATTTATATATATATATATATATATATATATATATATATATATATATATATATATATATATATATATATATATATATATATATATATATATGAATTCACTTCAATTTGTTGACATGCATAAAGATAGATACCTCATCAATCATTGCAAATTGACTAAACTCACAAAAGAAATATGCAGACTTCAAACTGCTCAGAAAAGAATAAATGCTCTCCTTTTTTGACCAATGAATATAAGGGAAAAAAAACTAATAGTGATTCCAGAAAAGTGTTATCTGAATAGTGCTACTGTTAGGGAAAGGGGTATCTATGGAAATGTGTAGGGCTGTGGCAAGATTAGGGTTAGCACACACGAGTAAGGTGATGCCATTGTGGGGGTGTGAAACCTTGGTCTCTGTCAGAGCCGGATCATTGTCAAATCAGGCCCTAGGAAAGGGTAATGGATTAGGGTCCCTAGCAGCCATTCATTGCCCTATTACTTTGCTGTCTCTCCCCAGTTACCACAAAGACACTTCAAAATTTTCAGCGTGCATACTGTTTTCTTCTTCCTTATTTCTCCAATGAATAACAAAACCTTACAGTCTCACAGTGAAAACAGACTTAACGTGAGCAGTGATAAGCTTCTGTGCCCTTGCAGTTCAAATTCTTTGAAATTGTATTAAAACCCACCTTCATAAAAAATGCATTTGGCCAATGGCAGATGAAGTATATCTTTAGGCTGTTTTTAAACCACTGGACACCAACACACATTTTTAGGACCATGCATAAATGCATGTATTCTTTGGTTCATCTTTTTGATTTGTATTAAATTATATTCCTTGTTTAATACTGTGACACTTGTTAGTATGTTTTTAAATCTGTAGTTTTAAACAGTCTTCCTTTAAGCAGCGAATTAAAATGACAAAATTACCCTTTTCCGAACATTTCAAGCTTGAGGCCTCTCAAACTGCTGTCACTGTAATCCACCAATATCCGTCAATACGTACCATCTCTGCAGAAGTGAACGTATCTGAATAATTCCACATCAGACTAGACTATTACTAATGCATAGGTTGCTGCTGGCAAACAACTTTACATTTCAGTGCTTTATCTACAGTTGTAGTGCCTGAGGCCCTTGAAGAATAAATTGCCTATGTTACATTAAAAACAACTGGTGTGCTGGTGATGAACAATAGGGAATGACCACTAATCCAGCAACAGGCTTTACTTGGTGTGGGGAATTGAACCCACAGCCTTCTGTGCCAAAAGCAAGTGTGCTATCTGTTGCTCCACTGACTTATGAACAACGCAACTAAGAAACTCAATGACTGATATTGACAGACTGCAAGCTTCAGCGATGTTGTTGTTTGTCTTTCGGCTTTTCCCGGTAAGGAGTCACCACAGCGGAACTCCCGTCCGCTAATGATTGGCAGTAAATTTTTTTTATGAAACGTCGAGGTGTCAGCTCAACGCCCAACCTTCAACGAAGGCACGCCATTTACGCACGCATGTCTTTCGAATGCTACCCAACTGCGGGGAGGACATGTAGACTCCACACAGAAGGCACTCCCAGGCCCAGCCGAGAATCGAACGGGAGAACCCTTTGCTGTGAGTTAACAACGCTACTGCCGTACCACCGCGGCACTTACATCTTAAAAGAAACCTGGCAATTGGTGGGGAAGTGTAAGGTACTTGTCTATAAATAAGGTTCAGGGTTTGTCTCTGAGCAAAGTCACTTAACAAGACAGTGCCTCTTACTGGAGCATTACACACTCTCACACAGTTGTAAACTCGATCTGTCCTGTGCACTTGGTGTGGGGGAACTGCCGGTCTTGTGGAACAACTCCACTGTACTTGCATTTGCTTTAAATCTGTCCCACATATGTTGGCAGCATCATAAAGGAACACTGCTGCTTGCAGCTGTTACTCAAATCTCATTTTTCTGTATTTAAAGTCATATTTGCAATGCATGGACATTGTCCTAAAGCTGGGGCTTCTCTCTGCTAACAGCGTGACACAATCTTCCACACATGTTGTGCAACTTTGTAGTAGGATTCTGTGCTAATTCAAGGATTCTGGGGCTTTTTTAATTTTTTTTTTTTTGTTTATGAAAGGGAGTTTTTAAATGGAAGGGATTTTTTATTGTATAAGCAAAGCAGTCCCCCCCCCAGCCAGCACAGACTCTAGTTAACTGCCTAGGTTACCTAGTGTTGGATGCAGCTCTGGTTCCCCTTCACCACTATTCCCATGTGTGCAAATCCTAATCATAACACTACACATTTGCTTAGAAAAGCTCTTTCTCTCACAGTACCACTACACAAGATGCTTAGAATCACTTCCCATACGCAGTCACACTTGTATAGCACTTAAACTATCCCTTCAACTCATGAACAGTAGTGTACACACACACACACACACACACACACACACACACACACACACACACACACACACACACACACACACACACACACACACACACACACACAGTACCCCTAATACCCACTAACCCCTACACAACACTATACACTTTACCAGCGCAGTCTCATACACACCACTAAAACTATCCCTTTACCTAGCCTTTACTCAAACCCTAACCAGTAAACACTCACACTGCTACAACTGGCCCACTTAACCTCTTTTAGCAAAATATGCATTTGGCAACACTAATATTCGCTACTCTCCACATTTGATAAAAAAAAATACTACATAGTTCATTTGGCTTTGCAAACGAACGTTCACCGAAGTGAACTACACTCAACTCTGTATATATACATATATGACATTTAGCATAAACGTTTATTGCAAAGTTTAGAATGGTAAACATGCATAATATTGTAAATGTGTAATCAAACATTTTACATCTTATTCCCCCCATTTTAAAACTTTCTCCAGGTTAGACCTAATTCCTTATTGCTAAAGAGAACTGTTTCCTAGGGAATCCTTGATTGTATCCCCTTATTTTATTTCCATCCTTGAGACTGTCACTTAACTTTAAAGTGGTCCTTTTCATCAGGCATTGGAAACTAAACTTTTCATTATGTAAGGGGGACTTCTTTAAAGAGAAGTTGATAGAAGTCATGAAAGTTAATGATGTATTTGACTTTTCTCCTGGGGATATCCTGAAGTCCTGGGATAGCCTTAAGGGGATGATAGCAGGTTTTCTTACGGCCTGTGCTGACCAGGTTAAAGGAAGTGCTAAGGGAAATCTGGAAGCTCTGTAGAAAGACCTGTAATTGGCCTAAAACCACTTAATAAGATGCCTACTCAGGAGTGTGAAGACTATGAAAGAAGTTAGACAGTATAGAAAAACATCTTGGTTACAAGATGGAAGATGTGTAATGTGCCTTTAAACAGAAATTATTTGATTCCTGTCCAACTAGTAATACATTTCTTGTACTTCATCTCCACAAATTATCAAGGTACTTGAACTTGTCAGGGATTTGTCATGCTTGGCTAGGCTTAAAAAGGCTCCTGTGGTCGTTAGCCTAGTATACACCTATACACCTATGAACTTACAGTAGATATAAAAAGTATACACACTCCTCTGTTAAAATGCCAGGTTTTTGTGGTACAAAAAAATTAGACCACAATAAATCATTTCAAAACTTTTCCCACCTTTAATGTGACCTATAACCTGTACAATTCAATTGAAAAACAAACAGATCTGTTAGGGGTAAAAAATATAAAAAATAAAAAAGTACAATAAGCTGGTTACATAAGTGTGCACACCCTTAAACTAATACTTTGTTGAAGTACCTTTTGATTTAATTACTGCATTCAGTCTTCTTGGGTAGGAGTTTATTGGCATAGCACATCTTGACTTGGCAATATTTGCCCACTCTTCATTGCAAAAGTGCTCCAAATCTGTCAGATTGCGAGGGCATCTCTTGTGCACAGCCCTCTTCAGGTCATCCCACATATTTTCTATTGGATTTAGGTCTGGGCTCTAGCTGGGCCATTCCAAAACTTTAATTTTCTTCTGGTGAAGCCATTATTTTGTTGATTTGGGTATATGCTTGGTGTCATTGTCGTATTGAAAGGTGAAATTCCTCTTCATCTTCTGCTTTCTGGCAAACTCCTGAAGGTTTTGGGCCAAAATTGACTGGTATTTGGAACTGTTCATAATTCCCTCCACCTTGACTAAAGCCCCAGTTCCAGCTGAAGAAAAGCAACCCCAAAGCATGATACTACCACCACCATGCTTCGCATCACCAAAAGAACACCAGCCCCACAGGGAAGTGTTTTTGCACCAAATGTACCTTTTGCAATTGTGGCCAAAAAATTCAACCTTGGTCCCATCAGACCATAACACATTTTCCCACATGCTTTTGGGAGACTTGCTGTATTGTTTTGCAAATTTTAGCATGGCCTGGGTGTTTTCCTGTGTAAGAAAAGACTTGAGTCTTGCAATCCTACCCCATAGTCCAGACATAGGGAGAATACGGGAGATTGTTGTCTCATGTAGTACACAACCAGTACTTGCCAGAAATTCCTGCAGCTCCTTCAGTGTTGTAAGTCTCTTGGCAGCCTCCCTGACCAGTTTTCGCCTTGGCTTTTCATCAGTTTTGGAGGGATGTCCAGTTCTTTGCAAGGTCACTGTTGCCCCATATTTTCTCCACTTTTTTGATGACTGTTTTCACTGTGTTCCATGGTATATCCAATGCTGTGGAAATGTTTTTGTACCCTTCTCAAGACTGATACCTTTCAACAATGAGATTCCTTTGATGCTTTGTAAGCTCTCTGCGAACCATGGCTTTTGCTGTAGCAGGCAACTGAGTAAATGTCAGGAAAATCCTACTAGGACAGCTGAACTTTATTTGGGGTTAATCAGAGTCTCTCTAATTGATGGCAGGTATGTACCAAGAAGACTGAATGCTGTAATTAAATCAAAAGGTTCTTCAACAAAGTATTAGTTTAAGGGTGTGCAAACTTATGCGACCAGTGTATTGTACGTTTAATTTTTTATATTTTTCCCCTGACAGATTTGTTTGTTTTTCAATTGAATTGTACAGGTTATAGGTTACATTAAAGGTGGGAAAAGTTTTGAAATTATTTATTTTGGTCTCATTTTTTTTATATCACAAAAACCTGGCATTTTAACAGGGGTGTGTACACTTTATATCCACTGTATGAATGAAAAGCGGAGAGGCAAGTGTTTGTGTGTGTGATCCAGTAACCACATGACTTATGTCCACAGGATATTATGGCAGTCTTTGTCAAATATTTTGCCATAGTAATTTCTGAGGAGAGGGGCCCTCTTTTTCTGTGGAGGTGTGAGAATATTTGAAAGCTCGCCAGCTCTTTACCCTAAATCTAGATGAGGCAGACTCCTGAGTATATCCAGTTATGGGGCAGGAAATTCTGTTTACTGTGAAACCTTTATCTATTGCTTAAAAACTCCTGAGCAGGAAGGAATTCCTTTGGAAACCTATGGCTGGGCAAAATTTGATTTTCTACCTTAATTTTGTGCTTTAGCCAACAAGGCTGTCTTAAGGAGGTCTCCCCCCTCTCTACATGGAAGGCAGCTGTAGTGGAGGTTATTTGTTAGTCTGCGCCTTGTAATAGACCTTTTTCCATTTTGAACGGAGTACAAGCCAATCATGGCTATTTTGGCTACTAGGCTTATGAAGCCCCTCCCTTACTTTATCCATCCTTATTAGACAGGAATCAGGATTCAAACAGGGTAGAACTACATTTGATAACCTTATTAAATCTTTATTATTGGAAGATGCTTCTGCGTCTGTGTGACTTTTTTGATTGAGTCTTGATGTAGAAAAAGCATTTTATGAAGTCAGATAGGATCTTCTGTGGGAAGTGGAGGTTAATAAGGGATACGATGATCGATTCATTACATTCCTTTATAACCTGCGTACAGGTTCCCGAGCTGTGATTTAAACTGAATCAACAAGAGAGGAGCATCTGGCAGGGTGCCCACTTTCCCTACTTCTCATTGCACGTTATTTGGAACCTTTGGCTATACGCTTAAAACAAATGATCTGTCCAGCAGTCCATGGGGGGGATTTTACACCAGCTTGTGTTGAATACAGATGATCTTTTCTATCTGTTTTTCACCATCCCAGAAATATTGCTCGCTCTTATTTGAGAATCTCTCTCAGTAGGACCATCTATCTGGATAGATGAGGAATAGTACAGAAACTTGAGCTATCAAGCTTAGTTATAGTCCATCCATACACATTCTAGAGAAAATATCTATTCTTAGCTAGGGATGATTCCATAACATGTCTGGGTATATAGCTGTGAGCGTCCATTCATGCCTCACTGGAAGCTTCTTATGATAAAATACTGAGAAGGTCTATAATTTACTGCCAGGACTGGAAATATTTGTGTCTACAAAAGATATAGCCAGTAACATAGTACATACTCCCTCTGATTATTGATTGATTGACATTTGTTAACTGGGAAAGTCCACTGGGTCGAAAACCTATTTTCAGTGGAGGCCCGGGGAGAAAAGCTCCAGTTACAGATCAAAAGTTTTGCAACAAGATAATATTTATAATAATAAAACAGTGTACTAAAATAATTTCTATGCAGTTTTAGACAGTTACCTAGTGATTATTGGCCAAACATAGTAATTGCTAGAGACGTTTTGGTGGGGGGGTGCTCCTATTTAATTTCTTTGCAACATGCTTCCACTAGATTGATCCTGTTAGTAGTGAAAAAATGTATAATCAAAAGGTGGAACATTAAAGCATTGTCAACATTTGCAGATTTATCCATCCTAATAGAGGAAATTTCTGTAATGGAGGTGATTGCTGCCAATCCTATTTTGAAGAATTTTGCAGTAGAGAAACGGACCTTGTGGACAACTTTTGTCTCTGAGCATCATGTGACATTTCAGTCTGTCAACCTCCTGACACTTAATCATTAACTCTGTCTGTTCATCTGTGTTGTATAATAATTTTCTTGTTTCTATTTCTTTATCTCATACTACCTCTGAATGTTAATGTTGGCTGATAATGTTCTGGTTTAGCAATGAAGCATATATATAAAATACTATACTTACTATAGCTACAGTATATGGATGAGTTACAAGTAGACTGGACTACTGGCTGTTAAACCAGTAGGTGGCCAGTGTGGCCATCATAATACATATATTATGTATCTCAGGCTGTGACTCAAAGGGTCTTAGGACCAACACGCCTACCCACTTAACAAGATCTTAATTTAGCAATGTATAACATTTATTTATTTTCTAGCCATAGTACTGTAAAAATAGAAAGGAAAGGCTTGAGGGTAGGTTACCATTTCTTGTCCTGGAGACTTGACCTCGTTTTCTTCACAACTCTAAAGTATGGTATATACTTCTTTAAATAGTAATGAGACAGCTGCATTGAGCTGCATGCGTTTGATACACATTTCTTTGAAGATTTAACAGTAAACCTCATGAAGTTTGGAAGGCATCTCATCATCCAGATACCACACAGTGTCAGAAATGAAGAAATACTTGCAGAAGTGGAGAAATACCTGCTGAACCAAAGCAATTTGCTGTTAGTTGTTTGTGCACTTGGAAGTAGCGAAGTGTAGTTTTTTGTAAAGAAATGCTTCAGCTTCTTCCCCTTTAATTCTCTCATTTTATTGAAACTTGGCAAAAATTTGAAAAGTTTGGATCCAGAAATTCAGTTTGTTCCTCATTACATGTTAATTTTATGTATTTAATTTATTTGCATGTTTGTATTTTTTTGTTAGCTGGGATAGATCATTGATCTACGAGGACTTTTTTCAGACTCTACTCTGGTGCCCTCTGTTTAATTGACTTACTCAGAGTCCTGCATCAGACAAATGAACACTGACAGAATCAAACCATGGACTAATGGACTATGCTGTTCAACAGACCATAAGCTTAATCCTTTGTACTAAATGTCAGGCTAAAGCTGAGCAGGTACAGTGTGCTAAAGTTTTTGCATATTGTTGCGGGAGAAAGACTTGCAAGGTAACTTGCAACTTTACTTCTCTTGAAGAGAAGAGACAAAGTAGCAGAAGTTGAACAGTTCAAGTATTATTTTGAGCCTAGAAAAAAATTACCATTTATACTTCAGTTGTTCAGAAGGGCAAAGGTTCTTAGAGACTATAGATGCTCATGTTACTGAATATCACCATAGATCCAGTGACTATGAATTTTGCGATTTGCATGATTCATTCATGAGCGATAGAATGGTTTCTGGTGTAAGAAATTAAACAAGGGACTGACTATTAAGAGAAGCAGGTGTGAAGATGTATAGAGAACAACTAAAATTATCATTAGATGGTTAAAAGAACCGAAGAAAGTGTCCAAGGTAAAACCCGAGTCAAAATCTAAGCATGAGAAATAAGGAAAGAATATAGAAAATTTAACATATATGAAAACAGATCAATGTTGTAATGCAGTGTGTATAGCTGAACTTCAGGCCCCATGCAAAGTGTGGTCATAAGCATGAGAGCAAACACTGACCTACATTAATCAGATTTTTAGAATCTGGGCTAGATAAGACACTTCCCAAATATGTGTAAATGCAAGAATGTGCAAAACAATGTGCATGTCACTGAATAGTAAGTAATACAGAAAACAAGCTGTTTGTTGATATTTGTTGAAGTGGGAAAAGTTGATGCACTAAAATCAGAAAATGCTTCTGAGGCATTGGAAATGCTGGGATAAGAATTCACATCACGCAGTTAGACATGAGAAATTCACTCCTATGAACCACATAGAAATGTTGTGCTGGACTTAATTATCTCCTGAAGTAGAGAATATTGAGATCATAGATGGAGCGACTGCATGCATGCAAAAGCATTTTCATTCAGTAACTCGTTAAAACAACTCTGCAGTGTCTGTTCGGTAAAATGAATCACCTGTTTGGGAGAATTTTATCCTTGATGACTCTGTTTGCCTTTTGTAAATTGGTGCTTAGTCATTATGGTGTTGACTTTGTGAATAGCAAATTACATAACGTCTACGGCATTTTAAGATTCCACATCAAGTCAAGAGCTAATTTGTCTGGAGGTGGTGTACTTAATTATACTCTGTATTTATTCTACTGCAGTGCACATAGTCTTGGAAATGCATGCCATGAATTATCACATATTCTACAACATGGCAAAGTCAACACTGAAGCTAATACTAAAGTTTGGAATTAATCTAAACTCGTCTTTACTGGTTACACTAAAATGGAGTGGCTCAGGTTCAGCAAGAATAGTAGAGTTGTGTTACTACTAATTAGTGATTTTCTTACATTTAATGCAACTTCCGTTAATTCTTACCTGGAAACAGTCATAGTTGATATCCATATATGCACATTAAGTGAATCCATAAAAAAAAAAAATAATAATAATGTACATATAAAAAGCAATCTGTCGACCCAGCAACTCACTATGACTACGTTTTGCAATTACAAACTGATATCCACCACAAACATGTGATCCTGGTAGTAGACTTAAATTACCCTGGAACTGACTGGAATACTTGCACTTTGGGTTGAAATATAGAGCAGGATTTTAGAGAGAGTTCTAATGCACAATATTTTGTCCATTTGGAGAAGGAATCTATTAGGGAAAATAATTTCTTGATATTATTGTAACAAACTATCAGTAACTGGTTTCCACTTTAACTCGGATCACAATTTCACAACGTTCAGTATTTTATTAGGTTGCACCAAAACAGCAATTATGAAAATATATATACCTTTAACACAGTTAACTACTTGGATGTGTTGCAATGTATCAACATATAAATTGGTGAAATGAAGCTTTTACAAAACCTGATGTTGGATATCAAACTTTGGAAAAAAAAAGTCCTAACTAATACAGTGGAAGCTATTTTTTTCACTTCAACTTTTCAGTCTAATGTTAAAAAATTTTCTTATTGATGGGACAAAAACTTAATAAAGTTATATAATATGGAAAAACAATGTTTTAAACAGTAAAAGAGACATTCATAGGTTTATAGGATGTTACTAGGCTATTGACCCAAGGGTCTTTACAGACCTAGCCATAAAATCCCAATATAATACTAGATGAGAGAGATCATCAATGCTCAAGATTTTTCTAGCAAGGATTACCCATGTCCAGGAGAGAAGCTGGGGCAATCCCCGGCAGAAATTTACGGTTTCATATCCAGTCGTCCAGTTTGCACCTAAACAGGGTCATGGCGGTGCTCTGTTTGACATGGATTGGAAATCTATTCTAGGAGTAGTGACCTCTGAGAGATGTGTCCGTCTCTCCAGCAGGTTCTGTTTATGTCGTAGGCTAGATTGAGGTCCATGGAATGGGGGTGACTCTAGTCCCATTTGACTTACGGATGTGTAGCATTTTCATTAGATTTGGATCAGAGAGAGCCCTGTAAGCCAGACACAAGTCTCCTGTAAGTAGTCTATACACTACTGAGTACAGTGACAGCGACTTCAGTCTGTCCATATAAGACAGGTGCTAGAGACCCTGAATTTTCTTAGAAATTTCTGAGGTCTCTCAAGCTGCTGCAAGTGTCTGGTAAGGTACATAGCAAGGGGGCATTATATTCAGTAATAGGCCTGACAAGGGATGAGTACAGGGGAGTTGTAACCTCTTTTGCTCTTGAGGTGATGGATCTGCTAATCAGGTGAGTGACGTAGAGTCCAATGGAACCACAAAATGAAGCCACAGTCTACAAACAAAAAAGTTTATTTACTTCTTACACACTGTAGTGCCTCGGCTGTTAAGTCTTCAAGGAGTACAAATACAATACAACATCCTTCACCCCCATATATACTCACTCAGTTAATTAAATAATTAATTAAATTGAATACTTCCAATTAAGTTCTATATTTAAACCTTTAGGAATCCAGGTATCACATTTCAAAATAAAAAGTGCTTCTTTATACAGCAATTTTTCTTTTACTGCTACAGGGTCTAAAAAGACAGATCCCACTTGTTCTAAAATACAACCTTGCAACAATTTAAAATTACTTGCATGAAATTCTTTAAAATGCAAAGCTAAAGAACTATCACAGTTAACTTTTTTAATGCCCCTTATATGTTCTTGGAGACATACTTCAAACTTTCGTTTGCTTTCACCTACATAAAACTTGTTTGATGGACATCTCAGAATATCCACAATTCCTTCTGTATGTAACATCCATTTGGAGAAAAATGTACAGAATTAATAGTAGGAAAGTTCTTTACAACATGAAAGGAAATCGAACATTTCCCACAACTAAAGGTGCCATATCTAATAATAATCTATGTATTCGTACTTCAGGCATTTGAAATTTACCGTGCACTATTATATCTGAAATACTACGGCCCTTTTTATAAGAAACCAAAAGTGCGTTTGGTAAACGTTCCAGAATACCATCTTTGAACAACCCAGGCCAATAGTAATGCAACATTTGCACAATCTGTAGACTGAATACATTATAAACAGTTACAAAATAAGTTATCTTGCCAGTATGGTTGGCACTATTATTCTTTACATCTCTCATACCTCTTCTTATGTCAAAATTAATTACCTCAGTAAATAAAGATCCCTCATTATATGTATTTGGTGAGTTTCTTCTTCTACTTAGATTAATTACCTCAGTAAATAAAGATCCCTCATTATATGTATTTGGTGAGTTTCTTCTTCTACTTAGATCTTTACCTTTATAACACTTGGTTCTAACCCTATTTAAGGCTTCTAACACTTCGGTCTTTTCATATCTGTTGTGTATAAACATTTTAACTAAGTCTTGCATTTAAAGAAAAGCTGCGGTGGTACAGCGGTAGCATTGTTGCCTCACAGCAAGAGGTTCTCCTGTTCGATTCTCGGCTGGAGTGCCTTCTGTGTGGAGTCTGCATGTCCCCCCCGCGGTCGAGTGGCCTGTTCCAATTCTGGGTTCTCACTTTTGTATTTTTAGATAGCAGCTTCTTTTGCTTGAATGTTAGATGTCCACCAGGATGGTTTGCTTTTTTCTTCAGGATCTTGCTTTAATCCTATCAGACATGGTTGTGTCTATACATTTGTTTAAGTGTTTATACAGGGCATCAGTGTATACCTTAGTATAGCCGTCAATACCGTCTGTGGAAACTGGAGCTTGGAAGTCTATTATACCATTCCTTAGGAGGGTATAGTCACTTTGGTGAAGTTTTTTAGCCTGGCTTCCCCTTTGGAGAGTTCTGGTACTATTGCTTCTTCAGAAATGACTGATTTTTATGATCAGATTTAACCATGCTTGAGGTGTTGCATCGGTCACTCATATTGGTGAGGACCAGGTCTAGAATATTAGACCCTCCTGAGGGGTAGTGCACTATTTGTTCCACTAAAGTCGAGGAACTTGTGTGCAAGTGAGTTTTGGCTGGTGTAAGATTCCCAATTAATGGAGTGATAGTTAGTCACCCATGACTAGGGTGTTAAGTTATACTTGTATTGTCCCAGGTAGGTCTAAATAAGCTGTGTGGCCTTCTTGGTTCATGGAAGGGTACCTTTAATTGATGATGCCATGAAGGGGGTCTTACCCACAGTAATTTGGACTTGGAGTAACTCTATAGAGTTATCTTGTCTAACCAGTCTAGAGGTATAATTATGTTTAATGAAGATGTATACTCCACCTACTTTGGTTCTCAAACCTTCAGTTTGCGGTCTGAAAGTGTGGAAGGCATTGTAGCCTTGCAAGGCCAGGGTACTTTCTGCGGCTTTGAACCAGGTTCTGTGACTGCACAGATATCAACATCTTCCAGGGAGAGGAGTGTTTTTACAGAGTGCAGTTTCTGTTTTAAACTTCCAGCATTTAGCAGCATGACCTTAGTTTCTTTGTGTTTGATATTTTCATGTTGGAAATTTTGTTTTTGTTACCTTGCCTAAAAAAGGCATTATGGGGTGACAAGTACCTTAGCCAGCAACCAAAAGCTTGGAGGTGCCAGATGAAGTCCATCTCTGGCAAAGCAGCGTGGTCTATCCACCATGTCATCCCAGGCTGACAGGAACTGGATCCCCTTAAAATGAGACCAGAAACTAAGCCAGTTATTGAAGTCAATCTTTTTTTTTGTTTATACTGTGGTAACATCCTGGGTGAGGGTAAAATTCTGCTCAAAGCTAGGTACATACCTGCCTGGGACACATTCAGAGAGCTCATTCATGTCTCTTCATGTAGTCCATAGAGGTACGTCTGAAGTCATTCACCAATATGAACTATGATGGAGTATTAATGGTACTTGGTGAGAGATTTGAGTGCATGTGTAATCTGACGAATTCTTGCACCAGACAGACAGTTGACTTTAACCTTCTCCTTGTTTAACCTGGTGAGTAGGACATCTGTGTATGTCTCACTATAGAGTCACATATGACTAAAACATTTGGAATAGATGTGCATTGCCTTAAGGGCTTATTTGGTGAGACACTGGTGCTAGTGTTTGTATGTGTATTGGGTGCTTTGGGTGTAGTGTTAGGTGTAACAAGCTTGTGTTTTGGAGGTCACTGGTGTTTAGGTAGGTTTCTGGAGAGTACCTCCACATGTAAAGGTTTATGTCATGTGCATATTATGAGTAGGTGTTGTACCCTGTTTAGTGTTGCTATTCTGGGTGCGAGAGAGCAGTGATTCCAGATCCTTAGTGTGGGAGCATCTGTTACAAGTTGTACTTGAGTGATTTAAGAATAAGGGGTTGTCTGTGTACATGAGGTAGTTGCTTCACTGCCACAAAAAACCCATGTCAACCAAGCTAGCAGGAGAAACAGAGGGAAACTTGATGGTCCATAATGCAAGGTTTGAAACTTGATATCTCCGCAGATGAGGAGAAAAAGATGGGGGTATGTGGTAGGAGGCTATTTTAGCGGAAGGAAACAAAACACATGTACCAGTTGGAGATAACCAAACTCAAAACGTGTAACACGAGCCAAAAAGTGGAAGTAACAGCAGTTTATTCAACACATTAACACAACTCTCCCCACAACGTTTTCGTCCACAAGACTTCTTCAGATGTAACAAAGAATAACTGACTGTTGCATCCTATTATATCCCTCCCCTTTCTAATTGCATACTTGTTTAATAGTTAAATCACCTAGCAATTCAGTGCAAATACTCCACTTTAAGAGCCATAAAATATTTAAAAAACATGTACCATACCACTAAAAACACACACACAGGGCAAATCTATGAACAACAGTACATTCTAAAAACATGCATATGTATGTACAAACCTAAATAGGAAGGTTGAATATAAATGTAAAGACATATAAATATAAGTATAAACATACATAATAAATAAAGCGGTGACTAAGCGCTTTAAAAACACTATATAAACTACTACCTATATAAATAGTATAAAAATATATAAAAATGTATATATAATAAATCCTAACTCCATTAACAAAGTGTATGTATGTATAAATATGTATAAAATATGTAGGGAAATGTACATAAAGAAATCTGTGCAAAAAATAAAATATATATTGTATGTAATATAAACAGGAAATGTTCCTCTGATGGGATTATAACGCTTTATAATTTGGCCGCCCTCATTTTCAAAATGGAGGCAACAGATATATGTTCATTAAGCCCTGGAGGCCTATTGGCTTCCAAAAATAACTGCCAATTATACCTCTCTCACCTCTATTCTGGTCTCCCATGGACCCCCCCCCCAGTATCTTGATCCACCATTTCAATTACAAAAAAAAAAAAACATCTAGCCTTTGGACATACCAAAGTGTGTTTATACAAAACATTATTACCGTCCTGTGTTCTAATGGCATTCAGATGTTCATAAATTCTTCTTTTTAGTTTTTGTATAGTTTTTCCAATGTAAAACGCACCACATTCTTTACATAAGGCTAGATAAATCAGGCCTTCACTGCTACAATTGGAAACACTACTACTTTTAACCACATTACCAAATTACATACAATATATTTTATTTTTTTACACAGATTTCTTTATGTACATTTCCCTACATATTTTATACATACATACACTTTGTTAATGGAGTTAGGATTTATTATATATACATTTTTATATATTTATATACTATTTATATAGGTATTAGCTTATATAGTGTTTTTAAAGCGCTTAATTGGTCACTGCGTTATTTATTATATATGTTTATACTTATATTTATAATTATATTTATATGTGTTTACATTTATATTCCACCTTCCTATTTAGGTTTATATATATACATATGCATGTTTTTAGAATGTATTATTCCTAGATGTGCCCTTTGAGTGTGTTTTTAGTGGTATGGTACATGTTTTCCAAATACTTTATGGCTCTTAAAGTGGAGTATTTGCATTGAATTGCTAATTGATTTAACTATTAAACAATTATGCAATTCGAAAGGGGAGGGATATAATAGGATGCAACAATTAGTTATTCTTTGTTACATCTGAAGAGGTCTTGTGCACGAAAACGCTGTGAGGAGAGTTGCGTTTATGTGTTGAATAAACTGCTGTTATTTCCACTTTTTGGCTCGTGGTTCATGTCTTGAGTTTGGTTATCTGCAACTGGTACCTGTGTTTTGGTGTTTTGTTTCCTGGTCCTTTCAGGTATCTTGCCTCATCGTGTTTGAGTGGTTACTGGTGTTATGGAGGTTGTGGAGGTTGAGGACAACTTCCTTAGCGGGGAAGCAAAAAAACGGTAGAACTTAACTAGCGATTGAGAGTGGAAGGGCAGCTAACTCAGCTTATCCTGCTGATGTCTGGTGGCTCGCAGGGCTCTGTGGGCAGTTAAGGGCTGATTTTAGCCCACTGAACTTGGGAGGTGCTTCGGGCTGTGTATTGTAACCAGCTTGTAACCAGGAAGCTGATGTTCAATTGGGGCAGGCTGGTAAGCGTACAGAGGATGTGATGACATCACCAACTGTTAAACCGCAGAGGGAGTCAAGGGCCGAGGTCCTGAAGGGGAATGGAGCTGTTTCTAAGTTCCGGAACGCCAATGGAGCATCTAAAACAGGTTTGAATGGCCAGACCGGACAGGAGCAACTGATTAATGGTGGTTGTACATGCAGTTTACATAAAGAAGGACCACTTATGAACAATGAACATTGTAATAATGGAATGGATGAATGGACCGATTTGGAAGCATTGGCTTCCTGGTTTGCTTCATACAACTCTTTTTCAAGCCACAAAGGTACTGTTAATACTTTTCAGAATGATGGCCTTGCGAGATTGATTCTGATATTACCCTATGGTGTTAATATTAAAAAATAACATTTAATCTTCAAACATAAGGTTTTGGGCATAGACAACAGTTATTTAAAAGATTGTATTTCTAGGGGCATTGTACCGAAAGGTTTACGTATGTATGTTTCCCAATAATGTGGTGGAAGGTTCTACCTTTCATGAGGAACTGTTACAGATTTTTGACCGTAGTGGTCATGATGTTATGAGAGCTCTTATTAAAGAAAACAAAGGACAAATGCATAAACTGTATGAAGAGATTGATTGTTTAAATAATGTGGCGACCAATGATTTGATGCTCTCTACTGAGAGTGAGAACAGAAAGTACCATTTAATCAAACAGTATGTGGAGGATAAATGTAATATGATTTTTAAAAGAAAATGCGGGAAAATAGATAGGGACCTGAAGGAATACCATCAGCGAGCATACCCTTTTCCTAGGAATGATATTTTTAATCATTAGAAATTACACAGGGGATTATGGATACAATAGGGGTTCAGACATCCAGGGATATTATGTGCATGATGCATGGGGTACACCACATGGACAGTCTGACTATAGGATGAATGGGGGAATGGAACAGAATGGCATTAATATTGTTGATTTCCCTGAACTTAGGGGGTCAGATAGGTTGAGGCAAAAATCTCCAGTTAAATATTTTTAGAGGGGTCCCCTAAGCAGCAGGAGACAGTAATGGATACAAGCAGTGAAGGGGGGGACATGAATATGTTGAAAACATGGAGAATATTGTAGTGGAAGGACAACGTCATAGGCTTCATGATTTCAATATTTACAATTATAGTGGAGTGGAGGTCACTATCAACCATTTTATGTTGTTTTCCAAAGGTTTTAAGTTCATTCCTTCTACTAAGGGAAATATAGTGGATACTTTGATAGATTTGAAGATATTTTTAAGAAAGAAAAATTTAGAAATTTTATTTCAGGGACAGCAGAATGGGAGTACTGGTTCAGATGTCAAGAAAGCAAGTACCATCAATCCATCCATGCAACCCCAGTTAAAGAACTTCGAGTTACAAGTAGAAAGGGAGATCAGAAGTAACATCGCTAATAGACGGAGTTGTAAATATAACATTAGTAAGGAGGAATTTGATATTAAATCCTTACAGGAAAATAGATATGTTAGAGTTATGCAACCGGATAAGGGGGGAGGATGTTATTTATGGATAGCATCTTGTATTCTAGCAAAATGATGAATATGCTAAATGATAAGTCAAGATACATCAGAGTATCTAGGAATGAAATAAATTTGGCTTATCGCAAAATTGATTTTGTATTAAAAGACATGTTAGACAAACTAATTAATTATGATACTTATAAGTACCTTAGCATGGAGAAACCCAGAATACCAGCTATATTTGGGATCCCCAAGGTACATAAGAACATGGAGGATCCCCCTATGAGACCCATTGTAGCTGCCAATGGGTCTAAAACATATCCCCTGGCTAAATATCTAGATCTAAAGCTAAAAAACATTTGGGTTAATTCTAGCGGAATACTTAGTTTCTTGGGATTTTTTAAGGAGTATTGTTAAAAATATGTACTTCGATTCCATTATTTTTGTTACTTTAAATATACAAGATTTGTTTAATGTAATTCCTCATAACATTGGTTCGTAATGGTTTCAGGAAGATATTGACCAATATGGTAATTTGGATCGGAACACCTTCCTGTTGTTCACTGAACTAATGGATTTGGTTTTGGAACAGAATTATCTATTTATTGAAGGTGACTTCCTTAAACAAATACAAGGTGTAGCTATGAGGCCATGTTGTGCCCCTACTTATGCTAATATTGTCCTTATAGTTTGGGAACAAAAGTTTGTTTTCCATTCTGAGTATGCACAATATTGGGTCTATTATAAATGCTACCTAGACAATATTTGTATATTTTGGAAGGGTTGTTGTTGGTCTTTCGGCTTTTTCCCGGTAAGCGGTCGCCACAGCGGAACTCCGGTCCGCTAATGATTGGCAGTAGATTTTTTTTTTTTACGAAACGCCGAGGTGCCAGTTTGATGCCCAACCTTCAACGAAGGCACGCCCATTTACGCACGCATGTCTTTCAAACGCTACCCAACTGCGGGAAGGACATGCAGACTCCACACAGAAGGCACTCCCAAGCCAAGCCGAGAATCGAATGGGAGAACCTCTTGCTGTGAAGTAACAACGCTACCACTGTACCACCGCTGAAATATATATATATATATATATATATATATATATATATATATATATATATATATATATATATTGTTTTTATTTTGGAAGGGTAGTGAAACAAAACTTATGGAATTTATGCAATATTTGAACCAGACAACAGAATGTTTAAGATTTACATATCATATTTCCTATCGAGATGAATTTTCTGGATGTTAACATTAAGAAGGATTCTGCGCTACAGGAATTTACCTCAGAAGTCTATAGGAAAGAAACTTTCTCTAATTCCTATTTGTATTTTACTAGTTCACATGCCTATAAACAAAAACAGAAGTATAGTTAAGGGGCAATTTATTCACAGTTGCAGGATGACGTCTAGGGATGCAGACTATAAATATGAAAGTCAGAAGGATAGGGATATGTTCCTGGCCAGGAAATATCCTAGTGACTTGATAGCAGATGTTATGGCTGAGGTGAGAACTGGAAGAAATTCCAGGTTTGCTCCTATTTTGGGATGTGATAAGTTGGACAGGCAACAAAGGCAGATAACTTCGGTGAGTGACCATGATACTAATAATGGGAATTTGAGACTGATAGACCAAGAAATGAAAGAAACCTTTGGTGGTAACTATGCAATGTTTTATAATCCGAATACACCCAATGTTAGAAATATAATCACACAACATTGGGGTAGGTTTAGTTGTTGTTCTGAACTGGAGACAAAAATCCATTTAAGTTTACCTATAAAAAAGACAAAAATCTTAAGGAATTACTGGAGAAAGATCAAAAGTTGTTGCATAGAAGAAAACCAGGGACATACAAGTGTGGATCCTGTGCTCAATGTCCATTTATTTTAAAACAAGATTCAGTGTACATAATGGAGAGGGGTTATGTGGTTAAAAGTAGTAGTTTTTCCAGTTGTAGCAGTGAAGGCCTGATTTATCTAGCAGTGGTGGTGCTATGTTGAGTATTGGAAGGGAGGTTGTTAGTAAGGAGGTCGTCTGAGACCTGAAAGTGAATGCACCTCTCTAGTATTTTGGAGAGTGGAGAGAGAATACCTATGGGGCGGTAATTTGTTAAAGTTCTGTGGAGGGGCCAACTTTGTGGAGGGGAATTATATGTGATACTATCCATAGTGTGGGAACATAACTTTCTGAGAGAGATTGGTTAATAGAGATGGATACTGGGTAGGCTAGAGTATCAGCTGCGATTTGTAGGTATTCACTTGGGAGGTTGTCTGCTGCTAATTTGGTGGGCTTAAGTTTAGTTAAGAGTTTTTTTTATGTTGGAGGTAGGAGCAGGAAAAAAAGAAGACAGTGGGGAGGTTACTAGTTGAAGGTGTGGGTTGGAGTGGAGGGGGGTTGTGTTGTCTAGCTAGTGATAGTATGGTTTGTGTGAATGAGATAGCAATATTTTTAATATAATTTTAATTATAATTGTCTTTTTATATTGGCCATTTTGGGCTACTTCTATCGCTATCATCTTTCCATTTAAAAAAAGTGTTTGCGCAATGCACAGCGCCGCTAAGCTAAGGCAAACTATTGCCGGTCTGCTCTTCAAATTTTCCCTCGGACCTTGTTAACTATTATATCTGAGCATTCAAATTAGACCTTTAAGTCTAGCACTTGCTCAGAACATCTTGTAGCATTTATTGCAAGCTCACCCACTGCTATTAGCACTAAACTTTACATAAAGGAAACAAAAAGCTTCAGTACTTAATCTAAGCATAAATAACTGTACTTAAAAAGCTGATCTCTTTTCTAGGCATGTCCAAAGGTCAGTTTCCAAAGCTTTCTCCTGTTAACCTGGTGAACCTGGGCATCCCGAGTCAATGTAGCAATTGCCTCATGTACACAGACAACCCTCTTCTCCTACCTCCAAACACATCCACTTGTGAGAGATGCAAGTACATAGCCAAACTTGAGGCTTTTCTCTCTCTCAATCCAAGACTGGGTCAGCTAGTCAGGAGGAGAAGGTTAACATGCACATCACATCACAAAGAACACATAGCTCACCTGTTCGCACACCACCACCATCACATAGTAACACGAAATACAAAACCACTTTCATGGAGGCTCTCTTAAAAAAAAAAAAAAAACTGGCCAAACAACAGAGACCTTCGAGGCACAAATGCAAGCAACCATCTCATCCAAGCATAACCCATAAGACACACAGCCCACACAGTGTGCCACTCAAGCTAAGCCCCTATGGCAGAACAATGTACCAAACACATTAGTCATAGGTGATTCAATTGTAAGGCACACTGATGTCTCACTCACTAGGCTAAATAAGGAGAAAGTCACGGTCAGCTGCCTGTCTGATGCCAGGATTCACCACATAATGCATGCATTTGGGTCTCTCCACAGCAAGTGCAAATATGACTCCGTCATTGTACGTGTTGGTGTGAATGGCCTAAGACATACCTCCCTGGACTGCATGACAAAAGACATGGAGGAGCTCTCTGATTTTGTAGCCCAGGCAGGTATGACCCTAGCCTTGGGTAGCATCCTACCATCACCAAGAATGTTACCACAGTACAAGCAGAAAATGATTTTCAACAATTGGCTAAGTTTCTGGTGTCATTCAAAGGGGATCCAGTATCTGTCTGCTTGGGATGGCATAATAGATGGACCTCGATGCTTTGCCAGAGATGGCCTGCATCTGTCACCCCTGAGATTTTAGATACTGGCCAAGGCCCTTGCCACCCCTGTAGTGCCTTTTTTAGGCAATGCCCAGAAGATAAGTTTACTACCATAAAATCTGCTAGCAAACGCATCCTAAGGGTTATACTACTCAACGCTAGAAGTCTAAACCTCAAAATGCACTCGCTCGAGTCACTCCTCAAACTGGAGAACATAGACATCTGTGCAGTAACAGAGACCTGGTTTAAGGCTCCTGAGAGCACCCCTGCGCTACTAGATTACAATGCATATAACACCTTTCAGCCCCCCAAATCTGAACCAAAGCCCTAAGGATGTGATGCCCGAACCCCAAAGGCAGAGATGTGTCCATCTTCATAAAAGATACACACACCTCCAGACTTGTTGCCCAACATAACACATCAGAAATACTTCAGGTACAGTTAACGCTGGACAAAACTGCAGTCCATGTTGTAGCCTGCTACAGATCCCCCACAATGTCTCGGGACTCTCACTCTGCATTCCTGGACACTCTGGAAAACATCAAAGTTCAGCCTAATACCCTTATACTGTGAGACTTTAACTACCCTTCCATCAGTTGGAACAACTACTCTTGCTCCAAATCGTTTACCGAACGTTTCCTGGAATTCATCAACTGCAGTGCTTTGGACCAATTCATCCTCACCCCCAGTAGGGGAAATAACATTCTTGACCTAGTCATTACAAACATGGGGGGCCGCTGCTCTACTCCTGTGATAAACCCCTCCCTGGTTCGATCCAGCCACAAGTTGATCACCATTAATAATCAAATCCCGCCCCACCCTCGATAAAGGAAACCACAGTGAAAAACTTCTCCAAAGCTAACTTGAGCTTCCAAGAACAGAAGTGGTAAGCTTCACGTCATCCATAGAAATAGGGAATGGGATTATGGCTGCTGAATCATAGACCAAGGCACTGTATGAGCACCTACACAATTGATAGGGCCATACCAAACAGAACCAAGACGCTCTCCTCTATAAAAAAGAAAGAAAAAAAAAAAGGAGCCAATGTGTTGGACCCCTGCCATCAACAAACTCTACAATAGAAGGGAAAAAACTGTTGCAGAGAAGGGAAAAGTCCGATGACTGGAAAAATTCCCTCGGAAATCTCAGTAAAAAACTGAGATCCCTCAGCAAATCCACCAAAGCTAGTTAGGAAAACCAAATTCCTACAGATACTAAGGAATACCAGAAGGCTTTCTTTAGTTATGTCAAGAATCTGCATAATAATAATATGCAGATTTGCTCGGAGCTACAGCACAATGGCACCACTTATACTGAACCAACTGACATTGCCAATATCCTGGCAGACAGGTTCAGTGCAAATTTTACTCCCCCCTCCTCACCCCCTAAAGGGCCCATCCACATACTCGAGGAATACCAAATCCCTATTATCACAACTTAAAAACCACACTGACCAAAGCTAAGAACACAGCTCCATGGGACCGGATAATATACCGGGTTGTATCCTACACGATTTACAAAAAGAACTGGCACCACACCTGAGTGCTCTGTTCAACTACAGCGTCAGTTCAGGCTTCGTTACCACTGAATGGCGCACTGCTACAGTCATCCCACTCCACAAAGGGGGTGCGAATACTGACCCTGGGAACTGTCGCCCTATCAGCTTGACAAGCCTGATCTGTAAGGCTATGGAACATAATATTATGGATCTTATAAATAAGGATATAGGGGACCTTCAAACCCTGGACCCCACACAGTTTGGGTTTGTGAAAGGCAGATCATGTCTGCTCAATCTGATCGACTTCTTCAAAGCTTTCACAAGAGCGGTAGATGAAGGCAAGGCTGTCTCCACACAGCCTACCTCGATCTAGCTAAAGCCTTTGACACCATCCCATACTCTGGAATCATCGATTGGCTCACTAATCTGGGCATTAACCCTTGCATCACTAGATGGGTTGCAAACTGGCTCACTGACAGAACCCACATGGTGAAAGTAGCAGACTCCAAATCTGACTACCGGGCAGTTACAAGCGGAGTCCCACAACGATTGGTTCTGGGTCCTCTCCTGTTTGGTATCTACTTCTATGAAGTTCAAGCCAACACCAAGGGACTCGGGTTAACCAAATTCACGGATGACTGCAAACTGGGAGCTGTTATTGATTCTCAAGCTGATGTGGACATTCTACAAAAAGGCCTCATGGAGACCAATGACTGGTGCCAAAACCATGGCCTTGGGCTAAACGCCAAAAAATGCAGTCATTCCTTTCGGGAAAAAACATGGTGGCCACAAACTGCCATATCAAAGGGAACCCACTTAACTCTGAAGGAGTTATAAGGGATCTAGGGACACAGGTAGATAGCAACCTCTCCTTCGACAACCACATCACCACTGTAGTTAGGAAGTCCTATGTGGCACATCTCATCACAAAAGGTTTCTCATCCAGGAAAAAAGAAGTCATTATCTCTCTACTTGTCCCTCATCAGACCCATTATAGAGTACAGTCTCCCATTTGGCATGTACCTCACTAGATCCCTCCAACAACTGGAGAGGCCACAGAAATTTCTCACTAAGAAGATCTTAGGACTCGAACACGTGCCTTATGCAGATAGACTTGAAATAAACTTTACTCAGTTTCATATCACCTACTTAGAAGCAATTTCTGCTTGACATGCAGAACCATGTCTGACCCAGTTTTGCTAGACATGCTTTATCTGAAAAAATCCCAATCCCTCCATGCTACTCGCTCCAAAGACCTCAACCTTATCACCACATTAAACAGAACCTGCTGGAGGGATAGGTTTCTAACCTAGAGACTCCCAATACTCTAGAATAAACTCCCCATTCACATCAAGCAGAGCACCTCACTGGCCCTGTTCAAGAGAAATCTTGATGAGTGGATGGGAAATGGGAAACTCACCCCGGGGATCACTTCAATTGCACTGCTAGATTAAGGCACAGGGAACTAACGTCTAGTAAGCCAGATGACTGGGAACACTATTGGGCTAGGCTTGTAGTGGCTCCAGGGCTGTTAGCCTAGTACTAACCTATGAACCTATATCTACAACTTTATGTCCAGCAATGTGTGCATTTACTAACTAGATACTGTCGAAAGTGACCTGCATGAAACACTGGTATAAATTGCATAGATACCAGGTGCGAGAATCATGTGAATTGCCAAGATGGTGCAGAGATGCACCTATCTCTTCTAGTTGATGCACTGGATTCCATATGGAGCAGGTAGGACCTTGATATCAGTATTGGTGCAGTCACTGGCCCACAGGACCTCAAGAAAATGGTCTGTGTTGTAAATCACGAGCAGAACTAAAGAGAGAGGGTATTGCTCACAGGAATGGTGTATTCCAGGGGGAATTAAGTTAAACAGTATTGAAAATGCAAAACCTGAGCATAATTCTAAACCTCCTGTCAACTGAAACAAAGTATCAGAAATTAATTGTAACAATAAGGGCTTCACTAGATAGTAAAAGAGAATTATACAAAAAAGAGTTATTCCTATTCAAAAATGTACACGCTGATTGGACGGCCCAACCAGCATTCACATTGTAAATCTAGCAGTAGTGTGTACTCGATAATGCCAGACAAATGTCGCACTTACTTTTGTTCAGAAAGTGAGCCTACATAAAAAAGCATCTCCATCTGTTAACTGTTAGTGTACTAGTGTAATATTAAAAATTGTTATGGGGACTACCTTTTTCTAAAAGCTAAAACTCAATTAAAGGAGCTGAATCCAAAACTAAATCAGGTAATTTAATATTCAAAAACATGCACAGTGATTGCACAGACCATTCAGTCTGCTTGTTGAATATGTTATTTTCCCCACCAGAAGTTCTGTTAAATTACTTTCTCCACGCTAAGTAGAGAATGTAAGCTGTTTAAAAAAATCTTACTTGCGTAAACTGCTCCATGGAGCAGAATAGTATGACATGTTAAATTTTATGGCAGGAGTGCCTCTGCAAACAGTACCATATACATCAGAACCTGTAGCATTTTTAGGGACATGTCTGTTATTACGTAGTGACTTCATTCTATGATTATTTGCCAGAAAACTACAGTTTGCAGAAAAACAGAAATATCTGCACAATCTGGGTAAATGCAGACATACTGCAATTCTAAAGTTATGATGCACACAAGATACATGAAAAAAGCCCACCAGATCCAGGAAAGTACTGTCTTCAGAACAGCATGCACAATTCACATCTTGCATGCCCCATACTACCACAACCCGTCGGAAGAATGCCAGTGTTATTTTATTCAACATTATCTAGAAAAGGTAACACATTTTTAAATGTCATTGTATAACAGAAATTTGGGTAACTCGGGATTTATCCTTGGTTGGCATGGTTTAATCACTGGCTTCTCCTTGTGATCAAACCTTGCTAACTGTGGGTAAATCCTGACTTACCCACACCCAGTCATGTTTTATTGCTAAAATGAATGGTACCTAGTCAGATTTCTGTACCCATTTCTGTCAGTGTAAGACTGAAACCTCATGTAAGGTTGTTTGAACCAGGTGTTTATTTGTAAATAAAGAAAAAAAGAGAAGCTCAAGATAAAATCTTTACAGAGAAGAACAAGTTAAAGGAAAGAAAAGAGACGAGATAACTTGAACAGTGAATACAAATTTAGGAACCGTAAGTATTTACTGGGAAAGTCTGATTGGGCATAACATAGCCCCCTTTCAGTGGTAACTGGGGAAGAAGCCCCCCAAAAAATTAAAATTACCAGCAACATATAATGCAGCTGCTACTAATAATGATTATAGAAAAAACAGTATGAAGACTGGGCATGAAATGTCTGCTACAGTTGAATACACTGGAAAACCAAGTTGGATACAAAATGCCAAGAAGGAAAAGGTACAGTTGAATTGCGTAATAGCAGCAACAGATTTTGTAGAACTCATAAAAATTGATATACATGGAATAGGAAAAATAAACAATATAAGCAACATCTCAGAGCAAAATGTCTAAATGGAGTATAAATTTATAGAGAAATTAAGTGGAAATAAGGTCTAATTCAAAGATATGTCAAGACATCTTGAAATTGGCAGTTTAAGTGAGCAGGTTTTGGATCATCTGTTCTAATCGGATGCAGAAGAGAGGATCTTGGAAAATGTAGTAAAAGAAGCAAGTGTGCACAGTTTCTGAAACATATTTGCATGGCAGTGAGATGCACAGGATAGCACTTTGACACCTATGCAAGGTTAGTAAATACTCTAGGAGTATGGTAAATATGGAGTAAATGAAAATGTAGATAACGCATGCGAGGTTGGCTAAAGTTGAGAGATATAGGTAGCATGAGCAGTGACAAAACAACAAGAAAAGTGCTGTGGGAATGACATGTTATATAGTACGAAACGAAAAAAACAAGAAAGAGCAAATAAAATCCAATAAACCAAGGTGGAGGCAACAAAACGGGACTTCAGAAATAGCGTATACCAGTTTATTATCCGCTTTCGTCAAAAGACTTCATCAGAAAAAGCAGATAATAAACTGGTATACGCTATTTCTGAACAGGAACATTACAGAGATTACAGTAGTTATTTAAATACTTTTAAAGTAAAGTCTTAATATACATTGTGGAATATTGGTGCGAGTTGCCTTTCATAGAAGGAGTAAGAAAGACACTGAGACCCCAGCAGCTGTGTTGGTAGGAAGAAAGGCAGTGCCTTCTAAATGATAGACTGACCCTGAGGAAATTCCAAATCTGGCTGACCTCCTGTAATTTTTAAAAGGCAGCATGGGAGGATGACACTTAGAGCAAGGAAAGATATAGGTAGAGTTGTAGTGAAGAAGCTGAGCAAAATAATCCCACTTCCTACTTATGCAGTGGGATACAAAATTATTTATTGTATAGAGTAAGTAAGGACAGAAAGGAAGTAGTATGTCTTTAATGCCCAAACATTTCAGGTGAGTCTAGAACATTATGTAATAAGAGGACATGTGGAAATGGGCAAGATTAAATCAAGGATCTTGCAAAGTTTTACTAGCCAGCAATAATGAAAAAAGTTTATGCCTTTATAGTTTGCATTTTACTTTTACTAATGTAATGTGCATACTGGTTGCTTGACTTTTATGTACAGTTGTATTGTGCTCTTTAGCTGGTATTTTAGACTGTGTTTGCAAGTGTGCAGCTTTTAATTTTATTGACTGAGTTAATCCCAGTAGGTTAGTGGCCTCATTTCAGGGGAGACCCAAACTGGTATTTTTACTATTAGGGGAAATTTAGGCAGGGCACCAGGGAACTTCCCCTATTTGTTACCATGCTCGTGGTCTGGTAGTTTGATAAGTGTGCAGGGCATATATTCTGATCCTAGCGTGGAGGCGGCTGGGAGAACGGTGTAACATAGAGGAAGGAGAGCGAGAAGCTGAGGTGAATGCTGGCTGTGTAAAGAAGTTTTTAAGTGGTATGGAGCAGAGACTGGAGGAGATTCTATTAGATTTGGAATATATTTTTAAAAAAATTAATAATTTTGTAGTTCTTCCATAGACAAGCAATCGAAAGAAGAAATCATGGTTGCAACCCTCCAGTCAGGAGTGTTGCAGGATTAGGTTCATAAGTTGGTACTAGGCTATCAGCCCTAGGGCCTATACAAACCTAGCCATAACAATTCCCTGGCTATTTCTTCCCACACTGTTTTCTTCCCTGGACCCCTGTCTATCAGGGCGACTGACGTGATCCTGGGGTGAATTTCCTTTCTCCCATTCAATAGTCAAGGTTCCTTTTGAAGAGGGCCAAAGAGGCACTCTGCTTGACATGTATGGGCAATCTATTCCAGAGTCTGGGGAGTATCTGGGTCAGGAACCTATCCCTCCAGCATGTTTTGTTTATTGTGATGACAAGGTTTAGATCCCTGGAGCGTGTGGCTCTGAGGGATTGGGATTTCTTTAAGTGTAGCATGTCCAACAGCTCTGGGTTTGACATGGCCTTGTATGTTAAGCAGAGATTGCCTCTGAGTAGACTATATGCGACAGAGTATAGCTGGAGTTTTTTAAGGCGGTCAGTGTAGGGCATCTGCTTTAGGCCTGTGATTCTTTTAGTGAGGTATTTCTGCGGCCTTTCCAGTTGTTGCAGATGTCATGAGACGTACATACCAAATGGGGCGGTGTATTCTATAATGGGTCTAATGAAGGATGAGTACAGTGGGACAATGACTTCCTTTTTTCTGGATGAAAAGCCCTTCGTGATGAGATGTGCCACATAGAAGGATTTCCTGACTGTTGTGGCGATGTGGTTATCGAAGGTGAGACCACTGTCAGGATGACTTATTGGTTAATTTAATTGAAGAAAATTATCTGGATAGTAGAAATTAACTTTTGTGGGGAGAAGCAATGGAAAGGATTCGAGAAGAAGTGGAAAAATTAAAGAAAAAGACATTTGTGGAAGCAGTAAGGGAGAGGAGAGAGGAAAAATAAGAAAACAGAAGAACAGAGGATCCGATAAAACAGATGTTTGCAGCATGCATACAGAGTAAAGAATAGAAGGAATTGGGCAGATCTGAGGTATGGGACACTGTTCCATTATTAGCAAAAGCTCAGGAGGCAAGAACATTTGTATTAAGAGACATATTGTGTCATATTCTTTGAAATAGCTACAAGTTTATAGACCTTTTTAGGAAACTGTGAAAAGAATAAGGACATATATTCACGGAATAGATGCCTTGTTAAGACTTGCAGTAAATCATGAAAGAAATATTCAGTTCAGAACAGAGACTGAAAGAGAGACTATTAAAGACTACTTAATGCAAAACGTTTGTAAAGAAGTCAAAAGTATTTCAAAGGTTTTGGATAATAGGGGACTGGGCTGGGATTACAATGTATTAAAAATAAAAAAATCATTCATATTCCTAGTATGATAAATGTAAAAGGAAAATAGAACTGTTGTGAGGTACTGGGGCAACCAAAACTTGCTTTTTTGTGGAATTGGTCATTTTGTGAATAATTGTGGCAAAAAGAAATGCTTTATATGTGTGGGGTATGGGCATGATGTAAGACAATATGAAATTAAATGTCGTAAAGGTCAACAGGACATTCAGGGTCAGATTGCAATAGGAGAAACAATAATTAATAGGTGTGCAAGAAAATATAAGTGAAAAGGATAAGGAATTAAAACTACAAAAGGAGAACAGACTGAATATGTAACGTTCAGTAATAAAACACAAGAGTTAGAAATAAAGGGAAGTAAACGCAGTGAATTAGAAATTGAATTAGATGTTACTGATGAGAAAGAAATTGACTGGAAAATGGTTAAAAAGAAAACCTCTATTGGGAAAAGGGTAAATGATAGGAAAAGAAAAAATCAAGAGTTAGGATTAAAAGCTAAAAAGATAGGAAATGGATACCAACATATACAATTTCATATAGATTAAGGAGGAGAAAAGCAAATAATCCTAGAATTTTTACAGTAAATGTAAATTGTATACAAATTTAGTAAGAAGAATTGGGGTACTAGAATGGTGTAATAAATAATGAAGTAGATATTATAGTATTAGAGGACGTTAGAAGCTGAACAAGGAAAGGTTACAAACTGAAAATGTATGGAGAGGGGGTATAATTTGGAATTTAGGAGAAGAAACTTGATTGGGAATAGCAATGTTATAAAGGAGTTTCACTATTAGATTTTACTTTAAATTGGAGGCTGGTGGTTTTAAGTAACACTGATTACAAGTCAATGAAAATAATACAAATAATAGAAAAAAGATACATAGAGTGTTAGTATTTATGGTGTTTAAGGAAAAGGATGTCAAGAAAGTTTAATAATCAGAGAAATATTAGATGATATTGAAAAAGAATATAATGCGGCAAAATTGTTGATGGGGATGTAAGTAAAGCATTCAGTTCAATAAATCATGTTATTATAGAAAATAATGAGAAAATATAATTTTAGTGAGTAGCTACAGAATGTGATTATTCACTATATAGCCATAGTAAAGTAAGAGTTGTGATGGATGGTTAAGTGGAGAGAAAGAGATGGATAGGGATTTAAAACAAGATTGCCCAGTGATTAGTATTCTACTTATGATAGTTATAAATTGCGTAGTTAAAAAATAAATGAAGTAATGGAAAAAAACTATAGAGTAATGGCAATGAATATCCATGTATGCTGTCTTGTGCGGATAATAATATTCTTATGGCTAAGGAAAGTAAAATGATGCAACAAGTAATTATTAATGTAAATAATACAAAATATAGTATCATTGAATAAAGAAAAAATAAAGATTTGGGTTAAAGGAGGAAGTGAAAGGAATTAAGTTTGGATTAGAAGAAATATCTATATTAAGAATAACATTTGGTATAGTAAGTGTAATTAAGGAGCAATGGATGAGGCATATTAGTATTATATGTCCATATAGATTATAGAGGAAAAGGTATATTTAATAAATTCCATATGGATGACTAAAATAGTATATATTGCTAGTGTATATATGATGCCAAAAGATTTGGAAAAACAATTTATTGAATTAATATTTAGATTTATTTGAGGATCCAGATTAAACCCAGTGAGGAGAGGAGTGTTATACCTGAACAAAGATGAAAGTGGTTTGGGGTTATTGAATCCCATAATATATGGCACGTCATTAAATTTGTACAAAGTGCTAAGATAAATGGAAAAGAAAATTAATGTAGTAACAAAAATATATTTAAAACAAAATATGCTAATGAGTGGAATTTTATAAAATTGAATAAAAGAATGAAGAAATGTAACGTGAAAAAAAATAAAAATGAAGTTAAATATAAAGAAACTGGAAGAGAATAGAATAATTTGGTATAAGAACAGAATGATAGAACATTATTTTATAAATCCATAGAAGCATTTGATGGAAGAAAAAAAGTAAATGCTATAAAAGCAAATAAATAAATGGCGTGTGATGAATGTTAGGATTTTTATGGAGAGTCCAAATAAATAAATTCCCAGTTAAAGCAAGCATGCCTTTATAAAAAAGGTAAATGAGAGAGTATGCACTTTTTGTGATGAAATAGAAACTGCAGAACATGCCCTTTTGACATGTAGAAAAGTAAGAAAACTATGGGAAAAATAAATCTTTTGAATGAAATACAGATTTTTTATTTATTTATTTATTTACGTTTGCTAACCGGGTAGTGTCTGACTGGACCAGTAGCCTGTTTTCAGCGGAGACCCAGGGAGAAAAGCTCCAGACAAATTAATAAATTATAAACAAAATTATAAGCAGAACAATTGCCAAGAACACCGTAGTTAATATAGCATAATACCACAGTACATTAGTTAAACATAACAGGACATTAATACAGTATTCATAAAACAATTAGTTCAAGCTGTATATTGTAGCCGATTACAGCAGTATAAATGAGTTTATCAGAACACTAGCAAACAGCTGTAGTTTGAGGTGATAGATAGTACAGAGTTGAGATTATCCAGGTGAAATACAGGGGCAGAGCCATCTGCTGGTGAGATATTCCTTTAGGCTTTTTTTGAAAGAAGAGGTGTTTGAATTCTTTTGGAAGTCCTGGGCTAAAGCATTCCAGACCTTGTCTATTTTATTGGAGTAGAGGGAATCACCATGATAGTTGTGTGACTGGGTAATTTTTAGCAGTAATTTGTGGGACCTGCAGTTAACATTGGGTTGGACCAGGTTAGAGAGGGCAGGACAGTTATTGGGGTTGTGGCAGACTTTCTGGCAAAGGTAAGTTGGTTTAGAGTTAACAGGTTAGGATGCTCCAGCCAGCTGAGGTGCTGGAGAGAAGAGCAATGATGTGTTTTGTTGGGGTGTTTGGCTGCAAACCTAGCTATTTTGTTGTAGCAGGATTCTACATTATTACAGTCAGTCTTGCATAGGTTGGTGAAAATCTGTGGACAGTAGACTATTACAAATAGTAAGTGGGCTCTAGCAGTGGCTAGTCTGGCTTGGTGAGTGAGGCAAGGTTTGACCCTGTAGAGAGTACCTAGTTTGACATGGACTTTTTTGATTGTTAAGGAGATGTGTGTATCAAATTTTAGTCTATTGATTCAACTAATCAGACTAAACTCCTAGGAGTTGCAGTCGATTTTTGTTCCATTGGAGGAATAGATACTGAGGGGTAGAGGGCTTACCTTGGATGATTTCTTGGTGAAAATCATTAACTTAGTCTTATTTGGGTTTAGGATGAGTTGTTGCTTGGAGAGGAATGTTTCTATGTCCAGAAAGGATGTTTGCATTTTTTTGTTGAAGTTCTTGGGGAAAAGGGGCTGAGCAGATAAGTGTGGAGTCCGCATATTAGATGATAGTTGTATGTTGGGTGGCGGAATTTAGGTTGTTGGTGATTGTATGTTGGGTGGCGGAATTTAGGTTGTTGGTGAATATGATAAAAAGGAGGGACCCCATGTACAGGCAGTAGAGGAGATGTTTTCCTGTTTAGTAGCCTGTTGATGGTTTGAAAGGTAGCTGTGGAACCATGTTAGGGATGATTAGTTGAGATTGCAGTTTACAAGTTGGTTGAGTAGCAATTGGTGAGACAGTGTCAGGCTTTTAAAGTAGATATCTGAACCCAGTACCTGGTAACTCGAACAGACCGGAGGTATAATAAGTGAAATCACTGTTCTGAACAATAATAAGGATGATAATCCACCAATAAACTGTGTAAAACAAGGTTTAATCCACTGTGCACATCAACCTGACATACGGTTCACGATAACAATTACATCCAACATCAAGGGTTAAGCGCTTTCATCTGTCCTTGCCAGACTTCTTCAGAACCATCAATTTACGTTTTTAGCTTTATTTTATACCAACTTTTGGCGCCAAAATTTTAATAATTTAATTAATTCTTAAAAAACAACTACAACTTTCGGATTCTTTTGTAACCAAATATATAACTTCCTAAAAATGTTAAAATACAATACATTTATAACTATGTTAAAAGCTTTTGTAATAACATATAACATATTAAAATACATTGATACCTAAACTTATGTATTAGATTTTGTGCTGTAGAAACTCTATGAATTCTAAAAGATAATGTGTACTATAAAACACTACAAGAATTATATAAACTAAGTCCTCCTATGGTTGTGCCATGTAGCAGTTTACAAATTAAATAAGTGGTTACCAAATATAAACAATAAAATCAATAAAACAGGATCCCCTTTCACACTGTTCCCCCAAGATATAAAACATTTGGTGATACATAGGAACATAACCAGCATAACATGGTAAATGATGATGTAAATATATATATATATATATATATATATATATATATATATATATATATATATATATATATATATATATATATATAAATATGTTGGAAGTCAGAACATAAATATGTTACAAATGCATAATGTGACTATCCACAATTGAATAAATATCCACATTTAAGAGGATCCGAGTATCAGGAATGGTTTCAAACTGATATATTCATCGAGTCCAGGGAATGTAGTGGCATCAAGACAAATCTGCCACCTACTCTCCAGGAAACCTAATCTAGCCTTCCAGTTTCCACTACCAACAATTCTATCTACCTGATCTATTATAGCAAATTTAAACATGTGATCCTTACCTTTAGCTATTACATGTTTGCTAAGCGCATTCTTCTCATCACCTTTTTTCATCTTATAAACATGTTCATAAATCCTGGTTTTTAATTTTCTTTCTGTTTTTCCTATGTAGTATACGTTGCACGTTATACAGGTAGCTAAGTATACAACTCCTTGACTATTACAATTACCTGATTTAAATTTGCATGTATTTTTCGTAGTATTATTTAATTTAATACTATGTTCAACATTGATGTATTGACACTGTCTACATGTACCACATTTTTTTGTCCTCTTTGTCTTGTAATATCTCTTATTATTCATATTATCACTTCTTTCTATTAATCTCTTTAAATTAAGTCCTGTTTTTAATACTACACTGGGAGTACTCCCTACTATTTGTCTGTCTTCCTCAATATTAGAGAAAATAGACCAGTGTCTGCGTAATATTTCCTTAACAATGTTAGTATGTGGATTGTACATTATGACACACACTCATCTGTTGAACAATTGATTGTTCTTTGTGTGAATGTATTCTTTCCCTAAAAGTGGACTATATTTTGCCCCCCATTGAGATTTGACATATTCAACTACATCCTCAAGCATGTTAGTTGGATAGCCTCTTTCCATAAATAATTTGTGAATGAAATCTAACTCACTTGTCATAATTTCTCTTGTTGATGACATCCGTGCTGCCCTCACACATTGGCCTTTGACTACATTCTTAAAAGTATGTGGGGGGTGGCAACTTCCATATTGAATGTAATCATTGGAGAAAGTGGGCTTTCGATATAATTTTGACATATAACCATCTTCATTACTACTAATATATGTGTCTAAGTATGCTATACCACTTTTTTCCACTGAATGTGTGAAACTCAAAAATTTCATTGTATTGTTAATATAGTTAATAAAGGCTGAAATACTATCTATTTCTCCTTTCCATACAATGAATATGTCATCCAAAAATTGTGTATATAATAACATGTGTTTATAGTATTCACTGGAAAAAATGAACTGGTCCTCCCATTCTAACATCACTAAGTTAGCGAATATGGGTGCACATGATGCACCCATAGCCACGCCCTTGGTTTGTCTAAACATTTCTCCTTGAAATTCGATATAATTATGATCCAAAATGAGTTCCATCATGTTCATAATAAGTTTAATTTTGTCCCATGTGAGCCCTGAAAACTTCCTCATGCTATTACAAAAATATTCTAAGCCTATGTCCTTGGGTATGCAGGAAAAAAGATCTTTTACATCCACTGTTATAAACGTGATATCCTCATCCCACACTTCAATATTAAGTTTGTTAAGAAAATGCCAGGAGTCCTTAAGTGTGAAACATTATTATAAACATGTTTTGTCCAATGATCCACTGTGACACCCATATTAAATGTTTTGGATTTGGATCCGGATAAGATTGGTCTATATGGTGGGTTTATAAGATTTTTATGGATCTTAGGAATACCTATTATATGTGACATTATTGGGTATTCATTCCTTATAAAATTGTAAAGTTCTTCTGTAATTCTATTATCAAGTAGGTATTCTTCAATAGCTAGGTCAATACGTTTGTAACCAATGTTTATCTGGTTGAGCGAGACTACCTCATAGTTGCCACAATTAAACAATATTTCATGAATCTTATTCTGGTATTCACTTTGGTATGCTAGTATGACCCCCCCCCCCCCCTTGTCCGGTTTCATAATCCTAATTTCTTTGTTGGAAATAATATCATGTAACATTTTTCTTTCTTCCTTTGTTAAATTATCTCTTAATGTGTCTTGGGAGTCCTCTCTTTTCCCCATTTTATTATATAAAGCGTATACTTCTCTACACACCGCTTGTTCATATACAGCTACATGTGAATTATGTGGTGGAATATATGTACTTTTCCTAACCAATTTCTTTTCACTTTCTTTGGACCCTTCATCGGTGTCCTTAAAAAATAAAGCCAGGTTCAATCTACGGCAATATAATTTTACCTCTTTAATAATGTCGAATAGATTGAAGCTAACTGTAGGTATGTATTTCATTCCTTTACTAAAAAGAGTAAATAATTCATGTGTAATTTCCACATTGGTGTAGTTGTATACCTTAAATCCATTATAGTTAAAAATTATAGGACAACCTTTATTTATATTTTCCTCACTTTTATCAATTTTATGTGTCTCAACAATCACACTACTCACCATATGCTCCATAGTGTTGGTGAGATTTCCATTACTACTATATTTCAATATCTTTTTTGGAATTTCTTTGGGGCAGGAAAACATCTGCCCCCTTGAAAATTTGTATTACCATCCTGTCTATCATATTTATTCCTTTCTTCACTTTGTTCCTGATAGTTTGTATTGGTGCCTTCCCTATATTGTTGTGGCCAAATGTATACCCTACCTATCCGGTATTGTTCAGTATCTCTTTCTAATTTATGCACCTTCCTATTATATACACTCTTCACCCTATAACTTGCTGTCTGGAACTGTTTTAAATACAACTCATGCCATATATCAAATTCACTGTCAAAAGTAATTTCTTCATTTAAAACTTCCAACTCGTTTAGTAACTTGACTATCTTTTCATCATTGTATTTCATTAACATCTTCATATACATATTACCAAACATATCAAATAATTTGTTAAAATCTTGTTTAACAGTGTTACTGTAGTCGATCCCTAAAGGAAGTTTAAAAAAACGTAACCCTTTAGGCACAATGTGTGCATTCATGCACTTCTCCAAATACACATTATCAAGCTTTGCACTTTTGAACTGTATCAACTTTTTACCTAAAAGATTAATCTTCATTTTAATACTGTTAGATGGTACACTAGAAGCATACCTATCATATCTATCTTTAAAATCACCATCCAAGTTAAGTTCACAGTCGTCAGCTAAAAAGTCATACATTATGTTGCCCTTATTACCCTTGTTTTCAGTGTCTTGAATCACAGGATTGATTCCATGCTTTTCGTTTAATTTATTTACTGGTTTAGGGCTGGAAATGAATTCTTTAAATAAAGTACCTGTTTTAGATTTGTTATTTGCTCCCTTACTGGTTACGTTTGAATATGTGTCATGCTTTTGACATATCTAAAAAAATTTGCAGAGACCCATTGTCCTTTATTTTTAAGGTGTTGAATAGTATTAGTGAAGGTTGTTATGGCAGTGTTAGTACTGTGCTTGGGCCTGAAGCCGTGCTGTGCAGGGGATAGCAAGTTGGTTGTGGTGAGGTGATTTAGAAGCTGTTGGTGGATACATTTTTCTAGTATTTTAGCTGTGGGAGAGAGGATGGCAATTGGTCAGTAATTTGAGATTTCTGTAGAGGGGCTGCCCCTGTGTGGGGGAATGATGTAAGAAATTTTCCAGAGGTGAGGGACGTAGTGTTCAGAGATAGAGCTATTGATTAGGGTGGATAATGGGATAGGTTGTGGATGGACCAGCTATTTTTAGGAATTCATTGGGGAGCTGGTCTGCGGCAAGACAGCAAGGTATTAGTTTTAGTTTACTTAGGCGTTTTTATATGTACATAGTCTGAATGGGATTGAGAGAGAAAGAGTTTGTGTCTTTGGTCATGGGGGGTATGTTTAGTGGGCAGAGTTTGTTTAGGAGGGTGATGATTGAGTTAATAAAGTGGGAGTTGAATTGCAATGCTATGGGCTCAGAGGTGTTACATGTGGAGGGAGCAGGGGTGGCGGTTTTACCAGGGTTAAGGAGGTAGATCATGTTTTGCCAGAACTTTTGTGGGTTGTTCAAGTATTTTTGTTGCATGGAATGAAAGCAAGTTTTTTTATCAATTGATATTTTTCTCTTAGCTTGATTTCTTAGTTGCTGAAATATGGTGAAATCATTTTTATTTTTGATGGCATGGTAATGTGACCAGGCTTTGTCCCTTTGTTTGATTAGAGCCTTAGTGTCAGATAGCCATGGTAATTGTTTGACTTTGGTACCAATTTTCCTGGTGGGGTGAGATTAAGAGTTCAAGGAATTTATTATTGAAGTGTTCAACTGCAAAGTCTAGTTGAAGTGTTTTTAATGGGGACCAGTCACAATGTTGAAATAGTAGATCGAATGTCTCTGGAAAGAAGTTTTTCTTGCTCTGGGTGTATTTGAAGGGTATGTACAGTGGATATAAAAAGTATACACACCCCTGTTAAAATGCCAGGTTTTGTGATATAAAAAAATGAGACCACAATAAATAATTTCAAAACTTTTCCCACCTTTAATGTGACCTATAACCTGTACAGTTCAGTTGAAAAACAAGCAAATCTGTTAGGGGAAAAAATATAAAAAAATTGCTGGCTGCATAAGTGTGCACACCCTTAAACTAATACTTTGTTGAAGCACCTTTTGATTTAATTACAACATTCAGTCGTCTTGGTACATACCTGCCATCAATTAAAGACACTCTGATTAACCCCAAATAAAGTTCAGCTGTCCTAGTAGGATTTTCCTGATTTACTCAATTGCCTGCTACAGCAAAAGCCATGGTTCACAGAGAGCTTACAAAGCATCAAAGGGATCCCATTGTTGAAAGGCATCTGTCAGGAGAAGGGTACAAAAAAGTTTCCACAGCATTGGATATACCATGGAACACAGTGAAGACGGTCATCAAAAAGTGGAGAAAATCTGGGACATCAGCGACATTGCAAAGAACTGGACGTCCCTCCAAAATTGATGAAAAGTGCAGACAAAAACTGGTCAGGGAGGCGGCCAAGAGACCTACAGCAACACTGAAGAAGCTGCAGGAAATTCTGGCAAGTACTGGTTGTGTACTGCATGTGACAACAATCTCCCGTATTCTCCATATGTCTGGACTATGGGGTAGGGTTGCAAGAAGGAAGCCTTTTTATTAAACAGGCCTGGCTAAAATCTGCAAAACAATACATCAGGTCTCCCAAAAGCATGTGGGAAAATGTGTTATGGTCTGATAAGACCAAGGTTGAACTTTTCCAAAAGGTACGTTTGGCGCAACAACACTTTGCTTGACCAAAAGAGCACCATCCCTACGGTGAAGCATGGTGGTGGCAGTATCATGTTTTGGGGTTGCTTTAATTCAGCTGGAAGTGGGGCTGTAGTCAAGGTGGAGGGAATTATGATCAGTTCCAAATACCAGTCACTTTTGGCCCAAAACCTTCAAGTGTCTGCTAGAAAGCTGAAGAGAAATTTCACCTTTCAACACGAAAATGACCCCAAACATACATAAAAAAAAACAAAAGAATAGCTTAATCATAAGAAAATTAAAGTTTTGGAATGGCCCAGCCAGAGCCCAGACTTAAATTCAATAGATAATCTGTGGGGTGACCTGAAGAGGGCTGTGCACAAGAGATGCTCTCACAGTCTGACAGATTTGGAGCTCTTTTGCAAGAAAGAGAGCGGGCTAATATTGCCAAGTCAAGATGTGCAATGCTAATAGACTCCTCACCATGAAGATTGAATGCAGTAATTAAATCAAAAGGTGGTTCAACAAAGTATTAGTTTAAGGGTGTGCCCATGTATGCAATCAGCTTATTGTACGTTTTTTATTTTTTATATTTTTTTCCCTTGACAGAAGTGAATTGTACAAGTTGTAGGTCACATTAAAGCTGTGAAAAGTTTTGAAATGATTTATTGTGGTCTCATTTGTTTATATCACAAAAACCTGGCATTTTAACGAGAGTGTGTGCACTTTTTTTTTTATATCCACTAGATGTTTGGGATTGAATTATTTTTCTGACAAGGACTGTGGGAGCATGATTGCTTTGTGAGATAGGTAGGCAGCCAGCTTGGTGCCCAAGGCTGGGCTTGTTGGTTAGTATCCAGGCGAGTATTTTTTTTTTTTTTTTAATGTTTGTCGGTGGCGGGTGGGGCTATTAATAGTTTGAGTGAAGTTGTACAGGTTAATGAAGATGGTGGGACAGGAAGAGGAGCAGGAGAGCCAGTCAAGGTTAGTCACCTAGGATAATGGTTTCCTGGCTAAAAGAGGAAGCCGACCAAGAGAGGAAGGATTCAGTACTGGGAAGGTTGTTTCCAGGAGGTAGGTTTACGGCAATAATAATGTTTTCTTTTGAGGGTTAAGTTTCAGGCATGTGACTAGTATTTCAGCACTGGGGATGGCTGGGGTAGTACAGTTTAGTTTTTCCACTGTAAGAGAGTCATAAACATAACAGCTACACCACCACCTCATTTGTTTAGTCTGTCTTGCTGTATGATGTTGTAACCATTAGTTATTTCAGAGTCTTTGATATGGGGCTTTAACCAGGTTTCGGTGATGACAGCTGGAGAGTAGGTGGTCAAGGTAGCATGGAATTCAGTTATTTTATTTAGGAAGCTTCTGAGGTTGAAATTTGTTTGTTAGTAGATCTGCTTTGGAGGTTATGGGAAGTGAAGTCATGGGTTGAGCCAGCCAGATTTTGTGTAGTAATAGTAGAGGTGGAGTCTAGAAGGTCACAGTTGTTGGAGGAAGAGTTATGGTTAGGGCCAGGGTTGGGATGGATATCTGCTTGCAGTTTAATCTGTGTTAAGGAGTGTAGTACTAAGTATCTAAGTTTTGCTCTGGGTTGGTAATGCCTGTATGTGGATGGATGAGGGAATGGGTGTGTAAATGTTTGAAGTGGAAGAGAAGAATGTTGCAGTTGTATAGATGAGGGTTGATGATGCTATAAGGCTTAAAAGGATTTTATGCTGTTGTTTCAGTATGTGTTGGGGAGTGGTAGTGTTGGATATGGTAGTAATGGTAGTTAGTGGCATTATAAGCAAATTAGAGGAGGTATAAAAGCAGTGTGATGAACAGTAAAAGGTGATAGCACCATTATGGGAGGAGAAAGTGTAGATAGCAAGGGAAGTAGAGTAATAGGGGAGGGGAAGCTGTATACTGCAAAGGGATCTAGGGAGGGGTGGAGAGAGTGAATATTCTGGGAGGGGTAGAATGTAGAGATGGTGCAGTGGGAGGGGTTTGGAAGGGAGTGTGGAGAGTGGTGATAGGTGGATTGTGTAGGGGTGGGTGTTGTACCTAGCTATAAATGTAATGAAAGGGGGTGGGTAGGAATGAGTGTAGAGAAGCAGAATGAGCCTGAGCACAGCGAGGGCATATGGAGTGGGTTCACCCAGCTGGAAGAGGCAAGAGATCCAAAAAAAATCAGTGAGCTGGAAATGTGGAAAGGTAAATTCTTAAGGCTCTAGTATGGCTAACAGACTTAAACTAAAGTAAATTGGATAGGCTTAAGGTTGTACATAGAAAGAATAGGCTTAAGGTTGTACATAGAAAGAAAAGGAGGGTATGAACAAGTATAGGCACAAGGGTTGGTGTTCCTGCACCCAGAGAAAGAAAAACATTAAATAGAATAAGGTGCCAAGTGTAGTGTGTTATGCAGGTAGTCACAGCCTGTAAGTGCAGGGGCAGGGAGATAGAGGAACATCATACTAGCCTGTAGAATCCTTTCCCAACTGATTTTTGCTGTTTTTTATGTATTGGAAACATTACAACGTTTGCCAGATGTTTTGCCTTAAGATTACTCGCGCCAGATTTTAGTGAAAGGCTACTGAGCTCACAAAATAGCCACTGACTGGACAGAGAATATTGAGGGTGTATGTACTATAAATGCACATGTTTTTGTGTGCATGTGTGTTTGTATATATATATATATATATATATATAGCTATACTAAATAAGATTGACAGATCCAAATGCTGATGTCATTAATGTCAACAGCACAACCATCAACATATCAGTATGTATGCATCCGAGGGAATTTCTTGGCGTATGCAAACAAAATGTACTTTTACACAGGGGTAACCCGTATCCCCCCCACACACACCCTTGGAAATTACGACCATAACTTCGAGGTCGCACTAAAATGCATATTTGTAAGTAAAATCAACCATATTTGATGGCCCCATATATTTTATAGATATATATATATATATATATATATATATATATATATATATATATATATAATTTTTTTTTTTTTAAATATATGGTGTGTGTGTGTGTCAGAATATCACGTTCTTTCGGAAACAAACTTCTTATGGTCGAGACCATATGTTTGACTTTCCAAAAACTCGAAGCATTTGTATGGAGATTGCAGTACAGTGGGGATCGGGGAATTTACCCTTTTTCCAAACTGTAATGTGATCTCTGAATTGGTATATATAATTTGAAGGGGATGGGGGCTGTAGGCGACATGCCCCCCTGCAAAAATGTAGATTTTTGTTGTTTTGGTTTAGTTTTTGGAAAATCAAACATATAGTCTGGACCATATGCAGTTCAAATTCTGAAAACTCAATATGCTGACATAAACCCATATGCATATATATATATATATATATATATATATATATATATATATATATATATATATATATATATATATATATATATATATACACACATATATTTATTTATGCATAAGTACCTAATTGTACAGAGATTCTTTATTGGTAAGGTAACAATGACAACCACATGGAATGCTGGGAATCCTGGATTAAATATTCTGGCAGTAGTCACTATTTTCCTTTCCTGTTCAGGTGTGTGTGTGTGTGTGTGTGTGTGTGTGTGTGTGTGTGTGCGCGTGTGTGTGTGTGTATACTTATGTATGTTTGTGTGTGTGTGAGTGGCTATAATATTCTGAATCGAGCAGACATAAGATAGATATCAATAACGTCAATGTAAAAGTGTTAAAAAAACAGAACGTCAACACACACTGCACATGCTGAGAGTATTAGCCCTGGAGCTGGCAAAAATAAAAGCAGTGCTTTTTCAGTGGGTCAAGCAGCCCTATACCCCCCCCCCCCCCACAAACTACCTGCTAATTATGTACACGAACTGGGCAATTGCAGAATGTCCAAGAGAAAGCGAACATTCCCTCTTCCTGGGGATTGTTGATCTCACACACATGCTGACCCCCTGTTTCTGATGAACAAACCGACATTGATCTTGTCTCCAACGAAAGGTTATATATGTGTGTGTGTGTGTGTGTGTGTGTGTGTGTGTGTGTGTGTAAAATATACACACACACATGCACACACAAATATGTAGACAGAGACGGACACACACACATATGTATCTAATGTATGTCTGTGTGTATATATTTGTGTATATATATATATATATATATATATATATATATATATATATATATATATATATTTGTATGTATGTGTGTGTGTGTATGTGTGTGTATATATATATATATATATATATATATATATATATATATATATAATCTATACAGTGTGTTTATTTATATCCAGTACCTAACAGTCTAGAGATTCCTTGTTGGTAAAGTGGCAGTTGGCAGTGGTAACCACTCAGAATGTGGGGGATCCTGGCCTAAATCCTCCGACAACAGTCAGTATTTTCCTTTCCCGTTCAGTTGACTGTGTGTGTAATAGCTGTAATATTCAACATCAAACACGCAACATCGATATCTATAATGTCGACGTAAAAGCATTGCAAACCAGAATGGCAACATGTACTGCACATGCACCGAGAACCTCAGAGCAGGCAAAACCAAAAGCAAGTGTTTTTGCCGGGGGCAAGCAGGCCTGCACCCCCCAAACCCTCTGCTAATTCAGAGATTGCAGAATCCCTGAGCGAAAAAGAATATTCCCTTGCCCGAGGACTGTTGATCCTCACGCGCATGTCGATCATCTAGTTCTGTTGACCAAGCAGATGTCAATATTGTATCTGACAAAGGCAAGCAACCCATGTACTATGTTTTTGTATATATGTTTTATCTATGATATGATGTGCGTACACACGCACACACACACACACACACACACGTACACACTTTTATATGTGTTTGTGTATAGATGTATAGTATAATATGTGGTGATGTAAAAGTAGACAAGGATGGCTATTTCATTAACGGATTCATATGCTTTATTACAAATTAGTATGTCATTGTCTGACTGATATAGAGGGATAAAGCCCTGACTATGGCCGTGGCAGCCTAGGCTTGATTTGCTACATGAGAGCTTGAGAGGCTGGGCAGGGAGGATGGGGTTGAATGACAGATTCTGACATTCTCATCCTGGGAGGAAGGAGATGCCTTGGCCTGCCTCATTGGTGATGCTTTCTGATGAGTAGGCAGTCACTAGTGATAGAGACTGATCAAGTCTTGCATTGCTACCAGTGTATGCACACTGTTGAGCTTGGGGAGGTGTGTGTGTTCGTGTTCTTCCCTTTCCATGCAGCTGTTGAGTTTCCAGGCTGCCTAGCATGAGGAGGAGCATAGGAGGGTCTAAAGGCTGACTATCACCTGACTTTCTGTTCGCAGGGAATCTGATGGGCTGATCAGGCTTTAGCAGGAACAGTTGGACTACAAGATTCCCACCTAGCCCAAAGATACCCAGCTTCCCTGCCAGAATGGATGGCTAGTTTGTTAAATGTAGGGAAGCTCTCAAGGCAAGGTCCTGCAGAGATCTGGTTGGGGAAAGCTATTAGTATGTCATTAAAGTGTTCCATCAAAGTTTTAATATGCCAAGTACCACTGTATTTTCCACCCCCATTGTCTTTTAAGTAGTCATTGAAAAGCAAGAAATGGTAATTAAACCTGACTGACTAAAAGAAAGCAGGGTATATGTGAAAACACATGTAAAGTCAATGCATTGACTGGAGCTTAGGGGCTGTGATGTAATATTTTAAAGCCAAACGCTGCAGTGTGGAATACCTAGAGGTAGACTAAAAATCAAGATGCCTGACCCATGAGGGCAGACTGTGGAATTACATTTAAAAATATAAAAAAAAGTATATAGAGTCCAAAAGTGGTATTAAGTGTAGGAAACATCAGTACATGATGAAGTAAACATTTTTTCAGTCTGTGATTGCAGTTCTCCTTTAATAGTACTGACTTATACGAAATATAGTTTTATGTCTGCAGGCTGTGTTTAGAATAGACCATATCGAATATTCCTGCAAAATACAAAAACAGATGTAGTTATAAGGGACATCGGTGTGCCAAGAATTTAAGTAAGAAAAACTTGACTGAATTCCCCGCCTACACCACATAAACGGTTAAACTTTCAGTTCTTCCAACAATTGTAATTGTGAGTCAGCATTTCTGTGAGAGTGCAGTGTCTGGTCAGAGAGGAGGAAGGAGTTGAGAGCTGTTCATGGCCTTTCATATCAGTGAGCAAACTGAAAAAAAATCACAAAGGGCAAAGCATTGAAGTTGGCAGCCTGTTCTGGGTGTTGTACTACTTGGATAAATCTCTGCCTGGGTCTTATTACAGCAGGCTGTAAATAAATTCTAATCTCACCCAGTACTCTGCTCTCATTGGCTTTACCAAAAACAGTAAATGAAATGCTTTTTTTCTTCTCTTCAATTCATTTCTTAAACAACTGTAGCACTTAAATGTGATAGACGTTTGCAGTTACGAGGTCATAATCTAACATTTGCAGACTGCAGCAGCTGTGGTTATTGCTACAATTCCAATTCCACAAGGGTAAACCAGGTAAGTTGCATCTAGTTTTTTGTTAAGGCTTTCATTTTATCTGCTTTTTTAGTTGAGTTGAGGGGAGTACTGAAGTTGTGCAAAACTCGAGATTACCCTGTTAAACTGCACTTAATGAATTATCTCACTTTTGTATTCAATGCTAGTGTTTTGATCACTGCAAAATATTACCTCATTAGATGTTTGCAGAAAATAAACAGTAATGTAGCTGTGAATGGCTGTTGCAACAATATTTTTTTAACTAAAATACACCATCTTTAACATATCCTTGTATATGCAATTATCACCTCTTTCTGTAGCAGAAAGGAATTAACTAAGCATGTGTGACAGCTTCAGATCGTGGTCATTTTTTTAATGACCAGTTCTACACTGATCATAATTTCCATATGACCTAAATCATCCTTGGTTTGTACCAGTTCTTGTCCATGTTCTTTGTTTCATATACAGGATTCTGTGGCCTTCCACCATCTCATCCCTAGAATGTTCACCAAAATTCCATTAATTTACTGTGTACTGCAGACATTCTGAGCAGCATTTTGCTAACTTTTTTTAAGGACTTCATTGTTCCTCACTCTAAACAGCACTTGAAAGACACAGTATTTTTTTTTTTTTTGACTTTGTAGTGCTGGTAGGTGATGTTAATGAGTTTATTCTAGAACAGATGCCAAGATCTTTGCACAGTAGATTTCATCTGCTTTATCCAAAGTTCTGCAGTCAGGTTTTAGAATTGCAATGCTGCTGGACTACAGGTAAAAAAGTAAGTGGATTGTAGGGTTATCATTTTACCGATTTTCTTATGTGGAGCATAAAAGTCTTCAATATATTTCTTGTAAAATCTCTGTGAGAAATCTAAAGATCACAATTTTCTATTTTAAATTTAGTATGCAGAATGCGTAAATAGATAAAATGTTTTCAGCTTTGTGGAACAGATGGTTGACTGGCTATGACCCATGTGATCCAGAATTTGGTATTGTCCTGGGTGCCCCAGGAACCAGCTGAGGAGGATAGTGAATGGCTTATGCATCGTAGGAGGAGGAGGGAGGGTGTCTGACACACTGTGGTGTTGCCACCTAGTGTAGGACAAATATTACAACAGACATCGCTGTGGGCCAAGACGTGTACACCCACCAAGCAGTATGTTTGTGAACTTTACCCAGACTTGGATTCCATGAAAAGAAGCTGTGTGTGTCTTACAGGGTTGCCACTATGGGACTGCTTGTCATGTTTGGCTGCCACGAGGAAATAAGGGGTTGAGTAAGCAGTATCCCATGGTCTCCCATGATTGTCCTGTACCCCCCCGAAGCCCGTATTGGCTGATTGGTAATGGGAGGGCTGAAGGACAGCAAGTACAAGGAGATAAGGTCCTAGGGAAAAAGCATCTTAATCTATGCATAGGTGTAGTTAAAACAAACAAAACACAGAGTGGTAATTACTTTTTAATATTTGGTACAGTGTGAAGATTTTGAGTTCCCAAATTTCTGTAAAAGTATTCAAGACCTTTTCTGGCACAGGTCAACAGACCTTCAGCTGCCGCATTTTTTTTTTTTTTATTGAATATCGTGTATGAACATCGCTGCCTATTAATAGAAGAGACCACACAAGCAGCTGCATAATCACAGAGCTAAACACAGTGCGACTGGTGTGGAGGTTGCCAGTGGTACACAGAAACAACGCAGAAATTGCTAAGAGCATTCTGGTCACACCAGGAAATTATGCTAATCTCTGCTGTCACCACTGTTCTTATTACCAGCTCATAATGTGTAGTGGATACAGCAGAGCACCCTTTTCATTGCTACCAGAGCTGTTTCAAATACTTGTGTTTACAGTTTGCTGTAGTAGCACTGTGACTTCTCAAGGATGCAAGTTCACAGATGCATGCATACAGTATGCTGTAGTAACACAGTGACTTCTCAAGGATGCAAGTTCACAGATGCATGCAGATGCACATCAATACTACTGAGCCCATGTTTCATCCTACTGTAGTTAAGGAGCTGGGGAGGTAAATGTCAGTTGTAAATGCTACTGTAGAATATAAGGTACTATAAGTTACAGGTAAAACTGTTTTATCAAAGTACACTTTTGTACAGATCCATCTATATATGTATAAAACTGCACAATACATAATATTTTATACTGTAGGTTTAGGAAATGTTTCATGTAACCACTTGTCATGTTTTAACCTGCTGTCCCCTCCCTCACAATGTCACATATGCTTGTTGGCTTCTTGTATGAGAACATAGTGATCACATCTTCCTAACACTTGTGTTCAAAGCTGTCAGTAATCTTCCTTCTACTTTGCTTTCATCTAAACTTTCAATCAGAGATGTCCTTATACCTTTTGTTTCCATCTGGCAGTGCTTCTGCCCTACAAAGCATTTATTTGGCAGTTACTGGGGAGAATGATGGCTCCAAACTCTTATTCAGCTACTTCTTATAACCAAGGGTATAAGGTTTAATTCCTTCCATCTCCTTTTGTTTGCTCCGTGACTGAGCAAATCACTTAACCAGACAGTGCTCCTGGGAAGTTTCTGAAAAGGGAATCTTGTGTTCAGTGGGTTTACCGAATTAACACATGTATAAACAAGTAAAATAAGAATAAATAGAGAGAGGAACTCCCTGTTCACATCTGAGTATTCATTCTTTTGTGGGTCCCAGGCTGTGGGGTTACTGTATCAACAAATATCAGAAACCGCCCATAAATTCAGCTGAATTTGCTTTCCAACAGAAGGAGACATTTGTGACTGCTTCCAGCACTCTAGCACAATACTAATAAACCTGCTTGTCTTTGCCTTAGTCAGATGACCAAATCAGTACTGTTTGTTCAAAATCCTTCTAAAGCCAGTAAATGTAAGTGCATCTGCTGGAAGCAGTTTAGACAGTATACTTGTGCTAGTTAGCCTTACTTGTAGTATATAGATAGCCTCTACTGTTTTACTTTAATAGAGTTTAACTTGGCAAGTATAGTCTCCTCCTATCTCTGTATTAATCTCCAAATGTGATGTTTATTTGTTGTGATGCTGTCCTTCCTTTATGTTAAAATATATGTATGTATGTTTACTAGCTTAATTGCACCTGTTAGGTACTCTGTACCATATGTACTCCCTGGGCTGTGCTTGAAATGGGTCCTTTGGGATAAGCCCACTACCCAACCAGCAAACTTTGAATGACTAAATGAAATGAAAAATAAATAATTTGAGGTCTTTAATTCTGTCCTACAGGATAATTTGTGTCTTGCACAAATTAACTCCACACAAATTCCAGTTATCTATTTTTTCTCCTTTCTTAGTGTAATAGTTAAAGGAAAACTACACCCTAGAACTAAAAAAACCTTATTTTTTTCACCCTGTCTTTGTTTCCCGACCTATTTTAACACCTCCAAAATCACGGTAAGTGCTTTATTTGCAATTTATGCTTGTTTTCCCCAACATGGCTACCAGTGGGGCTCGATGTGTCAACGTGATCTTGTAGTCCCTCAAGCCTTTCTCTTTCCCATAATACTTTGTATGACTCATGCCGGACATAAGGAAGTAACTTTGAATTCCCATGCCATTGACATATAATGGGATTTGGGAGGGTCACTGTTATTTTCTTTACCTTCTGTAAAAGGACGGCTTCTTTTCTGTCTCTAATTACCCTCATTTATGTTTGGCTCAGACCTTGTTTTACATTATACTTGGAAGTTATAAAGCCACAGCCAGAAAAGTAGCTAAATTGCAGGCCTTTGTTCAGGGTTTTCTTTTGTAGTCTGAGGAATTGATTCTGCAAGGGTCTGTCAGTGCAGTGACAGTTTTAACACCTCTCCAGTAATACTGGGGAGGAGACTCTCAATTTCTCTTGAACTACAAAAGAAAACACTGAACAAAGACCTGCAATTTAGTTAGTTTTCTGTAGCTGGATAACTTCTAAATGTAGTGTAAATCAAGGTCAAAGTCAAACATAAATGAGGGCGATTAGAGACAGAAAAGAAGCAGTCCTTTTACAGAAGGTAAAGAAAATAAGTGACCGTCCCATACCCCCATTATTTGTCAGTGGCATGGGAATTCAAAGTTACTTCCTTGTGTTTGGTATGAGTCATACAAAGTATTATGGGAAAGAGGCTTGAGGGTGTACAAGATTACGTTGATACATCAAGCCCCATTGGTAGCCATGTTGTGGAAAACAGGCTAAAACTACAAATAAAGCACTTACAGTGATTCTGAGGTGTTAAAATAGGCAAGGAAATAAAGATAGAGTGAAAAAAAAAACTTTTTTTTTTTTTTTTTTTTTTTAGTTCTAGGATGGAGTTTTCCTTTAAGATCCTTAGCTCAAAGACTAAAGATACAGGGTTAGATTCTCACCATGGATTATTGGCTAGGCTTAAAATGGCCCTTGAAGGCAGGTAGCCTAGTACTCACTTATTAGCTAAGGAAGACAAGTGTTCCTTATTGACTTCAGTATGTTGCATTAATTTTCCAGGTTTCTGCTGAGTAGAGCTTTAGGTAGCTTTGTCTTTTATAAATGGATTGTCCCATGGGTGCCATTCTAGCCTAGGTCTGACAAAAAATGTCTATTTCTCTTTCTTTAAAGGGACATTTAATGTGTTTAGTGGTTCAGTTAGGGTTATATCACAATTTAATTCTGTAGTTTGTTTTTTAGTCTGGCTAGTTACCACTGGGTCTGCTTTGTTTGGCTAGTTGCAGAGTACGTTTTATTTATTTATTTTTTTTTGTTTTGTTTTAAGAACAAATGTCATTTAAGTGGGTTTATTTAGATAGGCAGTGTTTGGGGATATTTTGTTTGTGGGTTTGTGCATGCAGTATGTAAAGTTAAATGCAGTCCATATTTCAGTCTGTTTGTTTTTTTTTTTTTTAATGTACTTTTTGTGTTAGTTAGCGTAGGTTTGGCTTTGTAGTTATTTTATGTGGACTGAGGTGTCTTGGGGTGTCAGTCTGTGTTTCATGTATATAGTGTGTAAACTTTATTTTTAATAAGTATTGTAAACTTGACAGGTTTAGGGAAATTTTTAGTACCTTTAATGTACCAAAGGTATATATAAACTATCGGTGGCATGCCAAGAGTGTAGATAAACAAAAATGTATCGTCACAGTTTAACAGAGGTACATTTTTATCACACCCTTTGAGGTCAATGTTAAGATGGGTATTACTAAAATACTGGTATGTCTTTAATGGGTCATTTGCATATATCCTAAGGGCCTTGATTTACAGGAGGGACACAGTGAAGAATCAAGCTTGGATGGGTATTTCTTGCAGTTGTTACTGAATGTCTTGGCTGTGTGACCTTTTTACCCTTTGACACAAATGTTGCTTGGTATATTTTGCAGGCACCCTAATGTTTCTGGACATCAGGTATACTTTTAAGCTCTGTATTTCTTAAGTATAGCAAAGCAATCCACTTATGCTGTACTGATGAGGTTAAAAAAAAGCATGCCTGTAGTTGGTGGTGTTTGGCACTTTTTTTGTCCTGAATGTAACTATAAAGACTTGAAAAGTAAAAATGTCACTGTCTTTTAAAAGCCATGTAGCTGAAGCATTGGTATGCCCTTAAGGGGTTATTTGCATATATAAAAATAAAACAAAGAATGTTCACTACTCCATGGAATAAAAGCCTTTAATGAACTTCGGTACACCGAAATGCATTTCCAAGTATCACTTCTTCAGGTAAATTTGAAGATTGTTTAATACCCTCATATTTAAATAACATACCGTTCACATGTTAAATGACATCATAACTTATCTAAAAACATTTAAATTCAGTGTTTCAACCCTCCCTCTTTTAGAATGGGTTTTAAAGAGACACTGCCATTTGAATCTGGAGGTTTATAAGCTTTTAATTCAAGAATCCATTTAAATTCCACACTTTGTGTAATTAATGGACCTCTATGGGAAATAAGTGAAAAAACATATATTTATCTGTTATTCAAGGTGTGCACATTGTAAACCTGCATTCACAAGAAAAAAAACAGTCACTACTAATTGTAATGTGCTTGTAACCCTGCATGCCCTCCTGGGGGCAGACATCCTCATGAGAGTTTGTTGTTCTTCCAAAGACAAATCTTCCCCACAATGCACTGTGATGGGATAGTTGATGAGTTTACAGTGCCCATGGCTGGACTGTCAGGTCTCAGCTGCATGGAATGGAAAAACTGAGAAGTTGGTACTAAGTTTAAGAGACGCCTGAGTAAAATAATCATTTACTGCTGTACAGAGTCTCTTACAAATGTGCTGCCTACTGATATTACACATTCTCTGAAAAACGTTTCCCAAAGTATCTAATTGCTGAGGTAATGGACTTTTTACAGAATGTACTTTTATAGGTGAGTTTTTCTTTCCCAAGTTACCTTTCCTCTTGTAGTCCCTCTCTAAGCAAACCAGAGCATCACATTTCCAGCCTTGCAAGGTTCAGCTAATTAATCTGCTGTGCATGATGATGCACAGTCAGATCTGTCTGCCTGGTGTGCAAGTAAGTGTTCCCTCATGTGTCTCCCAGCTCCTGTCATCTGAATAGCATTTTTACAGTAAAGAATGTTAAAGTTTTGTATCAATCCTAAATAAATAGGAATCGTGATTTTATTCCTGAAACTAATATCCTGTAACATACACATTACAGTTCATACTGGTTGCTCACAGACATGTATATATCTAAGATGTAATACACAGTATTATCAATTGGCGGTCTTATTTCAGACCAAGGTTTACATAGCAATGTAGTTTAATACTTGTTACCTCTCACATAGGCCTGTGACGTCGCCTTCTACATTTTATTACTATTGATTTATCATGCACAGATTCATAGATGGTTATTACATGCATTTTTAGGGGATGTTACTCATATTTCTTCCCAAGCACAGCACAAACCCAGCTGTCACTGTTTCTTAATGGTGTGTACACTTTTCATTGCAGAGTTGATATCATTAGCTAGAACCACCAGTTATCTTCACTGCTATCCAAATTTCTGACAGCTCTTTGATAATTAGAAATAAGTGACTTATGTCTGCCAACACTTTTTGTACACCATACTCATTATGGGGAATGACAAACCAAAGGTTTCAGTGTAGCCTGTATAAACGTTTTTTTTTTATTACTTATTCCATGGTTCTCATCATTTGCACTTAAAGCTGTGCTTACTTTGGCGAGTTGTGTCTTTATGCATAATTTACCAGATATCCATTACAAACAGCAAATCAGGCAGACGTAGATGCACTGATCAAGACATGCCCAAAGAATCTCAGTGAACCATGAAGCAGATCACCCGTTAAAAAAATAAAATAAAAAGCATGTAAATACATTGCTAGAGTGGCTAAAATAAGCCAACACGTGTTGTTATTCAGGTCTTGATGACTGCAGCAGACACAACTGCTGACATCAGATGGTAAGCACTTGGGCATCAGGTATGTGTTCGGACAGTGGGACAACATCAAAACAAGAGGGTGGAGCAAAACACGTTTAAGTACAAAGGACACAACTTTTGTTTTTAAGCAGATGTGTTACAACATCAAAAATGCAGACCAGATTTTAAGTCTACAAAAATACTTGATGGCAAAAACAGTGGATAAAGGCAAAGATTAAAACAGTTTCTCTAAAGCTGATTGCTTGTTAAGTATGCAGCTAAGGGTACTATTCATATCTGTTAATAGCTACATATGCGTAAGTTGTGAAGCCCGATGAATAACAGTTGCTCTGACTTTGAGTACAGGAATGGGGTAAGATACTAGAATATAACATGCTGAGCAGATGAATTAATTCTGCAGACACTGTGACTCCTGTGTGACTGAATGTGATTGCATATTGACAAAATACAGTGAAGAAGGGAGTGTGACAAATTCAGGGGATCCCAAGTCAGAGACAGTGATCTAATTCATTTAAAGGACAGCAACCGGATTATCTTATTAAATGCTCAAGTTCTCTGTTTTTTTTCTCCCTATTTATTTTCCATGCTATGACTAAACAACAAAGCATTTAAATATTTTAAATTGACCGTTTCTCTCCAGTAGAACAGTACTTAACTGTACTGTGGTGGTTTTACTTTCAAAAAGCTTTTATTCCACCCCGAAAAAGCCTCCAATTCATTGATGTCATCAAGGCCATTGAATACAGGTAGTTTTCTGGTCAATTCCTTCCTCAAACTGACATCATCATAACCATCTTAAAAACCCACCCATGCTGCGATGTCACAGCTCCCTGGTCCTTCCCCTACTCATACAGAAAGTAAAGGCTAGAACAAGGAAACAGTACATGATTCAGGTCTCTTGCTGTGAGCTGTCACAGCAGGTAACCGCTCAAAATACCCTTAGCACGTTGAGAGCTAGGGAAGTTAGGTGTGATGGAATGGAGAGGAGTCAAACTAGTACAATTCAGGTTTCACAAAAAAACTGCAGTTTAGCCATTCTAAAAAGAAGCAGCAGTAAAAAGCACTTTGAAAGTCTGTTCTGTAGCATTTGCACTGTTTGTGTTTTAAGTAGTCATTGAACGACATGAAGTGTTACTTAAAACTAATTGACTGAAAGACAGCAGCGTATGCATTTAAAATCAGTGCAGTGACAGGAGCTTTAGGAAGAAAGAGGCCTGCATGATGCAACTTTTTATACAGATGAGCACTGCATTGTGGGATACCTAGAGGTAGGCTAAATCAGAATTACTTCAAGATGCCAGACTCCATGTGGTCAGACTCAGAAATTACATATAAAAATATTTAACCTGTAAATAGTCCCAGAGTTGCGTTAAAATGTAGGAAATACCAAACCATGATGAAATAAACATGTTTTTTGAGCCTGTGGGTGCAGTTCTCCTTTAAGGTATCTCAGTAGATTCTGATGAAGTTTATTTATTTTATTTACTTGTCTTTGTTGCGCAGGAAAGCCCGAATGGGCTAAGCCCATTTTCAGTGGAGGCCCAGGAGATGCATTTAAGACAATCATAACAGAACAAATTATATAGAAAGGTACATTACAGAAATAGTTCTCAAGACATGTAGAAACAAATGAGTAATTGTTTTGTAGTGTGAACTCCAAAAACAAAGCCAATCAAGGTGACCATAAAAAACAAAAAAAAATCCACAGGCAAGGTCCCTTGGAATCCAAAAACGAAACACCCAAAACGTCCAGGCAAAAAAAGTTTATTTACGTAAACGGATCGCTACCAACACCACATTAACACTTTTCCAACACAGATACATTTTCGTCACTAACTTCATCAGATGTGGACTCGCTAACCAAACATTCCCCTTTTATATTACACCATAATTAATTGATTAATTAACTTGATACAAGAAATACTTTAAAAAAACAAATTGTAAGAACTTTTTAATGTTTCATAAAAATTCACTATGCCAATTAAACATAAACTTTATCATGTCAAATAAAATAGCTGAATATGTTTCATTTTATTTGATGAAACATGTTTATTTATTTTTTCATTTGTTTTCAGTATGTGAATTTGGGTCTACTTCACGTTGTCGAAGGCCGACGATATCGAAGCTGATATTGCCGGCACCAGATTAGCGAAAGCAAAAAACATCGACTGTTTAAACGGAAATATCTGTAAGCAGAGATTTTCGTTTAGTTCAATGTAGTGCAGTCTTGGAATTGGTATATTTAAGTAGGGGGGGTGTGAGGTGCGCAGGGGTGCTTGCCCCCCTGCTTGCAAAGGTATGTTTTTATTTATTTTTGGTTTTAGGCATTTTTTTTTTCTTTCGATGTTTCAGAATTCAATGATATGGTATCGACCATATCAGATTCGATATTCTGAAACTTCGATAAGATAATATAGACGCATGAATTTTAATGTTGATATATACACACACATATATATTTTAATACATGCATTCTCATGTATTGTATATATTTCTTTAAATGGTTTTTAGGGGTTGTATTTGTGCTTGGGAGGGGTCATGATGTCATAATTAACTGTGTTATTTAAATTGTTCAGTACGGTGCTTTGATGTCTGAAGTTCCTTCATTGTGAGCATACGAAAGTGCTAACAATAAATTGGGGATTTTGAGCTGGCATTTATTTCTGGTATTTTATTCTCCAAGGATGGTGCCACAGTACAAACCGAAAATAACGGAATTCAATAATTGGCTTAGTTCTTGGTGTTCCTCTGAGGGGGTACAATATTTGTCTGCCTGTGGGAATATGATAGAAAGATCATGCCGCTTTGCCAGGAATGGTCTGCACCAGCCTGTCCTAGAGATTCGAATATTGGCTAAAGCCTTGTCTACCCCCATAGTTTATTTTTTTAGACAGTGCGAACCTGGTAAAAATACCAATGTAGCTAAACCAACTACAAATAATCTAAAGGTGTTTACTGCTCATTGTAAGGAGTCTAAACAGGAAACTTCACTCCCTACAAGCTCTAAATTTCCTGAAGAATGTGCACATCTATGCAGTTAGTGAGACTTTGCTGGGCTGCCCTCTGCAGCTTTACACAATGCAAAGCTATACTGCAGAGTCTAAAAATGAATGAGTCTCCATTTACATCAAACCCAAGCACACCTCAAGGCTAGTCAAACAGTTTGACAGATTTGAGCTCCACGTCCAATTTACCATAAGAAAAGTCACATACCACATCCTTGCAAGCTATAGGCCCTTCTCCATGACCCAGGAACCCCATAAAGCTTACTTGAATGTGCTAGAAACACTCCTCACTCGCCACAACACAATTGGGCAACTTTAACTGCCCCAACATTAATGAAGTTTTATACACAAACTCAAGCAAGCAGGCCCAGAGATTCCTGGATTTTACCACAAACACCCGTGAACAGCTAGTCTGCACACTCAGTGAGGTTGTGAATTCCTTGACCTGGGAGAACGTTGCACTTTACTACTGTAAACATCTTCATTGGTCAGGTCAGACCGTAATGCTCTCTCCTTTGAAATAAATATTAAGCCTAGGACCCCAGCAAACCTATTTAAAAACTATTCCAATGTTAACTGGCTCCTACTAAGCAACATTTTAGCGCAATTCCAAGCCCCCCTTTGTCTCTGAGAGCATAGCTGCCTATGCAGAATTGTTCACAGAATCCTTGTACTTCATGTAAATCGCATAGAGACAGCTGTACCTATCCAAAATAAGCATAGAACAACCTCCAAAAACAAGCCATCCTGATGGAATCCCAGTATAACCTCATTGTATAACAAAAGAAAAAAAAATCATGTCCAAAAACAAGAATGGCAATGCCCAGCAAGGTAAAAACTGTCATCAATCTGAATAAGCAACTCTGGGAACTAATCAGTTTCACCAAAGCAAAATTGGAGATAAAAGTATCCTCCCAAGCTAAGGAAAATCATAAGGCTTTCTCCAGTTATGTCCGTAACCTTAAAAGCAACACCCAACAGTGTGCTGAACTAATGGTGAATGGAGCCACCTATACAGAGCCAGACAATATAGCAAATCTGCTGGCTGATGATTTAGCTTCAGTGTTGCTCCTCTTTCCTGCTAGTCACCCCTCCCCCCAGGAAATGCCTTCTGCCATGTCTCTACCAACTATCACTAGGGAGCGAGTCATCATTGCACTCTCTAAGGCCAAGGACACTGCTTCGATGAGCCCTAATCCACCTCCACAAAGAGACCAGTCACTAATGAATTCCCACAGGGATCATTGCTGGGGCCTCTGCTTTTTGGGTATCTACTTTTCTGAAGGCAAGGTAATGTCAAGGGCCTCTAGCTGAGTGCAAATTGGGTGTGGTCACTGAATCCCCTAAAGACACTGATACCCTTCAAGAGGGCCTGACACAAACACCTGGTGCTAGAGCCACGGACTAAAATTCAGTGTGAAAAAAATACGTAATAGTACCCTTGGGAAAGATTGCCATCATTGAAAACTACCACATTGATATTATAATCCCCAAGATAGACGACGTGTTTAGGAATCTGGGAATGCATGTTGACATTAACCTGACCTTTGAACATCATATGTCTACTGTTGTGAGAAAATCATTCTGTGTTGTACAGAGTATAAATAAGTAGTGTGCAGTAGCATGGTATCCGGGTCCAAGGAGGTCATTGCTCCTCTGTGCTCAGGTCTCATCAGACTAATCATGGATTGCAATGCACCCTTCAGAATGTAGAGGGCCAGGCACTTGCAACAGCTTGAGCGACCACAGAGGTTCTTCAGAGAAAAAATACAGGGAGTAAAGTCCCATCTCAGAGCCCTGTCCCCTGTACTCTGTTTCCTACAGACTGCTGCGTGGCGATCTATGCTTAGCCTAAAAGGCATCTTCAGATCCCACACATCCTCAAAACAAATAGCATTAGAAATATCTGATCTATGGCCCTAAACCTCATCAGTGACATAAACATGACATGGTGGTTGTATAGGTATGTGTCTCAAAGATTAGTGTCTGTAGGAAAGGCTGCCCATCCGTGTGAAGCAAAGCTCATCCCTAAGCCAATTCAAATGTAACTTGGACCAGTGGATGGGAAATTGCAAATTTACCCCAGGTTTGTCACCTATGTCCCTAATCGAGAGGGGTAGCCTGTGAAGGCTTGATGTATACAAGTCTATATATTTAACTGTAAAATTCCTTGGAGTGTTGACAGCAATATTTTAATAAATTTGGGTAAGCCTAGCTAGGCTTAAAATGTCTCTTGGTCTGATAACCTATTCCTCACCTATGAACCTATGACAACCTAAGTTCCTTGTTGTTTAGCCTTTACTCCATTTAGTCATAGCACTGCACTCAGACATGGCTAGGCTATGTTTATACCACTGATCAGTTTTTAAGAAATGTGCTGTATTTCAGTCTGTGGAACTACAGATGTTTACAGACCAACAGAATATGGGGTGCTTTCAGTCCTTTTTCTATTCATTTAGGTATGTTCAATTAGGATATACAAGTTAAGGTTCTTGTACAGTTAGGTATTAGGAGTTCATTTGTCCATGTCCTCTTATCTAGAAACCATTTTAGGTAAAGTTTGTATTATGGATCAACCACTTGCACAGCCTGAGACCATATGCAATTCACTAAGACTCATTTAAACTCCCAGAGAAACAAGTGCTGTTTAAGTATCTTTTACATTTTGAAATAGATTGTAAATATATAGTCTGAAGCAGTATGAGAATAGAGTTCCTTGGACCATGGGTGGTTTTCAGGTCAAGCCCCCCAGTATTTTGTTTTCTGGGAACTGAGTAAATGCATGTGCTCTTGTAATTAGTTTATTAAATTTGTCACACGAATGCAAAGTGCTTTAAGGCAGACTTTAAACTGAGCAAATGAGGGCAACTTACTTTCATCCACAGCACGATTAACACCCCAACAACAGAGAAAAAATAAGTATTCCAGTTTATTTCTTACAAAGGCACCCTAGCCCGTAATGCTAGAATTTAAACTGAGCAAATGAAGATGGTAAGTGACTTTATCCACAACGCAGCTAGCCCCCCAACAGTGGTTGCCTATCACAGTATTAAAGAGAGTAAATATTCAAATGTATCGCGCACAAATGCACACTAGTGCTTAATACCAGACTTTAACTTGAGAAAATTAAGAGGAAAAGTTACTTTCACACACAGCAATTTAAACTGAGCAAATGAAGATGGTAAGTGACTTTATCCACAACGCAGCTAGCCCCCCAACAGTGGTTGCCTATCACAGTATTAAAGAGAGTAAATATTCAAATGTATCGCGCACAAATGCACACTAGTGCTTAATACCAGACTTTAACTTGAGAAAATTAAGAGGAAAAGTTACTTTCACACACAGCAGAGCAAGCCCTTACACCAATCTGGTTGTCTGCCAACATATTAACATTTACAAAAAAAAGGAAAAATAAGAGTAACTATCCGAGATTATTTCACAAAATGCATGCTATGCCTTAATGCCGGACTTTAAACTGAGCAACTGAAGAGGGCAAGTTTTCATACACAGCACAGGTAGTCCCCCCCCCCAAAAAAAAAAACCCCGATAATAAATAAGTGAATATCATCCATATTTAAAAATATTATTGTTCCCATGTATTCAGAACAGATCATACCAATAATAAAATACAGTGCCCCCTTTAGAATGTACATACCTTACATCTGAAAATATCTCAAAAAGTCTTTAAAAAACAGGATCACAAGCTTAAAACCCTTAAGCTACATGAAAAGACTAGAGACACTTTCTTTTTATTGTGTTTTACAGGCTCTTCAAAGGAGATCTATGCCTTGCCTTCTAGGCAATTGGGGACCCACAAAATAGATTCACAGATCGAACAGTCCCAAACACCACATCTAAAACTTGCTTCAGCAGATCAATAAAAGAAGGTGAAGAGACAGATTCATCACTCAGCATCTCCTTCACCTCTAGAATAGAATCACCCTGCAAATTAAGTAGTGTAAATGCACGATCATCCTTCAAATGAGACCTGGTCTACCTCTCCTTGAGAAGGGAAGTACAGTCTAGGGTGGGAACTGGCAGGGTATAATGGTTGCAAGATTTGCTAGCCTTCAATTTCCAATGAGTCCTGTGATCTGAGAATAGATTAGCTTTGGGCTACATTTGGGGAGAAATGAGGAGGGGAGTATAATGTCTCAGAATAAGAAAAGGTACTGAACCTGGGAACAGTCAACCAAATAAAATCACTTGAAAGTTCTGCTCCACAAACGTAACAAAGCACCAGCACAATGAATTTACCTTTTTCTTCCAAATGGTTTATTAATATAAAAAAAATCAACTGTCAGGTTAAGCGCTTTCATCTATCAAGACTTCATCAGAAAGCGCTTAACCTGACAGTTGATTTTTTTTTTTATATTAATAAACCATTTGGAAGAAGGAAAAAGGAGGTGGCATAATTTTTTGTGCTGGTGCTTTGTTACGTTTGTGGAGCAGAACTTTCAAGTGATTTTATTCTCAGAATAAGAAAGCGGTGCTGGAAGAAAGGAAAGCTAAAAGGCTAGAGGATGGGAGAAGATGCTAACAAAACACTGGAGTATACTGCTATAAAGACAAGAAATTTCATCCAGCAGGTTGATCAAACCTAGAAAAGAAGGTTATTACTGAACTAAGGAAAGACGAAAGGATTTTCAGACGCTTTAGAAAATACAGCAGAAAGTAGCAGATTACGCCAGTAGAGGGTAATATCTAAATGCTGCACATTAAGATGTTCAGTTACCAGATTTTGAGGAGAGAGCAGGTTTGGAATGGGGCAAATAAATTGGTGGAGCAAGAGCTACAAAGAAGAAAGAAACTCAAGACTCTCTAATAAATAAATATGTTACAAGGTCCAGCTGAATCACCTCAGTATGTGCACAGAGTAACCCATGATGTGGAGTGAGTCTGACAAAATGTTATGGCCCTTTTTTGGCAAAAATACTTGGTTAGTGAAAATGTCAGAACTCTTAGTTTCACATCCATTCAGAGAAAGACATGGAAACAACTATGCATAGTGGACTGTTGAAGTTCCTAAATACTGGTGTATTAGCTAGTGTTTGACAGCTTAGCTTGCTAGTATAATTTAATATGGGTCTGTCACAAAGGCCACTAAAGACTTGGACAAGGTCTAGTGAGTCCGTACAGTGTGTCTGGACTTCACTAGAACTCTATCAGCATGTTAAGAACAGTACATAGTATGGAGGTGGGGTCAGTCCCAGGGTGGTACTGTGGATTAGAGTCTGACTGTCTTATTTGGTAGTACAGGAGATTTGTGAGTAGGGGGGTTTAAAGAGAGAAAATCAGTAAGCAGTGCATTGTCATATAGTTCAGGACTGTCTAAACAGTCACCAAATGGAACACAGAATACCAATCCTGTTATGTGTGATATACACAATTAAGGTAAGCCGTCATGAAGAACAGTAGATAAGTTACCAAATAACGTAGATCAGATCGCCTGAACATGTTTGTTTGTTTTTTTTTTTCCTGTTTACCTTGGCCCACTACCATTAGCTGGATCCAGGTACCCATTCTCGGTGTCTGAAAACCTGACAGAACACAGGAGTATCCAGGAACACTATAGTCCTGATGGGAGGGAGGCTACTACTTTGGACATCTGATAAACTCCCATCCCCACATAGTGTCCAAGATAAGAAGACAAGAAGGTGTACAGATGTTCTAAACCAACTTTCCTAGAAGTAGTGAATATAGTAGCAGAAATAAAACAGCTGGAACTGGGATCTTTAGAAAAGGGGTAGGTGCAAATTACATAGAAAAAAATGGAATTATGGGAACAATACATGCAGAGGAGGAACGAGGTTTAAAAGATGGCAGGATGTTCATGAGCTTTTTAATGTTTGACTGACAATGACTGGATAGATTATAATTGATGTATAAAGTCTGCCACTAAAATTATGTCAATATGGTTTGTTTTCGTTTATGTAAATGTAAGATTGCCTGTGTCATGCATGATAATTTATTTAATGAAGGTGTTTCTTGTTTAAAAAAAAAGTGTACAGATTTTGCAGCAAAGGTACCCCAGCTGAGAACAAAACAATAGTACTGAACACTGTTGGGCAGTAATGTAAACCACTGTGCTAGACTACTACCCATATACACTTCAGGTTATGCAGAAATCCTCCTTTTCAGGCTGGATGTCTAATTTAGCAACTTATAGCAATGAGCTGGACTAAGCAATAGTCTTTAGGCACATGCTTGACACCTAAAACCTTCCAATGTACATTGACTGTGCCACAACCAGAAAAAATATTGAAAAATCACACCTGTTTAGATGGGGGGTTTACATGTACACAGGTTAATAAGTTCACAACACTAGATACTTCTGGAAGTACATCAAAATGGAAACGTGATAATGCATGCCATAGTCTTGTTGATAACTCTACTGAATATTTTACAGTTACGTAGCATGTGACATGCATATCCCAAAAGTAGTAACATCTTAGCTTCATAAGTAATAAGGCAGTCAGTCTACAGACCATTACAAGTCTAGCTAATTGATACCATAATTTGCTTCTTTTGCCGTAGCGATTCTGGTGGTGTGTAGAGGCAGCATCTCAATGTTTGCTAAACGTGGATTTTGCATAAAGGATCCCTGACCTGCCAGTTTCACCTGTGCAGACCTCAGACATCACCATCGTTCAGCTGAAGACTTAATGCACATCCGCCGTTTCTGGCTGAACAGTTCTACAGGAATTTAAACTCTCAGCACATGTTTAATATCATATGCATATTCCTAGAAAATATCTGTATCTGTAAAGTGCTTCCACACCACCAAGCCGAATCTCTGCCCTTCTTCTTTCTGTTCTGTCCCATCTCTAACCTGCTTCTATACTCCTGTCTTTCTAAGGTAATTTACTACTGTGACTTTTAGCTGCTTTTCCGCTGTAGTTTGTTCCATTATCTATATCCCTGTCCACTTCTCGCACACCTTTCCTTACAAGTCTCACTGCATACATTTTTCTGCGTTTAACCTGCCAGTATTTTCCACATACCACAGTGTACACCCCTACCTACTCCACCCCATATTCTCTATACAGTTAGTAGCTCACTCCATACTTGCTCCCAAGCATGTACCACTACTCCACAATAATAGTCTTAGCTGCAATGACCTCCGTATTAATAATACTCACTCAACATCACTTCCACAGATTACCCCAAAAATAGTTGACCCCCCACTGATTATTCTTCCAGCTACCAAGTACACCATCACAGCTTCCAGAATATCAATTGTTTCTGTACTACTTACCCTCTTTTCTTAGTCCCTAAACTCCTGGGTTCTCCACACAGTACACCCTATCTCATACCACTTACATCCACCCCTCTAAAAAGCTGAACAATATATACTCCTATCTAATCTCTCTACTGTCACAATGCGGTGACATCCATCCTAACCCTGGCCGTACCACTAATCATCCCTACAGAACACCCCATAATAAATTTAAACTTTGACCCTCAACATCAGAAGCCTAGGAAACAAAGCATCCCCCTTTCATGCCTGGATAGATTGGTACAAGCATGATATATTGGCCATTACTGAAACCTGGCTAAAGCTTAACATACCTGACTGAATTCCTGCCTCCCAACTACAGCATATTCAAGTCTGATAGAACCCATAAGAAAGGAGGAGGCATAGCATTACTGTGTCCTGACAACTTTATCACACTGTACATAAATGATACCCCAACTTTTTTTTCAGCAGAATTGCTGATATCCTTCCTAAACCTTACTAATTCAAAGAAAATCTACATAATTGTTCTCTACATCCCCCCCAGATCATAACACTCCTATTCTAGAAGACATACTCTCCTGGACCACCCAAACATTTCAGCATGAAACTATCAGTGTGATAGTCAATTTTTCATCTCGTCCTTATATGTGGGTCCGAATCTGATCCATCGGATCCAACTCCGCTGTTACTAAACTCATGGCAACCAAAAAGCTCTTGGATACCTCCCCTTACCCACAACGTATCTCTCCCTGTTACCCCAGATCTCATTTGCTGCTTCGCGAAGACGTGGCCTAAATCTCTAGCTCTTGGATTGTCAGGTAATATTTACAATAATTTTTTTCATTTTCTTTCCCAATTCTTGATTGTTTTTGTGTGGTTAAGTTTCTCATATCTCCCCTTTGTCTCTGAAGTCTTCTTTCAAGTAGTAACCACTTTTTTATTAGGTTGCTTTCACTTTCTTTCGCTTTTCCTTGCTAGTAACCTTTTTTTTTTTTTTTTAATAGTTTGCTCTTCCTTCTCCCCTATATCCCTAGCAGTATTCTTACTACTGTTAGTAGTTTCACCTTTCCCTCTGTTTCCTTATTTTAAAAAAAAAAACTTTACTATTTCTCTCTTTAGTGTGCATGTGTGTGTGTGGGTGTATTCTCTGCCTTTCCTTTTCTTCATGGCTGAGAAGCAGATAAGCCAGCAGGCTTTAAAAAAATGCACAAAGTTGTTCTTCTTTCGGCTTTTCCCAGTTAGGGGTCGCCACAGCGGATCTCTGGTCCACTAATGATTGGCAGTAGATTTTTTTTTTTTTTTTTTTTTTTTTTTTTTTTTTACAGTGCCGAGGTGCCCTACGCATGTCTTTCGAACGCCGCTCTACCACAGGGAGGGCATGCAGACGCCACACAGAAGGCGCTCCAGCCGAGAATCGAACAGGAGAGCCTCTTGCTATGAGGTGACAATGCTATCTCTGCACCACCACGGCTATCCATTTAATAATACACAAAGTGCAGTCACAAAATTCGCCTCAGTGACTCATACTCCCTGTGCATATACTGTCTGGGTCCCCTTCATCTGCGGGAAGATTGTGCTGTTTGCCATTCCTTCAACCACAGGGCTTTGGCTGAAAGGAAGAATAAGCTAATTTTGAGGGGTATGCTACCATCTGCGTTCGAAGAGATAATTTCTGGTAGTGATCCCAAATCTGTAAATGAAACAGCTACAGGGTCCACAGTTAAATCCACACAGCAGTAACTTGAAGTAAAAATTCCATGCAATAAATCCACAAAGTACCAACCGTTTAATGAAGGGCTTTTCGTCCTGCAGATTGCAAGAACTTCTTCAGATAAAATAATACAACTTTACCCTGTTTAAAATTCACTCCACTTACATCATGTGTTCACTCTGAACCAATTACCACTCCTTCCTTTACACAGGTTAAGTTAAACCCCTACTACCCTTTTTCAAAAATTATCCAAATGCATGTCATTGTTCAGAAAAAAACAAGTAATCTCCGTGGTATCCCCGAAGTCTTAAAACAACCCACTAAACAAGTTTTGTTTTACTTGGATCACTTGTCTGTGTACTTGAAGGAATTTCGACTAGAAACAGACTGCCTGCCTTGCTTGGATTACTTTTGAATACTTAGTAATTCTGTACAATTATATATTTTTTATTATTTATTTATTTTTACTTAAGACGAGTTTGTTCGCCACTTCTACTACTATTGTCTGATCTGATTAATATAGTAATTAACTAGAGATATATGGACTGAAAATCTTCCACACAGAAGTTTCTTACACTGTTTTGTTTCATTGTTGTTCAAACAGACTTCTGTTGTAAAAAAAATGGAAAATGTACCTATTAAAAACAAACATTATCTACTTAGACTTTTTAATTTTAAAATACATAAAATAGAACAAATTTCATTGATACCAGGATATTGGCATGCATTTGTACGTAACTGCCACATAAGTTCAAGTCTTTCTAAAATAAGGGAGTCTGGACCTCCTCTAATATCTGTTATAACTTGGTCTAGCGCTCTAAACATGAGCCTATGTTCTGGGTATTCAGAAATATGTCTTGCTAGTGCGTTTTCTTGTTTCTCCCTACTTATACTATAAAGGTGTTCGTACACTCTCTCTCTCTCTTAACTTTCGATCAGTTTTCCCTACATAGAATACTGGACAGTGTTGGCATCTAGCTACATAAACTATCATTTTCGATTAACAATCGAATCTCTTCTTTGTGTAGTATTTTCTGTCCCTTAGTTTTGATATACTTGTCCTACTTCTATATGCGTACAATAGTTACACATCCCGCGCTTTGCCATACCTGGATTTCTAGGTAATTTGGTGGTTTGGGTCTCCAACATATTTTTCATATTCTTTCCTCTCAAACATAATTTGTGATGGAATTGGAAGTTTGTTCACAATAAATGTGTCACCCTGTAATAAATTCCAGTTTTTAAAAATGATGTTCTTAAAAGTCCCATGCATTCAGACTATATGTTGTAATAAAACTGTATTTCATGTAATGTCTTTCTGACCTATCTACCTCACTGTTTGTCATTGACCAAGATTTGCCTATAACTTTGATCTAAAATAGGCTTATATAGTCCCCTAGTTCTTTGGTTTTGTACTTGTGTTAGTTGCATGATGAGGGAATCAGGGTAACCTGTACTCAGAAACATCTCCCTCAAATTTTCGCATTCTGCATAGAAATCTATGCTCAGCATTCTGGCTGCCCTAATTGGCCTTTCACTACTGACCTTTTTTGGTGGTATGGGTGGCAGCTAGAATAGTGTAAAAGTGCTGGAATATGTCTCTTTCCTATAGATTTTACCTATATATCTTCCTTGACTTTTATCTTTTTTCAGTTCAGTGTCTAGATATGCAATACTGTCCTGTCCAAAATTATAAGTGAACTGCAAAAATTCTGTTGAAATTAAGGTGGTTCACTAAGTCTTATGCTGTCTTGACATCACAACACTCCTTTAAGGATAATAAAGATGTCATCCAGGATTCTTGTAGAGAAGTTCACTGATCTGTGGGTAATTCTGGATATATTCTTGCTCCCAGTATGGAAGTTCACTAATCTGTGGGTTCTTTTGGATATATTCTTACTCCCAGTATGCCATGACCAAGTTTGAAAAACTGGCTCCACATGACGAACCCATTCCCACACCTATTCTTTGTAAGTAAAAGTCATTATCAAACGTAATATAGTTGTTAATGAGAATGATGTCATGTAGTTCCTCCACTAGACTTACTTCTGTTGTTGGTGCCCCTTTAGATCTCATTACGTAGGATACCCACTCAATCCCTACAGTATGTGGACAGATGTGTACAGGTCTTTCACGTGTATGGTTAGGAAATTATATTTTTCCTTGTATTACAAATTATTTGTCACGTAAGAAAGACCATGAGTCTTTAGAAATCTGACTCTCTTGGCTAGTGTACTTTTTCAGTATTGAATCTAATGCCTTTGCACATGAATATGTTGTACTATTCCGTGCATCTACTAAAGGTCTTCTTGGGGGGGGGGGGGTTCTATGCTTTTATGCACTTTGGGAATACCAAACAAGAGGGGAATTCTAGGGGCTGGCATAATTAAGAAGTTGTACATCTGTCTATTTTTGCCTCAATAAACATGTCGTTAATGTATGCTCTAATTCGGGAGTAAGCCACATTTAATTCATTCTTGGAAATTTTTGCATAAGTTTTACTCTGTAGCATACTTTTCATTCTGTTCACAGTCTTCTGTCTGCATTATTACCAGTCCTCCCCCCTTGTCTGGTTTCATCACTCAAACAGGCAGTTTTTTAACTCAATGAACGCTTGCCATCCTGTTTTGTCAGTATTAAAATCACTGTACTTCAATTTATTAACTTCTAAACAGTTCCTGAAAGCTATTTCACAATTTCTTTCAAAAAGTGCCACTGTGGGGTGCATGGGAGGGTTATAAGTGCTTGCTATTCAAAAAACATTCTTATACGCATGTTGCCCTAACAAAGCAGCAAGGTTAACTTTCTTCACGAAAAGTTTAAGGTCTAATAAAGTTTTTGCCATGTCTGCATTACTTGCAGGTACAAAAGTCTGTCCTTTCGCTAAAAGTTCCACTAATTTGGGCTGTAATGAGAAACTAGAGTAATTGTAAACTTTGAAGTCTTTCTTTTCATTTTCTATGATGTTACAGTACCTGTTTGCATTGTAAAGTTCAGTATTTACCTTCTCTGCCTGCGTCTGTCGTTGCCTCGTTGTGCCCTCCCTCTCCAAGGGTTGTGGTTTTGCGCTTGGTTGTGAAACTTTACAGCATATTGTCCCTGACTGTTCATGTTGTTTAGATGATTTTCAGATGTAGATGCTTGGTTATTACTATTGATCCTTTTGCTTCTTTGTGGGGGAAGCCCTGGTTGCCATTTATGTTAACGTTGGTCTATGTCGCCACGTTTGCTTCTGTATTTAAATTAGCTCCTCCTTGCTGCCAGTTTTGACCAGTCAAATTCCCTACTTGCGGTGATGGTGATTTAGGGTAGGCTGAACCGTTACTGTAAACGAAAAACATACTCCACAAGAGACATGTTTACTAAAAACGTCTGAAGAAGTTAGGAGAAGTGTTTCCTAACGAAAAGCACTTTATACTTTGTGACTTGGATTCTGTGCAGCCAGATCGTTATTAACTTTTTATTGCTTGGCAGTTACCAGAGTGTACACCGGACTACTGATTGCTGTAAGCTTGTTTTACTCGGCTATTAAACCTTGTTGGACTTTGCAGTGTACACTCGTCTTGTCTTGTGCCTATTGAACCGTTACTGTAGTCCGCCCTGTCCCTGTTCAGTTTTTGATTTTTGTAAAACATAGTTTCTCCATGTGTTGATCTATACTACTGAATGTCCTGTTATACTCAAAGGGATACCACTCAAAGTCAGCATCCACTTTTATTTCATTGTCCACGTTTACAATACCTTTTGCTAAATTATTTGTGGCAATCTGATAGTGTTTTAACATTAGCTCTAATAGTTCAAATCCATGCCTGTCGAACAGTTTAATTAAATTTTGATGGAACACTGAACCCTCAAGGCCTGTCGGGTATTGCCAGACATGCAGTCCCTTGGGAACTATTCTTTTATGCACTCACGGAAATATGTTATTTCAAGTTGCAGTTTCTTATGCTTTAAAAGTTTATAGTCCAATGTTTTTAAATTTGTTGTGATACTGTTATTCCCCCCAGCCAAATGCCCCTGTTGTACTGCTGATCCTTGGTTACTTAATATTAAAGGTTCACTTAACCAGGGAGTAATATTTGGAGCCCAAATAAGCCTCAGGGTTGTCTCAGCGTTAGTTACTGTTCTATTAGTTTGCACAGTCTCAAAATGTATTGTAGAATTTTCACTCAGTATACCTGTACAAGTCATATTTGAGGTGGAAGGTGTTTTGGCTGAAAGGGTAGCACTGGACTGTCCTACCCTTATTTGGTATACAGTGTTCATGCTGTTCCTTGACTGATTTTGTGCCCCAACTTCGCCTAGCGAGTCCAGTTTTGTTAAGTTTTGTACTCTTTGGGAAAGCAACCCCACGAGCACTGTTAAATTGCTTAAGTCCTCGTTTTGTGACAAGGATGTTTGAGTACTGTTAGTCCCCTCTGTAGCCATTTTACCACAACACACACACACTTCGACCAAAAACCAGGAAAGAACCAACAATTCCTAAATTAAACAAACAGCTACAGGGTCCACACAGCAGTAACTTGAAGTAAAAATTCCACGCAATAAATCCACAAAGTACCAACCGTTTAATGAAGCACTTTTGTCCTGCAGATTGCAAGAACTTCAAGAAGTTCTTGCAATCTGCAGGATGAAAAGTGCTTCATTAAACAGTTGGTTGTTATTTTGTGGATTTATTGCATGGAATTTTTACTTAGTTACTGCTGTGTGGGTTTAACTGTGGACCCTGTAGCGGTTTGTTTCATTTAGGAACTGTTGGTTCTTTCCTGGTTTTTATCCCAAATCTGTGACATCTTCTAAGTCTAAGTTGGCTCATTCTTGCCCTGCCTCTTCTTTTTCTTCCAAAAGTGGTAATAGAGGAAAGAAGAGGACTTCTTCAGCTCAGACAGATCCTTCGGAGCCGAGATCTAAGACTTTGAAACCTTCCAAATCTTCTGAATCAGTGGCTCGGTCGGAACCTTCATCCCTGAGCATTTCTCTGTTGAATCCAGCTTCTTTGGCCCAGAGTCTATTTGGTAAGGATAGATCAGATCCATTGACGTTGACTCTGACCACCAGCCCCTTTAATCCAGTTATGACTTTTCCAAGGATATGGTACTCCCTGACTATAGACCCTGTTCCTTTGAGGGCAGCATCCCCCCTTTTTGAGTAGGCCTAAATCCCCATCAATGTCCTCTTCCCATTCAACCAGGAGCCTTACTGAAGAAGACATGGAGTGAATGGTACAGAAGATCTTGTTGATGCAGGGCATCACTTAAGGCCCCCTCGGCTCCGACCCATATGGCTCAAGGTGTACCCAAGCCATCCACTCCCCCACTTAACTCCTCCTCTGACTTCAGGGCAAGCTTCAGTGTCATCAGAGCAGATATGCCCAGTGTCTTTCAGATTCATAAATGGGTACTAGGCTATCGGCCCTGGGGCCTATATAAGCCTAGCCAAAAAGGTACCCTGGTTTTTGCCACCCAAGAAAATTATTTTCCTGTGCCGCTGTCAAGCAGAGCCACAGAGGTGATCCCCAGGGTGAATTTCCTATTTCCCATCCAATCATCAAGCTTTTTCTTGAAGAGTAGTAATGAGGAGCTTTGTTTGATATAGATAGGTAGTTTGTTCCAGAGTATGAGAAGTCTGTGGGACAGGAATCTATCCCTCCAGCATGTTCTGTTTATTGTGGTGACAAGGTTTAGGTCCCTGGAGCATGTAGCTCGGATGGATTGGGATTTCTTTAAGTGGAGCATGTCCCAACAACTTTGAGTTTGACATAGCTTTGTATGTTAGGCAGAGATGGCCTCTGAGTAGGCAATATGTGACGGAGTAAAGCTGGAGTTTTTTGAGACTGTCTGCGTAGGGCATCTGCTTGAGGTGGGTAATCTTCTTTGTGAGGTATTTCTGCGGCCTTTCCAGTTGTTGTAGATGTCTTGTGAGGTACATACCAAAAGAGTGTTGTACTCTATAATGGGTCTAATGAGTGACGATCTAGATATCCAGTAACGAGTGACTCTTCAGTTAGTAAACATTCCTTCAGAGCAAAATGTATTGGCAGACTCTTGAGCAGATCTAGTACACAGGCTCACAAAGGGATGCTTCACAGAGATGTGTTTCTGGACATTGCCCATCAGTGGGGTAGTCCACAGGTAGATCTTTTTACCTCCCCTTTGAACAGTAACTTCCTCTGTCTTTTTTTGTGCCGCAGTCCCAAGTCCTCTGGCTTGCAAGGTGGATGCCATATTTTTCCTCAGAAGGGGATGTTTCTCTATGCCTTCCCTCTTATTCCAAGAGTCTTGCTTAAGATACAGCAAGATTCCCATAAATCTTGCTGGTGACTTCCTTTTGGCCCAGACGGCATTGTTTTCCTTTCTTCTTCACCTAGCCGAGGCGATCAACCACAAGTTATTCACAGGGTGTCCCTTCTCACACAAGACAAAGGGTCCCTGATCCATCCCCACTTGTCCACTCTTCAGCTGACACTATGCGGGATAGGGTTTTGATCTCTTTTAGGCACCTTTTTTCTGAGAGCGTGCTTAGGGTTCTGCAGGAGGCCAGGAAATCGTATTTATCCAAATGGAAGAGATTTTCTGTCTGGTGCCTTTCTCGTAGCCAGGATCCATTTTCTGTCGGGGTCCCTCTGGTTCTTTTTGTAAATTGCTCCATGCTGGGGTAAGGTCAAACAGTTTCTTAAAGACATCTTTCATATCAGCCTCCCAGGAAGCCTATTCCACCTCCCTGAGACCTCAGTTTTGTACTTGAAAAATTGACTTGGGCTCCTTTTGAGCCTGCAGCTTCAGCTTCCTTGCAACATTATACTTGGACTATTCTTCTTTTGGCCTTTACTTCAGCTAAGAGTCCCTAAACTTCAGGCTCTATGGCTGTTCCTCCATTCTTAGTTTTCATAGGGACAGGTTGTCTCTTTGTACTAATCCTCCATTTATGGCCAAGGTGGTTAATGAGTTGTCTCTTAATCAGCATATTAATTTGCCCTTCTTTGTTTCCTTCTGCACAGGCTGCTAGTGAAAAGGCTCTTCACACTTTGGATTTGCTTATATAGCTCAGAAATTATTTGGATAATAGTACAGCCATTCAGAAATCTGAGCAACTTTTTGTTTCTTTTCATCCCAAATGTCCAGGTTTGGCTGTCTAAGCCAGCCATGTCATACTCCCATCTCTAAAGCCATTTCTTTTTGTTACTCTTTTCATAGAAAATGTCTTTTTACCTCCGTAAAGGCTCATTCTGCTAGAGCTGTTGCTTTCTCTGGTGCCTTTTTCAAAGCATTGGATACCAATTCCATCCCTGAAGCTGCTACTTGGACTTCTGTCCATACCTTCACTAAGCATTACAAATCGGATGCCGTTTCTAGAACAAGAGCTGACTTTGCCAAAGCTGTCTTGCATGGGTTTCTAGAGGGCTCCTCTGTGGCTTCTTCCCAAGTTTCCTCTTGAGCTTTTGTACTCTCCGTTTGGTGAAGAATACTGCAATAGTAATATGGAAGGACGTAGTACAGTTGTGCAAATTCTTACCATAACAGTAGATGTCTTTCTCTTCACTGTCATAGTATTCCTCGCTCCCTCCTCCCCCTTCTGTTCTGCCCTTTTCCTTCTGTCTTCCTGGCCTGGATTTCTTTTCCTTTTTCTCCTTCTGGATGCACATTTTCCTTCTAGTTCCTAGGAATATTTTTCCTCCTGGGGCTTTCAGTTGTGAGGTCTGTACGTCTGTACATCACCTTTATGGCCCTATGCCTTGAACGGGGAGCATACGTGTGTGATGTAAGACATCTGTAAGATCCTAAAGGAATCCCTTTTGTAATGAGTACTGCAACAGTGAAGAGGAAGAAATCTACTGTTATGGTAAGATTTTACACAACTGTACTGTCCCTATTGCCATGACAACCCAGAACTTGTGGAAAGTAGTGTGCTGGGAATCCAACAGCCAGCTTGTTCCAAAACAGCACCATCTTTGTTGTAAAAATATATGAATGGAAAGAGAGCATGGCTTTTGCTATTTTCCTGTATTTCGTTTGTGTTCCTTGAAAAAATGCTTAATCACCATTTGGGACAAAACTTTTGTGTTCCTTGAAAAAAAATCACTGTTTGGGACAAAACTGAAATACTTTGCTAACCGAATAACTGATTGACTTACTCCCTTTTCCGCATATCTGTTTAGTCTGGGAGCCAGGATGTACTCGCATTCTTGTATATACGTGAAAAATGAAGACCGGAAGTGATCAGCCCACCCAGACCAAGTCCCTGAAAGTTTTTTTGTGTAACAGGAATAGTTTTGGAGCCTAGTGCTCCTTCATCTCTCAGTCTTTATGCTGAGTGCTTGCTTCAGTGATGGTGAACCTTTTGGGCACTGCCTGTCGAAAATTCAGAAAATGCCTATCTTGACTCTGCTGGCTTGTCACCCCCCCCCCCCCCAAACAAAAGAGAAACAATTCTTTACATATTCATTTATTTAAAAGAAATACAGTCCAATTGTGTGCTGGCATGTATTGTAAAAGTAAAAGAAAAATCAGTGACTTACAATTAGAGGAAATGATATGCTCACTGAAAATTGGACTTAAAACGATGCACCAAAAATTGCCCAAGTTTTAATAGTAATATTGAATTGAACTGCAAAAATATGGAACGCATTGTATTTCATTTGATTGACATCAGTTGTTGACTTTTTTGTTGCTGAGTTTTAATAGATAATTGCAGGGTCACATTTTTTTTATTTTGTTCATTCAGTTTCTTTTGTAATTTGGGTGTTGGTGAACGCTGGTGTGTCACCCAAAACATCATGGCTTGTCACCTTTGACACATGTCATAGGTCCTTCATCACTGGTTTACTGCCTACCCTTCTTAGTACTTCTGTCCCAGGGAGTGTGCATGTATATGACACAATCTCAGAACTTGAATTACCTTGAGTAGCCAGCCAGCAGCATTCATGCACCTTACATAGTTGGGACACTTTCTTCCTAAGATACTGCTGTGTTTCCCATTAATACCTCAGCCTTGACATTATAAGCAACACATGAGGGATGTCCCCATATGAAATCTCACAGGGTATGCATAACAGAGTACCACTGAGTTAAAGGCTGCCTAATGGCAGAATGTCACTCCAGTCCTGGACAGCCAGACATGAGCAAATCACTGTCAACCATTTACTGTAAACAGCAGCAAGGAACAGAAAACAGTAATTAAAGCTTAGGGCAACCCAGGTTGAATCCGCACCACCCTTCTAGAAGTAAATGCCTGAACTGTGACTTCAGTTATATAAAAAAAGTAAGATGAGGATTGATGTGCTGAGTACATGTTATAATCCACAAACCTATAAATTGTATTGCTTTCTAGAGTTGCTGAGCTACACTTTTGTGTGTTGCACTGGAATGAACTTCAGGTCATTATTGCATTAATGTGCTTGTTAAAGAAAATCAAAGATATTCCAGTTAAAGTGAGGTTTTGGTAGCCAGGGAAGACATGATCACATCAGTAAGGAAAAAAAGATGGTAGTAGCAATTTAGACATGCTTGTCTTGACAAACTGTAAAAGTTGATGGTTGTCTTAGACATTACATTTCCTAATGTTTATTGCTTTTAGAAAAAATGGAATAGTTGTAAAACAGTTATTCAGTATATCATTTTGTTTTATAGGTTCATAGGTAGATACTAGGCTATTGGCCCTAGAACCTATATAAGCCTAGCCAAAAAGGTATCATGTCTTTCGCCACCCAAGAAAATTATTTTGCTGTGCCCCTGTCGAGCAGAGCCTAAGAAGTGATCCCTGGGGTGAATTTCTTATTTCCCATCCAGTCATCAAGATTTTTCTTGAAGAGTGCTAATGAGGAGCTTTGTTTGATATAGAGTATGGGAAGTCTCTGGGACAGGAATCTATCCTTCTAGCATGTTCTGTTTATTGTGGTGACAAGGTTTAGGTCCCTAGAGCCTGTAGCTCAGAGGGATTGAGATTTCTTTAAGTGGAGCATGTCCAACAGCTCTGGGTTTGACACAGCTTTGTATGTTATGCAGAGATCGCCTCTGAGTAGGCGATATTCAATGAAGTAAAGCTGGAGTTTTTTGAGACTGTCTGCGTAGGGCATCTGTTTGAGGCCGGTAATCCTCTTTGTGAGGTATTTCTGTGACCTTTCCAGTTGTTGATGTCGTCTTATGAGGTACATACCAAAAGGGGCGTTGTACTCTATAAAGGGTCTAATGAGTGACGAGTAGAGGGGAACAATGACCTCTTTTTGTCCTGGATGAGAAACCTTTTGTGATGAGGTGTGCCATGTAGAAGGATTTCCTGACTACTGTGGCAATGTGATTATCAAAGGAGAGACTACTGTCCACCTATGTCCCAAGGTCTCTTATCATACTTTCGGTGTTAAGTAGACTACCGCCTATGTTGGTAGTTTATGGGTGCAGAGTTTTTACCAAAAGGGATGACCATGCACTTTTTGGCATTGAGCTTGAGACCATGGCTTTGACACCAGGCATCTGTCTCGGTGAAGCCCTTTTGTAGGATGTCCACATTGGTAGGAGTTTTGATTATGGCTCCTAGTTTGCAGTCGTCTGCGAATTTCATTAGCCAAAGACCTCCTGTGTTAGCCTGTACTTCAGAGAAGTAGATACCAAACAGGAGAGGACCCAGGACTGAACCGTGTGGTACTCCACTTGTCACTGTTCTGAAGTCTGATTTTAAAGTCTGCTACTTTCACAGTGTGTGTTCTGTCAGTGAGCCAGTTGGCAACCCATCTTGTGACATAGGGATTTATACCTAGTTTAGTGAGTTTATCTATAATTCCAGAGTGGGGGATGGTGTTGTCTTGGCGAGATCTAGATAGGCTGTGTGAACCACCTTACTCTCGTCTAAGGCTTTGGTGACTGCTTCAAAGAAGTCTATCAGGTTTAGGAGACATGATCTGCCTTTTACAAACCCGAACTGGGTGGTGTACAGAGTTTGGAGATTACCAATGTCTTTGTTTATAAGTTCCATGATGATACGTTCTATGGCCGTCAGGCTAATGAGGTGGTAGTTCCCGGGGTCCGTATTGGCTCCCCCTTTCTGGAGTGGGATAACAGTCACTGTGCACCATTCAGTGGGCACAAAGCCCGAGGTGAGGCTATGATTGAACATGGTACTTAGGTGGGGTGCCAGTTCGTTCTGTAGTTTGTGTAGAACGCAGCCTGGGATGTTGTCAGGTCCCAAGGATGCTGTGTTCTTTGCTTTGGAGAGTGTGTTTTTTACCTGTGCAGCTGTGATTACAGGAACTTTGCATTCTTCCAGTATAGAACTGGGCCCTTTAGGGGGTGAGGGGGGGGGGGTAAAGTTAGCACTGAACCTATCTGCCAGGATGTTGGACATATCAATTGGTTCTGTATATTTAATGCCATTGTGCTGTAACTCGGAGCAGATCTGAGTGTTGCCATTGAGATTCTTGACATAGCTGTAGAATGCTGTGCTGTGGTTATGTCAGATATGGTGGTATCAGAGTTGACAATAGCCCAATACCCTTTCTCAAGTAAATATTTTCCTGTTTTTTTAAGTGCTATTTCCTTCAGGCAGCAGTACCTTAAGTGTAATCATCAGCTATAGAATCACATGTCCATAGGTGATCGTAAATCCCATAGATCACTGTCAGAGTGTGATATTTAGGTGTTTAGCACCAATTGTCATTATTTGTATACACTACATCTGAAATGTTTTATACATTTATTTTTTTTAATTTGCTAATTGGAGTAGAACACTGATCCCAGATGGACCTGTTTCAGGCTCAGTTTGGGTGTACAACACCATACAGGTAAACAAACGATCAACAGAAAACATAAAATAGTACATTTTATTAGAGTATTTGGTGTCCTCATTTTAAAAGCTTCTTGTGTTTATGAATGACAAGGGTACTGTTTTGTAGAAAACGTGCAGTATGTTGGAACCACATTGATTGTTTTATGTTGTTCTGTATGTGATATGTAAAAGAAAGTGGAAGTGCATGTGTACTTTTGTGTTTCTTTGTAATTGAATTGCGTTTGCAGTGTTAAGCCATGGATTTGGATCTCAGTCTGTCGAAAGGCACTTAATCACAAATGAAAAAGAAGAAAATGCTGCTGATTGCTTGTATGCAAGTACTTTTCTGGGTGGACAAGCACCTTATACGTTCTATTTAGTAAGCTGTACCCCCTGCATTCCCTTCTCAGACCTTGAGGAAAGAGACTCCACCATGGCAGTGACTTCCACTACAAATATATGATTGGCTAAATGTGCTTTATTGCACTGGATTAACTCCGTGTCACTTGGAAAGGCATACTTCATTTTCATGTGTTATAGTGCTTGCATTTCAGTATATTAAGACAGGGTCAGTAAGTGTTCTGTTTGACAGAGCAACATTTCGGTATAGGACCAATGGTTGTTGGATGGGTGGTGGTGGAGTATTTACCATGTTATGTATCAGAGTGATATTGCCATACAAAACTTGGTGTTCTGGAGCAAAATGCTCTGCTGCTTGGGGAGGTATTTTAGCATGAGAGTAGATGAAAGTAAGCTGATGATAAAGTAATAGTTTCTCTTTTGAAGCCAAAGTAAACAGTTACTTTTGTCTTTTCTGTAGGAAGAATGCTGCTTGAAATCGGTGCAGCTGTGTTCTTAGGAGCAGTCATTTTAGTTTTTGTATTGCGGAGAAAAGAGGAGAGTTTGCCAATCACGGATGACTGGTGGGGAGAAGAGCCGATACCTGCTTCTGGGGAAGATGAAACTATTCATCCATTTAAAGTGCAGACATCCCGTGAAGTGATTGATGTAAGCTATGACTTGAATGAATACTTTGTATGTTTTTTTGATGAGCTCTAAGGTGTCTTCCATTTTGTTTATGTGCAGTTAATTTATGATTTTTACTCGCTTCATGCTGACTTGAGAGTATTTTAAGAAAAGGATATTTTATAATTGTAAGCTTTATCACTCATATATTTTTCAACTCCTTAGTAATAAAAGACTTATAGTAGCAATCTGTATTTTTTTTTTCTTTTTTGTGATGGAAGATATTGTCTTCACATGATTTTATGTTCTAGACTGTCTGTGTCAGGACCTTGCAGAGTAATTTTCTATGTTTGGCTGGAACTACCCATTTAGATTTGATGGAGCATAGGTAAATTTGGCATGCACAACTCATTATGTTCAGTGTTTTCGTCAAAGGTTTATACCAATCCTATATCTATGTCTGTCTTGCGTAGGTATATCTGTATCTGTTTAATATAGATTAAGGTTTAAAGACTAATCTTTATGGACATCATCTGGGTTTAAAGATCCCGGACATCATCTGGGTTTAAAGATCCCGTGTTTCTGAAGTATAGCCAAACTGTCCACTTATACTGTGCTGATGAGGTTGGCTTTATTGGCATGAGTGTAACCATAAAGATTTATAAAGTAAAAAAAAAGTTATGGACATTCAGAAGCTATGTAGCTGAAACGCTTGATGTCTTTAAGGGGTTATTTGCATATATCCCATGGGCTTCCATTATAGGAGGTTTAAGGTATTGCACAGTGAAGACTCTAGCTTAGCTGGGTTTTCTTGCAGTTTTTACTGAATGGTTTGTCTGTGACCTTTTAACCCTTTGGTTTGGATGTTAGTTGGGATATTGTGTAGGCACTTTAATCTTTATGGGCATCATCTGGGTTTTAAGATTCTCTGTTTCTGAAGTCTAGCCAAACTAGGAAGTCTAGCCAAACTATCCATTTATGCTGTGCTGATGAGGTCATTAAAAAGGCTGAAGCATTCATGTACACAGCTAGTTGGGTTTAGCTTTATTGGCATGGATATAACTATAAAGACTTAACAAATTAAAAAAAGTCATGGACATTTAGAAGCCAAGTAACTGAAACAGTTTGCACCCTTAGGGGGGTAATTTACAAATATCCCATGGGTCTCCATTACAGGAGGTTTAAGGTATCACACAGTGAAAACTGTAGCTTGGCTGGGGTTTTCCTTGCAGACTATAGATTACATCTTTAATGATGTCTTTGAGGTTGCTGACATCCTAACTCTTCTGACTCCATGTGTCGAGTTTGTCAGAGGCTTTTTTTTTGTCTATTTTTTTCTATCCTCTTCCTTTCAGAGAAGTCCCATCTGTTCATCCATCTTGGGTATTCCCCACTGAGTGTGAAAGCTGATTTAGGGAGGCCATCATACAAGCAGCCTCAGCAGTAGTCTGTGCTATTGCCAGCATCCCAGCAATGGTGGTATATTTATTATTGGCATAACCCATCCCTGGGCAGGGGGCAAGTGACCTGCATCACTACAAGAGACACTTTGCCCTCCAGATAGCTATTGCCCACCTGTGATATGGGCTATGGCTGAAAGCTAACCTCTGGACCATCCCCTGTTACCACCTCTACTGAAAGGGATTGTGGAATTGGATGGTCCCATTATGTCCCATGATGACAGACATGGCCATCCTCCCTAAGCCAGCTCCAATAGGTATCAGAGCCGCTGATCAAACTGGACTGTAGACGGGGCTTTATATGAGTATGCCAGTGGAGCTGGCTCAGGTTGATGAGAGGAATGCCCTCTTCAGCCTTAAGACAAGTCTTTGAGATCTTTTGCCCATACATTCTTTTAACTTGGGTTATATTTACTCGGACATCCTGTGCTTTAGTGTTGTCTCTTCTAGTTGTTTGTGTTAGTTTATTAATTTATGAATTGGGATTGTGCTGGTAGGATGAAAGAATGGAATGGAAAGTGCATTTCCAAGCTGGTGTAGTCTTAGAGTTAGTATACATAAGTGACAGGAGTGTGAAGGTGTAGTAGGCTTGCTTTCTTGAAAAAAAATGTTTTGGTGCTTTATAGGTAACTTATATTTCACTGAATTTTGAACGTGCAGTTAACATTGACAAGCAAGTATTCTTTTTCATTGTAAATCTGAGAAATTTAGTCTCAAGGCATCATAGAAGGAAGCTTTATAAGAAGTGAAGCCTTCTCCTCTTAGTTGCATTATTGTGATTTTTTTACTGCCTCATTACATATAATAAAAAATCACTGTCTCCTTTTTAAGTTATCTTCTTACTGACTGCACTTCATATGGTTGCATTACTGTTATTCTGCTGACTGTAGTGATTAATAAGTTGCTTCTTGTTGCTGTTGTATTGTTTTTCACTACAAGCAATACCCAAGATAATACTGCACTGTTACTAATACTAGTTTGGGTAATTTTACACTGTTTCCAGTAACTGATTTACCACATTTAACTTATCTTGGTTATTGATTTCATTTGTTTGATCTGAAGTTGTTGTGTTTCTGCTTGCTACTGATTGCTGTGCTGTTGCAATACAGTGCTCCACTAGAGAGCTCTAGATTAAATTATCTGATGTACTAGTGCTGCTTTTGCAATTGTTGTACTGCCCCTGCATTGTGCTAATTGTTGTACTGCCCTGCATTGTGCTAATTGCTGTACTGCCACTGCATTGTGCTAATTGCTGTACTGCCCCTGCATTGTAACTCTCTCATTTACAGTCACTGCGCATGGCACTGTTTGTGTAGCCTGCCTGCAGCTCTTGTTCTACAGTTAGTGCATCTGGAGCCGTTGGGTTAGACTATGTACTGTTCATTAATGCTACTAGTTGAAGACCAAATTAACATTATTATTTCAGCTCTTGATTGCATTTGATCTCACATTTGACTGTTGCACTGCTGTTTGTACTGATAGTTTTGCCCATTAGTTTTAAGTGCAGTACAATAATCTGATTTAAAACTGACACCTGCTACTAATCATTTTGTTGTGCTTACATATTGCACTTGTGAATACTATCGCTATTGCCTACCGTGTCCAGAGTCTACAGTACTGGCATCTCATATTCTTGTAACCTTTAGCCACATCCCATTTTACTGCCATTTTCTAGCCCAGTCCCTTATCCCCTTCTGTCTTATACCAGGGGTATATTATTAAGCTATCCTGATTTTTCATACCCCTACACCTGCACTGGCCATTGTGTAATCTAATCTGTGTCAGCACTTGTCCTTTCTGCAGCCAGCCTGATAGCATTGGGCATTGTGATGCACTACAGAAACTGCCTTGTGCTCATCAAAACCTTTTTATTGCTACCTCACAATGACTGAATATGTGAATGTTGTAAGTATTTATTGAATTTGGAGGCAATCTTTTCACTTCATAACACATTTGGTAAGCATAATGCACACAACTACAGTACACAGCACCTCCTTCACACAAGTTTAAGCTGAGGTTGTCAAGAGAACACTGCTTAAGCTCCCCTAGACTAAGGACTAAATAGGCTCATCTATTAGTTCACCTTTCACCCACAGCCATTACACATATCAGTAAGAGTTGTAAGGGTCCAGACTTGAAGTTCTTAAGGCCTATTAAGACTGCACTCACCTGTGGTAATGTTTTAGTAATAGGTGACTCATCCATATAAATGCCACCCTCATCAAGCTGGATAAGAATGGGGTGATGGTTAGCTGTCTTTCCAGAGCAAGGATCCAGAACATAGCAGTAGCTTTTAGATATCTCCATCCTGACAGATACAGTTATGACCAGGTAAGGGTCCATTTGGGATGAATGTCCATATATGAAACCCAGATGGACAGACATAATGATATGGCTTGGCTTGCTGTGCATGAGTCCAAGACAGGAAGAACACTAGTCTTGAGTGGTATTTTGCTACCACACATAATGATGCCACCATTTAAAGACAAAATAATTGAATTTAGTAATTGATTATGTACCTCCTGTCATCATAGGGGGAATCCAGTATGTGTCAGCTTGGAAAGAGATGACTGACAAGCCCACCTGCTTTGCAGGAGTTGCCTGTACCTTTCTTACTATGGCATTTGTATTCTGGCTAAAGTTGTTGCTACCTCCATAGTGCCTTTTTATCCAAAGTCTGTGCTGGATAGTCCAATTACGTAAAATGCAATTTGGAACACAGTAAGCAGCTCTACTCAAGTCCAGGAGTCTTAAAAAATACCTGAAGCTGAGGCCGTCCTGCAACTTGACCACATTCAGATATGTATAATTACATAAATTCAGTTTCAAAGCAATGAAAGTTCTGTTTCTGAGTTGAGTGCCTCTCATGTCTTCAGAGTGACCGGCAGTTGTGTGGGAGTATCAGTATTTGTCAAAGATATTATCACCTCATAGTTATTTCTGCAAGACCACAAGTTTGAGCTTCTAGATGTTCAAATCACTCTAAAGAATGTTAATTACCATTTTGTCACTAGTTAAAGGACACCCTGCATGCTGCTTGTAATCATGATAGCTATCTTAACACCTTAGCTGAAATGCCATTTAATCCCAATAATGTTCTACTGGGGATGCCAGCTATTTGTCAATTAACTGTCTGACCTACACTGTCAGTGGCCAGTATTCACAATACTTTTTGACATGATAAATGCTAACTCCCTTGTAAAATACTTAACCATCCTTCCAGGTGCCCAAATACCCTTGGTCTGGTCCTTACAAATGTAACCACCACCATTTCTTGCATACCTCCTTATGTAGTATCTTCACTCATTAAATCAGACCATAAATCACTGAACTTTGAAAACTGTGGTACATCCTTTGCAGATTCCTCTTTGATTGGGACTTTTCAAAAACAAGCCTTCTTCCATTACTTGAAGACCTAAATAAATCTCACTGTAATCTTCCTCTCACAAACCCCATTGCTAAAGCCAGTGCCTATACCTGTGACTTCTACTTTCACTTAAGTAGCTGCATTGATGAAGTAGTTCCTATCTGCATCAAATGCAATGAGAAGTTTGATGGTGGAATACCAGTGTAAATAACCCATGTATTAAGAGGAAGAACTCCGTGCTTTAAGAAATGTAATTCTGCCCAGCTTAGGAGGACAGTTCAACTAGTAAAGAGATTAAGGGTACCATTAGGAATCTCAAAGCAAAATAGTAACTTAAAACAGCCACCAAAATCAAAAATAATTAGAAGTCTTTTTTTTTAACTTTATTAGGAAATTAATAACTATTGGTCACTAGTAAAGCTTTCACTGAAGAACTCCGGCAGTATCTCAGAAATAAGTGTCTGTGTCCCTGCTCTTCCCCTAACAAATGACAGTGTTACTTCTATCCTTGAAAACATACTTCTCAAACACTGCTCTGCTTCTCCCTGCTTAATGTCTTCTTCACTTGCATCACTTCTACCTTCTCTCCATCTCCACTTAACCATTTTACCATCTCTCCCTGTCTCCACTTAACCATTTAACCTTCTCTTCCTGTCTCCACTTAACCATTTAACCTTCTCTTCCTGTCTCCACTTAGCCATTTTACCATCTCTCCCTGTCTCCACTTAACCATTTAACCTTTTCTTCCTGTCTCCACTTAACCATTTAACCTTCTCTTCCTGTCTCCACTTAACCATTTTACCATCTCTCCCTGTCTCCACTTAACCATTTAACCTTCTCTTCCTGTCTCCACTTAACCATTTAACCTTCTCTTCCTGTCTCCACTTAACCATTTAACCTTTTCTTCCCGTCTCCACTTAACCATTTAACCTTCTCTTCCTGTCTCCACTTAACCATTTTACCATCTCTCCCTGTCTCCACTTAACCATTTAACCTTTTCTTCCTGTCTCCACTTAACCATTTAACCTTCTCTTCCTGTCTCCACTTAACCATTTTACCATCTCTCCCTGTCTCCACTTAACCATTTAACCTTCTCTTCCTGTCTCCACTTAACCATTTAACCTTCTCTTCCTGTCTCCACTTAACCATTTAACCTTTTCTTCCCGTCTCCACTTAACCATTTAACCTTCTCTTCCTGTCTCCACTTAACCATTTTACCATCTCTCCCTGTCTCCACTTAACCATTTAACCTTCTCTTCCTGTCTCCACTTAACCATTTAACCTTCTCTTCCTGTCTCCACTTAACCATTTAACCTTCTCTTCCTGTCTCCACTTAGCCATTTTACCATCTCTCCCTGTCTCCATTTAACCATTTAACCTTCTCTTCCTGTCTCCACTTAACCATTTAACCTTCTCTCCCTGTCTCCACTTAGCCATTTTACCATCTCTCCCTGTCTCCACTTAACCATTTAACCTTCTCTTCCTGTCTCCACTTAACCATTTAACCTTCTCTCCCTGTCTCCACTTAGCCATTTTACCATCTCTCCCTGTCTCCACTTAACCATTTAACCTTCTCTCCCTGTCTTCACTAAATCTCCTTTTTATTTTTCCTTTAATTGAGCAACTGGTATTACTTTGTATACATCTGTGATCCTCACTGTCTGTTAAAGTTGTGGATATGCTACTTTATTAAAAAAAATAGTAATATTTTTGTACACTTTGCTAACTGCTGTGTAAGATACTAAGTAATGTTAGCAGTCAACCGATTAAGATATTTTATGAAGTTTTTCTCCCCGGGTCTATGTTGGAAAGGAGTAACATTTTTTACCCAGTCGGAGTAACTAGGTAGTCAACAAATGCCAATAGGTAAATAAACAACATTTATAGGTTCATAGATGTATACTAAGCGAACGACCATTAGGGCCTTTATAGGCCTAACCATACAACCCAAATATGACCCACAATGTTGATTTTATATATGGGGTGATTTACTGACTCCCTTTTGTCCCTCAGGACATAGGTGCCATAACAGGAGTGAATTTCCGATTGCTCATTTTATTGGTCCAAGTTGTGCTTAAACAGGGTTAGGGAGGAACTGCTTTGCATGGATGGTGAGCCTGTTCCAGAGAATGGGAATTCTCTGAGAAACATAACTGTCTCTTCACATGTCCTATTTATTTTGCAAGCAAAATGTGTCTTTTGATCTAATAGTAATAATGTTGTTCGTTTTGCAGATTGGCAAAAGGTTCATCAGAACACTGTACAGGGATGCCTTGTACACCAGGCAAAGATAATTTCTGAAAAGTCCGTATGATAGAGAGTAAAAATAATGGGGTTTGAGGGGCTCAAAATAGGACATTGTGTTCACTCCATGTGTTTTGTAAGGAACCATTGTGGATGCTACAGTTGTGTGTGTCTTGACAGTTACATACCAAAGGGGCATTATACTCTATGATGGTTCTGATGAGGGAAGAGTATAGTGGTACAATGACCTGTTTGGACTTAGATGCCATACCATTTCTTATAAGTTGAGCAACATAGATGGATTTTCTTGCTACCTCAGATATATGTGGGCTAAAGGTTAAGTTACTGTCTACATGAGTTACCAGATCCCTGAATAGTGAATCTTTTAGGGATGTTTTATTGATGATGATGTTACCTGGGGTGTCTGCCTTCCCAGTTCATAGGTTCATAGGTTCATAGGTAGGTACTAGGCTATCAGCCCAAGGGCCTACGTAAGCCTAGCCAGCAAGGTTCCATAGCTTACGCCACCCAAGAAAGTTATTTTCCTGTGCTACTGTCCAGCAGAGGCACAGAAGTGATCCCCGGAGTGCATTTCCTATTTCCAATTCACTCATCAAGATTTTTCTTGAAGAGTGCTAATGAAGAACTTTGCTTGACATAGATGGGTAGCTTGTTCCAGAGTATAGGAAGTCTCTGGGACAGGAATCTATCCCTCCAGCGTGTCCTGTTTATTGTGGTGACAAGGTTTAGGTCCCTAGAGCGTGTAACTCGGAGGGATTGGGATTTCTTTAGGTGTTGCATGTCCAACAGCTCTGGGTTTGACATAGCTGTATATGTTAGGCAGAGATCACCTCGGAGTAGGCAGTGCAGTGCATTTCTTGGCATTGAGATTTAAGCCATGGCTTTGGCACCAAGATTTTATCTGTGTTAGACCTTCCTGAATGGTGCTCTTGTCTAGAGGGAATTCATTGACTTCTCCCAGTTTGCAATCATCTGCCAATTTGGTGAGCCAGAGGCCATTGACATTGACTTTGACCACTGAGAAGTAGATGCTAAAGAGAAATGGGCCCAACACAGAACACTGAAGACTCCAATGGTGACCATCCTCTTTGTGGAGGTGACCTCACTGATCCTAACCTTCTTGGGGCCTTTCTGTGAGCCAGCTAGCTATTCAGCATTTTAAAAAGGGGTCTAAGTTTGTTGACGATGCCGAAGTGCGATACTGTATAAAATGCTTTAGCCAGATCTAGATGAGCTTTCACTTCATCACCTTATTGACCTTTCCAAAGAAGTCCACCAGCTTCAATAAGCCTGCCATTCCTTTGAAAAGCCAAACTGAGATGGATCCGGTGTCTGCACCCACTCTGACGCATATAACTGTAAACCTATGAAACTATGAATTCTAAGATCTGAGAATAGATTTTATGCAGGTAATTATTGCCAGACTGGGTTGTGCCTCTTTGTAAGTTCAATAGGCATTAAAAACACAGTTACCTGTGTTTGGTGACCTATGAACATTGTTTTTCTTTCCTTCAGATCTGTTTAAGTGTGCTTACTTTTCTTCATCAGTGGTGCAAAGGCTAAATATCATACCTCTTTGACTATTGGTGGTAAAACAGCTGTAGATGTTCACACTGTCCCCTGACCAGCATGTGGTTTGAAAGTCCCTGAAAATATTTTCGTGATAGGTGGCTGCAGTGGCAGTGATGCTGTCAGCAGGGTTATGTACTGCTGTTTCTGCTGGTTTATGCATAGCACATCCTCAGCCCCCTCATCATGAATGACCCAGTAAATGAGTTAATCATGTTTAGTGGAGATACTTAGGATCACATCTTGCATGTCTGGGAACACAGTAAGACATTCTGTTTTGCAGAAGAAATGTCTTTCTTCCAGCCCCTGTTAGGCCTTAACACTTGAATGGGCATAGGTCATGGGTTTTCAGACTTTGTCACAGTGAGCCTCTTTTAAACCGCATAAAAAGTGATTGAACCTCTTTGTGTCAAAAAAAGTACTTGGGGCCGCTGCAGGCAAAAAGTAAATAAATGAGTCAGTTGGTGTGATATATGTCTTTTACACACACACACACACACACACACACACATACACACACACACACACTGCTGGTATTGATGAAGGCACCACCAGTGGCACGATCATAGTCAGAAGTACCGGTCATTGTTCCCCAGCATCTATCAAAGCCCTGGATAGTTTACTTAGTGGTCAGTTTAATTCCTCAGTCATTGTGAGTTATTTTTATAGGTTCATAGGCAAGTACTAGGCTAGTTGTCATTGTGGACCATATTAAACCTAGCCATTTTCCCATTTTTGTGCTCGAATTAACCTATCCCATTTGGTTAAAGATTTTCCTTACCCATCCCATGGTCAAGTAATTATATATTACCTCTAATGAGAATAACTGGGATCATACCATAACTAATTTGAGGAGACTCATGCATGGGATAAAGCATTTAGGAGCTGCCTTTGTCTATTAGAAGTACAGAGGGCACTACTGAGGTAAATCTTTGGTTTCCCAACCATAGATCCAATTTGCGCTTGAGTATGTACAAGAATGAACTTTGTTTTATGTTGATGGGGAGTACTAGGGCAGTGGTATCTTCTCTGAGATATTCCTGTGCCTCTAAAATACTCCGCTGGTTTTGCAAAAGAGGTTTAGATTTCCAGACAGAGCACTTTTGACCCCATTTGGCTGTCTTGTGTACAGTTAATCATTCATGGGTGGAGGATGCCTTGTATGCCAGACACAGGTAACCTCATAGTAGCCTGTAGGATACTGACTATAATGACAGCGCTTTGAGTCAGTCTGTGGGATATGATATTTAGGCCTTGTATCCTTGTAGTAAGGTATATATTATATATTATTATTTATTATTTTTTATATGAAGAAGTATGTGGTTGTGAAATGGTTTTAAATAGGACAACAGAATGTTTTTAATTTAAGATAATTAAAGTATGCATTAGATAGGTTGAATGGTTTAATAGAATTAATTAAATGTATATATTCAGATTCATTAGGTATGGTGCTTTATCTGACGATGTTATTGACAAAAACGTATTGGTTGTGCTCCAGCATTTGTATTCGTTCTTAGTGCTTTTTGAATAAAGCTGGATTGGGGTTATGGCTAACCGAGTGCTCTTTTCTTGTTTAGGAGTTCATTTGGCACTATTATTCCTCCTTTTTTTACTTTTAGTAAGGTATCTTTGTGGGCGTTTCTTTTGTTGCATGTGTCTGTACAGATACTTTTAACCTAATGAGGGCTGAAAAAGGGGGACAAAGACATCCATAGATCTGGACACAATCCTTTTGTTTATAAGCTGTGCAGTACAGAAGGACTTTCTTATAATAATGGACACGTGTTGGTCAAAAGTTAGGTCATTGTCTGCATAAGTTCCCAAATCGCAAACAACTAGATAATCTCTTAGGGGCATGTAAGTTCCCCTGGATATATGACTTACCAAAGGATAGAGTAATGTATTTTTTTATATTTAGCTTCAGTCCATGATTTTGGCACAAGTTATTTATTTGGGACAAACTTTCTGCAGGTTGGGTAAGTCATGTAGGAATTCCTTGATTGCTCCTAGACTGCAGTCATCTGCAAACTTAGTCAGCCAGAACTCTTTGGTATTGTCCTTTACTTTAAAAAAGTAGATGCCAACAAGGAAAGGTCCCAGCACAGAATGCTAGGGGACTGCAGTGGTGACTGGTACCTTTGTTGTGGTAACTTCCCTATTTTTATTTCCTGTGTTTTATCTGGTTTCCAGTTGGCAGTCTTGCTCTGTATTGCCTTTTGTGCAAAAATAGTTTTTCTGAATTTTCCCTAAGTGTTTCATACTCCTCTTAGTCTTGTTGTTGCTATGTATTGTAAGGGGTTGTTTGATGTTGCTTACCGTAAGGAGGCTTAGCCCAGTTGGTTCCACTTGCATTTATCAGAAAGCCTTGGTTGTATCATTTTCTGTTGTCCAAGAATTTGGGTTTTATGCTCAGCCTAGGGCAATCTCCTGTAGTACTATCAAGGGCTCTTACCTTATGATTTGTTCCGATTCCATTTGGCTCTAGCTTTTCTTAAGGACAGAGAAAAATTCATAATCTTGTAGCTTCCCAGCTAACAGCCCTGGGTGGATAGCTACGCATCTGTTTTATATTACTTGTGATTCTGTGGGCCATAACTGAAGAAAATTAGAATCCTATAATGGATAACTTGTGGGTCAGAGGTTCAGCAGAGGGCTATAAGTGTGTTCACTTGTTTTTTCTTAGTATCCCTGAGTTGGTAACCTTGGTTTCCCTGAACCGATACCCCTTTCACTCAGTTTTTTGGGAGGTTTATCCTTTCAAAATTAGGCAGTACAGTTGTTTAGCAAGATGTTTTCCCTGCAGCTGGGGGATGGAGGGGTTTCATCATGCAGAATGCCTTGCACAGGGAATATGATTCCCAGCAGAAGTATCCCTCCATTCCTATACTCTAAAGAGGGCAGGTGCCTTCTGATCCCTTTTGTAATATGAGTCACATATGGTGTAATCATCTTATAGGCAAATGTCTCTGCAAGTGTTTGTTTTATAAATGTATATTAGTTAATCTAACTGGTAGACTGTTATCAGAACAGAAAACTTAATTGTAGAAATGTCCTTATTACACTCAGAAGTATGAAGTTATCACTCAAATTCCTACTTTGAAAATAGCTGACAGCTACTAGTTACCAAAGTATAAAGTTAAAACATGCTAAAATATGACAATATTAAAATCCTTATTCAGTAATGTAATAATTCAAATCCAAAGTTCATGTGTGCTTTTCAGCTAATCTTGCTGTTCTACAGATGGCCCCAGTATTCATAAACACAGTGCACAGATGTATAAAAGCACTGTGGGCACTAGGTTTAGTACGTTGATGTTCATTACTGGAGTTCATAGCCATGGGTTGTGGCAGTGAATGCTGGCATACAGAGTAGTGTCTGTTTTCATAAATGTTGTACATGAACACATTATGCACTTCTGTGCTAGAGGAGTTCCAATCACTGTGTTGTATTTCTGCCATTGAAGTACAGCACAGCAGGGAATGAATGTTTAATAAAATAAGTGATGGTCACGTTCTGTAATAAGGTAAGTGACAGTCACATAGTACATTAAGGTAATTGTCTGATGTTCTTTATTAGTTCACTGAATCTTTAGCATAAGCTGTACAGGTTATATCATAACAAGGATTTGACATCCAATCAGCTTCCAAAGCTTTAGGGTACCTTCCACATGCCCTAACAACTGTACAACTTGATGAGAGCAGTATACTAAAGGCAGTTAAGGCGCCAAATCCTCAGAACTTTTTTGCCTTCAAAGTGCTGTCTCCCCGTGGGCTTTGAGTGATTGGTGGTTGGCTATAACTTCACCAAGACTGGGTAGATAAGTATCCTGCTCTGGAAAATCTTTCACTTTATCATTTTTTTTTTTGTAAAGAAAAGTTTGCTTTTTTGTCAAAATTATATTTTAAGGCTAGGACTGATATTTTTAGTGGTTGCTACTAAAAATTTCACCTGAAAACATATAATTTTAGTGAAGGTTCCCTGTTGGGAAAATTCATTTTAAAATATAACTTTTGGACAAAAACCTTTACTTTTTGTCAGAAACAGTAGATAGGGATAGCACTTGAGGTTTTGGGGGTTGTCATTAAAAATTGTACCTTAAAACTTAAAATTTCCAGTTAACCAAACCTTAAAGGCTCTGCCACCCACTTGCCAGGCATTTTTTTTGGTATTGCATGGACCAGTCTTCAGGCCCTTCATTTGTTCCCTCTTCAGTCTACAAGAGCAGGAAAGTTGTATGCAAGTCTGTGGTCTTCAGGTGGTCCTTCAGTGCTTCAGCCAGCAATATGTTACATGGCTGTGGCCATTTCAGGTACCACAGACTACTCAATTTCTGTCTGTTCCTATCTTGTTGATCCTGAAGAAGATGCTAAGGATCAGTTGACAGGCTCGTCCTCTGATTATTTGTCTGCCCTCTTCAGGCAAATGAGAACCACACTTGTCCATGTCAGAGGAGAGAGGATGATGCACTACATTAAAACTACCCTAAGGAGCCTCATTCCTGGGAAAGGGACCCATTCTCGGGTCAGTCTTTTAATGGAGGGGGGACTCCCAAGAAAAGAAAACAGGAAGTTGGGCATTTTACTTCTCCTGTTTCACCTAAAATGGACAGAAACAATTGGATGGATTTTGCTAAGAGCTTATTGTAAGCCTTTCAATCTTTATGACTTCCCTGAAATTGTAAAAGAAAATGCTTTTCTTCTCTCTTAGATTATAAGTCACTCTGAGGAACAGAAATTAAATTTGGACTGTTTCTCAAGTGCTGACATCATAGGAGGGGAAATCTAGTTCTGAAGAAAGCTTACAGCTTGCAGTCAGATTTCCTTCCAACTTTTCAGGGGATTACTCCACATCTGTTTAATCAAACTTCCCTGTTTTCTCCTATTCTGGAACTACTGTCTCAGGGGGTCATAGAACCTGTTATCCCAGATCAAACAGGGAAAGGATTTTATTCAAGACTACTTCTGGTGCCAGGGAAAGGAGGAGCCTGGATACCTGCCTTGACCTTTCTTTTCTAAACCCAAAGTCCCAATATTCAAAATGGTCTCTCTACAGTCTTTATTATTTCTCATTCCTCCTCTCAATTTTTGGTAACTCTGCATTTAAAAAGGTCCTTATCACATTCCAATTTTCAAAGATTTCAGGCTTTTTTAAGATTTTCTATGTCTGTATTACATTTTCAGATCTCTGCCATACCCTTTGGTTTGTTTACAATGTGTTTAGAAAGTGTCTGGTACCAGTAATAAGTTTACTATCAAATGGACAATAGGACTGTGTGTGATTCACAGTAGTCTGAATCGACCCATGTGGTAGAGTCGGAAGGTCGAATGCAAAAATGTAGAAATGTAGAACATCGAATGCAGTACAGAATTCGCTGTTGTGCATTTCTACATTTTCATGCAGCTTGCACTATAGCGGGGATCAGAAAATGTACCCTTTCCCTCACTATAGTGTGATCTTGGAGTTTGTATATTTAAGTAGCAGGGAGTGTGGTGGGTGCAAGGGGGCTTGCCTCACCTGCAAACACTTTCTTTACTGTGCAACACACAATACTCCCATCTGTGGAAGTGTGATGAATGTTCGAATTATGTCGAATTAGAACTTTCACCACGTCCATGTTCAACATTTTTGTCGTTCACTGCAGTGGATTTTCGTTTTTACGGTTCGTAGAAATTATAATTCGCTTGCAGTGAAATCGACAAAATGATAGTAAACCCAGTAGTAGTCCAAGGCAGGTTGCAGGACATTCATATCTGTATATTTAGATGACTTCTTTGTTTTTGTGTATTCTTTTACAACTTGCCAAGAATCTCTACTTAGATAAGAAAACTTATTAACAGTCTGGGATTTCAGGTAAACATAGAGAAATCTTCTCTCATTCCATCTCAAGATATTATTTCAAGGATGTCACCTGGATACATCCTTCATTGTGTTTTTTTCTTTCTCACAACAAAGTATAATTTTATAAGGAATGATTTTTGATGTTCTCCAACTAGTCTCTGACATCCACCAGGAAATATCTCAAGATTCTTGGTTCCATGGCCTCTACAATTCTCATGATTCCTATGACCAGACTTTATATGAGAAAACTTCAGTGGTTCCTCCAAATGTGTTTAGACCAAACACCAGCATCCCCTGTCATTTCAGACTCTGGTACTGGAGTTTGTAAAAAGGGAGTTACTCTGGTGGGTGGACAAGTTATCTCTCAACCCAGGTCTTTCCATCTCCCTTTCAGCCCCTACTCATTTGGAATCCACAGATGCCTCAGACTTTGCTTAGGGGGCTTCTTCCAAGGCGGTGACATTTGAGAGTCTGTGGAACAAATGAACAGACAGAAACACATAAATGTCAAAGACATTATGTCTGCAACAATTGCTGTCAAATCTCTAAACCATCTTTGGGTTTTTGGCCGTGTGCTAGTATTCACTGATGATACAACAATAATTTGGTACGTAAGCAAATAGGTTTGAGGGGCCAGTCCTACCCTCTTCGCACACTAGGTGTGGTACCTTGTGATTTAGTAGCTCAGTACAGTCTATCCCTACATACAGTCTACTTACTTTGTCAAAACAAAATGTTGTTGCAGAAAAGCTTAGCAGAACCCGGGCAAACCCTCATGAATAGATGTTACACCCTAGGGTCTCGTAGAAATTAATCCATCTGTGGAGAATTCCTCAAGTAGGTCTTGGGCTTCCAGCCACAACAGACAGTTAAAGAAATTCTGCTTCAGGACTCCTTACACACAGGCCTGGAAGATAGATGCCTTTTTATTCCCATGGAGGGGAAATTCTTCTGCTAAACTAAGCAAAGATGTCATCTTAGACTTCTTCTCGTCATGTTTTAACACTTTCACTATGTTTGTATCTGATGAGGTTGCAAATCTGTACATTTATTCTCTTTCTAGGAGGCTAATACCTCCTTCAGAGTGAGAAATGTAATGTTACACACTGGATTTTATTTATTATTTAATAAGAATGAAACATTTTTTATTACTTTCATGTCCAGTTGATCTAGTAGTTTTTGGGGCCAGTCAGTCACCCCAAAACTGCAAGTTAGAGCAGGACGAGCAAACTGATTTATAGTTTGGACTTTATTCCTAGATGTCAAGGCAATTTTCAGTATTAGTTATAGTCTTCTGAAGTATTCCTTACAGAGCTTTATTATCACTTGTTCATGTTTTATTGCCAATCCTCATTGAATTTCCCAATAGTTATACACTCCCTCCTACTCAAATTCCTCTGTATCACATTCCTGCCCCCAGGCTGATAGTTTATTGGTGAGCGAGCTTTCCTTTTAAATGTTGCTTTTCGAGCATTTATCAAGGTGAAATGTCATTCTTATCTAATCTGAGAAAAGTTTTAGCCAGTTATAGTTATGCTTTCAACTCCTCATCTGAAGTGTACAGTTTAAAGTCTCATCCACGAAAAGCAGATGACATCTCTTTAAACAAGGTTGGTTTCTGGAAGCCAAATTGTAAACATAGCCTGATCTGTTAAGTAAACAATTTAATGGGTTAAGTGCAAGACAAAACCGCAGCAGTGACAGTGACTCACCCTTTAATATCCTCTTTGAATTTATATCCTTAGGATAATATAGCAATAACCCACGCCTGGGTGTGGGTAATGCTGGATTTACCCACGGTTGGCGTGGTTTGGTCCCGAGGGCGAAGCCCGAGGGACCAAACAAAGCCAACCGTGGGTAAATACAGCATTACCCACACCCAGAAGTGGGTTATTGCTATTATACCATGACATTATTTAAGAAAAGAAACTATTACTTTTCTTAAATAATGGCATAGTATAATGCCTGTTTACTGCCCTTCCGCAGATGTCTGGCTTCATGCAGTTCTGATGTACTGCGCGCCTGCGCAGTACATCAGAGCTGTGGGCAAAAGCAACGGAGAAAGCAAGATCTCTGTTGCTTTTTTTTACTGTTTTCGCTATGTTAAATGGGTTTAACATAGTGAGACAGTTTTAAAATAAGCAACGGAGATGTCTGTTGCTTATTTTAAAACTGTCTCGCTATGTTAAACCCATTTAACATAGCGAAACAGTAAAAAAGCAACGGAGATCTTGCTTTCTCCGTTGCTTTTTTTTAAAACCTGTCTCGCTATGTTAAATGGGTTTAGCATAGCGAGACAGCTTTAAAATAAGCAACGGAGATCTACGTTGCTTATTTTAAAGCTGTCTCGCTATGTTAAACCCATTTAACATAGCGAGACAGTGTTTTAAAAGTAGAGTTACGGACGACCGGACCTTTTTCCATTAGTATAACTCGATTTACAATGTGCACGTTGGCCAATCAGCTTGCACGTTTTGGGGGGGTCATGGTATAATTTACTTTTTGTCATAGCTCAGTTGCAAAGCGGTTTGCTGTAATGTAATTGATCAATGCTTGATGTATCTTGTACATCTGTAAGCATTCCTTTACCCATGAATGTCAGTTGTTCTCAAAAGGTTTTTCAGCAATCTGTCCATGCCATACTTTGATTCTTCTCCTTTATGCAACTCTTTATTTTGGCTTTATTTAGCAGCAAATTATTTTTTGTTCCATATGACTATTTTTTTAATTTGTTTTTTGTTCTATTTCAATAATTGATTTGGTTTCTCAATTGCTGTAAACTCTGTTGGTTTCACTTCCAATATATATATGTTCTATACTTGTTAGGATGGCTTGCAAGCTCAGTTCAGTCTTGAGAAGTATCATTTTCCTGTTAACAAAGTTGGTGTCTTATTTGGGATGGAAATAATTCTTACTCTGGGCTTAATCTTTGTGTAAAGATATTAATACCTTTTTATACCTTTCAAAAAGCTCTGATTTTTGTACTTTGCATTTTCTTACTTCCTGTGTTGCTTCTTTTTCCAGGCTGCCTAGTGTGTCTATCTATATACAGTAATACAGTGGATATAAAAAGTGTACACACTCCTGTTAAAATTACAGTTTTTTTATGATAAAAAAAATAAGACCACAATAAATTATTTCAAAACTTTTCCCACCTTTAATGTGACCTATAACCTGTACAATTCAATTGAAAAACAAATCCGGTAGGGGAAAAATATAAACAAAAAACGTGCAATAAGGTGGTTACATAAGTGTGCACACCCTTAAACTAATACTTTGTTGAAGCACTTTTTGATTTAATTACAGCATTCAGACTTCTTGGGTACACATCTGCCATCAATTAAAGAGACTCTGATTAACCCCAAATAAAGTTCATCTGTCCTAGTAGGATTTTCCTGACATTTACTCAGTTGCCTACTACAGCAAAAGACATGGTTCATAGAGAGCTTACAAAGCATCAAAGGGATCTCATTGCTGAAAGATATTAGTCAGGAGAAGGGTACAAAAAAATTTCCACAGCTTTGGATATACGATGGAACACAGTGAAGGCAGTCATCAAAACGTGGAGAAAATATGGGACACCGCTGCAGAGAACTGGAGGTCTCTCCAAAATTGATGAAAAGACAAAAACTGGTCAGGGAGGCTGCCAAGAGACCTACAGCAACACTGAAGGAGCTGCAGGAATTTCTGACAAGTACTGGTCGTGTACTACATGTAACAATCTCCCGTATTCTCCATATGTCTGGACTATGGGATAGGTTTGCATGATGGAAGCCTTTTTTTACACAGGAAAACATTCAGGCTTGGCTAAAATTTGCAAAACAATACATAGTCTCCCAAAAGCATGTGGGAAAATGTGTTATGATCTGATGAGACCAAGCTTGAACTTTTTGGCCACATTTCCAAAAGGTACATTTGGCGCAAAAACAATACTTTGCATCACCAGAACACCTTCCCCACGGTGAAGCATGGTGGTGGCACTATCATGCTTTGGGGTTGCTTTTCTTCAGCTGAAACTGAGGCTTTAGTTAAGGTGGAGGGAATTATGAACAGTTCCAAATACCAGTCACTTTTGGCCCAAAACCTTCAGGCGTCTGCTAGAAAGCTGAAGATGAAGAGGGATTTCACCTTTCAACATGACGACCCCAAGCCTACATCCAAGTCAACAAAAGAATGACTTCACCAGAAGAAAATTAAAGTTTTTAAATGGCCCAGCCAGAGCCCAGACCTAAATCCAGTAGAAAATCTGTGGGGTGACCTGAAGAGGGCTGTGCACAAGAGATGCCCTTGCAAGCTAACAGATTTGGAGCACTTTTGCAAGGAAGAGTGGGCAAATATTGCCAAGTCCAGATGTGCCATGCTGATAGACTCGTACCCAAGAAGACTGAATATTGTAATTGTATCAAAAGGTGCTTCAACAAAGTATTAGTTTAAGGGTATGCACACTTATGCAACCAGCTTATTGTACATTTTTTTATTGTTTATATTTTTCCCCTAACATATTTGTTTGTTTTTCAATTGAATTGTACAGGTTATAGGTCACATTAACGGTGGGAAAAGTTTTTAAATGATTTATTGTGGTCTCATTTTTTATATCACAAAAACCTAGCATTTTAACAATGGTATGTACACTTTTTATATCCACTGTATTTTTGTTGAGCCATCGTATTTTAGCACATACATTTTTATGTCTCTTGTAACAGTTTTCTATTACTTTCTTTCAATCTTTTTGAATATTCTCTATCTGGAAATTATGGGCTTCTTGCATAATAATAGCAGTATATCATTTCTTCCTTTTCATCAGTAGTCCCCTTTGTCAGCTCTGTGCCTCTTTTTTGGTCTGTCAGTTCTTGTTTTTTTTTTCTGCACTCTTTCTTCCTTCTGCCACAGGGGAGTATCCTTACCCCCCCCCCCCAGTAAGACTAACATAGTGTCCTGCCTTTGTTGCAGTGTACTGTTTATTGTATTGCTATGTATGTATTGGTAGAAATAACTCTGGTATAGAATTATAAAGACTGTGTAAAGATTTTGGGCATATGGGTTGATTCAGTTAGACTTCTCTGAGCAAGTTAAGTGGTAAGGAACTATGACAAAATTACATGCTGTAAAAAATACTTGTCAAGAATAGAAGTCAAGAGGTTATGAGAACTTTATTTCTAAGCCTAAGTAGACCAAAATAGAATTTGTTGCCCCTTTTGTTGTTTCACTTCAGAAATTGCAAATAAATTAACTGAAAGTGATTCAAACAAAATATACTAGAATTACTTGAGGCATAGGTAAATTGGCTTACAATCACTTTGTTGATCGCACTTCATGCAATTGACATTTGTGCAAAACTGCCTTTGGCTGAACTGAAATTACGAATGGCACAATGTTGAACCTTACATTAGCGAGCATTCGCTGTTGTAAGGTTAGACATTGTGGTGCAGATCGCACTATAGTGGAGATCGGAAAATGTACCCTTTCCCTCACTGTAGTGCAATCTCTGAGTTTGTATATATAAGCAGGGGGGTGTTGGGTCCCCCTGCAAAAGTGTTTGTTAATGTTGAGTGGAAGTGCAGCATTTTAGTAAAGTCGACATTTTCGAAATTTTGACTTTACTAAAATGCTGCCTTCGACATTTTTTGTGTTTGGTGTCGAGATTTCCGAACATGTGATTCGGACATCTTAATACTCTAACGGAGTAGATTAGACTATGTGATAGTAAACCAAATAAATTAACATATGAGAAGATACTTGATGAGCTTAGCTATATAGCATCATATGTAGACATAAAAGGGGCTGTCTGATAGCGTTTAAGGCCACAGAGGATTTGGGGGACAGTATCAGTGAAGTGAGACCATTATGCTTGTTTATCAGAAATAATAGAACTACTTCCTGGTTCATGGAGAAAGAATTGTGGCCAGCTGGAACAAGCTACCTAATCATGTCATGTTAAACAACAGTATATAGCTTCAAAACAACACCTAATAATTTGCAAGATAATGTATGCTTTATAATGTGTCGGGCTGTTTGGGCACAAGCCAGAGCCTTGACTTATCATTCTGTTACAGTGTATTGTAGTGAATGAACTAATGAATGTTCAGTCTCCCTTAACCTACAGTGCCATATTATTTATGCTGGAACCTGTACATCCTGTGCATCCACATTACTGGAATACTGTTTGTTTTCTGCTGAAGCTAGGCAGTGCTGTTATATTGTTTTTGTTAGTATTGCAAGTCACAGCAATGACATTTTATAGCAACAAGCTTGTACTGGGATGTGAACTCATTCTTTGTTGTTTTTTTTAACACCTTTATTAACTTATCACTTGTGACCTAGGCAAATTTACATTTATATAAAAGTAAACAATACAAAATCACATTTACAAACATTATGATATATATTATACAACTTAAGCAACATTACATAAATTATTCAATTTCTGCCCTTTTTTAAAAACAAGAAGCGTCTTTATTAAACCATCACTTATGACATAGGCACATACATTTATATAAATGAAAACAAACCACACTGACGCAGTCCTAGTTGCAAGCATTTTACATCGCAGCCTCCCTGAAAAAGACAGTGAAAGTATGTGGTGCCTCTGCTACTTGAAAGACTGTATCCATAATGCGTTTTAAATATACTGCTAGGTTAGGCAAGACCCCAGTCAGGTCAGCCAGCAGCCAAACTACCTCCTTCTTCTAGCATTCCTCTAGCCCCTACTTATATATATTTTTTTCCTTATCTTTCTTTCCCCATGCTTTCCTCACTCTAGTTAATCTCTTACCCTTCTTTTACGCACCAGTTTATCTCCCTTCTCCCTCAACCAGATATCCCCTTAGCTGACTTACTTATTGCAATTAGGTAGCTGACCACTAGGTGGCGCCTATACACTAGCTTTCTGCCCTTTTATTCTACACCTTTCTCTTCCATATCTCTTTAAATAGGCTTTCTGACCTTTATCATACCCTCCTTGTTCTATCTCCCCAACTAAGTTTCCAGCTTCTTTTGACTCACTGGCTTCCCTATCTTCTCTGTCCTAAGGCATCTTAAATCACTGTCTATTCCTCCAACATCCTAAATCCATTCTTCCTAAGTCTCTTATCTCTCTCCCATACCTCCTACCTTCAGACTCACCTGCACTCTCCTCACTTCACTGATTGTCTTCCTTGACAAACTACTCCTCAGTGTCTTCCCGCTCCGTGAGCCCTGTGGGCTCACTCCGCTTCCCTACCCTGCCCCCAAATCTCACCCACCCCCAGTACCCCTAGCTTTATTCCTCCAAGACCACACCCCCACAACACTTGCTCCAATCGCATTAATCATATGATTACCAAACCACACCTCCCATTCCTCCTCCTACAAGTTACCTCCAACACATTCTTCCCTATACCTGCCTATTTTCCCCCACCTTTAATTCTCCTCCCACTTACTATTCCCACCATGTCCACATCACCCACCCCATACCTGTTCCTTTCACTTCTCTTGCTCTTACTTTTTCCTTCTCTCATAACTGCCTATCTCCTAACCTCCTTTGAACAACCATTACACTCCACCTTTCACTTCCCCTCCAAACACACTTCCACACCTCCACTAGCAACCTCTCTAAACTTCCTAAATATCTTATACAAACCCAGTTACCTTCTTCCTAAATATCATAGACTTACACCCATCAAACATACCTATCTAAATATCATAATCCTACCAGGCAATTTTAGTAAACACCTTTACCCTAAACACATAACGTACCTTCACTCCCTACTAGATGGAGACATACATCCTAACCCTGGCCCAAACCATATTCCCCACCTCTGGAAAATGTAATACTTAACACCACTAACTCCATAGCCCCTTCAAAGCCCAAGAACTCTCTCCTCATAGCACATCTCAATATACGTAGCATTAACAATAAAATCCTTACCTCCACGCCCTCTTAGATGTCCACCAGTTTGATCTTCTATGCTTATCTGAAACTTGGCTAAAACCTACTGTTAAAGACAATGAATTAACCCCTCCGGTTTATAATATCATAAGAAAAGACCGCACTACCAAAAAGGGAGGAGGGGTCGCAATCCTATATAAAACAGAACTACAGGTTAGCACTATAGACCTTAATCCACCTTTAGACATTAGAGCTGAAATACTTATCTCCATACTTCAAATCAACTCTTGCAAAGCTAGAGCTGAAATACTTATCTCCATACTTCAAATCAACTCTTGCAAAGCCATAAATGTTATTTGTTTATACTTGCCCCCAGGAAAAAACATAAATATCGTTGAAAATATTCTTAACTGGACTTCTTTTAATCACCCACAAGAAACCATAATCCTAGGAGACTTTAACATAGACTGGCAGACCTGTAGTAATGTACACCCCACCACCCATATTAACTTATACGGCTTTTCACAAACTATCATCTCCCCCACCAGAACTAATAAACCCAACAACAAAGAAAGTACCCTGGACTGGATACTTACTAATAATCCTCATCAAACGTACAAAGTAGGAACCCTCCTTGATGACCCAATTGACCACACCCTCACCTATATTATTAGATATAAAACTAACCTAGCTTACCCTAACACTGTCAGATGTGTACGCAACAGTAAGAAATTTAATCCTGAACTCTTCCAGACAGAACTGTTCCAATTTAACTGGTCACCACTAAAATCTCTCCCACTAGATGAAGCAGTAGCCTATTTCAGTACCACATTCTTAGCCATCCTGAACCACCATGCCCCAGTGCGATCTGTTAGATGCAAATCTAAACCAGCCCCCTGGCTCTCTAATGACACTAGGCAAAAATTCTTCTGAGAAACAAATCCTGGACAAAATGGCGAACTACTAAGAATCCATTAGATCACCAAACCTTTAAGCAACTTAGAAACAGTACTAAAAAAGCCATCGTACTAGATAAAAAAACCTTCTACCACCAAACACAGCAGACATCATCATAAACCACAAAAGAAATATCCCATCCATCTGGAAAATCTCTCACATTATTCCATTACACAAAGGTGGTAATTCTTATGACTTCTCTAACTACCGTCCTATATAGCTCTGCTATCTCCTTTGGCAAAAATCATGGAAAAGTGTATCCATAAGCAACTGCTTAATCACCTTCTCCAAAACGACTTACTTGCCAACTGTCAACACGGCTTTAGACCATATCACAGTACCACCACTGCCCTGTTATCATTCACAGATTGTATTAACAAAAACCGTAACAAATGTATTCTTTCCTCTGCAGTATTCCTTGATTTATCCAAAGCTTTTGACATGGTTAATCACCAACTCCTCCTACATATAATGAAATCTCTATCACTTGTTCCCTTAGCCATTAATTGGTTCAAATCTTACCTTGAAAACAGCAGGCAGTACCCTGGCACAACAACCTTTCTAATCTCCTTCCCATCTTCCTTGGTGTCCCTCAGGGCTCCATATTAGGTCCACTGCTATTTTCCATTTACATTAATGATCTTCAGTTAGCAATTCCACATACTACATGCATTCAATATGCGGATGACTCTACTATCATCTGCTCAGCTACTTTTCAAACTGAATTACAAACCCTTACCCAGATAGCATTTAATACCGTTGAACAATGGTTCACACACCGTTGCCTCCTCCTAAACCCAAAAAACACTAAAACGCTAATCTTCCCACCAACCCACAAGTCCATACCCACACATTTCACACTCACATCTAACAATGGTACTCTTATTTCTCCCGACCCAACTACTAAACTCCTAGGAATAACAATTGACAATAACCTCAACTTTGACATGCATATTAACAATACTATAAAAACAGTCAACAAGAAACTTGGATCCCTCTATAGAATCAAACCCTTTCTTACACCGGTAGCGAGGGCTGCTATAGCTAGAACTCACCTAATCTCTACTCTACTCTACTCTATGCCTCACCCATTTATACAAATCTTTCTAAAAAACAACCTCAACAAACTAGCAGTATCCTATAACAATATTGCCAGATTTGCTACTGCCTCTCCTTTCAGAACTCATCACTGCCTTAATCTAAAACAACTTGGCTGGCTAGAGTTTCTACACCATCTACAATTTCTCCAGCTTACTATAGCCCACAAAACCTTCTCTCAACCTTCAAATACTCCAATACTCTCAGGTCTCTTCACCCCCTACAGTAATCCTATAAACTTACGCTCATCCAACAAACTTCTTTTTAACACTTGCAGATCCAACAACTCACCAGGTGATACCCTGTTCTCTAATACTGTTGGAAAACTATGGCATTTACTACCTACTGATCTCACTTCTCTGTCTTCTCTTACACTACTTAAAAAGAAACTCAAATTATATCCCAATACACACTGGTTATGTTCCTGTACTAATCAAGACTAACTTTCCTATGTCTCATTAATAACCATTCATCTTTATGTATGTATACCTCCTTACAGTCCTTGTGAAGCGCAGTTGTAGTATTGTTATAGGAATGTATATCTATTGCTAGTATTGAAGTTAGTATTGTTATAAGAATGTTTATCTATTGCTAGTATTGAAGTTAGTATTGTTATAAGAATGTTTATTTATTGCTATTACAAAAAAAAAAAGTTTTTCTTTTTTGTTTTATTTCCTAACTGCTACTACTTTCTATATTTCAGTTTGTATGTATCTTTACTGTACTTCTTTTTACATTGTATTTTTGTATATGTCTTGGAGCTTTTCTCCTCGGGCCTCTACTGAAAATGGACATATATCCAGTTAGACTAGCCCGGTCAACAAATGTAAAATAAAATAAAAATAAATAAATAATGACACAGTCCCAGTTGCAAACAGCATTATACATCAATTATAATCTACCCAATCGTTTTCAGTCAAACATTCCATATCTCTTTTAAGTCCTGCCTTCTTTTAAACCTCATTCCTCCCCTGTATGTATTTTCCCCACAAATCCAATTATTTCCTGTGTAGTTTGGCCCTACCCTTTTTTAAAGATTTCCGTTCCAGTTATTTTATCTCTGTTACTATATTCACTACTTCTAGTATAGTTGGTTTAGATTTTCATTTCCGTTTTCTAGTAATTGCTTTTTTGGCAGCCAACATAATTAGACACAGCAAAGCTTTACCATGTATAGGCAATTCCGATTCTGTTTCCTAGCTCAGAAGAATCACCTCTCTCATCACTCCAGTCTGCCCACCCAGCATTTCTGACCGTGCATCCCGAAGGGAATCCTTAAAGTCCACCATTTCACTGCACTCCCAGAAAATGTTCCCAATGTTCCCAGTTACCTCTTTCTTCCTCGTCACACTTCCAGCATTTGCTGTCTGCCTGAGAAGAATCTCTCTGGAGTCTACTTTGGATATGGGTATAAAAGTATCTATGTAAACATTTTCAAGCAAAAATACTAAATCATCTAGATTTTGTTTTATATTTGGGAGACATACATATATCCTCCCGTTGTTTCTTTGTGATGTGCTTATCCAGTCTCTCTCCTCAGTCCTTTCTAACCTCCTCTGATTGATTATTTTTATCATGCAGTATTTTATATGCTGTAATAATTATTTATTTTGTAATGGCAACTTCTGTTGTAGGGTCTACTAAAAACTCTACCAGTGCTAGTCATTTCTTTAGGACCCCCCTATTTCTTTCTCTTTGCCTATACTCTGATATCAAGCCCATTCCATCATCATTCTCTCTAATTATTTGCTCCTTATACCTTTGATCCTCTGCCAGTTTTCAACAATAAATTCGAGACCCCTCTTGCCTATTTTCTGTATCCCTATTGCAGCCATCCTTATCACCAGAATATCCTTTCTCCATTCCCTTGTTGGCTTAGTTCTTAGGATACTTTCTGCTACTTTATACATATAATATTCTGTATGATAATTGCTATTCTTAAAGATCTGCATCCAAAATTCCTGTCTGTTATTTCTGGAGCTTCCCCCCTGTTTCATCATCAGTTCTTTCCTTTCCACTTTGATTTATAGTTTTCTGCTTGTGGTATTTATAGGAGCCTTGACTGTGTAGCTCTGAAATATTCCTTCATATCAGGTAATCCCAATCAGCCCTGTTCTACCAGACGAATCAGCTTATCCCATTTGACTGTTGCTATCTTTCCCTCCCAGATACAGTCCTTCAGATCTTTATTAATTGCTATCCACAACTTGTCCTCTGTTTGATAGAAATATGCCTGACCTATGTGTAAGACTAATGGGACTAAAAATATTTTAACTGCTTGTATCTTACTATCCATTTCCATAGAGAATTCCATTTTTTCAGTTTATGTATTATCTTTTGTTTAGTCTCTTCTCACATATCATTAGCTGCCACACCAGAATCATTTTTAATCCATCCTCCTAAATACTTAATTTTATCATGTCCCCATAAATATGGATATTGCTGAACCAGTTTATATGTGGGTACATAATTTACGACTATTGCCTTTGTTTTAGCTTCATTAATTTTCTATCCTGAAATTATTTGAAACTCTCAAAATGTTCCACACCACTGTAATGTCTCTCTCTCTCTGGTTTTGTCCGTTATAAAGTTATATCATTTGCAAATAGAGACAGCTTTTCTTGACTACCATACCAATGATATCCTTGAATTTCTGAGTCCGTTATTTTCTTCAAAATGTAATGCATATAACAAAAGGGAACGAGGAAACCCCTGCCTGGTTCCTCTGCTCATGCTGCAATTATCAGAGAGAACCCCACTCACTTTAATTTTCACCACCGATCCCTCATATATCCTCCTAATCAACCTTATATTTTTTTCCGGAAATGCAAATGCTTCCATTGCCATTCTCATAAAGTCACAGCTTACTCTGTGAATTGCTTTCTCTACATCGAGACCCACAGACGACAACGATATTTTCTTACATTCTGCTTTCCTTTGGATCATCAGTGCTCTTTTAATGTTGTCAAATATTTGTCTCTCCTCCACAAAATCAAATTGATCCATATCTATCAATGTTGGCATCACTTTTGCCATTCTTTTAGCCATTATAGACACCAACACTTTATAATCATGGTTTAGTATTGAAATGGGCATGCATGAAGCTGGATCTGATGGATCTTTACCCTCTTCAGGTATTACAGCTACCACTGCTTTCTTCTGGATGTTGGTGCTTCTCCTCCTCTTAAAATACTATTAATCAAACCTTCCAGATCTTTATCAATTTTCCCTCCTAGTTTCTAAGCCTTCACAGTAAAACAGATCTTTATCAGTTATTTTCCTCCTAGCTTCCAAACCTTCTCAGAAATACCATTTATTCCTTGGGACATTCCTGTAGATTGGTTATACAGCACAATTTTTATCTCATTTCCTCCTATCCTAACTGGTAGTAATTGAATATCATCTACCTCTAACCTTTGTATATTTAATTCTTCCATAAACATTTCCATTTGCATCTGTTCTTGAGTTCCATATTTTTCTGCTTTATATGACTTTCATAGAATTTCCAGAATATTCATCATACCTGTCCAGGATCTCTTGTTACCTTCCTTGTTGTAGGTTCCCTATGGTTGGCCACAGCCCTTTCTACTTTCTGTTGCCTGAATCATTCTACTAAAAGATTTTGTGCTCTAGTGTTATCAAAAAAAAACATGCCAAATATTTTCATAAATTTCTTCAAAAATCTACCCTCCTTTGTTATACTTTCCTTTCTGGGTCCCCCAGACGTATCTTCATTGTTGCAAATCAAATTCCATTCCCCACTTACAAGTGATATTCCTTGCTGAAAACTGATTATTTTTCCCAGAATTTTCTTAAGGTCCATTATAGCAGTTTTAGGTGGAATATAAATGCATGCCAGTGTAATCTTCCTTCTTGCCAGTAGCCCCTTATCACTAGAAATCTGTTGTTGTTATCTTTTTTATCATCTTCCATCACTGTTGGAGCTCCTCTTGCAATTGATATAAGTACTCTTCTTTTTCCTTTATCACAGGTATTCCGCTGAATAACCATCCTGAAAAACTTTCTATATCAAATTCACATGTTCAGTTCTTTCTAAGTGTGTCTCCTTTAACATAGCTATTTGCACTCTACATTTTTTAATATAGTTCACTATTCTTTCTTTGTGTTTGTGAGACCATTGACATTTAAAGACTTTAAATAAAGCATCATTGTATTATTATTATTCCCACCTTTAATGTATAACACATTTTTTGTTAAATGTATAGTTCCATCTTTTGTGTTACAAGCTTACACTGTTTGGCAGGTTGAACTTTTATACAGTTGTTTCTTGTCATACACATTTGAGCCTATGTCACATCTTATAAGACTTTTTGTTTTATTGACTATTGAATGCCCTCAAACAAACAAAAAAAACTACCCCAATACCCCACTTAAACCTGTTAATTTAATGCTAACCCAACAAAACTATGTACATCTTCAAATGTTGAAGTTTTACCCTCCTAATAGGAACAATGCCCCAAACTGACAGCCACACTCACTCGAGTTATCCATAAGAAATAAGAAAGGTTATACATGCATCCATAAGACGCATGTCGCAGCCTGTGCTTCTATTAAGTGTTACTTGGTTTTGTCTTATCTTTATAGCAATTCGAGGTGGGAAAACCCCTGAGTGCTTTCAGAGAAAATTATCTCCTAGCCACCCCCCCCCCCAGCCAATCACCCTCCACCAGACTGTAACTATTTTCTCTCTATCAAAATGTCTCTATGGAGACATGAGAACCAGACAGCCAATTTCTCTTTATCAGATTCTTTCCATGGAGACATGAGGGCAGGATACAGAGTAAGCATACATTCATTTGCTGGAAGAAAAGCCTCATAATATTTGTTTTACTTGCTGTCTCTTAGAACTTAATAAATCAATCTAATGTCCTTAACACAGTCCATGCACGTATGAGAAAAAGCACATTAATTTTTCTTTTGTCATTTTCTTTTAACCAGGCTTTTTTTTGTTACATTGCACTGCCTACATTTCTTAAAACTGAACAAGAAGAAATGAGAAGGGAGAGAGAACAGCAGCACCTATTTACAATTCCCATTAGACTTAAAAATAACTGAGAAAACTTTACTTTATAGCATGCAAATAAAACCATACAACACAAAAATAGTACCATTAAGAAGAAAACTGCTTTCTTTACTTGGTCATCTTTCTTCATTCTCTTTCCCTTCCCAAAGCATTTTAGTGAACATTAATGACATGGAGTAGGGCATATAGTTTTGAGCCTCCCCCCCAAAAAAAAAATTCTGAAAAATCCAGTATTTTCAGATTTTCTTGTTTCTATCATATTTCACAGATATAATTATTGCATTGTAATCCCACATTGTTATGGTTTTACTACTGTTCATCTTCATCTCCCAAATACTGTGTCTGTGCTTCATTTCCAACATACTCTTGGTTCTTCTTAGTCAACTCTAGTATTCCTTTCTTCTCTCTAACATTTTTCAATGAAACAGTGGAAAATGTTTCACAGGTACAGTCTGTCTGTAGTCTTTATTACCAGAAGGCAAAATCTCTTTTAAGGAAACACACAATTACAGATAAGCGCTTTTGTCTTAAGGCAAGACTTCTTCAGATAAAAAGACAAGTGCTACACATTGCTTTTAAAACCCTCCCAATTACTAACAATTAACATTTAAAAGGTCCACACACAATTACATGAAAGTAAGAATGGTGAGTATGAAAAACAAAAAAATTTCACTTAATTCATATAACTCAATGCACATACAAAAATTGTAGTGTGTTTATAAAAATACATAAGGTATAAAATGTGAAAACATATGTGTGCCTACACTTTACATAAATAGGAGTGAGTGAACATAAAATTCTGACTGCCCTAGCCACCAACACTGGCTTAATGGTAACATATTCATTAAGACCAGATGGAAGCTGAGACTTCAGCCTAAGCTGCCACTTCAACTCTCTATTTAACAAAACATTTTTCATGTCCCCCCCCCCCCCCGGAATCGTTTTTTATTACATCAATAATACCAAATTTAAAACCAACAAAGGAAGGGCATAAAACTGAGTGTTTAAACAAGGCACTAGTTGCTTTACCAATCCGTATGTCATGTAGGTGCTCATACATTCCATCTTTAAATGCTCTTTCTGTCTTTCCTATATAGAATGCAGGGCTCCCCTCACATATAGCCAAATAATACTAACATCCTAGTATTGCAGTTAACTTTACAAAATCTTACAATACTATTTAAACCATTGTTCAAACAAATCCAATCGTCCCTTATAATAAAGGAACATTGACCACAACTGCCACAAGAACTAGTAGCCTTTTTTACTATTCTAACACTACTATCTACCTGTTCAAAAATTCTTTTAAAATTTTTTCCAGTTTTAAAAGTAAAAGTACATTTTGAACCAACAGCATCAACTAAATCTTTGTTGGTTTTAAGCACACTCCAGTTAGCTCTTACTATTTGGGTAAATGTGTTGGAAAATGCATTAAATTCCGTAACACAAGCCCCATGAAAACCTTCATTTTGTTTAACACCAGTAGTGAAAGGTTCACCTAATAGGGCCTTATATTTCGTACCCCATTCCCTATAAATTTCATCCAAAACTTCACACACCATATTCACAGGATACCCTCTTTCCACGAAAATGAATTCACCAACTTAAATCATTTAGATCAGAAGTCATCCTTGCTATTCTTACTGCTTGTCCTTTAATGAGACTTATTTATCTATTACTTTGTGATTCATATTCTACAATGTGCTTTATTACCAGAAGAACAAGAAGCAGAATCCCCCTGTTTCACAATTTACTTTTTGTTGGACACACTTTTGTATTTCCTCCTTAGGATATACTTAATCAAAAATGATTTTGTCCCTCCAGGGAAGAATACCTTGAAGACAGCTGGGTATAGCAGTCTGAATCTCATACCTACATCTCAATATTCCCTGAATAGTGGAATGAATTTACTCCTCTTCTGCCTGGTGTACAGTGAGTAATAATTCTCCACAAACACTCTGTCGTCTCCCACTTTTCGTTATTTTGTCCTTCTGCTACAGTTTTGTCAGAATCAACTTCTCCTTGCTGGTTGGATTGCATCTTTACTATTAAAGGTCTTATAGCCTTTCTTATAGCCAGGTTTGGAGCATGTGCCCTTTCAACTACAACTTCTGCTGTGGAATACCAGTCCAATTGCTTGTTTGTGCTTTCATAAAATTAATGCATTCTGTTCCTTCCAGCTTTTCTATTATAGCTGAATATCTCAGGTTTTCCCTATGTGCTGTGTCTTCTAATTATATTATTTTTTGAAACATCTCTTCCTGAGCAGTCTCATATTCAGCCACCTTTTCTTCATTTCAGCCTCTGATTTTTGCAGTTTTATCACCTCATCTGAATACCCTTTTAAAGCTTCTTCCATTTTTCCAGCCTTTTGTTGTTTGTGTTGATATACTCCATCAGTGTTTCATTTATTTTAACCAGGTCTGAGTGCAGTTGTCATATCTTCCTGTATGTTACTGGAAGTCATATCTGGAGGTTGCATTGCTTTTTGCTGAATAGCTGCAGAACTTTCCCCAGTCAGTGTTTCTTCCTTATATTTTGTATCTGATTTTTTTCCAGGTGCTCTGTATTTCTTGTTTCCTGGCATCCAGGCAGAAGACTTAAGAGCAAGTTACTGAAATTTACCCATAAAGGCAAAAGTCTGCTGGTCTTCTCTGCTGAATTTCTGTTTTCACACTGGCAGA